>NW_027507790.1:201982284-203182284 GCF_037356315.1 Lithobates pipiens | reverse complement strand
GTCTTTCTATGTCATCTTTCATGTATTTCATGCTTTCTACCCAACGCGGGTTTACTCGAGCCGTTCACTTCACGGCGATGCGGTCAAATCCAACATTCAAGCCCCTTACTCACCTCACGTCTACGGCCGATTCGAATCTAGTCGCAACTTCGCTTCTATGTTTCGGATCCTTGGCAATCACAAGGCCCCTTCAACCGCCATCACCATTTAATTGATTCGAACCCAGCCATATCATCGGCAATACGGTCAGATCTGTCATACGAGCCCCGTAGTCACCTCACATCTATGGCCGATTCGAATCTAGTCGCAACTTCGCTTCTATGTTTCGGATCCTCGGCAATCACAAGCCCCTTCAAACCACCATCACCATTTAGTCGATTCAAACCCAGCCATATCATCGGCAATGCAGGTAGATCTGTCATACGAGCCCTGTAGTCACCTCGCATCTACGGCCGATTCGAATCTAGTCGCAACTTCGCTTCTATGTTTCGGATCATTGGCAATCACCAGCCCCTTCAACCACCATCACAATTCAATCAATCCGAACCCAGCCATATCCTTAGCGATATGGTCAGATCCCATATATGAGCCTCTCAGTCGCATCTACGGAGGATTCGAGTCTAGTCGCAGCATCGGCGCAACGATTCCAGTCCTTACCAAACGCAACTCTAACAACCAAGCCGAATCCTGTTGCATCTCCGACTCAAATGAGTCAAATCTTTCGCAGACTATTCCATAGCTATAACCCAGTTCAAACTAGTCACATCGACTGTACGAATTCAGCAGTACTTACGTTTGACTTTCTCAGTCTATCCATACATGATCATACACAATTCTCTCCACCAATTTGCTCAGTGTTGCGCACGGTCATTCCTACATAATCACATTTCCTCTATAAACCTTTTCTTTCGCCTTTCAACAAAGCTCCTTGCAATCGCTGAAAGCATCAATGCAATGGCTCAATACGGCCACTCATCTCCAGTAGCAACACGGCTGCTCTCCTCATTCCTACACACTTATAATTTAATTTATAGATTCAAATAAAGCTGCTTTCTTGCAATCGCTGCAAGCATCTCTGCAATAGCTTAATACGGCCACTCATCTCAAGTAGCAACACAGCTGCTCACCTCATTCATCCATTCATTCATTCTCACCTCATAATTCAAATAAGGCCGCTTCCTTGCAATCGCTGCAAGCATTTCAGCAAGTGGCTCAAACTGCCACTCATCGTCTCCAGTAGCAACACGGCTGCTCATCATTTTCTCTGTCGCTTTCCCCTTTTTAGGCCAGTTAGAACACCAGTTAGTCCACCCTGCACCAGGTTTGGACAGTATCTCCCAAAAAACAAAACAAAAAAAAAACTAAAACCCATTGTCGAGGGCTTGCATCTTCACCAGGGGGCCAGCTTTGCCCCAAAGAGCTCTTTGCAATCTCCCTTGTCAAAACGAAATTCTCATGTCACCTTACTACAGGCTCCCGGTCAACTCAGTTCTCGACCCCAACCAGTCGACTTCACAACTAGTGCATAAAGTCAGGTGTTTAGTTCAATGGGATTCCCCCTTTCTCTTAAACACTCTTTCACTACATATTTTTACTTCACATACAGAATTTGACCTGCTCCTGAGGCGTTAGCAACTGTCACATACTTCTGTGCACTTCACTCTGTTTTCGAAGCACAGGCCTTCAATACGCAGACAAGGTCGCCTAATCTCCATACTTGCTGGCAGTGCAAGCATTAGTAGACCAAACCCACGTCAATTAACTACAGATCGCAACATTCCTACTTAGTATACCAGACTTCAGCTACCCACCCCAGTCCGCCCTGGGGCGCTCTGGTTCATTAGTCTGGGCCGAGCACAGACTGACACCCGAGCTATCGGTTACCTAGCCAATCACCTCCTGGCTCACCTCGGTTGTCATGCATTCTTTTGAGTTTTCTAAAGTCACACTCAACAGCGCTCGAGTGCAAACTAACTGTCACTATGGCTGTCGTTCCTTGTCCTATTCTTCTTATTTCCTTCCGCCTTTCATCTTATCTACCCAACGCAACTATCCCCTCCTACCTTTGCAACTTACCTCAAACATACGCACCCCCTCCTTGCTTTTAGTTGACACCATGTCGCAGGCAGACAATGAGGACTTTGCCTCAGCCCTGCCATCACCCTTTACGGGCTCAGCAAGCGGCGGTTTACAGTCTCACAAGAGCTTGGACCAATAAAAAAATAAAAAAACTCATAGCAGAACGGTGTCGCAGGAGTAAATCCTACCCTGCCGCAGCCAGGAAACCAAGCCTTTAGGCTACTGTTTCCACCGCCAGTGGCACCCCTTCCAGGCACCATTTCAGTCTATCTTCTTTGCGACTACTCAGCGGCACTCCTGGGTAACCACACTGTCAACAGCAGTCGCCGAAGTCCAAGCAGAGTGACAGCCCTGGAGGTACGCCCAGCCGTGCCCCTACCAGCTCCAGTCACCACCGTCATTCCCGTACCTTCACTTACAGATACACCCAACTTCGGCACCATCGTCTTCCCTGCACACCTTGTCCTAGCAGGGCATCTAGGAGGACATCTTGGATGACAACGACGTTAACTTAGCATCCCTCCTCATAGCAGTACACAACTTGGCCTAGAACAAGTCATATTCGTGGGGAGATGTCTCCGTCATCCTGAAGGCCAGAGACCCTTTACTTGATCGCAAGCTCACTGTCACAGAGTTTGTGCTGGCCTTGGGGACAGTCAGAGACATGTTAGGCAGAGCAACCCCAACAGGAGGGTAGAATTGGACCCGTATCTGCATGCAGCAGGTCACAATTACGCAGGGTGCCCATCCTTTGACTATCACCGCTCATTTTCAGCCAAGGCAGCAGTCAGACTCAAGGGGATCCTTTACCCCCCATCGTTTAGTGTTTCTCTTCCAGGTAAAGACCCTGACTAAATCTTTAAATTAAGATGTGCCAGCTATAGCAGATCTGCCCATGGGAGTCGAATTTTTCACAAATTGGAATGGCATGCCAATGTGCATTCCCTCAGCATCTCTCTCTTCATCTCAGGTAGTCATGGTCACCACAGCCTCCACAGGTCCTCACCTCAATTTTTGGCCAAATTGGGTTTATAGGGCCATGGCCGTCAGAAATCCTCTTGATTCCTGGGTTCAGTTAGTCCTCCTCTTTGTTCGACCTCTACCCCATTGTCGCAGCAGCTCAAGTCTGGTGCAACAACTGGGCAGGACAAACAGTGACGTTCGCCACAGACAACCAAGCCACAGCCAGTATTATGAATAAAGGAGGTCCTAGTAGCCTGCCATCGTGGCCTTCCTGCGCAGGCTGGTGCCACTATCCCCACAGCACCATCTAACGTCCTATGCGTCCACATCCCAGACAAACGCAATAATCTGGCCGACGCACTACCTGTTAACTTTGCTTCGTTATTTTTTGCTGGAACCGACCCGACCATGTCTCTTATCCCACACTGGTCGTGGCTAACCTCGGATTCAAACAACACTTTCACGACGCTACCTGCCTTATTAATCTTTCTCACAACACCCTAAAGGCCTACCGTGCAGCCTAGAGGTTCTATGTCAGGTTACTAGCCTCAAACCCCAGAGCAATACCAAGAGTTCTCCATCACATCCTGGTCTTCATATTATGCCATCACACACAGTTGGCATTGTCACACAATACCTTAGACCCCACTCAGCTGATATCCAGTATTTCATTCCCTTATGAGATCCTAACAAACCATCTTGTTTGCCGCCCATACGGTCAAGACCATGTTGTGTGGTATTCACAGGCAATGACCCCAAATCAGTATCAAACGGCTACCCGTCACCAGCGCCATATTCCGAGGCGTGAATACTGTCACCATCCCAGTTGTAAAGTGTTACGTAGACGCCACCTCACACGCCATCAGACTTACTTCATCTTGCTCCTCAGGGTGTCCAAAACACAATAGTCTGGTCCAGGGGTTGACATCAAACCTTTCCAAACTCTCAAAGCCTGGTGCCCCGTGTCCATCCTAGATCAATTTTTGGCCCATATGTTTGATCCCTCGCAGGACGGCCCATTACTACCATTCCCGATTAGTACCCCAGGCAGCAACCAGTTCATTAGTCACGTCAGGTTCCTTTTGAGCAAATTAGGCCAGGACCTTGGTCATTTTCTTGGACATTCTTTCGCATTGGAGCAGCATCAGCAGCCTCACGAAACGGGGTCCCAGTCCACGCGATCAAAGATGGGCAGGCGGGAATCCACCTGCTTTACTCGATACATCTCCAATCCACAAGTGGAAATGTCCTAAGCCTTCAGCAACTTTGCCCCGTAGTGTCTTGTACATAAATTAATAATTACATCCCTAAACCAAGTCTTTTGCGGCCTTCTCTTGGCATATCGCCCAGCAGACCAGGGCTCACCGCCCAGCTCACCAGGGCTTACCTTACAGCAGACCAAGGGCACAATTCAGGTCTATTTTATGTTGTTAGTCTTGTGACGTGTTTATGTGTTCTTTCATATCTCTTAGAGCGGAGGGCTCCGACCATAAATAAGAGGGCCAGTATGGTGGCCCGTAATTATGGGAGGAGCCCGGAGGGTATATAATCAGACCACCCACAACGGTCTGTGTCGGTTCCAGTGCAAGGTACCCACCCACCCATTTCCCTTTTCAGAGTACTTCACTTAAAACACGTTTCTCTACAGAAACATCCATTTACTTTCTTAAGGTATGCGGCCTTCTCTTGGCATATCGCCCAGCAGACCAGGGCTCACCGCCCAGCTCACCAGGGCTTACCTTACAGCAGACCAAGGGCACAATTCAGGTCTATTTTATGTTGTTAGTCTTGTGACGTGTTTGTGTTCTTTCATATCTCTTAGAGCGGAGGGCTCCGACCATAAATATAGTTTTATGGTTTACGAAGGGAAGAGATAGTCACATAGAGCCAGAGAACTGGCCAGATTACATAGGGAGCGCTGGTAAGATTGTGTGGAACTTGGTGTCACCCTTATTCGGAAAGGGGTACCACTTGTATGTGGACAATTATTACATGAGCATCACACTTTTTAGTCACTTGTTTGATCACCAAATTGGCGCATGTGGCACCGCGCAATCCATTCACCGGGGCTTACCCCAGCGGCTTGTAGATTCCCATCTTATCCTGGGGGGGAGAGCCTGCTTGAAGTGTAATAATTTGCTCGCTGTGAAGTGGAGGGATGATCGGAATGTTTTCGTTCTGTCCTCCCTTTAGGCAGACATGACGGTCCAAATTCCTACAGCGACTGGTGTTGTGGAGAAATTCCTCTGTGACCACGAATAAAACCTTAATATGGGAGGGGTGGACCTCAATGACCAGTTGTTGGCGCCATACCTGATTGCCCATAAAGCCAGACGCTGGTACAAAATGTGTCTGTATACTTATTTCAATTGGCTCTGCTGAATGCTTATGTGCTATACAAAGCTTTAGGATGAACTGGATCCTTCCTTAACTTCCAGGAAGAGATCATCACAGCCCTTCTGTTTCCAGACGGTGCTGTGGCCCAACTTCCCAATCCAAATCCACTAAGCTGGCTGCATGAGAGGCATTTTCCTTATGTCCTCCCTGGTACCCCTACCCAACGAGCCCCCCCAAAGAAAATGTCATGTCTGTAGTGCGGATATAGGCGTGACACCCTATACCTATTATTATCCCTCCTGTCCTGACCATCCTGGTCTTTGCATTGGTGAATGTTTTGAACGCTACCACTGCACAGACTAGGACACACATTCACAGGGTCTCCAAAGATGCCATCGCATTTTGGGCGACCCGAACCTGAAACCGAACCGTTTACAACCGTTACAGTTACAAAAAAAAGTGTAAAGAAGAAATAAATAAAATAAAAAAAAACAAAAATAGTTGTTTTATTGTTCTGCTCTTTTTCTTTAGTGTACATCACGTGACACAGAGCCATAGTAATAACTGTATAGGTTATATGGCACCTTCAGGACACTGGCACACCCTAAACAGGAAGTTAAATTCCCCATGTAAGCCCTTACCGGGAGTACCTCAGTTTTTTCGCCAGTTTTTTAGGTGTTGGTCATGAGTAAAGATGTGCTGTGCTGAGCTCCGCTGGAATATTCCTTGCTGGGGTAAGCTATGCAACCGGATCCTTTCAAAGTGTATTTTCCAGGCCGAATTGAATGGTATCCGGGCCTCGTGTCTGAAGAAATTAGTTTTTGCCTGTAACTCCTCCTTTTGTTTTTTAGAGAGCTGGACCCCGGGATCCATTTTTTATTTTTTTTGCCATATTCTTGGTGGGTGCTTTACAGGCCCAGGGCTGTGGATCCCCCGATAAAAAGGGGGCCCCAGTATCTGAAGGTTTTTTAACAGAGCCCACAGTGAGTGGTGAAGCTTGGGTCTGTTATCACAGAACCCTGCATCTGGGTTTTCTCCTTTAAGTAAACGTTGTCTTGCCTATAGTCAACACCGGGGCTGTCAAGAGCACACTCTGTGTAACAAGCTGCACAAGTGGCATAACTAGAACCCTCAGGGCCCGATGCAAGAAACCATGGAGGACCCCCAGACAGGGCTCTTTTCTCCGATGGCGGAACACCAGGGCCCGGTCACAAGTGGGTGGCTGCATATAAAGGAACCGATTTCTCAATTCCCCCCCGCTTCTCCTCCTCTCCCTCCCACAGGCATTCAGCGGCTGCAGGAGGAAAATAGAGAGATTGGTTCCTCTATGTCAGGGTTTCACAATCTTTTTACAGTCAGGGCACCCTTGAAGTATACCTCTAGGTGAATGGGGCTGCACTGCAACCCCCCTGGAACTGTGTGCATTGCATGCAGTTGCAGCATAGTGATGATGCATTTAAGGGGTTAACAGGTGGACAGTAGGCAATATATTGCCTCTCTACCGGCTGTCAAATGCCTCTGAAAAGTGATCTGAGCATTGATTGCTTTTTGGAGGAACAGCATTTTTTTTGCTGGTACTATGAACAAGCAAAAAAAATTAAAAAAATCGGTTCTGATTGTACACATATAGGGGGTCAGGATTAAAAGCACATACATAAAATGTGCATACATACATGTAAACACACACACACATATATAAATACACACACGCATAATATGCACACATATACTATATATATATATATATATATACACATACACATACATACACACATACATACACACACACACACACACACACACACACACACACACACACATATATATATATATATATATAAATAATATATGCATGCACATATAAACCAGTGGCGGCCGGTGTTAAAATTTTTTAGGGAGGCGCAAGCAAACTGAAAAATTCAAGAAAAAAAACATCAATTGCAGCCACTGTGCTCATCAAATGATGCCACTGTGCCCACTAAAATCTGTTGCGGGGCCATCAAATGCTGCCACTGTGCCCATCGAAGTCTGCCACTGTGCCATCAAATGCTGCCACTGTGCCATCAAATGTCGCCAGTGTGCCAATCAAATGCTGCCGTGTGCCCATTAAATGCTGCCAGTGTGCCATCAAATGCTGCCACTGTGAATCCCCCCGCCCGCCGTCTGCCTGCCACTTACCCAGTCTCAGTGGGGCAGAGGGTGACGGCAACGAGCGGGGTCCTCCATGCGTCTCCTGCCGTCCTCATCTCACGTCCTCTCCTCCTGATAGCCGTCCAATAGCTCCGCCTATCATTTCAGCCAATCAGGTGACGGGTAACAGACCCGCACACCTGATTGGTGGAGAGGCGGTTCAGTGTTAGGAAAGTGAATATTAATTCGCTTTTCTAACGCAGATGAAAAATATAAAAGGCAGCGCTATAAGAAGAAAGCCCCAGAAGATTTTACCCCTTTCCTGACCAGAGCACTTTTTGCGATTCGGCACTGCGTCACTTTAACTGACAATTGCGCGGTCGTGCAACCTGGCTCCTAAACAAAATTGACGTCCTTTTTTCCCCCACAAATAGAGCTTTCTTTTGGTGGTATTTGATCACCTCTGCGCTTTTTATTTTTTTGCGCTATAAACAAAACAAAGTCAATTTTGAAAAAAATCGCTTTTTTTACTTTTTGCTATAATAAATATCCCCCAAAAATATATATAAAAAAACATTTATTTTCCTCAGTTTAGGCCAATACGTGTTCTCCTACATATTTTTGGTAAAAAATGTTTTTACTAGCAATGGCGGCGATCAGCGATTTTTATCGTGACTGTGACATTATGGCGGACAGATCGAACAATTTTGACACATTTTTGGGACCATTGGCATTAATACAACGATCAATGCTAAAAAAGTGCATTGATTACTGTAAAAATGTCACTGGCAGTGAAGGGGTTAACCACTTGGTGACGCTGTAGGGGTTAAGTGTGTCCTAGGGAGTGATTCTAATGGTGGGGGGGAGGGGCTGTGTGTGACATGTCACTGATCACGGCTCCCGATTTACAGGGAGCTGTGATCAGTGACAGTGTTACTAGGCAGAACGGGGAGATGCTTGTTTACATTAGAAACTCCCTATTCTTCCTCACCATGAGACGATCGCGGGCTTCACGGTCTCGGAGCTCCCGGCGGGCTCGCGTACTGCCCGAAAGCTGCCTCTTAAAGGGAAACGTACAGTTAATCTACCTGTACGTGCCCTTCTGCCGCAGTATACCTGCGGGAGGCGGTCCGGAATCGGTTAAGCATCAGGCTGAGCTTAATAGCAGCGGCAGTTCCTGGACTAATGCTCAGCAGTGGGTGCATTTTTTTGGTACTACCTCTGCGTTTGTGCTCAGCACTTTGACCAGAGGGGGTGTTACAAATACCACAAAAAACAAGGGCACAAAGGGGTCATCCTAAGGGCCCTCCCTCTGCAACACCATCCCCCCCAAAAGATCTTAGGGAGACTGGTCAGAGTGAGCCATCGAGGTCATCAGGGGCTGCAATTGCTTCCAACACTTCAGCCCCTGTCTATTTAACTGAGCAGGTTTTCTCTTCAGCTATGAGTGGATTGGAGGAAAGATTAGTGGCTTTAATTGCATCTTTATGGAGTGGAAGAAAATGCATTAGGTCCCCTTCTACCACCCAGGATCCTCAGAGAAACAGTGAGAGGGGGAAGATGAACCCCCTCAGGGGACCGTGAAGAGCCTGATGATTCCTCTTCTGAGGGATCAAGTGGGGAAGGACCTTCTTCAGCTTCACACGTTGAGAAGTTGCTGGTGCATTTTCTTACTGAAATGGTCCGCTCCATGGACTATTTTGGTTGAAGAGCCCACTTTCTGTTTGTGTTCACTAAAGCCTCCTCAAGCCTTGCGTGTCTTTCTTGTCCATTCATTACTAGAAAAGCTTATGTATTCTGAGTGGGATGCACCAGATAAGCACTTTTCCCTCCTAAAAAGTTTTTTGACACGTTATCCTATGGAGGAAAAATGTACTAAGATGTGGAGTATACTAGCAATTGACGCTGCTATATCCTCTGTGAATAAAAGTTTGACTTGTCCGGGTTGACAATGCGCAAATGCTTAGGGTACCAATAGATATAAAAAAATGAAATTCCTGTTAAAAAACATTTTCTCCTTGGCAGGTTCAGTGGCTCAACCTGCAGTGGCGGCAATTAGGGCATGTTGACAGACCATTTGAAACAGGTGCTTAAGGTGTTCCTTGAACAGCAGGCCCATGAGTTAGCTGAGCTGCCAGCAGCCTTGTGTTTTGCAATTGACGTATTCAGAGATTCTATTCTTCAAACCTCTCGCCTTACGCTCAGGTTGGTACATATGGGTAGAGTCTTATGGTTGAAAAGTTGGTCAGCCGAAGCGCTATGCAAAAAGCTCCTGGCTGGTTTTCCTTTCTGCTGTGAAAAGCTGTTTGGGGAGGATTTGGACAAATATATGCAAAAAATATCAAGTGGGAAAAGTACCCTTTTACCAGTTAAGAAAAAGAGTAAACATCCCTCACCCAAACTGCCTCTTTCTCCAGTGCCAGGGGCATCAGCCTCCAGGCAGTCACAAAGGCCTCCCCGGTCAGGTTCAAGAGGTAAACCTCAGGGTTAACCGCAGGGACAAGAGAAGTCCTGGGGAAGGAAACCCACAAGACAGAACGCTAAAGCCTCTTTATGAAGGGGTGCTCCCGCTCGCTCGAGTGGAGGGAAGACTTCTGCAGTTTTCAAGGGTCTGGCAGACAGTAAAAAAGAAGTCTCTCTTTCTATCGTTAAACTGACTTTTGTTGCAAAAAGTGATCATGGTGGTCCCCGTAAAAGAGCAGGGGTTGGTATTTTATTAATAAAACCTTCGAAAAACAGCGCTGGTCTAAACATAGTGCTAGACAAATATATATGAAAAAATCAAGTGTAAATAAAACAAAAACTTGATATTAGTGTTAATACTGACAATAGTAAGTTCTTGCTGCAACCCAATGCGAGACACACACAATATACAACAATCAAAAAATATAGCTGCGCTAAAACTTATAAAATAAAATTATAAAGTGACATAATTTTTCTAATTTGCAAAAAATCCCAAAAACATGCAAAAATAGTGCCAAAGTAATGATTTCCAGGCATATAAGCAGTCCAAAGAAAAGGAAAGATGGATAGGATGCTGAATCTTAGTCCATTTTCGGTGACTCTCAAAAACCACCCTTTACACACGTAGCAGGTGCACCCAGAGTAGAAAGAGATTATCCACCACCAAATTAGAGGAGGCTTACCAGCTGTCAAGATCTCTTTTTAAGGAGATCATACGGGCTTGTAAAATGTTACGTTCCTGGTCCCCACACTGGGCTCTGTTGGTAACACCAATCTATCTGCTCCCTCTTTATGGTATATCTCGTTCCACCACAATCATTTAGTATGGCAAAGAGAGAAGAAAAAAAGCTCCCATAGCATAATTCCGTAAAGATTTATTAAAATATAAAAAGTAAAGTAACAACTCACGAATTCCCAGCAGAGTGTAAGCGTATAGCGTATAAAAAAGTGACTACCCCAGGAAGAAGTCACTTTTGACGAAACGACGTAGGGTGAGCGGCGTGCTGACGTCACCGCATTTCCACGTTAATCCGGAAGGGCGGGCAGTGCAAACAAGAGAGAGCCGGCCGGCTCGTTTTTTATACGCTATACGCTTACACTCTGCTGGGAATTCGTGAGTTGTTACTTTACTTTTTATATTTTAATAAATCTTTACGGAATTATGCTATGGGAGCTTTTTTTCTTCTCTCTTTGCCGTACTAAATGATTGTGGTGGAACGAGATATACCATAAAGAGGGAGCAGATAGATTGGTATTTTATTAAGGCTGCAATCTGGTCTTCAGTCCATACATTCACCAGATTCTATCAGGTGGATGTAAGAAGGCATGAGGATATCGCCTTTGGGTGCAGTGTGCTGCAGGCAGCAGTATAGGTCCTCAGGTCTAATTGCACCCTACTTTTGTTTGTACCCCCTCCTCTCAGGTGGTATTGCTCTGGGACATTCCATACAGTTATTACTGTGGCTCTGTGTCCCGTGATGTACGATGAAGAAAATAAGATTTTTTATAACAAATAACCCAAAAAAGAACCGCGCTGTCCTAAGTGTGAACTTAGGTTATGTGCTTCCCCTACAGGGAAATCTAATTTACAAAATTATGTTACAATATCAGAAAATATATTAATAGATAATACCTGGAAAATGTGAAAAATAGTCACCTGAAACCAATCTGTTCTAGATGGTGTGAAATAGTACCGTCTATAATCTTAATTCAATAAGTGCAAAACAATAAACATATCTATATATGCTATGTGTATACAATATATATGAAATTAGCTATAAAGATAGCACCGAATACACCCTTAACTCAATAAGTAAAAAATGTGGCATGTTCATATATTCAACAACACACAAAAAAAGAGGCACAATATGTTAACATAAAAGAATTAACAAACACAAAAAATTAAGTGATAAAGTGTCCAATCATTTGAAATCAGTCCATAAAAAATCTGAAGTCACCACGTGTCAGATGTGACATTAAACTCTCAGGCTCTTGTTCAACATCTCAGCATATATTAAAGTACACCACCACCGGAAGTGAAGATTAACTCCTTACCAGATGTTCTTAAACAGTACGCTCTAAAAGGTCAAACAAGGCCATATACATCCATCAAGCGTCCATAGGCTCCACCCATAAGCTAAATCGTTATGCAGTCAGGCTCCAATGTTTAGCAATGACCGGTCCACCATAAAAGGGAGGAAAAACGCTCCAAATAGTGTAAAAACGTTTTATTGAGAATAATAAGAAATAAGAAATGCACTTACAAAAGTCAAGCACAATTAGGCGTATCACAGTAGGCAGCGCCGGCCGGGCGCAATCCTCTACATCAATACCCTTTCGCCAGCTGGTCCGTTCGGAGGCAATGAATAGCGTGTCACACCGCCCGACGCGTTTCGTGAAATGTCACGTCGGCTCAGGTGACACGCCATATTGCCTCTTTTAAATACTGTCCTATGGTCCAGGCCTCCTCCCTCATGGGCGGCTGAAACAACACGGGCAATTCCAGGGCGGAAGTGGCGCAGGAGCGTCACAACACGCCAACCAATCGTTACACCACCGAAAACCACTCAGCCTATCACCGTTGGCTCACCGCTGGGCACCAGCGGGAGCCAAGCCTCGTTTCCGATACCGTATCGGAAATCCTATCTCCGCATTAAGGCGGAAATGACGTCCAGAACGGTATCTCCGCCCTCACTAGCGACATGGTCACGTCTTTTTTGGGTTATTTGTTTGAGTATATATTTTTTGGTATATAGCAGAACTGCAGCAGTATTTGATGTGTGCACACAATTTTTTGTATTCTTTAAAATTGTAGGTGGTAGCGCGATTTTCCTGTTTTTCTTTTCTGATTTTTTATAACAGCTTACCTGTAAAATCCTTTTCTTGGAGTACATCACGGAACACAGAGGTCCCTCCCCTCTGTCTGGTTACCTATGTATTGCTTTGCTACAAAACTGAGATACTCCCGGAAAGGGGAAGGGTTATATGGGGAATTGAACTTCCTGTTTAGGGGGTGCCAGTGTCCATCACCTGAAGGTGCCATATAACCCATACAGTTATTACTGTGGCTCTGTGTCCCGTGATGTACTCCAAGAAAAAGATTTTACAGGTAAGCTGTTATAAAAATCATATTTTTACTGTATTCTACAATTCAATGTTTTAGTGTTGCTATGTTTTATCATGATTGCTTTTCAGGAATGTAATTCTCTTATACTTTACCGTTTACTGTGTTTTATTGTTAACAATTTTTTTGTTTTCAGGTACACCATTCAGCTGCAGCACGGGTTTATTTATCTTGACAGCAACAGGGTTTGCTCCCACGAAATGTAAAGCCGTGACTCCAGCGCTGTTGGAGTTGATTTCACCACTGCAGTTAAAAAAAAAAAGAGCATATATGCCGAAGCATGAGGGCAGGGGTGGAGGAGCGATTTTCTCCTAACATTAGGGGCGGATTGCCCACATGCTTCGGCATATATTTTTTTAGGCACAGATTGCGTTAAAAAATGTTTTATTTTTACTGTGTTTAATTGTTTTATTTTTTTTGCTTTGCAGGTATGGTAAGTCTTACTGTTATACTGTAATGTTACTTTGTTTTATTGTTAACCATCATTTGCTTAGCAGGTACGCCATTCAGCTGCAGCACTGATTTATTTATCTTAACAGCATTAGCGTTTGCTCCCACGATACGTAAATCAGCAACTCCAGTGCTGAAAGAGGTGATTTCACCACCACAGTTAAAAATAAAAATAGTCCATGTATGCCCATCATTAGAAGTGGGTGGATGAAGGGCGTTATTCTCCCAACGCGGTTGGATATAGATGCTATAGTCAGCAGAAAGGAAGCAACCCATCACAAAGAGATAATGGTAGTTAGACAAGAGGTACAATCATTATCAGACCGAATGGGGACTGGAGAGGCAACACAAACATCCCAGGCTAATGCTATCCTCACACAGCAGCTCCAATTGGAATAAATCGAGGACTGCAGCAGGCATAATAACCTACGCCTGAGGGGTCTTCCAGAAGCCACTGGAATGGAGGATCTGGCGGCATCTGCCCTTGCAATTTTCAGGGACCTAATGGGAGAATTGTTCCCTCCTAGCCTGTCCTTCGATCAGATCCACAGAGCCCTTGGCCCCCGCTCGACCAACCCGGACAGACTGCGGGATGTCATATGCCGAATTCACCAATATGCCCACAAAGAGCTAATACTACGAATGGCATGGGAGAAGGGAGAAGTTGAATTTGACCGGGCTGCCATCCGGATCATGTCAAATCTAGAGCGACACTGCTGTGGAGGGCCCTCTTAAAACTAGTGCTGGAGGCTGCTAGACACGCTGGGCTCACATACAGATGGGGTTTTCCCATCTCAGTAACATTTAAGTAGGCCCAGCAATCCTTCACTCTCTGGACCCCGCGGATCTCCCTGCCCTGTTTTCCTTCATGGAAACAGACCCCATCGAGGTACCGAACTGGCTTCAGACTATACAGTGAATCACCCCCCATTCTGGATCATCCAGCTTGCGGAGAGCCCGATCACCCAGAACGCAGAGGAGCCGGCGCAGATCTCGCTTCACATCGGCAGAAGCACCCAGAGAAAACTGATTGACACCAGCAATGCAATGAGACATTGAAGGCCAATCCCCCCCCCCCCCCGATACACCTTTTCCTCCCTTTCATGTTTCTCCACGCACCATGTAGTTCTTCTCCCCCTAGTTATCTCTTCCCATCTGGTTACTGTGCTGTCTCCCCTCCCTGGGGCACTCTCTCATAGTTTTTATGCTGCATCCCTCCCCTGGCCATGGCATCATATACAACCAGCCACCCAGAGTCAGTGTCATCATGCAGGGAAGCCAGGGAGAGGGGGGTGTTGTACACAGGCAGAAACACGATCATACATTCCATGCATCACTGACTGTGCAAGTCTGCCTAGTATTATAGTACCCACCTTTGGAATGTTTTTTGGGGGGGGCTGCACAAAGAGGAAGGGGGGTTCCTCTTTCCTCTCTCTATCTTCACTGCAAATACTGTTTGAGGAGCCCGTTGGTTCCTACTGGTTATTTTTCTTTGCCCCCCCGCCCCACTCCAAGACTCAAACAAACTCTTATGGAGCAGAAGGGCTGTTGGGACATCATGGTAACCATCCAGAATGCTGTAGAACATGGGCCAGAGACACCAGATGATCCAGCATATCTCACATGCATATGAAAAAATGTCTGGAGATTTGTTGATTTCTCAACCTTTTACTGCTATGTTTTGAAATTTGTAGGGTAAACTAATGTGTTAGAATGTGGAGGGGTGAACTTCTGCTGCTCTGGCTATACCCTCCAGAGACCATCCGAAACCCAGGGTTAATATTTAGACAGAATAGCGTGAAAAGAGCCTTATTCTTGGAAACACTAACACCCCCAGATAGAGGCAGTGAGACCATCAGAGAGGGGGAGGAGTAAGATAGGTTTTTCTGACCCAGAGAGGGGGAGGCAGCAGCCTTTTTGTATATCCCCAATAGTCAAGCCAGCAATACAAACAAGCAGGGTTGTAAGCATTCTGGTCAGGTGTGTTCACGGATAAGTGGCCCCAAAACAAGCGAGACTGCGGCCCGGGTATTCCCCCCCCCCACCCATTTTTGTTTCTCATCTCGATACTTGCCAGAAGACACCCATTTCTGCAGTATCTAGACACCCAGAGAAGAGCATTTTAGGGTTAAGGGCGAGAGGCTGAGTGGACAGCAGCGTCGACATCCCGATTTTGTTAAGGACATCGGAATTGCATTGGGGCATACACTGTGCGGATTTATATGTTTTACCAAGGAAGTAAAGGCCCTCTTTTCTTGTTTTCCTTCCTGTTACGTACTTAATTTGTTTTAGAATAGATTGTTAATTTTATTTTATCAAGCTGGTAGGGTTGGGATAGATCGAGAGAACCTCTTTTGATCTACTCTTACCTCTTCCCCAATAGGACGAAGCATTACCCTGGTGAGAACTGGGGCATGCTTCTTTACAAACAGGTTTATTTGCACTTATTCAAAAGACAGTAAGGTTACACTGTCTATTATCCATCTTTTCGGACGGTTACATACTAATTTTTTCCTTTTTATTTCTTTTATTCTTTCTCTTCTACATCTCCACCAGTATCTACCCACCCTAACCCCATCTTACCTACCCTCCCCCCTTCTTACTACCTTATCTCCCCTCCCCAAACCCCCTTAAGCCCAAGTGACAATGGACACCATCAACATTTCTCGCTGAACAGGAAGGGTCTAAACATAATAGAAAAGCGCTGCATGCTGCTGAATGACCTTAAAAGAGCCCACGCTGACATAGCATTCATTCAGGAAACGCACTTCAGGACAGGCAACCCACCATGCCTTAAAAATCAATACTTCCCACACTAATACCACGCCACTAATGTAGCAGCTAAATCTAAGGGAGTGTCCATACTCATATCGGGGGGGGGGGGGGGGTGCCCTAGACATGTAGTAACACCCTGGTTGATCCTGAGGGCCGCTACATGTTCATGAAGAGATTGATAGCGGTCATGAAGGTCACGTTAGCCACTGTTTACACTCCTAATGATCGACAAGACACCTTTTTACATCGTACATTGAACCTACTCACAGAATTCAGGGAGGGTCAGCTGATTCTGGGGGTGACATTAACATACCTCAAACCCCTGCGGTGGACACCTCCTCATGCACCTCCTCCGTGTGCTCAGACACACACAAACACATGACTCAGGACCTTCACAACGCCCAACTGATAGATGTTTGGACTATACCACTTGGGAGAAAGAGACTGCACTTTTTACTCATCTCCACATAAAGTGTACTCGAGAATATGTTATTTCTTCATATTGACACAGTCAGCTGGAAGCTATCCATAGAACTGAGATAGGCAATATCACATGGTCAGATCATGCGCCTATCACCATGCGCTATAGCCTGTCATCAACCCCGACCATCAGACTTCAATTTTGGAGACTTAATGAAAGCCTACTGCAGACACCAATAGTCATGACGGACGTCACAAACGAGTTAAAACATTACTTTCAAACTAATGACACTGAAGACTGAGAGCCAGGTATTTTATGGGAGGCCCACAAGACGGTGATAAGAGGAGTGCTAATTAAACATGTCACTCGCATCAAAAGAGAAAGAGAGCAACAACTGCTCAAACTCCTCCACAAGATACATGAAGTTGAATCAAAATATAAACAAACACCGGTTGCCTCTCTAGAAACAGAACTGACGTCCCTTAGAAAGCAAACAGTAGACCTGCTATACTATAGAGCCAAAGCGGCATTACAAGTCTGTCGAAAATTCTCTTATGAGTCGGGAAACTGCTTGCCAAAGCAGTTAGAAATCATAGAATCACACATATATTCCCCAAATCATAGCTCCCTCAGGGCAAAAAGGGACCACACCAACCCAGATAGCGAAATAATTTAGGGACTACTACTCTTCCCTCTATAACCTCCAAGTACGGCCCCCAAATGACACAACGCTAAATGACTACATTTCTGCATCTCAAATCCGCCAACTATCGGCGGAAATAAGTACAGACCTGGGCGACCCCATTACCGTTGAGGAGCTGCAGCGAGCGGTAGGTGGGATGAAACCTGGCAAAACCCCGGGCCCAGACGGGTTTACTCTACGGTACTACCAAACCCTTTTGCCACTCCTGGGCCCCATATGGTGAGGATGTTCAACTGCCTGGGGGGGGGGGGCTCTTCCCCCTAGAGACACTCTAAGGGCACATATATCCCTCATACTGAAAGAAGGTAAAGACCCGGCCACCTGTGGTAGCTATAGACCTATATCCCTGCTGAATGTAGATCTTAAGCTATTCACAAAGATACAGGTCCATAAGACTAACCCAATTTATGCCGGACTTAGTTAACCTGGATCAAGTGGGGTTTATCCCTGCCCATGAGGCGAGGGATAACACCAAGGTGCTTAATCTCATTCATGTAGTTTCTGCCACTAAAACCCCATGTGTCTTCCTTAGTACAGATGCGGAGAAGGCATTTGATAGCGTCGACTGGGTTTTTATGTCCTCATTTCTCAAAAAGATTGGCCTGGGGCACAAGATAATACAATGGATTCTTAGCATATATTCCACTCCCACTGCCCAGTTCAAAGCCAACGGAATTCTATCAGATTCATTCCCTATAACAAATGGACAGGGATGCCCCCTCTCACTCCTCCTTTTTGCCTTAGCCCTAGAACCCTTCTTATTCACTGTACGATCTAACCCAGACATATCTGGCGTGACAGTGGGAAAAGCCCAATACAAAATCTCAGCCTATGCGGGTGACCTCATGTGTTCTCTGACTAATCCAGTGGTGTCTTTACCAAACCTCCTTAGGGAGTTTGATAGGTATGGAAATGTATCCAACCTAAAAATGTATTTTGATAAATCATTGGCAATGGGGATTAATATAACACCGAATAGATTGAGCTCTCTAAAATCATAAAGATTTAAATGGTCAGATGTCTCCCTCAAATATTTGGTAACCCTGATCCCCAATGATCTAAAACACACCTTAACTTCCCACCACTATTGACTAAGACCTGTTTACTTTTGGAGGCGTGGAACAAAGGACTGCTCTCCTGGTTCAGTAGGTGTAATCTTCTCAAAATGTCTATACTCCCAACATTTTTATATTTATTCCAAGCACTACTGGTCAGGATTCCACCCCAATACCTTAAACAAGTACATTCTGTTAAATTCATTTGGGCAAACTCGAAACCTAGACTGTGTAGGCGTTATTTAACACTACCCAAACATTTTGGAGGACTGGCCCTCCCAGATCTACGGAACTATTATCTGTCAGTTCACCTAGCTAGATCAATAGATTGGAACTGTCATGGCCAAAACAAGCTGTGGATACAATTAGAGCAGGTCCAGTCGGCGGTTCCACTGAAGGAAGCGGTTTGGTGCTTCGACCAGTTACCCTCTGCATTGAAATCACACCCTACAATAGGCACGACCCTCCAGGGTAGGTGCATCTACGTTTACTACATCCCTCTCTATCCAATATTAGGTAATCTTAATTTTCCCACTGGTTTGGAACTATCGGAGTATGAGATACTTACATCAACTGGCAGGGACTGGGCCTCACATTTTTTGGTAAAAAAACAATGGCCGTCTATTCAATCTCTGATGACAGTGGTCAATTCCAACCGCCATTCTGGAAGGCAATACGGCTGCACCACTTTCTACAATTGATCCCCAACTCAACACATTTTAACCGCGACCTGACGGCTTTTGAAGATTATTGTAGAGACAAGGGAGTTTTACCTCAAGTATTATCCAAAACATGTGAGCTACTCAACTCCCCAGTGGAACAAACCAACCTGACATTCATACAGACATGGGAAACCGACCTACAATGCTCTCCCTTCCCCCTCTTCCCTCCCCCCTCCCCCCCTTCTCCAGTCTCGCTGGAACCTTTATGTCCCCTTATTTCTAGGATTCGGCAGTACAAATTACACTTGTTTTTTTTTTTTTGTTTCTTTAATAGTAGATGGGAAATATGTGTGATGAATGTCCCACCACAATTATTGATATTACATGTACTTACCTGTGAACATCAGTTATGAGTGGCATTGTACTGTACCTTCTGTTTTTTCTTCGTTTTCTTCCTTTTTTTTTTTTTTCTTGAAAAACAATAAGAATTTATATTCAAAATAAAAATGCCAGGACAGTTCGATTTCCCCCTCCCCCCAAATAACCCCTTTTTGGAAAGTAGACACCCCAAGCTATTTGCTGATAAGCATGTTGAGTCCATAGAATAGTTTTTATTTTCCCACAAGTTTCGGAATAGTACACTTTTTTTTTTGCACAAAGTTGTCACTAAATGATATATTGTTCAAACAAGCCATGGGCATATGTGAAATTACACCCCAAAATACATTCTGCTGCTTCTTCTGAGTATGGGGATACCACACGTGTGAGACTTTTTTGGAGCCTAGCTGTGTACAGGACCCCGAAAACAAATCACTGCCTTCAGGCTTTCTAAGGGCGTAAAATGGTGATTTCACTTCCACACTACCTATCACAGTTACGGAGGCCCTGAAATGTCCAGATAGCACAACCCCCCCCCCCCCCCCCAATAACCCTATTTTGGAAAGAAGACACTTCAAGCTTTTTTCGAGAGGCATGTTGTATCCATGGAATATTTGATATTTTGCCACAAGTTTTGGGAAAATTAAAAAAAAAACACAAACACAAAGTTGTCACTAAATTATATATTGTTCAAACATGGCATGGTTATATGTGAAATTACACCCCAAAATACAATCTGCTGCTTCTCCTTTGTACAGTGATACCACAAGTGTGAGACTTTTTGGGAACCTAGCCGCGTACAGGACCCCAAAAACCAAGCAGCGCCTTCAGGCTTTCTAAAGGCATAAAATTGTGATTTTACTCCTCGCTACCTATCACAGTTACGAAGGCCCTGAAATGTCCAGATAGCACAAACCCCCCATGACCCCATTTTGGAAATTAGACACCCTAAGCTATCTGCTAAGAGGCATGGTGAGTATTTTGCAGATCTCATTTATTTTTCAAAATGAAGAAAACTTTGTGACAAAAAGTGAGATCTGTAAAATACTCAACATGCCTCTCAGCAGATAGCTTGGGGTGTCTACTTTCCAGAATGGGGTCATTTGGGGGTGGGTGCTATCTGGGCATTTCATGGCCTCTGAAACTGTGATATACTTGGATTCTGCAAAAGCGTTCGATACAGTTCCACACACACGGCTCATGTGTAAGGTAAAGTCTACAGGTTTGGAAACATCAGTTATCAGTGGATAGAAAACTGGCTAAAAGACAGAATTCAAAGAGTAGTGATTAATGATTCTTACTCTGAGTGGTCTAAGGTTATCAGTGGTGTACCCCAGGGTTCAGTGCTGGGACCCTTACTTTTTAATATCTTTATAAATGATATTGGGTCTGGGATCAAAAGTAACATTTACGTATTTGCAGATGACACCAAGTTATGCAGTGGAATAACATCCTTACAGTATGTCTCCAATTTACAAGCCGACCTCAATGCTCTTTCTAATTTGGGCGACTATATGGCAGATGAGGTTTAATGTTAATAAATGATAAATGTAAAGTTATACACTTGGGGGCTAAGAATATGCATGCATCATACATACTAGGGGGAGTACAACTGGGGGGATCCATAGTGCAGAAGAATCTGGGGGGTTTTGGTAGATCACAAGCTCAATAATAGCGGTTTCCAAAGCGAGCAAAGTCCATTCCTGTATTAAGAGAGGTATGGACTCCAGAGAGAGAGATATAATTTTGCCCCTGTTCAAATCATTAGTAAGACCTCAATCTGGAGTTCAGTTTTGGGCACCAGTTCTCAAAAAGGATATTGGGCAACTGGAGAAAGTGCAGAGAAGGGCAACCAAACTGCTAAGAGGCATGGAGGAGCTCAGCTATGAGCAGGGGCGGACTGACAACTCATGGGGCCCCCGTGTCTCCGCCCACAAGCAAGCCACACCTACACTAAGGCCTACCTACATAAATCATGGGGCACACAGTAGGGATCATCACAGGGCACATCATGGGGCACACAGGAGGGCACTGAGCACATCACAGGGCATGGGGAACACAGTAGGGCACATCACAGGGCACACAGGAGGACACATAATGGGGCACCCAGCAGGGCACTGAGCACATCACAGGGCATGGTGCACATCACAGGGCACATCACGGGGCACACAGCAGGGTTTATTATGCTGTACACAGCAGGGTACATTATTGAGCACAGCATGGTACATCACAGGGGGTACAGGGCACATCAGGAGATACACAACAGGGCATGCCGCACATCACAGGGCATGTGGCACATAGGGCACAGAGCAGCGCACAGGGCACATCAAAGGCACATCCTTGGGAACAGGACACATTAGGCAGTACACATCAGGGCACACCACAGGGCATACATCCCAGGGCATAGGGCACACAGTAGAGCACAACAGGTGATACACAGCAGGGCATGGGGCACATAGCGGGGCACAGGACACATCACAGGGCAAGGGGCACAGCAGAGGGTACAAAGCAGGGCACATCACAGGCCATGGGGCACGCAGTAGGGCAAATAGCAGGGCATAAACCAAAACACAGGGCACACAGTAGAGCACTGGGATCCTCCAGACTCAGCACAGTGTCTCCCAGAGTAACCATCAGGGGGGAAGGGCACTGGGAGACACTGCGTGGGGGTTGGAGGGCACAGGGAGACACCCTGGGGGTGGAAGGCACAGGGAGACACGGTGGAGGGGGTGGAAGGCACAAGGGGACACTGGGGGGGTGGTGGACACAGGGGGAAACTGTGATTGGGTGGCACAGCGGGACACTGTGGAGGGCACAGGGGGACACTGTGGGGGGGTGGAGAGCACAGGGGGACACTGCCGGGGGTGGAGGGTACAGGGGGACATTGTGGGTGGGTGTTACAGGGAGACACTGTGGGGGGTGTAGGGCACAGGGGGACTCTGTGGAGAGGTGTCACAAGGGGACACTGTGGGTGGGTGTTACATGGGATACTGTGGGAAGGTGGAGGGCACAAGGGGACACTGTGGGGGGGTGGGTGTTACAGGGGGTCACTGTGGGGAGGGTGGGGGGCACAGGGGGACACTGTCGGGGGTGGAGGGCACAGAGTGGGTGTTACAGGGAGTGTAGGGCACAGGGGGACACTGTGGGGGGGGGTGGAGGGCACAAGGGGACACTGTGGGTGGGTTTTACAGGGGGATACTGTGGGGAGGTGGAGGGCACAGGCTGATACTGTGGGGGGTGGCACAAAGGGACACTGTGGGTGGGTGTTACAGGGGGTCACTGTGGGGAGGTGTTACAGGGGAACATTGTGGGTGGGTGTTACAGGGGGTCACTGTGGAGGGCACAAGGGGGACACTGTGGGGGGGTGGAGGGCACAAGGGGGACACTGTGGGGAGGTGGCACAGAGGGACACTGTGGGTGGGTGTTACAGGGGGTCACTGTGGGGGGGGGGGGGGTGGAGGAAACAAGGTGAGACTGGGGAGGAGGTGGAGGGTACAGCGGGGCACTGTGGGGAGGTGTAGGGCACAGGGGGACACTGTGGGGAGGTGGCACAGAGGGTCACTGTGGGTGGGTGTTACAGGGGGTCACTGTGGAGGGCACAAGGGGACACTGTGGGGAGGTGGCACAGAGGGAAACCGTGGGTGGGTGTTACAAGGGGTCACTGTGGGGAGGTGGAGCACACAGGGGGACACTGTGGGGGGGTGTTAGAGGGGGTCACTGTGAGGGTGGTGGAGGGCACAGGGGGACACTGTGGGAGGTGTTACAGGGGGAAACTGGGGGGTGGAGGGCACAGGGGGGGCTGAAGGGCACAGGGGGACACTGGGGGGGTGGTGGGCACAGGGGGGAAACTGTGATTGGGTGGTACAGGGGGACACTGTGGAGGGCACAGGGGGACACTGTGGGTGGGTGTTACATGGAGACACTGGGGGGGGGGTGTAGGGCACAGAGGGACACTGTGGGGGGGGGGTGGAGGGCACAGGGGGACACTGTTGGGGGTGGAGGGCACAGGGGGACACTGTGGGGGGTGTTACAGGGGGACACTGGGGGGGTAGAGGGCACAAGGGGACACTGTGGGGGGTGGGAAGCTGTGCAGCAACTTTCTAATAGCCGCACGTGGTACACACTTAAGCACAAGACAGCACACAAGCTGCTGCGGCACTTTTCTTCCTACATGCAGAGTAGTGCGGGAAGCAGTTGTATACAGACCTCTCGTGATGCGCTCCTCCCCGCCGGCCCCTCCTCTCTTCTCGTCCATCTGAGGTGATGACAAATACAAGCACCTGGGGTGGATGGGAGGGGAGGAGGGGCCGGTGGGGAGGAGCGCATCACAAGAGGTCTGTTTACACTGCAGCAGTCTCTTAGGGAGTAGTGCTTCGGAACCGATCTACCCATCAGCTATCTGTGATAGACGGGATCATCAATGTGGAAGCTGTCATGGGGCCCCCTACTGGTGAACGGGCCCTTGGGCAGCAGCCCGAACTGCCCGTTGGTCAGTCCACCCCTGGCTATGAGGAAAGATTAGAGGAACTGAATTTATTCACTCTTGATAAGAGGAGATTAAGGGGGATATGATCAACATGTTCAAATACATAAGGGGTCCATATAGTGAACTTGGTGTTGAGTTATTTACTTTACAGTCAACACAGACGACAAGGGGGCACTCTTTACGTCTAGAGGAAAAGAGATTTCATCTTCAAATACAGAAAGGTTTATTCACAGTAAGAGCTGTGAAAATGTGGAATAGACTCCCTGCAGAGGTGGTTCTGGCCAGCTCAGTAGATTGCTTTAAGAAAGGCCTAGATTATTTCTTAAATGTACATAATAAACTGGGTACTAACATTTATAGGTAAAGATGGAATGAATTTTTTTCTCCTGCTGTAGCAAATTGGATCATGCTCTGCTGGTTTTTTTTCACCTTCCTCTGGATCAACTGTGGGTATAGAATTGGGTATATGAGATTGTATGATATTATTTTATTTTTCTTGTGGTTGAACTGGATAGATTTTGTGCAACGTCTTTTTTCAACCTGACTAACTATGTAACTGTGATAGGCAGTGAGGAGTGAAATCAAAAATGTACGCCCTTAGAAAGCCTGAAGGCGGTGTCCTGTATGCGGTTAGACTGCCAAAAAGTTCCACACATGTGGTATCCTCGTACTCAGGAGAAGCAGCAGAATGTATTTTGGGGTGTAATTCCACATATAACCATGCCATGTTTGAACAATATATCATTTAGTGACAACGTTGTGTAAAAAAAAAAAATAATAATTAATTTTCCCGAAACTTGTGGCAAAATATAAAATATTCCATGGACTTAACATGCCTATCAGCAAATAGCTTGGGGTGTCTACTTTCCAAAATGGGGTCATTTGGGGGGTTTTGTGCTATCTTGTCATTTCATGGCCTTCGAAACTGTAAAAAGGTAGTGAGGAAGTAAAATCACCATTTTATGCCCTTAGAAAGCCTGAAGGCGGTGCTTGGTTTTTGAGTTCCTGTACATGGCTAGGCTCTCAAAAAATCTCTCACACATGTGATATCCCCATACTCAGTAGAAGCAACAGAATGTATTTTAGGGTGCAATTTCACATATGCCCATGGCACGTTTGAGCAATAGGTCATTTAGTGACAACTTTGTGCAAAAAAAAAAAAAATTTCATTTACCGCAACTTGTGGGAAAATTATTATTCCATGGATGCACCATGCCTATCAGTAAATAGCTTGGGGTGTCTACTTTCCAAAATGGGGTCATTTGGGGGGGGGGGGGGGGGGGTTGTGCTATCTTGATATTTTATGGCCTTCAAAACTGTGATAGGTAGTGAGGAGTGAAATCAAAAATTGACACCCTTAGAAATCCTGAAGGCGGTGCTTGGTTTTCGGGGTCCTATACGCGGCTAGGCTCCAAAAAAGTCCCACACACGAGGAATCCCCGTACTCAGGAGAAGCAGCAGAATGTATTTTGGGATGTAATTCCACATATAACCATGGCATGTGTGAGCAATATATCATTTAGTGACAACTGTGTCATTTTTTTTTTTGTCATTTTTCAATCACTTGGGTCATTTGGGGGGGGGGGGGGGGATGGATTGTACTGCCCTGCCATTTTAACACCTCAAGAAATGAGATGGGTAGTCATAAACTAAAAGCTGCGTAAATTCCAGAAAATGTACCCTAGTATGTAGACGCTATAACTTTTGTGCAAACCAAGAAATTTACGCTTATTGACATAGACATGTGGCTAAATACATTTTGGCCTAAATGTATGACTAAAATTTAGTTTATTATTGATTTTTTTTATTTAAAAAAAAGTAGAAAATATAAAAAATTTTCAAAATTTTCGGTCTTTTTACATTTATATCGCAACAAATAAAAATCACAGAGGCAATCAAATACCATCAAAGCTCTATTTGTGGGAAAAAAAGGAAGCAAATTTAATTTGGGTACAGCATTGCATGACTGCACAATTACCAGTTAAAGCAGCGCAGTGCCAAATTGTAAAAAGTGCTCCAGTCATTGAGAAGAAAAATCCCCCAGGGCTGAAGTGGTTAATGTCCATCAGTGTTGCATATTAGTACCTGCTCATCAGTGCCCAGTAGTGCTGCCTGATCAAAGCCCATCAGCGCAGCCTCCTTGGTGCCCACCAGTTCAGCTTATCAGTGCCTGTCAGTGCAGCCTCATCAGCGCACATCAGTGAAAGAGAAAAATTACTTACTTTCAAAATTTTATAACAGAAACATTAAACAAACAAAAAGATAAAAAAAACCCAGTGATGACTAAACACCACCAAACAAAAGCCACTGTCTCAAAAAATGCCAAAATTGTGTTTAGGTACAACCTTGTATAACCACACAATTGTCATTTAAAGTACAACAGCACTGAAAACTGGTATGGGCAGAAAGGGGGTGAACGTGGCCTGTAGGAAAGTGGTTAAACAGATGTTTGTTGCAAAAAATATATATATATCCAGTGGTGAGCCTGTGGGCAAGGAGGGTATAAAGGTAAAATAACCTCTACAAAATCATTCATATTGTTCTTGTTTTCAGCATTATCAATATTTACCTTTTCCTCCACAGCAGTTTAGTCAGGTTAGACAAAACAGAAATGTCTTTTTTTTTTTTTTTAATCAAGTGATTTTTATTATCAATTTTTAACAATACAAATACGCTACAACAGAAGTGTATCACAAAGACAAGTTTCTGAGACCAAAATAAATAAATAAATAAACATAAAACAATACAAAAACATAGCTTTTCACAGACTAACTAAAATTGTTAATGACAAATACCTATATCTTCCAAAAAACGTGTACATACCTATAGACTCACTGGTCTTGTAGAAACCGGTTTTCATATTCTCAACACTTGCAGGGTATGGATTATTGTATCTTAAACACCCAATAGCACCCTTCTGACCCTACCCACCATCCACCTTAGTCCTTTTCACCCCGCGGCTTGCTTGCTTCATCTTTCAGAGCGTCCGATCAAGAAATACATAGCTTCCCTCACCATCCAGTTATTGAATGCGGCCCAGGCATGCATCCCCCTCTGCTGGAGATCGAAGAACCCACCATCTAAATCTCTGTGGTTTTTTAAAGTTAACAAACTGAGAGATTTGGAGGATCCCATCGCCACCATGCACAACTGGGAGAAGACCTTTTGTGAGACCTGGAGAACATGGCACCATTTTGTGTACACCGATGCCTACCTCCAAGAGGTTTCGCAGCCTGGCTGACCTCCTGGATTAACTTTGCTCCCTGGGTGGGAGACACTACCTATCTTCTCCCTTTCTCTCTGCTCTTGATTTCGCTCTTATCTCGCACTAGAAATACCTGACCCTCTTCCCTTCTGACTGCCCCCTTCTCTGTATAAGTGGCTCAGTTATGGGCTGTTTTATTCAGATACTGTCAATATCCTCGCTTGCATTATCCTTACCTCAGTGTCCCATCTCTGGGCCCAGCTGGCCATCAGGATGCCCTGTCTCCCGGTATACTGTAAGAGTTTTTTTTTTGCATAGTTTTGCTTCCATGAATATATGTTTTGGATCTTTCATGTAATTGGTTGGATGCCTTCCCGGCCCTATGCACCGCCAAAATTTTCTACGCCGTGCTATTCCTTTGTGCCACCCATACTGTGTATTTCCGGGGCAGTTAATGTGTTGATTACATTGTGTGACCCTTTCTGCAACTCTGTTATTTACTTTGGCTGTAAAATGCACTTTCTATGGAAAATAAAGGAATTACAAACCCGAAAAAAAAAACAAAAAAAAACATAAAAGGATGTTTCTCACCCCCCGGGAAACTAATTTGGATTGATTTTGTATTAGATCAATGGATGAGTCCCCAGAGTGATTCTATCCCATATCTTGAGTAAGCTTGTTCAATTTAAATGGTCATTGGCCAATGGATTTTAGATGTCTAAAGATGCTGAATTGTCAGTTAAGACAACTGAGAATGCCCTGAATATTTCTCTGTTTGAATATTTCTCTGATACTGCCAAAAGCATTGTTTCTTGATTATGCCTAATATGCTAAATGCATTCTTTATTTACCAGATGATGATTTACTGAGGGAAGCCCAAATATTTCCACATGTGGAATATGTTCAATTAGGCTCAAGTGCTACCTTCTTCTGCAAGGTGAACAGCAGTATCTACACAAGTGCACATCTGTCCTGGACGTTGAATCCAAATATAACTGCAGGGGTGCAAGATGGTTGCCTAAGCGAGAGTGTGAGATTTATTACTATACAAAACATCTCAGCTTTGTCTGTGGAAATAATCTGTAAAATTCCTGCATCTGATTCCTATAAGGACCTTCCTCTGGATAAACTTTTAATTAAAACTGGAAGTGAGTAGAATATAAGAAACATAATACCTGCGATTTGCAGTACAGCTGTATATTATATAATCACAGCAGCCTGGAGACCTTTGTTTTATGAACTTCTCAATGCTAGGTGCAATATCAGTTCAATTCCTAACATACATTGTAAACATTTTCAGTGGTATGGTACACGCACTTATACTTTCCTGTGACTCAGAATCAGCCGAACGCAGGTTAAAGCCCAATGTCAGCTGATGTCACAGAGCCACTCCAAGCTCTGGAAAGATCCCGACAATAATGCTGGGATTCACCCATATACCTATTGGCAGCTGGCTTACCCTGAACCCGCCGCTGAGAGCCTGAGAAAGCCACTCCCACCGCTTCCACATCCTAGTGCTCCAGTAAGCATAGGAGAAGCAGAGCGGTGACCGAAAGTCACTGCCCTCTGCTCATAGCTGACCAACATCTGAACAATCAGCAGTCATATGATCACTCAGTTCTGGGGCGTAGAGCCAGCGGTGAACAGCTACAGCTTCACACTAATGCTGCAGCAGAGAGGTGAATAATTTTTATATTCCCACACTTCTCAGCTTTAACAATACAGAATACCACCTGAATTATGACATAGCTATCTATAAGAACCAAAGTCAACCTAAATCCTTCAACCAGGTATCAATAAAGGATATACTGCATGCAGCAGTTTGCATTACCTGGTTTCTAAATTGTGACTTTATATGCCTTAACAATTCTGTAGCCTACAATTAACTGAAGGAAAGTTTAAATATTGCATTATGGTCCACGGGGGCTTAACTATAAAGGTTTTAATGTTAAAAATTGTTAGTTTTCTCTCTTCTTCAATTTTTTTTTTAATTTTTTCATACAGATCCACCAGAAACCCCACACAATATTTCCTGTATCTACTTCCATATAAGAAATTTAACTTGCACCTGGATTACTGGAAAGAAAACAAGACTTCCAACTATATTCACCCTAAGTAGGATAACGTACGTTATTTTTCTCTCATGTCTACAGCAAAACTAGATAGCTGGCCAATGAAATGTGAATTCAGTTGGTTAGTCAAGTTTCTTTCTTTTTAATAGGTCTCTTGGTAAATCAGTTCTGTGTAGGACCAAGAAGAACTTCTGCACTTCCTTTTATCTTGATGATGGGGAGCACCTTGATGGGGAATATGAAGTCCAAGTGGAAGCTGAGAATAATCTTGGAAAGGCTGCCAGTCCTGTGATACAAGTGAACACCTACATATTAGGTGAAGAGTTTGAATATTGTGTAATATGTGTTTCATGTAGTATTTTTTTATTTTTATTTTTTAGCAGCACTCATTAATGTCTCCTGGTGACCTCCACATTACTGTAGGAAAATTTGTGGGAACAAGTTAGATCTGTAGGGGACCCAGGAGACTGACACTCCTGGAAGTGTTGGTTTCCTATCAGACTTCGGGGGACCATTTCTCAGCAACAGAGTGGAGTTCAGTGGAATGAGCTATGGGAAAGGTAAGTAATATATTTCTTCTTTACAAGTTTGTGCTTATATGATTATTTCCACTTATGTGACTGGGTCACTTCAAGGCAGAACTCTAGCCAAAAATAACCAGTTAAAAATGAATAGTCCTCTATCTGTAGGGTGCGTGGCATGAACAGACACGATGGCTGAGTGTGCTGCTCTGTGATCCCCGGGCTCCAGGAAGATAGGCAGCAGTGTTCAGCGGGCTCCTGACCGGTTATGGCATGTCCACACACCGCCATACCAGTGTCTAACGCCACCACCACCCTCATTCCTGAATTATCGTGTCGGGCTTGTGTTTTGCCCTGGCATAAAGCCCATTTGGTCAGTATGAATTAATGTTAACATAGCAGTGTTTAACCTAGAGGCCAGGATTTTAGCTAAGATTTTGATATCTACCTGTAGGAGTGATATTGGTCTGTATGACTCAGGGAAGTGCGGGTATTTTCCCGGGTTTGGGGAGAACTATGATTTGGGCTTCCTGCATAGATTCGGAGCGTGTGTTCTGATCAAAAATGGACTGATATAAGATAAGATATCTGAATATGTTACATAAAATTCCAGAGGTAGGCCGTCCATCCCTGGAACTTTAGATTTGGCTAGCTGTGTGATTGCTTCTTTGATGTCATGTTCTGTAATAAGTGCATCCAGAAGCTCAACTTGCTCTCAGTTCAGCTGGGGGAACTGTATGGAATATAAGTACGAACGAATCTCCCTTTGTGTGCATGTGCTCTGAGACTTGTATAGGTTGTCATATAATTGTCTAAATTGAGCCGCCACCTGTCCTGGGTCTGTTATATTATGGCTGTCTGGGGAAGCAAGCGACACCACGACTGGGGGCTTGTTGTCCATGTGGGCCAAATATGCCAACAGTCTCCCAGCCCTTTCTCCCTGTTCGTACACCCTCTGTCTACAGAAAAACACAGGCTGTTTTGCCTTCTCTATGTGTAGTTGTGTGACTAGGCGCGTCTACAGGTTCACTCTTTTCACGGGATGGGCTGGAGCTATAGGCCTCCTCTAAGTCCCGTAGTTTGTCAGATGTGAGTTGAAGTATAGTGTCAGACTCTCTTTTTAGCCTGTTTATTCTGGAGGACAAAATTCTACGAGCATGATTTTTTAGATCATACCAGTGAGTTTCAAGGGCAGAAGGCCCCTGTGTCCTTTCCAAAAAGAAGAGCAGCTCCCTGGCAATGGAGTCGTGGTCCAAAAGAAGGTATAGCCAGTGAGGGTTTAGTCACCCACGCCTTGATGGGAGAAGCTGTCCCCAAGGATGCCGTCAGCCAGCACAGAGAGTGGTCTGACAGGATCCTGGGAGCAAATCCTGAGCCCGTAACCTTAGGCAGAAAGGTCCTAGAAACAAGTATATAATCTATCCTAGACATAGTATTATGACTTACTGAATGGCAGGTGTATGCTCTAGTTGTGGGATGTGCATGTCTCCAGGCGTCAATAAGGGAAAATTTGGTCAGTGTACGGTATAGCCTAGTGTGCAGTGGTTCGCCCCGTCTGGGTTCAGCCTCTGCTGGTCTGTCCAGGGATGGAGTCATTGTGTGATTGAAGTCCCCCAACCACACTACTGGTATGGATGGGTACAGCACTATAAATGAAAGGCCTTCTGCAACGGCATCCAACCTGTATGGAGGGGGGATATAGCTATCCAATATCAACAAGGGTTCTCCCCCCACAAGTGCATACAGAAAGAAGTACCTGCCCTGCCGGTCTGACACCACAGAGACCAACTCAAAGGGTGTAGATTTCGCTATGAGCACAGTTACCCCTCTAGACATATTTGTGTGGGTGCTGTGGTAGACCCACCCCACCCAAGGACACTTTAGGGCCTCCTGTAAGTGGCCTGTGACATGTGTTTTTGCACCAGCATGATAATATCTACTTTCTGACCTTCCACATTCCACATCATAAATGTACTGTCCGTCATGGTGTTCGTTTGCATACAGATTACATGCGCATCGGCCCAATACCCCCGACATTACTGCTGTTTTGTAACCCAATAGATATATTGCATATGTAATAAGGGCTTGTTCAAAAACATTCCAAGTAAGCAGAGGCGTAACTAGGGTCTCCAGCTCCCTTGGCGAGAATCTGTATCGCCGACCACCCCCTTTCATTAAAGAGTTTGTAGTTGTTGGTTTTTTTACATCAATTTCCTTTCATTTTTAATTGTCTGCATATCCATTAAAGATAATGTTTAGGCTATACTGTCCCTTTTCAATGGTTTTGACTTTTGAAAAAAGATATTGCATATAAACATAGTAGTCAGATGAGATTTAGGATAAACATGTGGTATCACATTCAGAAGAAATATAAAACCTTATAAACCTTAATAGGTTTTATATATATATATATTTTTTTAATATAACTCATTTTACATTTTTAAAGGTACTAAATATAATAAAAGATAATATTCTGTATTCATATTATACTTATTTTCATATTGTGCTTAGCTTGGCTATCTAAAACCTGAACGTGACCTCATATCAGAAGAGGTCCCTGGTGGTGCGCTGGGAAGGGAACAGTGATGTGCTACAATGCATCACACTATTCAACTTTTTATTTTCTTCATTTTGCAGCTTTTTGAAATGTCAAAAACTGATATATCATTCCTGTTTATGCACCGCCGTACACAGTGTTGTAGTGCGCCAAAAACTGTATAGTAATAAAGAACATCCTACTTGTTTTCACTTCAGTGGTGTGAACTGAACACACGGCAAACAAAGCAAATTGCCTCGCCTGTCCGCTACACACCACAGGTCAATGCAGGGTAGTGTGAAGGAACTTGGTTGGCACTATTGCTTGTGTGGGTGCCTCTCTGCATGCTCTTGCACATAGGAAAGCCCATTCATTTCAAGGCACTCCCCTACATGTGAAAAAAACAGAAAAGACATGCTGCATAGAACCGCATTCAGTTTAGGATGTGTGTTTGCAGATGCATGGGGGGTGCCATTGACAATTAGTGGCACCCCCACTCAAGTGCAGTGCATTTCCCTGTGTGTTGGGAAAGCATGCGATTTTGTGGGCTTTCCCAGCACACGTAGATGTCGATCTAGAATGAATGTTCTATTTAACCACTGGGCACTTAAACCCCCTTCCTAACCAGACCAATTTTCAGTTTTCAGTGCTCTCACATTTTGAATGACAATTACTCAGTCATGCAACACTGTACCTATATGAAAATTACATTGTGTGACCCTTTCTGCAACTCTGTTATTTACTTTGGCTGTAAAATGCACTTTCTATGGAAAATAAAGGAATTACAAACCCGAAAAAAAAAACAAAAAAAAACATAAAAGGATGTTTCTCACCCCCCGGGAAACTAATTTGGATTGATTTTGTATTAGATCAATGGATGAGTCCCCAGAGTGATTCTATCCCATATCTTGAGTAAGCTTGTTCAATTTAAATGGTCATTGGCCAATGGATTTTAGATGTCTAAAGATGCTGAATTGTCAGTTAAGACAACTGAGAATGCCCTGAATATTTCTCTGTTTGAATATTTCTCTGATACTGCCAAAAGCATTGTTTCTTGATTATGCCTAATATGCTAAATGCATTCTTTATTTACCAGATGATGATTTACTGAGGGAAGCCCAAATATTTCCACATGTGGAATATGTTCAATTAGGCTCAAGTGCTACCTTCTTCTGCAAGGTGAACAGCAGTATCTACACAAGTGCACATCTGTCCTGGACGTTGAATCCAAATATAGATAATATCTACTTTCTGACCTTCCACATTCCACATCATAAATGTACTGTCCGTCATGGTGTTCGTTTGCATACAGATTACATGCGCATCGGCCCAATACCCCCGACATTACTGCTGTTTTGTAACCCAATAGATATATTGCATATGTAATAAGGGCTTGTTCAAAAACATTCCAAGTAAGCAGAGGCGTAACTAGGGTCTCCAGCTCCCTTGGCGAGAATCTGTATCGCCGACCACCCCCTTTCATTAAAGAGTTTGTAGTTGTTGGTTTTTTTACATCAATTTCCTTTCATTTTTAATTGTCTGCATATCCATTAAAGATAATGTTTAGGCTATACTGTCCCTTTTCAATGGTTTTGACTTTTGAAAAAAGATATTGCATATAAACATAGTAGTCAGATGAGATTTAGGATAAACATGTGGTATCACATTCAGAAGAAATATAAAACCTTATAAACCTTAATAGGTTTTATATATATATATATTTTTTTAATATAACTCATTTTACATTTTTAAAGGTACTAAATATAATAAAAGATAATATTCTGTATTCATATTATACTTATTTTCATATTGTGCTTAGCTTGGCTATCTAAAACCTGAACGTGACCTCATATCAGAAGAGGTCCCTGGTGGTGCGCTGGGAAGGGAACAGTGATGTGCTACAATGCATCACACTATTCAACTTTTTATTTTCTTCATTTTGCAGCTTTTTGAAATGTCAAAAACTGATATATCATTCCTGTTTATGCACCGCCGTACACAGTGTTGTAGTGCGCCAAAAACTGTATAGTAATAAAGAACATCCTACTTGTTTTCACTTCAGTGGTGTGAACTGAACACACGGCAAACAAAGCAAATTGCCTCGCCTGTCCGCTACACACCACAGGTCAATGCAGGGTAGTGTGAAGGAACTTGGTTGGCACTATTGCTTGTGTGGGTGCCTCTCTGCATGCTCTTGCACATAGGAAAGCCCATTCATTTCAAGGCACTCCCCTACATGTGAAAAAAACAGAAAAGACATGCTGCATAGAACCGCATTCAGTTTAGGATGTGTGTTTGCAGATGCATGGGGGGTGCCATTGACAATTAGTGGCACCCCCACTCAAGTGCAGTGCATTTCCCTGTGTGTTGGGAAAGCATGCGATTTTGTGGGCTTTCCCAGCACACGTAGATGTCGATCTAGAATGAATGTTCTATTTAACCACTGGGCACTTAAACCCCCTTCCTAACCAGACCAATTTTCAGTTTTCAGTGCTCTCACATTTTGAATGACAATTACTCAGTCATGCAACACTGTACCTATATGAAAATGTTGTCCTTTTTTTACCCAAATAGAGCTTTCTTTTGGTGGTATTTAATCACAGCTGGGTTTTTTTTTTTTTGCACTATAAAAGAAAAGACCGAAAATTCTGTTAAAAAAATGATTTTTTTTTTCATTTCTGTTATAAAATTTAGCAAATTGGTAATTTTTCTACATAAATTTTGGCCAAAATGTATACTGCTACATATCTTTGGTAAAAATAAGTACAAATTGGTGTATATTATTTGGTCTTTGTGAAAGTTATAGAGCCCACAAGCTATGGTGCCAATATGGATGAGCTCAGGCATGTTCGCATGGAACACATGCAGAGCCCGCCAGGAAGTCGGTGCAGCGCTGCGCTAATCACAGGCAGTGAGACATTGCCCCGATCTGCGGCTGCAGAGATCGGGCAATGTCTCATTGCCTGTGATTAGCGCAGCGCTGCACCGACTTCCTGGCGGGCTCTGCACGTGTTCCATGTAAACACGCCTGAGCTCATCCCTAGGTGCCAATATCTGAAAATTGATCACACCTGAAGTACTGACGGCCTATCTCATTTCTTGAGACCCTAACATGCCAGAAAATTACAAATACCCCCCAAATCACCCCTTTTTGGAAAGAAGACATTTCAAGGTATTTAGAAAGATGCATGGTGAGGTTTCATATTGAGGTTGTTATTTTTTTTTACCACGATTCTTTGATTGTGTTATTTACAATCAGCAGCACCATAAAACCTTCCACTGTTATTGAACCATCACCTGTTCATATTCTCCTGACAGGGTATGAGTATTGGTGTCACGGTTGCCAAACAATTCAGAATAGGCTATCAGTAAAAAAGAGGAAAAAAAAACTAAAAAAAAGAAAAATATTATTTACCCAAATTAAATATAAAAGTGGAATGCTTTTAGATTGTAAGCTCTTCTGAACAGGGCCTTCCTAATCCTCTTGTATGTTATTGTATTATAACTGTATTGTCTCCCTTTTATTTTCTAAAGTGCTGCGAAAACTATTGGTTCTATATAAATCCTGTATAATAATAATAAATGTTCTAGTACAGGGTTAGGCAACATTTTGAGCATAGTGTGCTGAAAAATGTTTTCAAAGAAATTGAGTGTGCTGATTTTATAACCAAAAAAATGTCAACTTCACATTCTCAATCACTAAAAGGATTTTTTATAAAGTAAATGCTGTAAACTACTTTAGTAGTGAGAAATTAACATCCTGCACTCTCACGCCTTGGATCAGCCCCAATTCTTGCACCTTCACACCTCAGATCACTGTCTTCCCTGTACCTCTGTCCCACCACTGTACCCCCCTGCTCATCTGCCCCACCATTGTGCCCCCCTGCTCATCTGCCCCACCACTGTAACCTCCTGCTCATGTGTTCCACTGATGTACCTCCTTTCTCCTCTGCGCCACCGCTCTAACCCCTGCTTTTCTGTCCCACTGCTAAACCCCCTTCTCATCCCTTCCACCACTGTACCTCCTGCACATCTGCCCCACCACTGTACCCTCTTGCTCTTCTGTCCCACCACTGTAACCCCCCTGCTCATCTGCCCCATCAATGTACCCCTTTTCTCATCTGCCCCTACCACTTTACCTCCCTGCACATCTGCTCCACCGCCATATCCCCATGCTCTTCTGTCTTACTACTGAATCACCTTCTCCTCTGTCTTAACACTGAACCCATCTGCCCCACCACTGTAACCCGCTTTCTCATCTGCCCCACCAATACATGCTGGGACCTGTAGTACTATCTCATGCTGCAATAGAGGAGCAAGGCATGCTGGAGCTTCTAGTCCTATCACAGGCTGCAATGATCCTGCAGAGCACAGTGGGACTTTTAGTTCTATCACAGGCTGCAAGAGAGGTGCACAGCATGCTGAGACTTGTAGTTCTAGCCCAGTCACACAGGAAAAAAAAGGAGAAAAAAATAAGGGTTGCAAACATGTCGGGGACGATTTTCCATTGTGTGAAGCATGGAAAGGACACAAGGCAAGTCTGATGTGTCTCTTTCTCTGTCAAGGTGAGACAATGAACGTGCAGAGCATTCATGCTGGGACCTGTAGCTCTATCGCAGGCTGCAATAGAGGAGCAAGGCATGCTGAAACTTCTAGTCCTATCACAGGCTGCAATGGAGGGGCACAACATGCTGGGACCTGTAGTCCTATCACAGGCTGTAGTGGAGGTGCAGAACATGCTGAGATCTGTAGTTCTATCCCAGGCTGCACTGTATGTACAGGCTGTACATCATTTTGGTTTTGTCACGTACCTGGTGTTGGAGCCCAGAATGCAGGGAGCGGCCTCTCGTAAGCCTCTGGCTCGAAAACCCCTGGTAGTGGAGACAGGGACTCAAGAGTTCAGAGGGCACAAGTACCTGATAGATGGCAGGTGTGGGACTGGTCTGGACCTCTGAAGTAGCAGGAGAAAGGCAGGCTGAAACTGGTGACCGGAACACCGCAGATAGCTGGGAGGAGTTCTGTAGTGCAGCGGGAGCACAGGATCTGCAGGCTGCGAAGTGGCGCACAGAAACTTGGCAGGAACACTGGAACAGCGGAAGTGAGGAGATGCCTGAGCTTGGCAGGAACTCTGAAACAGCTGACAGCGAGGAGGTGTCCTGTAGTACGGCAGGAGGGCTGGAACTGCAGGTAGCAGGAAGATACTCAGAGGTTAGGCAGGAACACAGGCAGAGTCAGACAGGCCGGATCAATACTAGCGGGCAGAGCAGGTACCAAACGGAGGCAGAAGGGTAGTCGAGGTACAGGCCGGGTCGGTAAGAGGCGGGTAGCGATCAATCCAAAGACAGAGGCAAAAGGGTAGTCGGGCAGGCCGGGGTCGGAGGCAGGCAGCAAACAGACGTCGTCAGGAGCAGGCCGAGTAGACAGGAATCAAGTCAACTGGTAACAGATAGCAGGGTCACAGGAAATGCTGTAGACTGGACAGCAAGGAGGCACAGTGACAGATTCCCTTAAATAGCCCACTGGGCACCAAAAACAGTCACACGGCGCGTCTGCGCACACCCGTGTGCGTCCGCGTGCGCCCGTTTGCGCGTCTGCGTGCGCCCCTTCGCGCCATCGCGCACCCTCGTGCGCCCGTTCACGCCATCGTGCACCCACATACGCCCGTTCGCGCCATCGCGTGCGCCCGTTCGCTCCATCACGCACCCGCGTGCACCCGTTCACGGCATCGCGCACCCTTGTGCGCCCGTACGCCCGTTCGCGCCATCGCGTGTGCCCGTTCGCGCCATCGCGCACCCGCGTGTGCACGTTAGCGCTAACACGCACCCGTGTGCACTGGTTTGCTCTTAGGATCGGGATTCTGCAGGCAGGTCTTCCATATACCGCCGGATTACCGGGACGTCCTTCTTGACAGGTTTCCTCCTTCCCAATCCCAGCCACACTCTCACCCCTCCTCCCTGTCTATCTATAAAGTATGGAAAGGTTTGTACAGACCCAAAGTCAGCGTGTGTTCCTGCTCCCCCTCCTCTTGTGTATATACAGAGCTGAATGAGAAGGGGGAGGCAGCTTCGTTCTGCTGTGTGTGTGTGTGTGTGAGACAGGCTGCAGGGATGGGAGACATGCATATGCATCTGAAGCGTGTGAGGTGATGTGAAGGCGGGCTGTGTGTGAGAACAAGTTAGAAGAGCAGTAGAACACTGCCAATATGTGACACCCCCGGCCTTCAACGTTAGCTGGAGGTACAGAGCTTTGAATTTGTTGAGCTGTAAAGTTCAGAATAAAAAAGAAAAAAAGGAGAAAAAAAAAAGGGTTGCAAACATGTTGGATGATTTTCCACTGTGTGAAGCATGGAAAGGACACAAGGCAAGTCTGATGTGTCTCTTTCTCTGTCAGGGTGAGACTCACGCTGCAAAGATACACAGTCATCCTGGTATATTAGTGTTGTGGGGCCTCAGCGCTATAAAAGTCTCCTCGACTGTACTGTGGGGGTAGTATACTACTCAGGGTAGTAAACTCTGTGGGTCTCAGGCCCAAAGTCGCGTAACCAGGGAAATCAACATGCTGTATTCCTCCTCTCCCCCAAGGGGTACAACCTAGGGAATGGGTCCCCTGTACTCAATGGGGGAGACTCCAGTCTCATATTTAGTAATGTGTGGGTTGTATAAATTGGGGGGGGGCAAAAACAATAGAAGAAAAAAAAAGGGGCGGAGAGAGGCATATTTAATGTGTACCACCCTAAGTAGCCTCTTTATATCTTGGAACTGTGCATGCTTTCTTTGGACTTCATTGGACTTTCTGGTGACTTCCTCACTGGTCACCCGCAGGATTTTATCTCTGTCTTTAAAGTTAAGAAACTTGGCAATAAAGGTCCTGGGGTGGCTCTCACAGGTGGAGGTTTAGCTGGGATGCGGTGCGCCCATTCCACTGCGAACATGACGGAAAAGGCTTCTCTTCCAAAATGTTGAATCAGAAGGGATTCCAAGTATTCTGCAGGGTTGGTACCTTTCCGCCTTTTCAGGTAAACTGGAGATTGCAGTGCCTCAAATGATTCTCCATATCATCCTGGTGTGCATGTAATTGATGGATCTGGCATTGCTGGTCCTTTGTAGTGTGGCTCAGGGGGTGCAGGATGTCCTCTGCTGCTCCAATGCGTGTATCGACTTTGGTTACCCTATCATTTACCTTGGATAAGTCTTGGCGCAGCAGGGAAATGTCAATCTTGACCTCATCTATTTCGGCAGTGATTGTTCCTTGAAGCGTTGAAATAGCATCTAAGACCTTGGCTGTGTCCGCGCTCTGATGGACCATCACTGAACATGTGCCATCTCCATCTTTGGGCTGCGGGTCTTGGTCTTGATGGCGGTATTTCACCAGCTTATCCATGCCTCAGAGGTCCTTTTTGGCAGGGACATGTTCCCTCGCTGCTCCAATATATCTATCACCATGCCTTCCCTAGGTGCAGCAAGATGACCACTGCTTCAGATATTAGGCCGGAGCCGCGTTCCGTTTTCAAGATGGGTGCAGGCGGTAGGTGTACCTCATCAGTGAGAGCAGGCAGCCCGAAGACCCCTCCGGAAGGGGGTCGGTCGTGAGACAAACAGAAAGGCCAGGGAAACTCACCAGCGAATCGCCAGGTGGAGCAAGATGGCCACCGCTCCAGAAAACAGGCCGGCGCCGCTTTGCGTCTTGAGGTAAATTTCGGCCATGGGTGCACTGTGATAGTGGCCTCAGGCAGTCTGGGGGGGGTTCCAGGAGAGGGGCCAACCTCTGGCAGTCAGGGGGGCCCGAAAAACTTGCTTGGGCCGTCGCCGGGCGGAGCAAGATGGACACCACTCCATAGACTAGGCCAAAGCCGGGGCCTTTCCTAGGGTAGTACCGGTCCAGAGGCCACAGACAGTGTTTTGGCGAGTCAGCAGGATCGAAAAGTAGTGGGGAAAACAGGATTTATCCCCAGAGGTATTTTAGGGTGTCCGATGGGTAGGATGGCTGCAGGATGTTAAAATCGGAGTATGGGTCAGCGGAGCTCACACAGCCTGTGACCTACTCCATTGCTCTCCAGGCCACGCCCCCAGAATTCCTTCCATTTGAATGCAGTTGTAAACCTGCTATGTTTTGGTCCACCTGTACAGTCTTGTATATTGCATACCTATTTTACATACGAACACTTTATATGCTTGTAGCTGTCTACCTCCGGTATTGTTGTCCACCTGTAGACACTAGCACACTGCATCCCTACTGTGATAATGTTCACTTTTTCAAAATTGCACTACTACTGTACCAAATGCATAGTGATTTTATATAAAGAGGTTACATTTTTGGATTTAGAAGTTTGTTTTAATGAAGAAAATACTTACTTATACATGTTCATACATACGGGTAAAAGCATGAAATCATTCCTGTTTTAGGTTTGGCACAATAAATATGTGCTTGTTAGAATTTGGTGTGGAGTGTCTTTATTTTTATCATGTGCATAATGTGATACCACCTGTATTTACCACACTTGATGTTGTACATGATTTGAAATGTCCATTACACATGCACAGACACTTTTGTGCTTAATCCACTTTGCTCGCAGAAATGTCGGCACTAGTGATGGCCGAACGGTTCGCCCGGCGGTCGTTTCGCGGTGAATTTCGACTGTTCGCGGTCTGCCCGATCGGTGGACTATTGCCGCCGTTCGCCCGGCGGACTTCCGTGTTTACTATGTAAAAGAACTTTGACCTATGATGACACATCCATCATGGGGTACAGGACAGCCAATTGAGACATTACAGCACATGGACACTTGGACATTCCCCCTAACTTATAAATACACCCGATCCGGAGGCCATTTTACATTCTTTCTTCTGTCACTATAGGGAGAGGTTGCTGTGTGGAGCAGGGAGAGATTGCAGTGACCCAAATCGCTAGCTATTTGGTACACAAGTTCTTTTCAGGACTGGTATAGGTGTTAGGTGTAGTTCAGGATATAGGTTTGAGGCAGTGCTGTGCTAGTGATTGTTGCAGCAGCCTGAGTGTCTTTTGTCAGTTTAGAGAAAGGGACAGGACGGTGTGTGCTGCAGGGACAGTCAGTTTAGTCATTAGCTGTTACTATCAGGTCCACAAAAGTGCTATTCAAGTTATTGTTCCAGCAGCCTCTGTTTTGTCAGTTTATATAGGGACAGGCAGGAAGCTGTGTGTGAGGCAGTGAGGGTCAGTTTAATCAGTAGCTGTTACTATATTAGGTCCACAAAGGTTCTTTTCAGGACTGGTATCAGTGGTATGGTAATAGGCTTGTACACGTATAATATTCTTTCTTCCAAATATAGAAAGAATATTATACTTGACTGCTGCCCTTCTGCTGCAGTCTGCTAATCAGTCACAACCTACTTGTTCCACAAAGGTCCTCATAAGGACTGGTAACCTGGTGTAGGGTGCTATAGTACATAGGGTTTAGTGAGGTACAGTCTGCTATTCTATAAGGACTGGTATAGGTCCACAATACATAGGTCCACAAAAGTGCTATTCAAGTTATTGTTCCAGCAGCCTCTGTTTTGTCAGTTTATATAGGGACAGGCAGGAAGCTGTGTGTGAGGCAGTGAGGGTCAGTTTAATCAGTAGCTGTTACTATATTAGGTCCACAAAGGTTCTTTGTGGAGTGGTAACCTGGTGTAGGGTGCTACAGTACATAGGGTTGAGTGAGGTACAGTCTGCTATTCTATAAGGACTGGTATAGGTCCACAATACATAGGGTTGAGGTGCACTACTGCTGACCGCTGCCCTATACTGCAGCAGTCCTTCATCGGTATAGGGACTGACGTACAGTCTGCTAATCAGTCACACACAACCTACTTGTTCCACAAAGGTCCTTATAAGGACTGGTAACCTGGTGTAGGGTGCTACAGTACATAGGGTTGAGTGAGGTACAGTCTGCTATTCTATAAGGACTAGTATAGGTCCACAATACATAGGGTTGAGGTGCACTACTGCTGACCACTGCCCTATACTGCAGCAGTCCTTCATCGGTATAGGGACTGACATACAGTCTGCTAATCAGTCACACACAACCTACTTGTTCTCACTCAGCCTTACTCTTCTGCACCCATCTCATCCTCTCGATCTGCACCCTCTTCTTCACTCTCTGCTATGTGCACCCCCAAAGACACTACCACCAACAACACCACCACCACCACCACATACCTTCCGCTTAAGTCACAGGAATTATTTTCCGATCCATATCAAGACATTTCTGATGCGCAGCCACTCTTGGTATTGGATCAGGAAGAGGAGGTAGCAACAATCGCTACTCAGCAGTCTGACGACGGTACCCAGATCAGCCCAAGGAGGAGGTTGGTCCCCGGTGTTGCTGCCTACTCCGAGATCTCTACTTATAGCGGTGGGGAAGGTGACATCGATGATGACGTGTCTAGTGATGTCACGTGGGTGCCCACAAGAGAAGAAGAGGAGGGGAGTTCAGAGGGAGATATGGACCAGCAGATAGGGAGGAGAAGCAGGAATAACTTACATTGCACAGGAGGGCCAAAGCAGACTGCAAATGTATCAGGAGCGAGTCATCGACCATGTACGGTCACATCTGGCGCTCCCAGGACACCGGCACATGGCTCCGCAGTGTGGGCTTTTTTTAACGTGTCCGCTGCTGACAATAGCGTTGCCATCTGCAATCTTTGCAGTCAACGCATTCGTCGCGGTAAGCCCAACACTCACCTAGGGACGACCGACTTAAGAAGGCACATGCGCAGCCATCACCGAGCCCAGTGGGAGCAATGGAACACACAAAGCCACACTCCAGGCTCTCACCGTCCAGCCTCGTGTTCTACTTCTCCTTCTCCTCTCTCCTCACAATTGTCCTCCACTCCACCTTCCATCACGCCAAGCTTACGTTTTTCTGCAAAAAGGCAGGCTTCCGTGGGCCTAATGTTCGAGCGTAAAAAAATGATGACGCCGGATAACCCTCTTGCCCAACGGTTGACGGCTGGCTTGTCAGAACTCATAGCCCGCCAACTACTGCCATATAAACTGGTGGACTCGGAGGCCTTTTGCAAATTTGTGGCCATTGGAACACCACAATGGAAGGTCCCAGGAAAGAAGTATTTCTCAGAGAAGGGCATCCCAGAGCTATATGGCCATGTTCAGCAGCAAGTGAATGTATCTCTGGCACAGTGTCGGTGTCAAGATACATCTGACCACAGACACGTGGTCTAGCAAACACGGGCAGGGAAGGTATATCACTTTTACTGCCCACTGGGTAAACCTTCTGACGGCCGTCAAGCATGTAACCCGTGGCACCCGTGTAGATTTGGTTTTACCGCCACGGATTGCATGCAGGCCTGGCCCTTCTTCTCCTCCTCCTCCTACTCCATCCTCCTCCCTCTCCTCCTCGGCTGACTCCTCCTTTTCCGCTGCTAGCGTCTCTTCCGCTGCGCCGCCCAAGCTCCCCAGAACCTATTCGACATGCCAGGTGAGACGTTGCCATGCCGTGCTGCGTCTGTTTTGCCTGGAAGCCAAGAGCCACACTGGCCCGGCACTCCTTTCAGCTTTGCGTTCACAGGCAGATCAGTGGCTAACACAGCTCAATTTGACAGTTGGTAAAGTGGTGTGTGACAACGGTGCCAATCTGCTTAGCGCATTGAAACAGGGCAAAATGACGCACGTGCCATGCATGGCACACGTCTTAAACTTGGTCGTGCAGCGATTCGTTGTCAAATACCCTGGGGTCCAGGACATCTTGCGGCAGGCAAGGAAAATCTCAGCCCATTTCAGAAGATCTTACACGGCCATGGCTCGCCTTGCTGACATTCAGCGGCGACACAATCTGCCGGTCAGACGTCTTATTTGCGATTGCCCGACGCGATGGAACTCAGCCTTCTATATGCTTGATAGGCTGCTCCAGCAGAAACGTGCAGTTAACGTCTACCTGTATGAACTCTGCGGCAGAACAGGTTCTGGGGAGCTGGGTTTTTTTTCAGCGCGCTAGTGGCTGCTCATGCGCGACGCATGCAGACTTCTGCGGCCATTTGAGGAGATCACCAAACTGGTCAGTCGCAGCCATGGCGCCAACAGTGACATGGTACCTTATGCCTTCTTTATGGAGCGTGCATTGCGTCATGTCATTGATCAAGCTGTGGAGGAGCAGGAGTGGGAAGATGAGGAAGTCGCAATGCTGGATGAATTCCCGGGGGGGCTACTCTATCTGAGACAAGTCAACAACAGGAGTCTGAAGAGGAGTCAGAGGAGGATGGTGCCGGGGCGGATGAGGAGGAGCAAGAAGAGCATGCTTTAAACCTTTCTGGGATCCCTGTTGTGCGTGGATGGGGAGAGGAGAATGAAGAGGACGACATTATCCTGGATGATGAGCAGGAGCCAGGCCACCACACCGCTTCCAGTTTAGTGCAAATGGGGGCCTTCATGCTCCAGTGTTTTAATAGGGACCCCCGTATAAAAAGCATAAGGGTCAAGGACCAGTACTGGGTGGCAACGTACTTAGACCCCCGGTACAAACACAAAATGGCGGAAATGTTACCACCGTCACAGAGGGCTAGCAGAATGGAGCACTTCCAGGCCTTGCTTCGAGAAATGCTGCATTCTGCTTTTGCGTGCGCTGGCAGAGGAGCAATTCCCACTCCCAGAGAAGGAGTTGCGGGTACCAATCCAACAGCGCCTGCAAAAAGAGGCCGGTTTGAAGATGTGTTGGTGACTTCGGATATGAGGTCATTCTTTCAGCCGACCCATCGACAGGTGTCATCCAGATCCAGCATCAGGGAACGCCTAGACCATCAGGTGTCCGACTACATCGGGTTAACGGCCGATGTGGACGCTCTGAGGAGTGATGAACCCCTGGACTACTGGGTGGGCAGGCTTGACCTCTGGCCAGAGCTTGCCCAATTTGCAATCGAACTGTTGGCTTGCCCCTCGTCCAGTGTCCTGTCCGAAAGGACGTTCAGCGCAGCAGGGGGGATCGTGACCGAAAAGCGTACTCGCCTAGCTCACGACAGTGTTAACTACCTCACATTTCTAAAAATGAATGAGGCATGGATCTCGGAGGAATTCAACACATGTGACCAGTAGACCATGTATATGTCGATAAACTATTTTTTTAATCGAGCACACAGACCTTCTTTCTTCATTTGGCTCACTTCCTTGTCCAAAAAAAGCACACCGTACTATATGCCCGTACCCTCCTCTTTGAAGAGGTTGAGCGGTGTCATATTTCTACTGGGGCTTCTTATTATGAGGGGCTCCCACCATCCCTGTGCTGTGCTGACATCCTCCTGGGGCTGCTTATTATGAGGGGCTCCCACCATCCCTGTGCTGTGCTGACTTCCTCCTGGGGCTGTACCTCTGCTGTGCATATTATGAGGGGCTCCCACCATCCCTGTGCTATGCTTATTATGAGGGGCTCCCACCATCCCTGTGCTATGCTGACTTCCTCCTGGGGCTGCTTACGGTGCAGGTGTCAGTGCTGTATATCACAGTGCTGATGTCAGTACTCTCTATCACAGTGCTGCTGTCAGTGCTGTATATCACGGTGCTGTTGTCAGATCACTCTATCACGGTGCAGGTGTCAGTACTGTATGTCACGCTGCTGATCTCAGTACTCTCTATCACGGTGCTGCTGTCAGTGCTGTATATCACGGTGCTGATGTTAGTGCTTTATGTCACGCTGCTGATGTCAGTGCTCTCTATCACGGTGCTGTTGTCAGATGACTCTATCACGGTGCAGGTGTCATTGCTGTATGTCACGCTGCTGATGTCAGTGCTCTCTATCACGGTACTGGTGTCAGATGACTCTATCACGGTGCAGGTGTCATTGTTGTATGTCACGCTGCTGATGTCAGTGCTCTCTATCACGGTGCTGGTGTCAGATGACTCTATCACGGTGCAGGTGTCATTGCTGTATGTCACGCTGCTGGTGATCATCTCCTGCACCCTCTTCTTTGCCTACCCTGACCTTCCCTCTCCTCCATTGCCTTCATGCGCTCCACAGTCCTGAATTATCACAACAATTTCTCATATAAAAAAAGAATGCTTGTAGTTGTCGAACCCAGATTCACCTCATACATGTGTTATGTCATTGGCCATGTGGTGGGACTATGTTTGCACAGCTATTATTTTGTGGCTGCAAATTTGACCTGTAGGTTTACAAAGTTCGCCTCCCATTGAAGTCAATAGGGCCCGCCGCGAACGTTCCGGTTCGCAAACTATCGGCCGCGTTCGCGGTCCGCGTTCGCGAAACGTCCCGTCGGAAGTTCGTCCATTACTAGTCGGCACCTCCTGGATGAAGCGCTTTTTTTGTTTATAGCGAATGTGGTGTATAGCAAATGCAATAGGTCATTATTGCCTGCTTCCTTTATATTTTTTTCCTGCCAATGTCATAGAAGGTGTGAAAGGACCATTATACATGCACGGGCATTTGTGTTTATTTCACTTTTCTTGCAGACTTGTTGGCACCTCATCAGACTTTGCCGTGGCCTATAGTTTTTCCTGTATTAATATCATTTATAGTTGTAGTCAAACATTCGTTCATGTTTTTTCTGTATGGTTTTCCTTCTGGTTCGAACTTTCCAGGGATCATGCACAGTTCTGTTTCTTAGGTCAAATTGTCCAACTCTGCCATTAACGATATGAAATTCGGACGATTTTCATCAAAAAACCCAACATGTTGGATCTGTCAATTTAGGCTGTCGTACGAAAACTGTGTGTCGCACATACCACACTAACGATACGAAAAACGGACGATTTTACCTTCGATTTGAATTTTCGTTTGAAATTCGCATCGTGTATGGCCGGCATTAGTGTCTTAAGAAATTAGATAGGCCGTCAGTAAATCAGGTGTGATCAATTTTCAATGATTGCCACCATGGTAACGCTATAACTTTAAACAAACTAAATAATATACACTAATTTGGGCTATTTTTACCAAAGATATGTATCGGTGTAAATTTTGGCCCAAATTTATGAAGAAAAACTACTTATTTGCAAAATTTTACATTAGAAACTAACAAAAACAAGTGTTTGTTTTTCAAAATTTTTGCTCTTTTTCCACTTATATCACAAAAATAAAATACCCAGTGGTGATTAAATACCACCAAAAGAAAGCTCTATTTGTGTGAAAAAAAAATTATAAAAATTGTGTTAGGGTACAGTGTAGCATGACTGAGTAATTGTCATTCAAAGTGAAAAAAGCTGAAAAAGGGGGTATTAGTCCCCTGTATTGAAGTGGTTAAAAGCAGTTGCACTAACAGTTTTGCTCCTTTTGGGATAAACATTTTACATAAATAAAAGCTGACCATTGTGAGCGTTACATTGTTTGTCTCAACCCTCTAACTCCTAGGAGATGTGCAGGACAGCTTTTCTGTTGAAAAACAACAAACTTACTGGCCAGATCGCCAGGTGAAAATAAAAGAAAGGGAGCCTAAATCTAAGAAATAGTAAGCTGCAATATAATACGTATTTCCTTTTGGGTTTAATACTGCTTAACTGCAAAGATAAACTCTGTCTAATGGCAGGTGTGGAGACTTTTATAGGAATAGCTAGAACATTAACCATGACTCTTTCAGATAATGGGATTTTATTTAGAAAGATTGACTCATATTATGACATTACCAGCAAACGAATTATGTGATTTCTTTAGTGAAACTGGACCCTCCTAACAATTTGTGTTTGAAACCGTTTGGCACTGAAAATCCATCATTGCTGCTGTCATGGAGTAGACCTGTTCTGGCGCCTGATGACATGAATGTGAATTGTACTATGCGGTACAAACAGCTACCGAGTGTTCACTGGGTAAGCATTCAGTCAGAATCTTGTACAGTTCATATCAGTTATAGACTCCCTGTAGACATTCAGAATAACCCCACACTCCCTGTCATGCACATTACAGGGCTATCATCATAATCTGTACATGGGAAAAGAGGAAGAGATGAGTTATAACCTCACAGGACTTAAAGCTTTTACTGACTACACTGTTTCTATGAGATGTATTGGAAATGATGGACAAATATTTTGGAGCAATTGGAGTGAGGACCTTACAAGAAGGACATTAGAAAAAGGTATGTTACACCAGAGCACACTGGCAATAGTTAAGGGTTGTCTGAAACCAGGGCTTTTTTTCTCAGAGAATAGGTGCAGGTACTCTCCTTCAGAGTCATCCCTTGTGTTCACGTCCTACCCACCTCCAAGCACCGCCCCTTGTCTCCACCCTCTACACACCTTTGAGCACTGCCCCTTGTCTCCACCACCTACCCACCCCTGAGCACTGTCTCTTGTCTTCACCCCCTACCCACCTCTGAGCACCACCACTTGTCTCCACCCCCTACCCACCTCCGATCACCAACCCTTGTCTCCACCCCCTACCTACCTCTGAGTAACTCCCCTTTTAGGCCCCATTCACACCTGTGCAAATTAGATTTACAGGACATTTGTAAATACATTCATTTTAATGAGGCTGGTTCACATATCTGCGGTGCATTCGCACTCCACATTGCACAAAAAACCTGTGCGTTTTCTAGGCAGTGCGGTCCGGCTCAGGTGCGAATTCAGGCCCATTATCTTTTATGGGCACGCATCTGATTCACAGATGTGTTCCGTTGTGAACAGGATAAAATACTGATGCAATCCTGAGCTGATGCTGAAGCAATCCTGAGCTGATACTGATCAAAAACTGACATGAAATGCTCAACAACTGCGTTTTCTCTTCGCAGGGAAACCTGAGCTTCAATTCGCACCGCACATGTGTGAACCCAGCCTTAGAGAATACAGAACCAAGAATCATTTTGTGGTGCTAAATAATTTGTATGGCATTTGATAATGATAATAAGAAAAACAGCAAAAAAGATCGCCTGCAACCAGAAACAGTAGATCCCCCTAGCAACAATAGATCCCCCAGAAACAATAAATCCCATATCAAAAATAGATCCCCAGCAACTATAGATGCCTTCCAAAAGCAATAGATTCTTCCCTGCAACTATAGATCCCCCAGCAACAATAGATACTCCAGCAACAATAGATCCCTTCCTGCAACAAAATGTACCCCAGCAACGATAGATCTCTCCCAGCAACAATTTTGCCCAACAGCAACATTAGATTGTAATAAACAAGCCATTGTTTAAAAAAGACACAGGAGACTGGGCGATATTTGCATGGTGCTTTGGTTCAGTAACCGACCGTACTTCAATTTGGTTATGTACTATGTACAAAGGTCAGCCTAAGCAACTGTTCAGCAACAAGTGTATGCTGCAAACCCCAAACTTAATTAAAAGTCTCTAACCTCTCTAATAAATAGCCATAAAAGACTAACCCCCAAAAGAAAAATCTTAACTGAAATACAAAAAGATCCCAATAAATTACAATCAAGAAAAAAAAAAAAGCATCAAAACTTGTATACTACAAGAAGGTAGTTCTAATGCCGCGTACACTCGATTGGAATTTTGGTCATAAAAAGCTCTGATGGTTTTCCCAACGGAATTCTGACGGGATTTCGCTCAAGCTGTCTTGGATATACACGGTCACACCACATTCCAACTGTCAAGAATGCGGTGACGTACAACACATACGACGGGCCTAGAAAAAGGAAGTTCAATACACAGTAGCCAATAGCTTCCATCTCGTAGTTTTTGCGTGTCAGAATTGCATATACACGATCGGAATTTCCGATAGAACGTTTTTCCGTCTGGAAAATTGAGAACATGCTCTCAAATTTTTGCTGGCGGGAATTCGGCCAGCTAAATTCTGATGGAGCATACACACGATCACATTTTCTGATGAAAAGCTCTCATCTGTCTTTTACTGGCCGAAATTCCGATTGTGTGTACGCAGCATAAGAAGGACTTTGGGTCTAGAGAACTGTGAACACAGGGGAAAATACCAATGAATGTATATCCCAACATTGTATTTTACATTATAGCACAGTATTGCATAGCATCTCCCTCTCTACTCTCTCTACTTGAAATTATCAGCTCTTCCTAATAGTAACATCACACATTGACAATATAGCTTCTTAAAAGCCCAAATCTTAGAGTACAGGGGCTAGATTATTTTACTATATATGTTCAGATTATTGGTCTTATGACTCAGCTGATCAGGGTCTTAGATTGTGTGCTGTAGTGGCTTGTTCCTAAATTCTGGCGCAAACACATCAGCAGTTAGTTTGGGATTTGGCCCAAATGCAAATCCTGGAGCTCTGTCTTGAACTCAGGACTAAGGTAAAATCAAACCTTATCCTTACTGCTTATCTTCTGCAGCCTTTTTTTGCAGCCACTCCCTGTATACATGCAACCAGCGCAGCAAAGGCTGCATGAAAGTTAGTGACAACTCAGGGCTACAGTTAGGAGGCAGGGATAGAGAGTTGTTACCCTATAACAGGAAGTGCCTTAACAAAGACCTTCATGGCTTGATTATGAGCTTTTATTTGAATGAAAGCTGCACATTTAAGAATATTGAAAATTACTTTTGAAACTACCACTAAAGCACCACTAAAATAGACAAATTCAAATTAACAGGACTGTACCACAATTGCTGGTTAAAATGGGTATTCAGGAAGTAACATCTCACCTCCAAACCACCTGTCAACCTGCTCTTAAAAATAATCCACTGTGGATTGCTTTTCAGGGTTGTGTTAAGAACCGTTGCCCATGTAGTACTTTGCCCTACGGTTCTAGCTGCTTCCTAACCTAACTTATCTGGTTCTACCTGCACGCCCTCACGCCTCATTCAATCCTACATCAGCTAGGAAGGAGATAGACACTGCATAATGATGCTTGTCATGGCTCTGAGCACTTTCGTCAAACAAACAAAGACAAGAGGAATGCAGAGGGAGGGGGATGTCCACCTGTGCATTGCTCTTGCTGTTGCTTGTCTGAAAAAATCACTCAGAGCCAAGACAAGCTGGTCTTTGTTTTATGAGCTAACAGCTACTGAACTATTAAAAGTTTTTGATGGCGAGCACATCACGACACATCGCCACATTTCAGTGAGTATATGTTAGTGATGGAAGATATTTTGGAGTGGGAACAAAGAAAAGTGGCTCTGTAACATCTCATTGTGCAAAGTGCAGAAATTAACAACACCCGATCAGCAGTCATCTTTTTTTTCCTCCACTCTCACTTTGCAAAACCCTGTTTTATGTCAGTAAGCTTAGTTGTACACCTAAAATAGTGTTTTGGGCAAAGCTAAAAATGATGCATATGCTGCACATTGTCACTAGCACAAAAATAGCAGTTTTAGATTTTCTAGAGTTGCCCTCTAGGACATTATAACATTTTGCTATGAATTCACCACCTTTCAATATTGTTTCAGCTGAGTTGGGGATCTATATCACAGGAACTGAAGAGACCTTCTAGGTAGGCCATTAAATTCACTAAATATTTCCCCCTAAAATTACATGTGCATTTAACATTTTTAACCTATAAAAGTCTCCCTTGTGTAGATGATCCAAAAGCCCTGAGACTGTTGCTGGAAGCTGCCATCTTTTGGATGTCATGCCTGTGCTGGGGAATTGACTAGTCATGGAATCAAATTTTCTAGCAAGTTCAAAGGAACATTGCAAGTGAATAAAAATATAATTTATGGAAAACCAATACACTAAAAAGAATTTAAAATACTGTATTTTTCCTTGCTTTTACCTGCATTTTTTTTATTTGGTGACAGGGTCTCTTTATTGCGTGTATAGTTCAGTTTAGAAAGACATGCCTGTAGCGCCGGCTCCTGAAGAGCATGTGCTACGTTTTTTTAATTGAATGTTGCACCTAAACTGCAGTTTAGTTTGGGTATAATTATTCCAAATTTTGACCTCAGCATCAGTCTGACTGGACTATAGGGTGTTCAGCCTGGCCATAGGGGGCGCTGTCTCTTCTGGCAGCCATGGAAACACAGTCTGGTTGGGTGCTTTAAGGTTACTTTCTTTCGGAGCCAGCCCAGTGGGAGTGTCACTCTTGCTGTGCTTTCTGGGAGAGGGTACTTAAGATGCAGATGTCACGTGGTTCGGGGTTCCGGTCCAGGAATATGTTCTGACTCCCTGGTCCTGGTCCTCCTGACCAGCCCCCAGGAAGGCTATGGCCAGGGGTGCGGATCCACCCGACTTTACATCTCGGTGCTGGCTAGCTCGAGGCGAGGAAACTAAGGAAAGGATTTGGAGGTGGTCCGGTGCCATCTCAGGTTGTGGAGAGGCCCAGCAACTTTCGTAGTTATCCAGGGGAGGACTCTTCAGAAGAAGGCCACGCAAGGGTTGCTTTCTTAGCAAGAGCCTGGTAAAGCTGAAGGACCCAAGTGAATCCTATTTCGTACAGTATCACTGGATCGGCTGAAAGATACTGGTACCACACGAGTGTTCTACAAGTATTCAAGTTTCCTTGTTCATGTTCTACAACAAAGTCTGTGGCAGAGACTTATTCCTACATGTTCTACAACAAAGTCTGTGGCAGAGACTTATTCCTACATGTACTTCAACAGAGTCTGTTGCAGAGACTTGTTCCTGATTTAAGCACCCTGCTGGCTGCTAGGCGTTGTGAGAGAGAGACTATCCAACTAGAGTGAACATCCAGCTGTGAATGGCTATTCTCTGGATTTAGTCAAAGTAAGAAAGTTCTTTTTTATTGACTTTGACACTAAGAGTATCTGGACTTTTCTCCTAACCCTCTCATCCTATACTGAGAGACTGTTCGTTAACTACCTTTTTGCATATAAAAATCCCTTTAAGCGGATCTGTCGTCAGTCTCCAAAGTTTCTGGGCCATCTACCATGGGAAACCCCTAGACGCAAAGCGAGAAGGTAACGGTAAGCCCATTAAAACCAACCGCTCATTCGGGGATAAGTGCTACATACCATACAGTATATTTGTATTTATCAGTACAGACATTTTGGTAGAGGTTTGTGAATGTATGGAGTGGTGCACCCACTCTACCCAGTGAATTAGTGTGTGCTTAGGTAAAAACATTTTTTAGATATACTGTAGCTGTGAAATTCCAGGTCAATACTGGCACATAATTCATCAGTGAACATTTAGTCCCATGCATCTAATTAGAAATATGTTTTTGCTTTCTTTCACTGTCAGCACCCTCTCACGGTGTTGAACTATGGAGAGTGATCACTAATTTGAACAACACAAGACTGGTACATTTACTGTGGAAGGTAAGTCTATACTAACATACTATTTGAAGAGCAGTTGCCTTTTAAAGTGTATTGTAAGTCATTTTATTTTTAAATTTGGTGGGGCAGGAGTAGAACCTCTGTTGGATATGCTCTGCTATCTGAAACTCCATTTTAGAGAGCTTTCCATATTTTTAGTTCCTCACTTACTGCTCCAGTCATAATGCAGACAGACAGAAAGTAAGGACAAATCGGTAACAGAAACATATGTAGAAATAAAAAACTGATAGATGTTCTAGTCCTCTCCTACTCTACAGGAAAAACAATTATTGTTGTCAGTGTCCCTGTTGTGGATTTCCCTTTACTTCCTGTCTGGTGAACAAATTATCAACTGAGAAGGAAATCAGTAAAATCTCTCTAAATCTGGCCATAGGTGGTCCGAATCTTGGCTGGTTCAGCAGGGATTGGCCGAGATTCGATCCATCTATGGGCAAGCTGATTGCATTGAAGTTGATACATCAACCAAAAAGCCTGTTGGATTTTTTTCATGCAAACACTTCCGGTGACTAACTGCCAGCAGTGATCATTGTGTTCTGCTGGCAGGGAAGGCTCCCTGATGGCAGAGCACAATAGCGCTGCAGGAGGGATTCCCTCATCAATACTGACTGTGTGGATGGGGGAATCAAGATATTTTCTTTCCTTCCACCCGCTGTGGAAGAAAATAAAATTGCATGATCTATGGACGTCTTAAGGGAGGCCCAAACTGCTGTAAAAACTCAACAAAGATTATCTAGAAAATGAGGACGTATGCTTTAATGACTTTTGCATAAATGTGAAAAAAAGATCAGCTTAAAGGGAATGTGTTGTTTAAAAAAAAAAAAAGTATATAATGATGTTTTGCTTCATAAATATAATCATCATTAAACAACTTGTTTCCTTGTATATAATATACAAAGTGGGATAGCACTGCCACAAACAGAGTAATAAATAGTGTCACTACATCATAAATAATAAAGTGCTGATTGCTTATAGTCTAACTCCAAATGCAAAAACTGTGACAAATAGGACATTTGATGAAATAAATTGATAAATAGAAAAGTCTTCTTAAAAGAAAAAGTGCAATGCAAGCTTCACTGTGTAAGAGTCATGTTTCATTAATCAAAATGACGCTCCGTGATAAGTGCTTGTGTCACCAGGTGCAATGGGCGCTCACCTCCTTTTTAAACCGCGATAGGGTCAAAAAATATAAAGTGCTTCCAACAGTACAGTACCAAATGTTGCAGTAGGTGGAATAAACCTCACCACCCCAGCTTCAAACAATAAACTCACATTTATACGTAGAGGTAGAGCCTCGCTGGGATATACGTGAGCCTTGTTGGAATCTTATATGCTGTTTTTATACCTAAATAAATGAGAGTTTAATGTTTGAAGCTGGGGTAGTGAGGTTTATTCCACTGAACATTTGGTACTGCACTATTGGAAGCACTTTATATTTTCATGTCGCTTTGGAGTTGCTGGTGAACTATCCTGAGGCATTTTTAAAGGAGAAGTACATATTGTATATGGAGTGTAGAATGTGTTTGACCCCTTCAGGGTCTTTATAGGAGCCATTGGAGATCAATGTGGAGCCATCTGCTGATGTGAATCATTTTGAGCTTGATCGTGTTTGATGGAGTGCCGTTTTGATTATGAAACAGGATTCTACACAATGAAGATTGCATTGCACTTTTTCTCATAAGAAGACTTTTCTATTTATTCATTTATTTAATCGCATGTCCTATTTGTCACAGTTTATTGCATTTGGACTTTGGCTATATGCAATCAGCACTTTATTATTTATGATGTATTGACACAATTTATTACTCTGTTTTAGCAGCGCTATAACATTTTATATATTATAGCTATTGCAGTTTTGTGAATACTTTCAGGTGATGGCAGCAGCTTATTAATTCCATTTCACAGATTGTGTTTTTATTCATATACCACTAGGTGGCAGCACATATCTATAACAATACCAAATTGTTTCCTTGTATAGTTCGTAAATTAAGCTAGCCATAGATGGTTAGAATCTAGGCTGGTTCAGCAGGACTCGGCTGAGATTCGAACCCTGTATGAGCAGGCTAAATGTACCCAAGTTGATCGATCGGCTTTAGCCCTCCACCGGCTGAAAAGGGGTCACAGGAGTGCAGAAAGAAGTGCACTCCTGTGATCCCTAGGAGAAGTCAGTCCAAAAGAGCTTTGGCCCACTTTCTCGTTTAAGTTCTGCTTTAATAAAAGATATTAGTTCTTAATCAAATTTTTAACCTTTGAATGAATATTGTATACTGTAATCATATCCTATTATCATTTTTCAATAGGAAAAGTCCATTGTAAAACAATCTGGGATAACACAAGGGTTTGTTGTACAGTGGTACCCTGCAAATAGCATATTTGCTCGCCAGAATAAAACAACAAGACAGAATGAAATGGTGCTGGACTTAACTAATGAAGCCTACATTATATCTGTGATATATTACAACTCTGCTGGATCATCTCCAAGTGCTACATTGAGAATCCCAGCCAGTGAGGAAAAGAGTAAGTCTGAGTTCACATCTATGTGGGTGCGCTTGATGCGTTTTTCATGCACATTTTGTATTTTTAAACCCGCGTTTTTTATGCGTTTTTGCATGCAGTTTTCATGCATTTTGCGCTTTTTTTTCTCTTTAACTGCTTGCTGTCTGCCCACCGTCAAATGACGGAGGGTCGGTGCGGATGTCGTTCTGGGCGAACGTCATATGATGGCGCACCCGAATGCCCACTCCCGTAGTGGCACGCAACTGAAAGCTGAACGTAAAAAAAAAATTTGCAAAAAAAATGGCGTGAGGTTTCCCCCTGGGTCCATACCAGGCCCTTCGGGTCTAGTATGAATTTGGAGGGAACCCCCCACGCCAAAAATGTTTTCAAATTGTGTGGGCCCGCCCCCTCAAAATCCATACTAGACCATTATCCGAGCATGCGGCCTGGTAGGTCAGGAAAGGGAGGGGATGAGCGAGTGCCCCCCCCCAAAACATACCAGTCCGCATGCCCTCAACATGGGGGGGTGTGCCCCCCACCCAAAAGCACTTGATGAGGACAAGTGCCGCTTCCCAACAACCCTGGCCAGTGGTTGTTGGGGTCTGCGGGTGGGGGACTTATCGGAATCTGGAAGCCCCCATTGACAAGGGGGCCATCAGACTCCGCCCCTCTACGTGAATGGGTATCCGGTACATTGTACCCCTACCCACTCAACAAAAAAAACTGTGACATGTTAACAAAATACAAGAACCGGTTTTTGCCAAGTCCTTTATTAAATAAGAAGCCCGGAGCCATCTTCTCCTGGAACCATCATCTCCCAGTACCTTCATCTCCCGGTGTCATCTTCTTCTTGCGCTGTCTTCTCCCACGGAGCTGTCTTCCTCCACGCCGCCGCCGACTTCTTCGCCACTGCTGACTTCTTCCTCGCTGCCATTTACCAGCTAAAAAATAAATAAAAGCTGGTCTCATCCTGAAGCTGTCTTCCTCCGTTGTGATGTCCCCTGCTGTCCGGCAACTCTTAAATAGGGATTGGACGTGGCCATCCAATGCCTTTGCCTGGAGAGCCCACCCCTTGATGACTTTGGGCTGAGCCTAATTATGTATAAATTGGATTCTTGTTGCATGAAACTGTCAGTAATTGTAATTTAAAAGAGTATAGGAAGGAATTGGGGGTAATCCTAGCTCTCATAACACCCAACGCTGTCTTCCACTGATGAGTACACAGATGATCATACTACTGCATCATGGAAACCAGCTGTTGTGCTACAGTCATCACTATCATATAGATGACAATCTTCCTAAAAGGTCTGGAGGAGGCAGCTTTCTGCTCTAGGTTATTATAGTGGTCTTCTTACACCATGACACACTGTGGACATGGGAAAAATGTGTGAGTTATCTGAAAATAATAAGGCAATTCACATATATATTATATTCATACCTACTATGCATTTAACTAGTGATGTTTAATTGTTTGTATTTTTTTATTTTTTTATAATGTGACAGGTAACATAAAAGATTCAACACTGTAGATAGCTATTCTTTCATTTTGACTGGAGGAGAGTTTGCTGTGGGTTACTGCATTTCGCATTTTAAACTATTATAATAGTGTATTTTTTGTTTTATATTGTCTTTAGTTGTAAATACTTGAAACAAAGTTTTAAATTCTTCTAACATATTTTATGTTCTAGCTCAAACGCTGATTCACAGCGCTCAGGTGTTTATAATGAATAATACTGTGGCTATGATCTGGAATATTACAGACATGAGGATAAAGACGTATATGGTAGAGTGGGGCATGGACTCCATATTGAACCCATGTAATAATATATCCTTTGAACAAGTGGAAAATTCATTAGAATGGACTGGAGAAAAAGGTAATGGTGTGACACACATGCGTAGTACAATTGTCACCTGGGATCACTAAACAAGTCCCTAAACCTAGCAAATCTGGGTAAAACTTGCATTACAAAGAGGAAGTCAGCATGATTGGATGAAGCTGCTAAGGCAGGCACATAAAACTAGTGTTTTCTGGCTCACACGTGGCCCTTACAGTTCTTCTTATTGGCCCTCCGTTGTTTATAAATGTTACGTGAAAAAGGGGCCAACTGTTCTCTACTTTACAAAAGCTACACTTCCATGTCTAATTTGCTTCTCAAGAAATGCTTTGTGACCCCTTTATTTGTAAAATATGTAACCATTGCTCCAACCTGCCTAGTTTTCAGGATCAGCGGCAGCCTGTGGTATATTTTCTTGGTGGGACGGCAAAAGTGCATAGCCAGCCTGCCCCCCCCATTTGGGTCACCCGCTAAGCCTTGCCCCTTGTCAGGGTCGGGCGGTCGGTTACCCGCAACACTTACCTCCACCACTTACCCCCACGGTGCTTCCCGATGGGTGGCCTACTTCCTCTGTGTTTCCTTCTCGGCATCATTGTGGTGTCCTCGCCGTGCATCTCCTCCCTCGGCCAATAGGGTAGCTTCTCCTTTCAGGTCAATTCCTGATGGGCTGGGAGGCAGAATCGGTGTTACAATAGGGAATATTCATTCACTGCTGTCACACAACTTTGTGGGCTCGGAGCTTAGTGCTCTGCTCCCCAAGCCCACCATTTTTTGAAGCCTATTAGAGCCTCTTGCTCTAATCACATGCTTCAAAAAAATACACCCCCATTGGAATCCATGCATCCGACACGCCCTGCATGTGGATTGGGGGGCTGGATGCATGAATAGGGGATGTGGCACCCGTGCGCCCATTATTGACAGGCCCACCACTGTTCAGGAGGCTGTGTATGCTAAGCACCCACTCCTGACATTGCAGGAGTGTTGCTTCATCTATAGGCTGCAAATGCACAGTGTGCTCTCTCCCCTGACGCAGCAGCAGATGAGCCTAGGTCAGCGTGTGTTTTAACCTACTGCGCCCCTTGACTACATAGAGTTATAATATTTTTTTCATTAAATTGTATCTAAACCCAATAACCAAAAAATAATATATTGCAGCTTATCAAGCCAAAGATGGTCCTAAGGTGGCTGTATCAGTTTTTTATTTTTCAGACATTTTTTCTTTTACTTTTACCTGGTTACCATGCCAGCAAATCCTTCTTTATCTAGGGTGACAATACATAATCACCATAATATGCCTATGGAGGAGCAGTGTGGTCACCCTAGGACATGGCTATAGAATACCTTTCTCGCATTTTTTTCATAACATGTTTAACATTTATTCCACTTGATTTGGCCCATTGTTTTGATTAACCACTTAAGGACCGAGCCTCTTTCTGAGATCTGTTGTTTTAAAGGTTAAAAACAGTTTTTTTTGCTAATAAATTACTTGGAACCACCAAACATTATACATTTTTTTCTAACACCCTAGAGAATAAAATGGCGGTCATTGCAATACTTTCTGTCACACTGTATTTGCTCAGCAGGCTTACAAACGCACTTTTTTTGGAAAAAATAAACTTTTTTGAATTAAAAAATAAGACAACAGTAAAGTTAGCCCATTTTTTTTTACACTGTGAAAGATAATGTTACGTCAAGTAAATTGATACCCAACATGTCACGCTTCAAAATTACGCCCGCTCGTGGAATGACGACAAACTTTTACCCTTACAAATCTCCATATGTGACATTTAAAAAATACAGAAGAGATCTAGGGCTAGAATTATTGCTTTCGCTCTACTGATCGTGGCAATACCTCACATGCGTTTGAACACCGTTTTCATATGCGGGCGCTAGTCATGTATGCGTTCGCTTCTGCACATGAGCGTAGGTGTGTGTTGGGTTTACGTTATGAACAGAGTTAGAGATCAAACAGTGCCCCACCTACCTCAGGAAGTTGGTGTGTGAAGGTAGCCATGAAAGGTGCTGGCATGCCCCATACTGTTCAGGACAGGACAGAGGAAGGCTCGAGCTGGAGAAAGAGTCCAGGAGGGATACAGCAGCTAGGGAGCTTCGAGGAAAGGAAGACACAGAGCTGAAGTACAGTGTCTGTGCATGAACGCTGGGACGTTTGATGGTCTGGAGCACCATGCAGTACTACTCGGAGACAGTAAAGCTCCCACAAGAGAGGAAGGAGACTGAATGTTATGTTTGTTGCATTGGTGAGAAACCCCTGCATGGGAAAGTGTGAACTTTTTGCATTGTTTTAAATAAAAGTGGGCAAAAAAAAGCCCTGAAACTTACTTTTGACATGGAGTAAACTCAGTGTTACAAATTCTTCAACTTGTTCAACTTACGTTTACATGTTATATGCTGATTATGCAAAGTGTCAGGCCATACAAAACAAATTTTTGTTTTTGTAGTTGGTAAAGTTGACACCCAGCTTGTCATATCTCTAGACTAGGAATAACATACTATCCTATTTTTAGAACTATAACACAGGCTCCCTTATAATGTTATGTTGGCAAAGATATCTAACATTAACATTTTACTTTTACATTTTACTTTAATTTCACATTTTGTTGAAAGCAATTTCATCACTACTAGCTTGTAGGAAATGGAGGAGCCATTAAACAGTTTTATAGGTCGATGGGCATCGAAGTTCAATGTTTTTTCATTTTCCCCTTTAGGGATCTTTGAGCCATACACTCGGTATAGAATTTCAGTCTACCCCATACTAGAAGAGAAGGTGGAAGCTCCTTATACTTCCTATTTCTATGTCAAGGAAGCAGGTATGGCATTATTTCATTTCCATTATGTAAAAGCCATGGGATGAGAACCCTGCTAGAGTCTAGCCAGTTTTCATGGTAAAATTTGTTTTTATTGAAAAAAAAGTCAGCTGTGCACCTACATACAAGTATGGGATCTTACACAGAAAGATATATGTGATAAGAGCCATTGCTTATCCAACATTTGGTGTTGCATTAAGATAACATACATACTGTGTGAATAAAATCGTATGTAGGAAAATAAGGTAACAGCATGTAACATTGTGAAGCTTATTTATCACAGTACAAATCAGATATGGGAGGATGGGGATGAATCCCTGGGGACCATAATTGAAAGGGCAAACCAAAGCTTGATGTAATATAGTATTTACAAGTTTTCTGCACCTGTTTTATTTTTAAATTTAAGTATTATTTCCACCAAAAAAAGTGTTGTGAAGCAAAGACAATAAATATGGCGAAGGAAAGGAGTAAGGAAAGGAAAAGAGTAAATTTAAACCAGGGCTCAATGACAACACATTAGGGTTGATTTATTAAAGGCAAATAGACTGGTCACTTTGAAAGTGCAACAACATTTTTGCTTGCACATGATTGGATAATGGAAGTCACCAGAGCTTCCCCTTCTCTACTGACCTCTGGAGAAAATTCCCTTGCAGAGTACAACTGCACTTGTAGTGAACAATCCATTTGCCTTTAGTAAATGAAACCCATTGACTTTCTTTTAAATGTTCTAGCACCCAGAGCTCCTACTTGCTCCACCATGCTGGTAACTATTACCAGTAACGATAGTATTTTCTTCCTTATATGTAGACCAAACTATGCAGTCAAAAAACAAGAAAAATAACTCATATGGAAGGAAGTAAAGTTGAGTTTGGGTGCATCTCTGGGCTGAGGAGGTGGGACTACAGGTTACAGTGAGTCCGCTTCTAACTTGAAAGATGCAGCACATCAGATCCCAGGGAGGATGAAGTGGAACTACAAGTCACAGCGAGTCCTCTTATAGCTGACAAGGTGCAGCACATTGAACTCCAGAGAGGGTGAAGTGGGATCACAGAAAGTCCACTTTACAGGGTGTAGATTTCAGGGGGGGCTAAGGGCAGTGAAGCACCAGAGCTTGTGATAAGCTGTTCTGCAGCTTCACAATTCCAGTCCGGTGTCCACAATGATGGGAAACAGTCGTGCGATGAGGATACAGAACGAGGTTTGGAAGGCAAACAGCGTGGCGCTGGGCTGTGATGTCACTATAATGCGATGCGTTTCTGAGCGTGTGTGCTATGAATGGTATGATAACCGCGCTCCTTTCTCAAGCATAAGGTATGGAACCAGAGGGAAAATTGTGCAGCCAACATAGATTGAGTGTGCCTTCAGTTGAGTAGTTTTGGGTTTATTTATATTTTGTATCCATTTTGGATACAAAATATGCAAAAATAATTGCCAGCCCTTGGCTTAGTATAATTTTTGGGGATTATAGTATCACCTACATGGCCTAATTACAAATCCAAAAAAGCAAGGCTAATGGAGTCCGAAACATGGGTAAAAGATAGCCCACAGGGATTATAATTGCAGTGGTCCACAAAGGGAGTGATGAGGTCAGGGGGGCCATCCCAAATCACAATTATATCTTCAATATATTGTCCGAAAAAAACGATATTGGTGGAAAAAGGATTGTGTCACCAGATGTAGCTATTTTCCCAGTAACCCATGGCTAGATGTGCATATGATGGGGCAAAATTGGCACCCTTGGCGGTTCCCTGTACCTGCAGTGGCTTGTCTAGGATTAATGAGTGGGTCTTGGGCAAGAAAAAATTCCAGAGCCAATGTCAGGGCTGGCTTAGCCCTTCCATCTCTGGGCTGGCTGCTAAGCTGTCTGCTAATTGCCAGCTCTCATCTCTCTCCACAGTTACCCAGCTGTCCGTCATCCTGCTCGTCTGACCTGCCTACTTAAAGCTGTCCAGCTCACTTCATCTCTGCCTTCGCCTTGGTCACATCACAAGAAACCATCTCCTGCGGTTCTGTTTAAAGACTGGCTTGCTGACATCCCTTCTGGCTCCTTATCCTGCTTGCTGTTGCTCCACTTGGATCCCTGACTTCTGGCCTGGCTGACTACCCGATCTGGTTATTGAACTCTGGCCTGGCTGACTACCCGATCTGGTTATTGAACTCTGGACTGGCTGACTACTCGATCTGGTTACTGGACTCCTGCTATGCACAGAGTACGAGAACTGTTGCCGACTACGCCATTGAATTCCGTACTCTGGCAGCAGAGGTTGCTTGGAACAATGAGGCCCTCGTGGCTGCTTTCTCTCATGGTCTCTCGGATTCCATCAAGGATGAGATAGCACCCCGAGATATACCCACTGAGCTGGAGAGATTGATCTCATTTGCCATCCTCATTGACTCCAGACTCAAAGAAAGGCTTTCTTTTAAGGAGCGCTTGCAGAAGGCTCCTGTACATTTGCCTCCAAGCTTTGCAGTCCCACCCGTGCCTCCCTCACCTCCCATGCCTCCTGGTACCGAGTCAGTCAGTGAAGATGAACCCATGCACCTGGGCTTCACACGTCTCTCTGCGGATGATAGAGCCTTTAGGAGGAGGGAGAGATTGTGCCTTTATTGTAGCCAGGCAGGTCACTTTTTGAAGTCTTGTCCTACCTGTCCAGGGAACACCCGAACCTTGAGGTCCTATCATGGACAGACCTTAGGTGGCGTTCTTTCGTTCCCAGTTATACAGAAGGATAAGCCCCTGGTTTCGGTCACCCTTTCTTGGGCTGAGTCGTCCATCGAGATACAGGCTCTAATCGACTCTGGGGCTGCAGGACTGTTCATTGATGCTGCATTTGTTTCGCAGCACTCAATTCCGCTGCAGCTGCGTGACACTCCACTTGCCATTGAGGCTCTTGACGGGAGACCTTTACAGCCTGCTCATGTGACTCATGAGATGGTTCCTTTCCATGGCCATAGGGGCTCTTCACCATGAGATAATCAATTCCAAGTTATTTCCTCACCCAGATTTCCGCTGGTTATTGGTTATCCTTGGTTCCCCTCTTTTGAAATGGCTCCATGCTGAGGTTCTCTCCTGGTCACCACAATGCAGTGAGACCTGCTTCCTGAAGGTATCCAAGGTCCTGCACCTCTTCACTCTTTTCCCTGCCTTAGAAGTACAGTGATTTTAGCGATATCTTTGACAAAGGTCAAGCCAGTAGTTTGCCTCCACAGCCGTCTTATGATTGCGCAATTGACCTTCAACCTGGTGCCATACCTCCTCGTGGCGGTTTACCCTTTGTCGGTCTTGGAGGATAAGGCCATGGAGGAGTATGTTGCAGACGCACTTTCTTGGGGTTTCATCCACAAATCCTCATCTCCTGCTGGTGCTGGTTTCTTCTTTGTGAAGAAGAAGAGCAGTGAACTGAAACCTTGTATAGATTATAGGGGTCTCAATTGTGTCACGATTAAGAATGCCTACCCGATTCCATTGATTACAGAGTTATTTTACTGCCTCAAGGGAGCAACGGTTTTCACAAAGCTTGACTTGAGAGGGGCATACAATCTCATGCGCATTAAGGAGGGCGACGAGTGGAAAACTGTGTTTAATACCAGAACAGGCCATTATGAGTACCTGGTAATGCCTTTTGGCCTTTGTAATGCCCCGGCAGTTTTCCAGGAATTTATTAACGATGTCCACCGAGATTTGTTGCAGTTATGTGTGGTGGTTTATCTCGATGATATCCTCATATTTTCCAAGTCCCTGGAGAGCCACCACACAGATGTCTGTCCTGTGCTTCAGAAACTAAGAGAGAACAATCTCTATTGTAAACTGGAGAAGTGCGAGTTCCATCGTGAACAGGTTTCCACTGCTGGTTTTTCAATGGACCCAGAGAAACTTTCGGTAGTCCTACAGTGGCCTCGACCTGTGGGTTTACGTCCTCTGCAGCATTTCCTGGGCTTTGCCAACTACTATCGGAAGTTTATCCGTAACTTCTTGTCTCTGGTCAAGCCCCCGACTGATATGTCCAGAAAGGATGGTAACCCACAGGGTTGGTCTCCGGAGTCTATTAAGGCCTTTGAGACTCTCAAGGCTGCCTTTGTTTCTGCTCCTGTGTTGGCACAACAGGATCCTATGTTGCCTTTTATCCTAGAAGTTGATGCTTCTGAGACTGGAGTTGCCGCCCTTCTGTCTCAACGTCCTAACTCTGAGAACACTATGCATTCGTGTGGCTACTTTTCCAAGAAATTGTCACCTGCTGAGTGCAATTATGAGATTGGTAACAGAGAGCTGTTGGCGATCATTTTAGCCCTGAAAGAATGGAGACATCTCCTTGAAGGTACCACCGGTTCTTATTCTTACTGACCATAAGAATCTTACATTCTTGTCTGAGGCTAAGCGCTTCTCTCCCAGAAGGGCGCAATGGGCTCTTTTCTTGTCGAGTTTTAATTATATGTCTCATTCTTACCCGGTACTAAGAATGCAAGGGCTGATGTCTTGTCACAACAATTTTCCTCCACTTCCAAGTCGGAGTCGGTTCCGGTTCCTGTGATTCCTCTTGATTGTATCTTGGCTACGGTTCACACCAGTCTTACTTCTCCTTTGGGTGCCAAAATTCTTGCTGCTCAGGTCCATGCTCCTCCTGAGAAACTTGTGACCCCTGCTTTGTCCCAGAGAGTCTCCGTACTACCGTGCTCCAGACTTACTATTCTCCCAAGGCAGCTGGCCATCCTGGGAAGAATCAACTCATTTGGGCCATTTCCCAACAATTCTGGTGGCCTAGTCTACAGGCTGATGTTACTGCCTTCATAGCTGCCTGTTCCGTGTGTGCTCAGAGTAAGACTTCAAAACACCTTCCAGTGGGCCTCCTACAACCCATATCCAATGGAGAGAGGCCCTGGACCCACCTGTCAATGGATGTCATTGTGGAGTTGCCCAACTCCCAAGCCAACACTGTAATCCTTATGGTGGTTGACCGGTTCTCAAAGATGTGTCATTGTATTCCACTTAAGAAGTTGCCTACCTCTAAGGAACTGGCTTCCATTTTTGCTCAGGAGATCTCTCGCTTACATGGGCTACCCAAGGTGATTGTCTTGGACAGGGGCAGTCAGTTTGTCTCCCAGTTCTGGTGAGCCTTTTGTGCACAGTTGGGAATCCAGCTGGCTTTCTCTTCTGTGTATCATCCGCAGTCTAATGGGGCCACAGAGCGAGCCAACCAGTCCTTGGAGCAATTCCTACGTTGCTATATTTCTGACCACCATAACAACTGGTCAGACCTATTACCATGGGCAGAGTTTGCTCACAACAGTGCCTTGAATTCTGCCTCCTGATTGTCTACATTTATGGCGAATTATGGTTTCCAACCTTCCATGTTGCCTGACTTGTTTGTTCAGCAGAGTATTCGAGGAGCATCTCCGTGGTCTTCGTTCCACTTGGGTACAGGTCCAGGAGGCTTTGCGTCATGCTAATGATGGGTACAGATTCCATGCTGACCGCAGACGCCTTCCTGTGCCTTCCTACCAGGTTGGGGACAGGGTCTGGCTGTCATCTTGCAACCTCTGGCTTCATGTTCCCTCATTGAAGTTTGCACCTCGGTTTATTGGGCCTTTCCATATCCTTCACAGGATTAACCCAGTGGCTTACGTGTTGGACCTTCCTCCTAGTATGCTCATCTCAAATGTGTTTCATGTCTCCTTATTGAAACCATTGGTCTGCAACCGATTTACCACCTCGGTGCCACGTCCTCATCCTATTCAGGTTGAGAACCATGAGGAGTATGATGTACAATCCATTGTTGACTCCCGTAGGTTCAGTGGGCGCATACAGTACCTGGTGCATTGGAAGGGGTACAGTCCAGAGGAACGCTCCTAGGTTTCATCCTCGGACGTACATGCCCCTGTTCTCCTCTGCGAGTTCCATAAACGTTTTCCCCTCAAGCCCGGTGGCCCTCCGAGGGAGAGGTGTCATTGAGGAGGGGGTACTGTCAGGGCTGGCTTAGCCCTTCCTTCTCTGGGCTGGCTGCTCAGCTGTCGGCTAATTGGCAGCTCTCCTCTCTCTCCACAGTTACCCAGCTGTCCCTGATCCTGCTCATCTGACTTGCCTACTTAAAGCTGTCCAGCTCACTTTATCTCTGCCTTCACCTTGGTCACATCACAAGAAACCATCTCCTGCGATTCTGTTTAAAGACTGGCTTGCTGACATCCCTTCTGGTTATTGAACTCTGGACTGGCTGACTACTCGATCCGGTTACTGGACTCTGACTATGCTTTGACTATGCTTACTCTATTTACCTTTTTATTTTTTATTAATAAACAAGTGTGATTTAATTGTACTTCTGTCTCGGTCTGGTTCATGGTTTCTGACAGTTAGTAGGTAGATTGGTGGGAAATGGAGGTATAGAGGGAATTAACGTCTAAAGAAAGCCACATGTAGGAAGGTTCCCATTTGTATGGTGCAAAAAGTTTCAAGAGATGGGAACCATCTCTAATATAGGATTGTAACAGCTGAACTAGGGGTTGCAAATATTGGTTGCTATATTGGCTACAACTGGTAGTCACGCTATCCATAGCAGCCACGATGGGTCTGCCAGGAGGAGATGTAGAATTTTTGTGAATTTTTGGCAAGTGATAGAAATATGGGATCTGGTAAAAACTTTTTTGAAGTAAGAGGCTTCTATTTTATTAATAACTCCCTTGTCAAAAGCTGATTTGACCAAAACATCAACCTCATGGGCAAAACCAGTAGTGGGGTCCTTCTTAAGTTTACTATATGTGGCCTTATCAGAAAGAAGTCTATGGGCTTCTTTCATATAGTCTGGTCTGTTCTGCAAGACTATCCCTCCTCCTTTATCGGCAGATTTTATAATGATATCCTCCGCATGTATCAGGGAGTCAAGAGCTCTGGTTTCAGGAGCAGAAAGGTTGTGTTGGTTGGATGACACAGTGGAAAATGACTGGCAGAGCTTAAGAAAATCAGCATACACCACTCTATAAAAGCTCTCAAGATAAGAACTCTGATTGAGCAGGATAAAAAACTGATTTTAGCCTAAAAGATGAGTGGACTACAGGGGGAGAGGTGGCGAGATGCTGCGTGAAGAGACTCAATGAGCCATCTTCCTCAGTTAAAGATTCCAAAGCGCCTATGATGTCACCATCATATTCAAAGGAGCTGGGGGAAGGGATGAGTGGAAGTGGGTCAACACAGTCAGTGATAGGTTTATTTCATTTAATATGAAAAAACCTTTTGAGGGTAAGATTGCGAATATATCTATTGAGATCTTTGAATAAAAGAACGGGATTGGGTTTGTTGATGAGGACAAAGTCCTTGACTAAGCAGAGCAGTATGCGTATTAGAGAGGTTGTGGGATGAAAGTTAAACATTTTTACAGTTTGGCGGATTTCATTATTTTGTTTTTTGGACTTTTCGTCCCCCTCTGCAGCCTCTCCGGTGAGTTTTCTTTTTTGGGGTTGGTTTGAGGAGGACTGGAAACTTAAAAAGTGGGACCTACAGAAAGAGATTAACGTGAAACATGGAGTATTGGGAGTAAGAATTACTTGGGAAGAGGGAATGTTGGGGGGGGGGGGGGGGGTGATCAGCAGTCAGGTGGTCAGGAACGTCCACAGACCTGTGGTCGGTCAAGTGAACAACTGCATATGCCTCTGACGCAGGCTCTTTATCACGTGATGAGCTGTGTCCAATCACCTACTAGCCACCCTCTGCCTCGGACGCCCTGCTCATCACTCCGGGCTCCCTGTACCTCCAAGCCACTCCTCCCTCCGCCTCCGTTCGGTCTAGCTCCTCGCTAGCCGGACATCTTCACAGCACTGACCGAGGCAACCGCCATAGGAACCGCCTAGCACTCACCCCTACCCCTCCCTTCCCATCTGTCGTAGGGTGGGTAGCCACCATTGGTTGCCTCCAATGTTCTAGTTAGCTAGACTAGGTAGACCGGTGGCTGTGGCTGAGCCCCAGCCCACGCAAACACACCTCCTGGCTTACGCTACCTCCATCCGCCCAGCAGGCCGAAGGGCTCCTCCAGACCAAGAACTCCGCTGCATGTAGCAACTGGACCGGTCCCCAGAGGTGCCAGGTGACACAGCAAGCCAGGACCACTAAAACCAGACCACCTCGCAGTCAACCAGGGCCACCACAATCAGGTAAGCTCACAGACCCCCCCCCCCCCAGTGGTTTGATCCAGGGACTGTGTCCGAGCGCCTCAGGAGGTCAGTAAGGAATTTTTTTCCCCACTGGTGCGATCGGCCGGCCCGGCTAGAGGTTTTTTCGCCTTCCTCTGGATCAACGGGAGGGCAGTGGGTTTAGCAGGCCCACCACCCCCTCTGAGACTATTTCACACCCTCTTTATCACAACCATTCAGCTTCACCAGCAGGGTCTCTTCTGGGCGGGGATCTTCGCCTGAAGCAAAGGTAGCTGGAACAGCCAGTAACTCATAACCCAAATATAAAAACTCCTTCCTCATAGGTGACCCAAGATTAACTTGCACGCTTACTAATAGCCATAGCACGGCGGCAAGTTTGATAACTAGCTCGACATCAGGTTAAAACTCTGATCAGGATCATCATCTTAGTCCCCCTAGTACTATCAACCTCATCCTCGGACCATGTGCCACTTCAAATACTCAACAGAAGTGCTCCACAGACTAAGGAATACCACCACAACATTGCCATCTGCCATACCAAAAATCCTTCAAAAAGAACAACTACTAAAGACCGGACGACAAGCAACCATCAAACACAGGAAGATATCTACTCAACCACAACAATTAGCATGTGCCTTGATTAACACCAGGTCTGCAGTCAAACACAGACTGGAAGTACACGACCTCATCACCGTGAACAACATAGATTGCCTCTTCATCACTGAAAGCTGGCTAACCCCTGACTACAACACCATCCTCACCGAGTTGGTGCCGAAGAACTACAGGATCTTAACCGAGCATCGGAAAGGAAAAATAGGAGGAGGCCTAGCAGTGATCTTTAAATCTCACCGGATTCTCACTAAACCAACTTCACAGAACCCAGTGTCTTTTATGGAGACACTGACGCTACATCTTCAATCAACACCCCATGACACCACTCACATTCTACTATGCTACAGACTGCCGGGACCAAAGTCCAATCTTCTTTCACCCCTCACGGAACTCATTGCAATACACACCTTAAAATCCAAAAACGTCCTGTACTCTGAGATTTTAACCTCTGGGCAAACGATCCCCAAGACCCTATTGCGACCGCCTGCATCAACCAACTGGAAGAACTGGGTCGCTTGCGGAGTCCCTCAAGGATCGCCCCTGTCGCCAGTCCTCTTCAACATATACATCCGCCCACTCCTCCAAATCATCAGATTTTCAGACCTCTGCTTCCACTCGTACACTTACGACACGCAACTTTACCTCCGTATCACCGGACAAAGAGATCATCAACAACAATTAGAAAATTGCCTCAATTTAATAGAAGACTGGACCCACCATCTTTGCGCAGACCATCTCCCCAAAGACTAAGGCCAAGAGTCTCGGGGTCATCTTTGACTCACAAATGTCAATGGATGCACAAATAGGAGCAGTAGTCAGTGGTTCTCACCATCTGCTACGCCTGCTTCGCAGACTCATCCCTTTTATCCCAAAGAATGACAAAGCAGTGGTAGTTGGAACAGTAATTAACTCACGACTTGACTACGCAAATTCACTTTACATAGGATTACCCCAATATCAACTTGCGCGATTACAACTTATCCAAAACACGGCGGCAAGGCTGATAACAGGAAAAAAAACCCTGGGAATCAATCTCCCCTTCCCTGAGGAACCTACATTGGCTAACCGTAAAGAATCGGATCACATTCAAGACCCTCTGCCTCACCCACAAATGCGTGCATAGAGAAGCTCCTCAATACCTAATTGAGAAAATAAAACACTACACACCAAACCGCAGTCTTCAATCATCTAACAAAAACCTCCTCCTCGTTCCCAAATCTCGGTACAAATCAAAGAGGGAACGGAGATTCGCTGTTCCAGGACCACGGCTATGGAACGCGCTACCAATCAGCATCCGCCTGGAAGAAAACCACCAGGCCTTTAGGAAAAAACTCAAGACCTTCCTCTTCTAGAAGTTGGACAACTAAGCTCTTTGCAGCGCCTTGAGGCGATTCAGTTTGCGTTGTGCGCTATACAAATATTTCACTCACTCATCATGATGTAAACAGGAAAAGCGATCGGCAGCTCTCCTGACGGGGGGGGGGGTCTGCGCTGATTGATTATAAGCACAGCCCCCTTGGATGCCCACCCAGGACCACCAGGGATACCCACCACTGCTGACCAACAGATATACCACCCATGGCCATCAGGGATGCCAATCAGTGCCCACCGATGATGCCATTCAGTGCCCATCAGCAATGCCTGCCAGTGTTTCCCTATCGGTGATGCCCATCAGTGCCATTTATCAGTGTTCATCAGTGCCACCCATAAGTACCCATCAGGGCAGCCTTTCAGTGCCCATCAGTGCCACCTATGAGTGCCCATCTGTGCTGCCCATGAATGCACATCAGTGCCACCTCATCAGTGACCATCAGTGCCTATTAGTGAAGGAGAAAACGTACTTATTTACAAAGTTTTATAACAAAGGAAGAAAAACTTTTTTTTTTCAAAATTTTCTATCTTTTTATTTGTTTTTCAAAAAAAAAAACTCCAGAGGTGATCAAATACCACCAAAAGAAATCTCTATTTGTGGGAACAAAGTGATAAAAATTTTGTTTAGATACGGTGTAGCATGACCATGCAATTGTAATTTAAACAGCGACAGCTCTAAAAGCTGAAAATTGGCTTGGGCAGGAATGGGGGTAAGTGCCTGGTATTGAAGTGGTTAAAGTCCATCTAAATCTGTGGATCCATCTTATGCCCTGTACACACGGTCGGACTTTCCGATGACAAAATCCGTCTGATTTTTTCAGACAGATTTTGGCCCAAACTTGTCTAGCATACACACGGTCGCACAAAGTTGTCAGAAAATCCGATTGTTCTGAATGCGGTGACGTAAAACGCACACAACTGGACTATAAACAGGCCAGCAGCCAATAGCTTGCGTCTCATCATTTATTCTGAGCATGCGTGGGCACTTTGTCCATCAGAATTGTCTACACGCGATCAGAATTTAAACGATTGGATGTTTTTGTCGGAAAAATTTAGATCCAGCTCTCAAACGTTGTGTGTCGGAAATTCCGATGAAAAAAGTCAGATGGAGCCTTGACACGATCGGATTTTCCGACAATACGATCCGATCGCACATTTTCCATCTGAAAGTCCTACCGTGTGTGCAGGGCATAAGACTATGTATTCACAAAGTGACAACACTATTGGGGGATTTTACATTGACATTATTGTCACCCTGTTACAGGGAGTGGAAAAAATCTGGAAAACCAGATATTCTGTCAGAATCAACCATGCTATAAAACTGCGTTACAAGGAAATTTGGAAAAATAAAAAACTGCTGTGTAAATAGTGAAAGATTGCAGCATATATTGTATGTAAAATTAGATTTTGGCCATAGTTTCACTTAAAGTCTTTTAGTATTCTAAGTTTATTAATCATGAACTATGTTGCCATCATTATGATGCTAATTAAGAGACAGCCTTAACACACCTTGTATGAGAAATGCATTCCCACTGTTGGTTTCTTATCAGTAATGCATTTTTGGGCATTTGCCACTTACTTTGTATCTCTGCATAATCCTTTTTAACTATTACTTCCAGCTCCACTCCATGGCCCAAATACTACAGTAGTAAACCTGAGAGAAACAGAGGCAACAATCAAATGGGATCCAATCAGACAAGATGACGCCAATGGCTTTATAACTTCATTTAGTGTTGTTTATAATTCTCTCAATGGACATGAATCTAGTAAGAATATTTAGCAATACATATTCAGAAGGTGGTTGAGGGATAGTGGTCCAGTGCAATGCTATTGGGTATGCTTAAGATCCAAGGCATCCAAAATAATGAATCTTTCCCAGGTTTAACTACAGGAAATTGAATTACTATAGGTCACTGCACTTTGTACATAGTCATTTTTATATTATTATTGAGCGTGTATTCCTGTATTTACTTTTTAGATCTAGTAAAGATTGTATCACTACGTGGTTCAATTACAAATAATAAAGATTTTTATATTTAAAAAAATACAGTAATCATGTTAAATGCGCTGCACAGTCATGTAGAGTCAGTTAAAAGAACAAGGGATCACTAAATACAAGTTCCTTCTCCATGTTATTTAGACATTAACTGTGCATGGGAATTTCCCTTAGCTTAGTGAATGTGGTGACAGTTCAGCAGAGTGTAACCTCTATCACTAAGCTCTGAAAAAAAAATCCCTTGCAAAGTAAACAGCCTATTTACTTTTAATAAAACAAATTCTAGATCTATATAACATGGAAAATTAATTACCGGTACTATTTTTGTTTTCTTTTAACTGTACCATATATGACTGTGCAGAGCTAGCGGCATGATTATTGTATTTTTATTACACATACAGTACACAATATTGTTGTTTTGTGTTGTTAGACAAGACTTTTCACAGCTGCATCAGCTCTGCTATGTAGGAGTATATTGGTATCCCATAGTTATATTAAAGACAAGAGCTTCATATCAAATTAATATGTTGACATCCAGAGGCAGATCTTTGATAGAATTTGGTGAGCGGAGATCTACCTGAGCTTGCAGTGACCACTGTGCATCCATACTGTTCTTGACTTTTATTTATGAGAATTATTTTTTTGATCCATGTACGACAAAAGTTTTTTTCTTTTATGTGGAAAAAAAGATGCTGTAGAGCATGCTGGGAAACTATTGTGGCTGATGTAGTAGATGTTAGTTGCTAAAAGAGTTCCTGTTTGTTCAAACCCATACACTTCACAATTATCACTAATGACTGTCTAGTTACAGCACGAGTGAATATTTGGTCAGTCCTTCTTATGTAGTGTGTTCTGTGTCACCGTAAAATGGCCAGTGCTCAAAAGAAGTTGTCAGTAATAATGTAGACTGAATATAAATAATATTTTAAGTGTAAATTTTATTGATTCTAGTTACTACAGTGAGCAGTGATGTCTATGAATACACCTTACAATCCCTGAAGCCGAAAACTTTGTACACTGCTTATGTGGTAGCTAGCACCCAAGCCGGGAACACAAGCGGACACCGTGTTCACTTCACTACACTTCAATACAGTAAGTTATTACAATGATATATTTCTGCAAGGTGACATGGCAACTTCATGTGTCCTCCACATATCAAAACCTGTATCCAGAATCTTCCTGTATAGGCAGTGATTTTTTACTAAAGCTAACACTGGGCCTATCAGTTGCTATAATTGTAGAAAGCTGCAAATACAGTAGGGCAATGTGCTCTAGAGCATATAGGAAATCTCGCTTAAGAAACATTACTGGAGTTACATTGTTTCACTGGGTGCTCTGTAGCAGGATTGGGTGTTCAGGAGCTGATTGAGATCTTTGGCTTTGTATAAGACGCCGGTTTCATTGACATCCAGTGTTTCCAACACTTGCACTCCCAGGACTTACTGAAAGCCTACACCATCTTAAAATCATACTTGGTGGTTAAAACAAGTAACACCCTTCCTTTCTTTCTTTCTTTCTCTTTCTTCCTTTTTTCTTTCTCCATCTCTTTCTTTCTTTCGTTCTTTCTTTCTGTGTTTCCTTCTTTCCTTCCTTCTTTCTTTTCTTACCAGTAAATTAATTACTAAGAAACGTCAAACAGACATCTACAAGCTAAATGAATAAATCAATTCACCCGTAGAAACAACAGCGCATATTACTCTATAGGAAAAAATATATATATGTTATTTGTTCTAGTGCACACTCTAATTCTACGGAAAACATGTATATACTCCAAAATATAGTCATACAAAATAGTTATTGTCCATGATGACTATCCATATGTCCAGATTATACTGAATAATCAAGATAGTTTCAGTGAAAAAGGAACTGAAACAGAATTATCTATTCCAGTCCATAGAAAAAACAAAACTGAAACAAAGTATCCTGGCACAGATCATAAGGGGTATATGATGCAATCCTTCCTTAACGTGGTTAAACTTCCAACAGTAAAATGCAATGATCCCAAATTTGCTGGGGTGCAATCCTAGGCATAAGGCGACCCCCTTTGGTTATATTCTTACCAGATCTGCCTGGTTACACGGGCTCTCAGATATTACTCCTCATCGGCTGGATCTCATCCGCTTCATGTGTCCCGGGAAATTCAAGATCAGATCTGCCTGGTTTCACGGGCTCTCAGATATTACTCCTCATCGGCTGGATCTCATCCGCTTCATGTGTGCCGGGTAATTCAAGAACTCGGAAAAAAGCAATTGCGGGAAACAAACATAGCGTAATACTGTCTCGTAAAAACACAATTTATTTCAATAAAAAATATTGCACTCACAAAAAACAATCTTTTAAAAGCATTGGTTCACTCAACATGCATAGTTCTTTATCACAGTCAGGTACGGGGAGAAGTATTAGCATCAGCTGCCACTGGCTGTCACCATATAATAGCTCACGGTTAAAGCCGTGCACCTCTTCCTCCCTCCTGTCAGTTCCTCTATGCTACTAACGTGTACTACCACCCTGACGCGTTTCGTCGTGTTGACATCATCTGAGGGTGGAGGCAATCAGTCCTGACTACTTTTTAATACGTCTGCTATTAACCCTTCATAGACATATATAAGTGTATAGTGATTAATCCACCTATATTCTATACGCAGCTCTCTTTGCAGGCCACCTGTCAGAGGCTTTTACGAATGCTGTTTTTAAAAAACTTACTTCATTTCTCAGAGGAATTAAAAAATAAAAAATAAAGAATCAGAAGAATTTAAAACTAAAACTAAAAACTAGAAAAAGACAAACAGTCTTATTCCCCTCACACACTATACCGATGCGGGAATGTCAGATCTCTAATAATATGCTGACATTCACAGTACTCATAGTATCCGGCGAATATATCATAATAACTTTCATTTCTTTGCCAGAGGGAATCCCAATCCCGCTAATCAAAGTGCTCTGAGTTTAAACTATCAATTTCATTATAAAGAGAATTAATAGAGCAGCCGGATCCACAACCTTTTATGATATGTCTCCTGTTTCTCCCTGCTAGTAGGCTCAAGCAACAGCCTCCGCTAAGACTATCATATGTTCTCACGCTTCTCATACAGATAAAGCTGAAGCGTCCACCAAATCACTCCCATTGAGCACATCGCTGATTCAATGAATGGACTATACACAACCCGATCTCTGTAATGCGACGGGGATTTTTAATAACTATCTTTGGCTGCTTTAGATACCGCTATTCTCAATCCACCTTACATGCGACGTTGTGGCTTATATACTGTGCACACTTAAACTCTTTGATTGTTTAGACATCCACTTATTAAGTATGAGTGAAATAGCTAATATAGTAGTTATATACAACATAAAATTATGTTCAATATTCAGCTGGCTAAGCGACTGAACCTCCCAATAACTAAAATTTAAACATGCCGATACCTCACATATATAAGCCAGATACTAAAATTAAAACTAAAATCCAATTAAAAAAAATTAATTACTAGCTTGATTTTTCTTGGTTAGTCCAAATCTCTCTGCTTCAGCCACCTACATTAGCCAGCCAGAGTCTTATGCCTTGTACACACGGTCGGACTTGTGCGATCGGATCATGTTGTTAGAAAATCTGCTTGTGTGTGGGCTCCATCGAACTTTTTTAGTCGGAATTTCCAACACACAAAGTTTGAGAGCAGGATCTAAAAATTTTCTGACAACAAAATCCGATCGTTTAACCACTTGCCGCCCGCCATATAGCAAAATTACGGCGGCAAAGTGGTTGTAATATCCTGACCGGACGTCATATGACGTGATAAGGATATTAAGCAGCTGCGCGCCCCCGGGTGTGCGCATCGCGGCGGTCGTTGTTGCGGGGTGTCAGTCTGACACCCTGCAACTATGATCTCGGTAAAGAGTCTCCGACGGAGACTCTTTACCACGTGATCAGCCGTATCCAATCACAGCTGATCACAGTGTAAATAGGAAGAGCCGGTGATCGGCTTTTCCTCACTCGCGTCTGTCAGACGTGAGTAGAGGAGAGCCGATCGGCTGCTCCTCTGACAGAGGGGGGTCTGTGCTGCTCGATTATCAGCACAGCCCCCCCGAGGATGCCCACACTGGACCACCAGGAGATGCCCAGCACCAGGTATGCCCCCTAGACCACCAGGGATGCCAGCCAGTGCCCATAATGAATGCCAATCAGTGCCCACAATGGATGCCAATCAGTGCCCACAATGGGCATCACTGATTGGCATGCATTATTGTTTGGCACTGATTGGCATCCATCCCTACAAAACTTTAAATTACAATGCCGCCTATCAGTGCCCATCCATGCCGCCTATCAGTGCCCATCCATGCCGCCTATCAGTGCCCATCCTAGCCGCCTATCAGTGCCCATCCTAGCCGCCGCCTATCAGTGCCCATCCATGCCCATCTGTGCTGCCTATCCATGCCACCTATCCATGCTGCCCATCCATGCCAATCCGTGCCACCTATCCATGACAATCCGTGTCACCCATCAGTGCCTATTTGTGCCACCTATCAGTGTCTATCTGTGTCGCATATCAGTGCCACTTATCAGTGCCCATCAGTGAAGGAGAAAACGTACTTATTTACAAAGTTTTGTAACTGAAACAAAAAAAACATGTTTTTTTTTTCAAGATTTTCGGTCTTTTTTTATTTGTTTAGCAGAAAATAAAAATCCCAGAGGCAATCAAATACCACCCAAAGAAAGCTCTGTGGGAACAAAATGATAAAAATTTAGTTTGGGTACAGTGTAGCAATTGTCATTCAAAGTGCGACAGCGCTGAAAGCTCAAAATTGGTCTGGGCAGGAAGGTGTAGGTGTATTGAAGGTTAAATTCCGATCGTGTATAGACAGTTCCGACGGACAAAGTGCCACGCATGCTCAGAATAAATTACCAGATGAAAGCTATTGGCTACTGGCCTGTTTATAGTCCCATCGTATGCATTCTACATCACCGTGTTCAGAGCGATCGGATTTTCTGACAACTTTGTGTCCGTGTGTATGCAAGACAAGTTTGAGCCAACATCCGTTGGCAAAGCTTCTCTGAAGAGAAAAGCATTCAGGGATCAACTAGAAGTGGATAGAGTAGGAGATAGTCATGTTAGTGATGTAGCTGGGGGCTTAGTTGTGGATGGAAGGGGGATAGCCTATTTAAAGGTAAGCCAACGAGGAAATAACCAGAGAGTGAATCAGGAGCTTTGTGGTTTCATTGGTTAGGAAGGGACATTTTTGGAGATGTTGCAGAGGTTGAGGCAGCAAGCCTTGGCAAGTGATTTGAAGTGGTGTGACATCCAGACTGATATGTCTGTTAGTAAATTAGTAATGTGTGAGGAGAAAGTAAATCCAGCTACAATAGCATCTTTCATTACATTGCAGGTGGGTGGAGCTGGGTAAGTCCTTCTACCTATAACCAAAATATCCCTTATGTAGTGACCCTTTACAGAATTAAAGCCTAAGATTACCCCTCCCCTGCTGGGAGAACACACAGTGATGATTGTTAGCGGCTATAGTCGCTGGCAATAATCAAATGAAAAATCCAACAGGCTGGTTGTACCCAAGTTGATTGATCGTACAGTCAGGCTGCCAATACATGGTTCAAATCTTGTCCGGTCCCTGCTGAACCTGCTAAGATTCAAACTGTCTATGGCTGGCTTTACCTTCAATGAGATGTGTCCCTTGTGCTTCTGTCTTTTAGTGCAAAAGTGATTTTTCTCCTCTGATGCCCCCTCACCCCTGAGGCCACAATCTTCAGGCGCAGCGGGGGTTAATAGAACCAAGGAGCTGTCACAGGCACTCATGAAGAGTGCCTGACAATTCCCACCCTTGTATGGGCATAGAAGCCATACTACAGCTATTACTACAATCTGTGACTGGAGGACAGATGGGTGATTGAAAGGTTGGGTGCAATGCTCTGGCTCCCACAGCTATTCCTCCAACAGCAGGTCAGTAATATTGAGGTGGAGACCTTCGAATTTGGGGTTGGAGGAAATATGGACTACAAATGTTGTGATGGCAATGCACTACTTCTTCTTAGAGAACTGTAAGTCCATCTGCCACAGTGGTAGATGGAACTTGGGAGCTGAATGGTTCAGCTTTGCAGGAAGAGCCATGCACAGTTACATCAAATTCAAATAATGAGAGGAGCCAGAGAATAGACATATTTTGTAAGTGCGGGGGAATTTTAGGGGTTGGTACTGCAGACTTCCGACCATGTTCATGTTACAGCCTAAATATGGGTGTAACATGAAAATGGTCAAAAAGTTGACTTCTCTTTTAAGATGTACTCGTCCACAGGCAAATTTTATACACCTGCTATTGTATTTCATGGTAATTTCTGGAATCTATGTACTCCTGAAAGTTGCTTGTTTGTTGTAATAGATGAAGAAATGTGGTCTCGTTATCAAGAATATTTTTGAGCGAAACCCTATTCATGGACTGTGGTGAAAGCCATTAAGTAGATGAACCCAGCACCTTCCACTATAGCTCAATGGATATCATTGACTATTCAAATTCTTCCCTAATGAAAAGGTCATCTATGATAAAACAAACTGTTCTCTTAAATTCCAGAATTTCTTTCTTTATTATTATTATTATGATCTGCCTTGACTGTGTACAGGTGTGACAATTTAATTCCTGGAATGGACTGTAAGGAAAAAAATGTTTATACACTATACACTAGCGGCTGCTGTTACCTTCAAAATAGTCCCCTTGTTAGGCTAGGCACTTTTCTATACATTCCTGGAATTTGTTTTTTCCAGAACACTGAGCAGTATCTTTGTTGCGGTGCGCTGAATATCTGGAATGTCATAAAATCTTTATCCTTTTAAAGCATTTTTGAATTTTGGAAACAGCCAAAGTCACAGGATGCGAAGTCAGGGGAATAATGTGGTTGGTTACATTTTAGAAAAGATTTCTGGGCCAGGAACTTGCAAACATTTGAGTGCAGATCAACAGATATTTGCCTGTATTTGCAGGTTTAACCACTTGCAGACCGGACCATTTTGCTGGTCAAAGACCAGACCACTTTTTGCGATTCGGCACTGCGTCGCTTTAACTGACAATTGCACGGTCGTGCGACGTGGCTCCCAAACAAAATTGACGTCCTTTTTTTCCCACAAATAGAGCTTTCTTTTGGTGGTATTTGATCACCCCTGCGGTTTTTATTTTTTGCGCTATAAACAAAAACAGAGCGACAATTTTGAAAAAAACACATTATTTTTTACTTTTTGTTATAATAAATATCCCCAAAAAATATATAAAAAAGGCCGATACGTATTCTTCTACATATTTTTGGTTAAAAAAAATCGCAATAAGCGATTATTGATTGGTTTGCGCAAAAGTTATAGCGTTTACAAAATAGGGATAGTTTTATAGCATTTTTATTAATAATTTTTTATTATTTTTTTTTACTAGTAATGGCGGCGATCAGCGATTTTTATTGTGACTGCGACATTGTGGGGGACCCATCGGACATTTTTGACACATTTTTTGGGACCATTGTCATTTATACAGTAATCACTGCTATATAAATGCAGTGATTCCTGTGTAAATGACACTGGCAGTGAAAGGGTTAACCAGTGGGTGGCAGTGTAGGGGTTAAGTGTTCCTAGGGGTGTGTTACTAACTGTGGGGGGGTTGGGCTTTCATTTAGTGAACACTGATCTCTGCTCCAATCACATGGAGCAGAGAACAGCGTCACTAGTTGCTAGGCAGAATGGAGAAATGTTGTTTACACAGCATTTCCTCCATTCGGCCGCTCCGTGAGACGATCGCGGGGATGCCCGCGGCGATCGAGTCCGCGGGTCCCGCGACCGGACTCAGGGGGGCCCCGACCAGCGCCGGCGGTGCGCTCCCGATGGCAGGGCGGCATTGAATATTGGACGTACCTGTACGCCAATATGCCTGCCCGTGCCATTCTGTCGACGTACATCGTCGTGCGCTGGTCGGGAAGTGGTTATAAGGGATAAAACATGAGGAAGTGTAAATGTAGTGCAGAGATGTATTTTTATTATTTTGTCCTGACATACACTTTTAAGCCTTTCATGCACTCAAATCCTAAGTCCTGTGACAACACACCAAGGGGTGTCAGCCCTGCCCAATTTCTTCTGCTATGTTGCTCAACCGCTCCTATTTTCAGACATCTTTAACATAAGGGCTCTGCATTATGTACACCAAGATAAAAACGAGGTAGGCTATTTGGCATATGACAGAAAAGAGTGGAGAGGACACATGACATCTCTGAATTTATATGAAGATCGACAGTTGTTTTTCTTTCTCCTTTTGCACTTATCAATCATATATAACAAAACTATTTCAACAAAATATTAAACCGACCAAAAGGGAGCAAATGAGAGAAGTTTATTATTAGGGACAAAATACACTTTAATATAACAGCATTTATTTATATGCTGTATTCTCTTATTTTCTTTAGAAAGTGAAGAATTTGGCCACGTTATTGGAACAATCGGAGTACTTGTGGTGCTTGTAGTAGTGTTTGGAATTGCATATACACGCAAGAAGGAAATGTAAGTTACAATATAACACTGTTGGATTGAAGCAAGATCCAAGATGAAAAACGTTTTGCCTTTATTTCTACTGTAAGGGTTGGGTCTGTATACACATTAAGCTGATTGAGAGGCATACTACCACATTCTCCCATAGGTCACCCATGTGTTGTCCTCATTGACCTTACTGACCATCTTTGTAGATATATAGAAATGATTGTTCCTCTCAGTGGAATCCACTCAGGAATATTTTAAAACATTTCATCAAGACTAAAATAATTTACATTGCAGGATCAAACATCTCTTTTGGCCAGATGTTCCTGACCCAGCACACAGTAGCATTACTGAATGGTCTTCAAATTGGGTAAAGGTAAGTTTCAGATGTTATGCATTTCACTTGAACTATAGTAGAACTATTGTTGTTTTCTAGCGGGATGTACAGTAATTCCATCCTGCTTGAAGGACTATGATTACAGTGTTTCAATTTAGCCTAGTTTTGTAATTCTGTAAATAAATGAGAGTTAGAGAATATCATGATATTAGCAGAAAGCTTTGTATTATAGAGAACTTTGCACATCTTGCCAGGTCCTACTACGATCATGTAAATCAAATGTGCCATGTATGATATCAGAGTATTCAAAATAATGAAAATAAAGAAATAAATACATGAAAATAAATGAAATTAATTTAGCCAAACTTCTCTACGTCAGCCCCATGCTCCAGCCTCATTTACAGGATACAGTGGGGAAAATAATTATTTTATCCTCTGCACATTCTGTAAGTTTGCCCACTTACAAAGAAATGAAGGGTCTGTAATTTTTATTATAGGTGTATTTTAAATGATATTAACAAAAAAACTGCCCTGGTAAGACAACTTAAAAAGCTTCAGCTCAAAAGTGAAATACACACCAAACACGTGATAAACAAAAAACAAAGCTGCGCTAAAACAAAATGAAATAGACAAATTGAAATGATCAAATAAGCAAATATTCCTGTGAATTATCTAATAAAATTAAAATATTCTTATGATGAAATATCATGATAAACTAATAAGAATTACCAAAAATACTAATAAGTGAAATGCAATAAGACAAAAGGATTCTAAATAATATCAAACAACGGTAGCTAATAGGTGAAAAGCAACCAATAAAAAAGGTGATTAAAAGATGAATTAAATTAAGAATTAAAAATAAAAAGTCTCTTCCATAATGCTTCCCTAATGATGAGAACACCCTGTGGAGAATCTATATTCATTGTGAATACACCACCACATAAATTGAAGGTTTACCAGCTAGACAACCTGTTAGAGCTTGTGGCTAATACTCAGCCAGGGCCTTTGAAACCTCCCAACACCTCCAGTGGCTAATGAGCCGAGCGTTCCTGCAGACTTGATGGATGACCAATAATTCAGACAAGCAGCCCCAAACGTATTGTCTGACTACTTCTGTCTTTCATGAATCCATGCTATCTGTTGCCACTTCCAGCCCAGGCCTAGTCTGTTACACCTCTCCTTTTGTAAATCACTTCCCCATACTTTGGGCGTTAAGATGACTCAGGGGGCCAGGTTGGACCCAGAATAGACTGACAGCAATGCCCGGCTGTGGCCTGGAGAGGAGTACCAGACTATATACAATACAATATTTGCTTATTTGATCATATCATTTTGTCTTTTTCATTTTGTATTAGCGCAGCTTTGTATTTTAAATGATAGAGACAGAATATCAATCAAAAATCCAGAAAAAAAAACACATAATACACATTATAAATAGAGTAGCAGTTCAGTGAGTAAAATAAACATTTGATCCCCAAACAAAACATGACTTAGTACTTGGTGGAGTAACCCTTATTGGCAAGCACAGAGGTAAGACGTTTCTTGTAGTTAGTGACCAGAGTGGCACTCATCTCAGGAGAGATTTTGGTCCACTTTTTTTTTTTTTCTACAGATCTTCTCTAAATCCTTAAGGTTTTTTGGCTGTCACTTGGCAACTCAATGTTTCAGGTCCCTCCATAAATTTTCTAAAGGATTAAGGTCTGGAGACTGGCTAGGCCACTCCATGACCTTAATGTGCTTCTTTTTGAGCCACTCCTTTGTTGCCTTGGCAGTAGGTTTTTGGTCATTGTTATGCTGAAGGACCCAACTTCAGTGTTCTGGCTGTGGGAAGAATGTTCTCATCCAAGATTTTACAATACATGGCCCTATCCATTGGCCCCTCAATGCAGCAAAGCCGACCTTTAGCAGAGAAACAGCCCAAGCATAATGTTTCCATGTCTGTGCTTGACTGTAGGGATGGTGTTCTTAGGGTCATAGTCAGCATTTTTATTTCTCTGAGGTTCTGGCCCCTCCTCTAGCCAGATTAAGGGCTCAAGGTATAATGATTTTAGCTTACCTAGACGATCTGCTGTTGATAGACCAGTCAGTGGCCCGCTTAGACCAAAGTATGGTCACCACAGTCAACTACCTGGAATAGCTAGGTTGGATTCTCAACCTAGAGAAATCTTCCTTAAAACCATCAAGGAGATTGGAATACTTGGGTCTGATAATATATACAGCCCAGAAGAGGGTATTCCTACCCCAGGCAAAGATCAGTGCCATAAGAGAGCTGATTCGGGTAGTCAAGGCAAAGAAGAATCCTTCTATTCGACTTTACATGAGGTTGTTGGTAAAGATTGTGGCTTCATTCAAGGCCATTTCTTATGCTCAGTTTCATTCGAGACTGCTGCAAAACAGTATCCTATCGGCTTGGAACAAGAAGGTCCAAGCTCTAGATTTCCCAATGTGTTTGTCTCCAAAGGTGCGCCAGAGCCTCTGTTGATAGTTGATAACCAAGAGTCTGCAGAAGGGAAAATCCTTCCCATCAGTTACCTGGAAGGTGGTAACAGATGCCAGCCTTTCGGTTGGGGAGCAGTCCTGGAAGAGACAACTATCCAAGGGAAATTGTCCAGATCAGAAATGACCCTGCCCATCAATATTCTAGAGATTCAGGCAGTGCGCTTGGCCCTGAGGTCCTGGATGTTCGGGTTACAGAATCATCCTGTTAGGATCCAATCTGACAATGCCACAGCAGTGGCCTATATCAATCACCAAGGGCGCACGATAAGTCGTGCGGCCCAGAGAGAGGTGAATTATATCCTAACTTGGACAGAAACAAATGTACCTTGCCTATCGGCAGTCTTCATTCCAGGAATAGAGAATTGGCAGGCGGCAGTTGTTCCTGGGAGAATGATCTCTTCACCCCGATATCTTCTTGACAATATGTTAAAGATGGGGGATTCCAGGCATAGATCTGTTTGCGTCCAGGTTCAACAAAAAAATCTACAACTTTGTGTCAAGAACAAAAGATCCGCTAACTTGAAGAACAGATGCCTTGGTATTCCAGAGATCCTAAAGATGGTGGTAGGGTACCCATGGACCCTACCACCACGTCCAGACCTTCTCTCGCAAGGTCCAGTATTCCATCCAACCCTACAAACTCTAAATTTAACGGTTTGGCTATTGAGACCCACATTCTGAAGAAGCGTAGGCTGTCAGGTTCAGTGGTATCTACCTTGGTTAATGCAAGAAAGCTGGCATCCAGAATCATATATTATAGAGTCTGGAAGGCATATGTCTCCTGGTGTGAATCCAGAGGTTGGCACCCCAGGAAGTATGTCATAGGTAGAATCCTTGACTTTCTGCAAATGGGGTTAGAAATTAAGCTGGCCTTGAGTACTATCAAAGGCCAGATCTTGGCCTTATCGTTATTATTTCAGTGACCACTTTCTTCACATTCTTGGTTCGTAGCTCTATTCAGGGGGTAACATGGCTTAATCCTCTGGTTAGGTCTCCCCTGAACCCTTAGGACTTGAATTTAGTTCTGTCAGCATTCCAGAAAAACAGCCCTTTGAGCCGATATGGCATATTCCCTTGGTCCTTTTGACAAGGAAACTAGTTTTTCTGGTAGCCATATCTTCTGCAAGAAGGGTATCAGAGTTGGGTGCTCTTTCTTGTGAAGAGCCATATTTAACCCTTTCATGACTAAGCCTATTTTTGGCATTTGGTGTTTACAAGTTAAAATCCATATTTTTTGCTAGAAAATTACTTGGAACCCCCAAACATTATATATATTTTTTTAACAGAGACTCTAGAGATTAAAACGGCAATTGTTGCAATATTTTATGTCACACGGTATTTGCGCAGCAGTGTTTTAAATGCAACTTTTTGGGAAAAGGGACACTTTCATGAATTAAAAAAAAAAAAAAAACAGTAAAATTATCCATTTTTTTTTGCATAATGTGAAAGATAATGTTACGCCGAGTAAATAGATACCAAACATGTCACACTTTATAATTGCACGCACTTGTGGATTGACCACAAAGTACGGTACCTAAAAATCTCAATAGGCGACGCTTTAAACATTTTTTACGGTTACCAGGTTAGCGTTACAGAGGAGGTCTAGTGCTAGAATTATTGCGGAGATACCTCACATGAGTGATTTGAACACTGTTTACATACGCGGGCGCGACTTCCGTATGCGTTTTCTTTGCTTCGCGAGCTCGCTGGGACGGCGGGCGCTTTTAAAAAAAATTATTATATTTTTATTTATTTTAAAATGACTAAATTGTTTAAAAAAAAAAAATTGATCACTTTTATTGCTGTCACAAGGAATGTAAACATCCCTTGTGACAGTAATAGGCGGTGACAGGTACTCTTTATGGAGGGATCGGGGAGCTAAAAGACCCCCCACCCCTTCTTTACACTTCAATGTATTCAGATCGCCGAAAACGGCGATTCTGAATACCGGATATTTTTTTAAAACTGTTTACTATGAGGAGACTAGAACGAAGCCGATTACGGCTTCGTTCCAGTTCCTCCCCAGTGGCCGGAGGCATCGCACCAGGAATCGGTGCTCCCGATCGAGCGGGAGCACCGGTAACAGCGGCGGGAGGGGGGGACGTCCCCTCCCGCTCCTCTGGCATAACAGCCGAGCGGCTTTTAGCCGCATCGGTTGTTATGGCTGGATAGCCAATCGCCTGCTGAAAAAAACGGTACCGGGATGATGCCTGCAGGTGCGGGCATCATCCCGGTATACCCCCCGGAAGCCGAGTACGCACATCTGCGTACGCTCGGCGGGAAGGGGTTAATTATTCACAAGGATAAGGTAGTATTGCGTCCTCATCCTAACTTTCTACCGAAGGTAGTGTCAACTTTTCATTTAAACCAGGATATTGTTCTGCCTTCATTTTTTCCAGATCCAGGTTCTACGGAAGAAATGTCACTGCATTCTCTTGATGTGGCGAGAGCAGTCATAGTCTACTTGAAGGCGACTGCTCAGATTCGAAAAACTGATGTTTTGTTTGTATTGCCTGAAGGTCCTAAAAGAGGACAGACAGCATCAAAATGTACAATTTCTAAATGGATTGAACAAGTAATTGTTCAAGCTTATGGTTTAAAAAGGAAGATTCCACCTTTTCAAATCAAAGCGCACTCCACAAGGGCTGTTAGTGCTTTGTAGGCAGTGCATCACCAAGCTTCCATAGCTCAAATCTGCAACTTCGTCTTCAGTCCATACATTTACCAGATTCTATCAGGTGGATGTAAAAAGTAATGAGGATATCGTCCTTGGGCGCAGTGTGCTGCAGGCAGCAGTATAAGTACTCTGATCTCATGGTGCCCTACTTTTGTTGTGTCTCCCTCTCTTCAGTTGGCATTACTCTGGGACATCCCACATAGTAATTACTATGGCTCTGGGTCCCGTGATGTACGATTAAGAAAATAGGATTTTTATAACAGCTTACCTGTAAAATCCTTTTCTTTGAAGTACATCATGGGACACAGAGGTCCCTGCCCTCTTTCTGGTGTACACTTTTATTGCTTTTCTACAAAAACTGAGGTACCCCCAGTAATGGGAGGGGTTATATAGGGAGTGGACTTCCTGCCTTAGGGTGTGCCAGTGTCCATCACCTGAAGGTGGCCTATAACCCACAGAGTAATTACTATGGCTCTGTGTCCTGTGATGTACTTCAAAGAAAAGGATTTTATAGGTAAGCTGTTATATAATTCCTAATTTTCGAGTTGCCAAGAGACAGCCAAGAAACCTTAAGGATTTAGAGAAGATCTGTAAAGAAGAGTGGAACAAAATCTTTCCCAAGATGTTTGCAAACCTGGTAACCAACTACAAGAAACGTCGTTGCCAACAAGGGTTTCTCTACCAAGCACTAAGTCATGTTTTGCTCGGGGAGCAAATACTTTTTTAACTCACTGAACTACGACTACATTTATAACATTATTCCGGATTTTTGGTTGATATTCTGTCTCTATCATTCAAAATACACCTATGATAAACATTATAGACCCTTCATTTCTTTGTAAGTGGGCAAACTTACAAAATCTGCAGGAGATGTATGTCTTGGGTTTCATAGACATGAAACCTTTCTATATCAGTCAGTGATTAGAGACCCTGTCTCAACCTAAACACAAAAAACAACCTAAAAGCACAGAAAATTAAGCATTTTAAGTGCTAACTTAGAACTGTTTCCTTTCCAGAAATACATTTTTAATGACTCGCAATATGCCTCTGAATTCACTAGTAAATTTTACTACTCCAGGAGAGTCAATTGCTTAGGACAGCCTCTCCTCTTGCCACGCATCATAGCTTTCTCCTTTCCTAGGAGTGTCCAATTACATTCTGTGTTGCTCCAGCTCCTCAACCCCTCCCACATAACCTTTTATGTAGCAGCCAGGAGGGGGATGAGTGAGGGGAAATACCATAGTGTGTCCTAAGTGACATCTCGGAGTATGCTGGGAAAGCTGAATCACATCCAGGATGACAGTGTCCAGCAACAGTCTCAGGGCTTTCAGATGCCTATGCAGGGCAAGGTTTCACAAGAAAACAACCCTCATAAAATGCTAAATGCTCATGCACTGTTGAAATGAATGGTCTGGCAACATGGTTTATTTAACCACTTCAATACTGCACACTTTCACCCCCTTCGTGCCCAGGCCAATTTTCAGATTTCAGCGCTGTCACACTTTGACAATTACTCAGTCATGCAACACTGTACCCAAATACATTTTTCATCATTTCTTTGACATAGATAGAGCTTTCTTTTGGTGGTATTTAATCACAGCTGTTTTTAAAAAAAAAATCTTTCTATATAAACGAAAAAAAAAAAAAACAAGCGGGGGGACAAAATTTGAAAAAACAAAAGTGGGAGGGGACGTCATATGGTGTTCCCCCAGGATAGCAGTGCTTCTGCCCGGCAATGTTATTACAATAGGCCAGGCGGAAGGTGGTTAAATCAGCAATATCCTTGTGAGCAAATCCACACAGCAAGTCATGCTGGCAAGGAGGTGTTTGAGAACTAGTGCTGACTGATATATTGGCAATGATTTAGGATGGGGAAAAGATGTTTTGCTCATCGTTATGAATATCATCTATCCTTGCAGGCTGCTCTTCTTATGAATCCAGAAGAGAGCGATGGAGTGTTCCACAAAGGAGACCTTCGGGTTCTGCACACTGTTTACATCAATGAAAAAGCATTCCTTAAGGATGAAGAAGGTAGGAAGCGTTTAAGTGCTGACACAGTGAGAAGCACTGACTCACGGACTTCCCAAGAAGATTCCTCTCCGGTGCACTATGCCATCACAGAGTTCCGTCACGAATTGTTAGAAAGTATGCCATTATTACAGTCTACTTCATGTTCAATGACCAGCAGTTGCAGCTCACTAGTGTCTTCCTTGATTGACATGAACTCTGAAATCCAGGAGACACCCCATGTGTTGGAACTAGAGCAGCTGAGCGGAGACATTCTTGCTGAAGTGAACCCATATCTGAAAAACTCTGTAAACACCAGGGAGACCATACATTTTGTCAATAGCTAAATGCAATTACAGAAGTAGTCCATGCTTCCTGTCACTTTATACCACACAGCCAGCTGCCTGTGGTGCCACCAGGAGGCGTTCATCTTTGTCAAACCATTGTGCATTCTGTTGTGATTATATTAAAGCGTATGTTAACCAAAAAAAAAAAATGGATCCTGCTCCTTTAAAGCATGTTATATAACACAGTTCTTGCCTTGTGTCATTTGGACCCCTGTAACACGTAAAAATCCTGGCTGATCCTGCCAGTTTCTCCGCGCCCCTATATAAACTGACCACGGTAATCACGGCACTGACACTGTGATCAGTTTGCGTGCCTCCGTCATCTGCAGCCCTGCTGCCTCTCCCCTCTGCTCGTGTACTCCTCCCCCCTCCCCTTCTGTCGGCTCCTGTGTCAGGGTCCGCCCCCACTGCTGCTTTAATAACATGATTTACTGTATATAATCTACGCTGCCTTTAACGATAGGTTAACAGCGGTCACGTGACATGACAGCTATCTCTGGCTCTCGCCTCCTCTTCTCCAGACTGACGTCTGCAGGAGAATCTCAGCCCCTCCTGCTGCATCTGTGAGAGGGGGAGAGGAGAGATGCGACGTGTCATGTGATTGCTTATCAGAGCTCACAGATAAGGTATATACGGCTTTTTTTTTTATATATATACAGCACACACACAGGGAGACATATCATTAGAAGACAGAGTGGATCATATAAAGTAAATCATGTGGGTTAACAAATCCTTTAACACCAACTATCCATTTTCTGAAGAAGGGAATGCTTTTTTTCCCTGGCCAAATGCATTGGCTTTTATCTGTTGCTCCTAAATATTAAAATGTTTCAAAAAGTCTTTTAACTGAGAAGGACTTTTGTACCAGGCGCTTCTTTGTATACATTCAAGCATCACTTTATAAAGTTAGTTTGGGACAGTTTAGTTGAAATGCTTACTGTTACAGAAGGCTCAGTCGCTGTGGAAGCTGAAATACAGTGCAGCCTCCTGTGCTGCATACAGTAAACTGCTCTGTGTTCCTAGTCAGCCCTTACACACTTCCCTTGTGTGGCAGAGAAGAGAGTTGGTAGCCATTCAGGAAGCGACTTGTATTTTTTATCAATGAAAACAAGACAATCTCCAATTGGCCAAGGTGTAGCATGTGACTTCATCTGCCTGCTGTTCCACCTCAGCCAATCAGGAAAAGAAAAATCCACACATTTAGTGCTCCAGTTGAGTTTTTCAGGTATTCTGCTTTTATATTGATTAACCACTTCTCGCCCGGCCTATAGCAGAATGACGGCCAGGCGGTGGTTCAGTTATCCTGACTGGGCGCTATATGACATCCAGCAGGATAACAGCCACTGCGCACCCGTGGGGGCGAGCATCGCAGCGATTGGTGGTGCGGTGTGTCAGTCTGACACACCGCTACACCAGTCTCAGTAAAGAGCCTCTGACAGACCGCCAGAGCCACGATACCTGGAAAGAAAATGGATGCTCCAGTAGTGACATTGCAGGCTCCTGTTCCTCTTTAATCTGTATACAGTGCAACTGTAGAGGTATATTTGTATCTTTTTATTGTATCTGTTACCCATTATCCTCGTCAATAAAGTAAGGCTTTACCCGCCTTTTATTCTAAGACACAGCCTGGAGGGCGTGACACAGCCCGTGACTGGCTGAAATCCAGCGACGCCATGTTTTTTCCTCAAAATAACATTTGATTTCTAATATTTCTATTTTTTTTTTTTGAACATGTGACCAGCTAGAGTTGCACAATTAATCGTAAAGAATCGTTATTGCAATCTTGACTAAAGTTTTTCACAATTCTTTCTATGTAAAGAATTCTCTCTGCTCTTCTGAGGCTCGATTCACATCTATGCATGTTGCTTTTGAGCGTTTTTGCAGTGCTTTTTGCGGTGCTTGCCGCATTTTTGGACACACGTTTTTACCGCGTTTTGCATTTTTTTAATCTATTTTTTTTACACTGTGGTTGCTTAGCAACCAGATATATACAGTGGAAAAAAACGCAAATCGTGGTAAAAAAGCGGTACTTGCGTTTTTGATGCAGGTCCACTGACTTCTATTACATGCAAAACGCTGCATTTTGCATGAAAATAAGTCCCCGACCCTTTCCAAAAATGCAGAGGCACAAAATGCATTGATGTGAACATGTTTCATAGGAACCCATGTTAAAAAATTTCCTTGCATTTCTGCAAAATGCATCAAAAAACGCGTTAGTGTGAATCAAGCCTGAAGCCCCAGCCTTCAAAAGAAAGGAAGAGAAAGACTGGGCAGTCTGCCAAGAATCAAACCATTCTTTATCAGTTGAACTCAAGTATAAATGTAACAATTTGTCAATGGAATAGACTAAGAAAAGGTACAATGTAAATTGAAAAGTGTGTTTAGTATCACTTTAATGCCATTAAATGAGCATAAAACCAGGCAACAGGGAGCCTGCATTTTACTCTCGGTACAGGTTCACTTTAACAGCCATAGGACCTTAGGAGTGCTACATATGGCCACAAATCTTTACTGAGGTACACAGAATTGTTTTATTTACATTTTTTATTTGTTATGTTCCATCACATTTCAGAGTTCCATTAAAAGACTTGTGCAAATTTAACCAATGCCTTTATTTTATTTGTATATAACGTCAATGTACTAGAATCAAAATTTCAGTGTCATTATAAATGTATATTATAGAGTAAAATGTATACTTTTTATCTACCGTAACATAATTTTTTCTAAAAAGAATGCTGATCAAAATAGAAAAAAATGTGTGTCAAGTTTTCCTTTTTATCTATAGATTGCATATAAAATAAAATTTATTTTGTAAGACAGTGGGCTCCATTCACAAAGCGGTATGTTTCCCCTTTTTCAAAACGTTTTTTGCCATTCACAAAAAATGCTACTAAAATACAGCATGAGTTACTTTATGAAGTCTTCCAGTATTTTAGTAGTGAAAACAAGCAGTAATTTATTGCCTGGCACTAGCCAGCGTATTTATTTACATTAATAAATAGGTATTGTTAAGGAGCGCAATCACTTTATGTAAATCAGATGATAAGGGTACCGTACATGCTTTCATTTGCCCCCAGAGGATGAACCAGTTGTGATATATATATATCCCAAGTTAGAAATTCTGGTTTTGGCTATTTTGTTGCTGTGGCGCCCATCCAGGGAAAGTCCTTTGTAGACAGTGGCATATGCCCAGATCAGTGAGACCTGTTTCTATAACCCCCAATGTGTGTCCTGAGGAATCGATCCAGCGAAACGCGTTGATACACAGGGGCTCACTCATGTTTTGATGCCATACTGTTGAAACAGCTCTTTCTCTGGGTATATGTAACATCCATCTTTTCTGGCCATCAATGGACGATAGCGTTTTATCATTTTATATTGCTTATGTCTAGGTGTTTAATAAACTTAAATTTACGACAATATACTGCTTCCAAAGTCCAACCTAGGGGGTTTCTGTATCTTGAATTTTATTTGTTGGTTGAGTGGCAGCCAATCGAGGAATTGGCAGAGGGGTAGCAGACGCAGATCAGTTTGTAAGGTGGATGAGTTTGGCAGCAGTGTTCATGATGGAATGATAGCCTATTTAGAGGTAAGCCAATGAGGAGGGAGTTGCAATAGAAGAGGCAAGAGATGACCAGGGAGTGGATTAGAAGCTTTGTGGTGACATTGGTTAGGAGGGGGCGCATTTTGGAGAAATTGCAAAGGTTGAGGCAACAAGCTATCGACAGTGAATTGATATGGGGCCAAAAGGATAGTTCAGAGTCCAGGATTACACCTATAACCTTGGCATGTGGGGGTGGGGTGGGGGGGGGGGGGGTCATGCAACAGGTTGAGCTGTTGATTTTAACAGAGAATTCATGGGAAGTGCCACATGGGGGAGGAAATTTCATGAGCTAGGTTTTGGATCGGTTGAGTTTGAGGAAGTGATGTGACATTCAGGCTGATATACAGTGCCTTGCGAAAGTATTCAGCCCCCTTGAACTTTTCAACCTTTTGCCACATTTCAGGCTTCAAACAAAGATATAAAATTTTAATTTTTTGTGAAGAATCACCAACAAGCGGGACACAATTCTGAAGTGGAACAAAATCTATTGGATATTTTAAACTTTTTTAGCAAATAAAAAACTGAAAAGTGGTGCGTGCAAAATTATTCGGCCCCTTTACTTTCAGTGCAGCAAACTCACTCCAGAAGTTCAGCGAGGATCTCTGAATGATCCAATGTTGTCCTAAATGACTGATGGTGATAAATAGAATCCACCTGTATGTAATCAAGTCTCTGTATAAATGCATATATATATATATATATATATATATATATATATATATATATATATATATATATATATATATATACTCTGTGATAGTCTCAGGGTTCTGTTGAAAGCGCAGAGAGCATCATGAAGACCAAGGAACACACCAGGCAGGTCCGTAATACTGTTGTGGAGAAGTTTAAAGCCGGATTTGGATACAAAAAGATTTCCCAAGCTTTAAACATCCCAAGGAGCACTGTGCAAGCGATCATTTTGAAATGGAAGGAGTATCAGACCACTGCTAATCTACCAAGTCCTGGCCGTCCCTCCAAAACTTTCAGCTCAGACAAGGAGAAGACTGATCAGAGATGCAGCCAAGAGGCCCATGATCACTCTGGATGAATTGCAGAGAACTACAGCTGAGGTGGGAGAGTCTTTCCATAGGACAAAAATCAGTCGTACACTGCACAAATCTGGCCTTTATGGAAGAGTGGCAAGAAGAAGGCCATTTCTCAAAGATATCCATAAAAAGTCTTGTCTAAAGTTTGCCACAAGCCACCTGGGAGACACACCAAACATGTGGAAGAAGGTGCTCTTGTCAGATGAAACCAAAATCGAACTTTTTGCCCACAATGCAAAACTATATGTTTGGTGTAAAAGCAACATAGCTCATCACCCTCAACACACCATCCCCGCTGTCAAACATGGTGGTGGCAGCATCATGGTTTGGGCCTGCTTTTCTTCAGCGGGGACAGGGAAGATGGTTAAAATTGAAGGGAAGATGGATGCAGCCAAATACAGGACCATTCTGGATGAAAACCTGTTGGAGTCTGCAAAAGACCTGAAACTGGGACAGAAATTTATCTTCCAACAAGACAATGATCCCAAACATACAGCAAAATCTACAAAGGAATGGTTCACAAATAAACGTATCCAGGTGTTAGAATGGCCAAGTCAAAGTCCAGACCTGAATCCAATTGAGAATCTGGAAAGAGCTGAAAACTGCTGTTCACAAACGCTCTCCATCCAACCTCACTGAGCTCGAGCTGTTTTGCAAGGAAGAATGGGCAAGAATTTCAGTCTCTCGATGTGCAAAACTGATAGAGACATACCCCAAGCGACTTGCAGCTGTAATCGCAGCAAAAGGTGGCTCTACAAAGTATTAACACAAGGGGGCCGATTAATTTTGCACGCCCCACTTTTCATTTTTTTATTAGTTAAAAAAGTTTCCAAAATCCAATAGATTTTGTTCCACTTCACAATTGTGTCCCACTTGTTGGTGATTCTTCACAAAAAATAAAAATGTTATATGTTTGTTTGAAGCCTGAAATGTGGCAAAAGGTTGAAAAGTTCAAGGGGGCCGAATACTTTCGCAAGGCACTGTATGTATTAGTAAGTTGGTGCTGCGTGAGGAGACAGATGGAGTGAGTTGAGAGGTAGGTTGTGTGTCATCCACATAAAGATATTAAAAGCCATGGGAGGCAATCATATATATATGATACAGGGAGGAAGTATAGATTGAGGAAAGGAGAAGTCTAAGAATAGAACCTTGGGGGACCCCGACAGAAAAACGAAGGAGAGGAGGCGGAAGTACAATTGTAAGTGACACTAAAGGAGCGGTAGGATAGGTAGAATGGGAACCAGTGAAGAGAACAGTCACGGAGACCAAAGGAGTGGAGTGGGGTTTTTTTTTTTTTTTTTTTTTTTTTTTTGAGTAGGAGGGGGTGGTCCACCATATCAAAAGCAGCAGAAAGGTCTAGGACAGTGATGGCGAACCTTGGCACCCCAGATGTTTTGGAACTACATTTCACATGATGCTCATGCACTCTGCAGTGTAGTTGAGCATCATGGGAAATGTAGTTCCAAAACATCTGGGGTGCCGAGGTTCGCCATCACTGGTCTAGGAGAAGTGATACAGAATAGTGTCCTTTGGTTTTAGCCATTAGTAGGTTGTTGGTGAGTTTATAGCCTCATACACATGATAGGACTTTGTACAAACTTTCCCTTGGATTTTTGTACAAAAGGGCATCAGCCCTGAACTTGTATTGCATACACACAGCAGGACTTTTTCAGCCAACTTTCACCAAATCATGTGGTTTTTCTGCTCTTTACTGCCACCTTTGGTCAACTTCTGCATTGTTGTCTGATCTTTTGCATTGGTTCTGAGCATGCCTGTTTGTACTTTGTACAAAAGTCCTATGGTTTTCTGTACACACGATCAGACTTTGCTCCATTGGACTTTTGTTGCCAGAAACGTTGTCCGTTCGCACAGCCAATAAAAGTCCGATGAAAAACAAAAAAGTTTGTCCGATGGAGCATACACACAGTCGGATGTTGCTCCAAAACAGTTAATTTGCATGTTTGTTGTCAAAAAGTCTGATCGTGTGTATGGGCCTTTAGGATAGCAATTTCCATGGAGTGTTGAGGGCGAAATCTGGACTGAGGGGCATCAAGTGTTTGTTTGTGTCAAGGGTTTGTTCATAGTCAGATAATCGCTCAGTCTGTTGTAAACCAGTCTTTCAAGGAGTTTGGAGGAATAGAAAGTAAGGAGATGGGGCACAGGTTAAGATTGGTGGGGTCCAGTGAGGTCTTTTTAAGGAGAGGGGTACTAACCCATGTTTTAGAGCATTGGGGAAGATTCAGAAGAGAGGGAGAGATTGAAAATATGAGTTAGAGTGTAGAATAGAGTCAGGGTGAGCATAGTATTTGAGAAGGAGCAGGATCCAGAGGGCAGGTTGTTGGGTGGGCGTTAGAAAAAAGTTCAGCAACCTCGTTAATACCAGCAGGGTTGAATGAGGGAAGTAATTATTGTACATAGACATGGGGTGTTAAGTGGGGGAGGTTTATGCGCATTGCAGATCTCCTTACGAATTGTAGCAATCTTATTTTTTAAGTGATTGGTGATCTCCTGGTCAGCGAGTGAGTTAGTGGGTGGAGGCATGGAAGACAGAGTAGAGTGTTAAAAAGGTAGAGAAGAGTTGACGGGGACTGGCAATTTTAAGAGCGCAGTTTGTTTCCTGAAAGGAATTCTTTTGCATGTCGCTGTATTTAGAATTAGGCCCAAATATTCTAGGCAAACAAGGTAGGAGAGCAAGTTTTTGAGATGTGGTCACCCACGTGAAAGGTCCTGTGGACGTTTTGGAAAAAAGTCCTTCAGAACGTCATCTATAGACCCTTTGACCTGGATGCCCTGAAGCCTTAGAAGTGCAAGAAGCGGTGCAAACACCTTTTGTGAAAACTCTTGGAGCAGAGGATAAGATAAAAGGCAGTGTGAAAAACTGGGATGCAGAAAGTGCTGATGAGGTAGATAGCTTGGGATATGCAGCTAGGCATGTTGATGTCTACAGATGCCAAGTATTCCCCTGGTCTCAAAAGGAATTACTGACCTGGTGGGTTCAATGCAAAGTTTTGGAATTTGCAGGTATTTGTTTAAGGTCCAAGATAGGACTAATACCCTCATTGGGTTTTTGTAACAAACCAGGTTTGAGCAGAATCCTTTGCACCTGTCCTGTAGGTGAGTACTGGAACTACTTACTCCCTGCAACAAGAGATGGTTCAGGGCATTCTGTAAATTGGACTGTCCTTGGGCAGATTTAGTTGATTTTGAGAAAATAAAACTGTGAGGGGGGTAGTGTTCATGTACCCACTGAAAGCACCAATTAAGCTCACAGGTCTAGGACGTCTGTGTCCCAGGAAATAGGCACAGATGGCCTACTGCTCTTTGAAGTGAGGGCACCCCCTTCATTGGGAAGGTGGCTTGAGGAGGACTTGGTAGCGTTTGTGTTCAAAATGTTGCGCCAAAAAGAAGTGCCACAATTCTGCTATAAAGTTGAAGCCTGGGTAGATGAGGTGGTCTGCATCTTGAGGAGGTAGAAGACCCTGAAGAGGGGGATTTTGTAGCCTTCTGCTGTAGTAGAAGGACCTTTCATCCTGTGCCATCTTGCAAGTTGTAAGTCACCTAACCACTAAAAAGGAGAGGTGCTGACTGGGAGGGAAAAACAAAAAAACACTGGCAAAAAGGTTTGGACACTGTCTTGTAACTGGAAATGATAATCTCCGGAACCCAGTCGTCAGACATGGGAAAGCCAGTGGTTGGCAAAACAGGAGATGTCGCCGCCTCCTCCCCCCTCCCCCCAAGAGGTGCGGTGAGGGCACACCTTCACCCAGAGCGGGGGCTTCTCTGTGTTGGCTTGGGGGCCTTAGGCTGCCAAGTACACTTGGATCCAGAGGAACTGCCCGTGTGTCATTAGTCTTCTGTGTTTAAGGTAGGATGATGCTCTTGCCACCCATGATGTTCTTAATGAGTATATCTAGGGACACACCAAGGAGGTAGCCACACACTAATGGTCAGCAAGGACTTTTTTGGAAGACCAGCCATCAAACAGTGGAGACAGGTGAGAGACCTTGAACTAGTTGATCTGCTAATAGCAAGTGGGAGAGTTTTGTTTGGGTGCAAAGCCTTGGCATAGCAACTTTGCCATGGTCTCTCAGATCTAAATCAAATGGGCTGAGGCACGTAATTGACGGTAGGCTTATGCAGCCTCAAAACTCTAGAGTCCAATACTGGAGGGGTAAACCCATTTGGTGAATCCTTCAAAGGTATAGTGGGCCAAAAAGAACATTGGACAAGAGAATGAACAAGACATGTACATAAAACAAAAAAAATTACCAATATGGAAATATGTTGGAGGGCATTTGCATCTGTCAGTCCCCTAAAGCTATACAGAATTTACCATCTTCAAAGTTTCTCTGACTGCCGTAATCAAATTGGGGACCAATGTTTTCTCACAAGCCAAATTGCTACTGGCAACTCCTCTTCACTAGCAGAAGAGGGAGGGGAGATGATATCCTCAGTGGTAGTCGTTGGACATAGGAGGAAGGGGAATCTTGGTAGCCAATTTGCATAATCAGGGCCCTTTTCACGTGTGAAATAAAGCCTTCCATCGCAGCAAGAAAAAAAAAGTCAAAGAGGACCCTCATACTGCTTGACTCACATCCAAGGAGGGGGCAGAGGCCTGCAGGACCTGACAAGGATATCAGTCATCCAGCACAAACTCAATCAGCTCCAGAAAGGGCTTTGAGAAAAAGAAAACGGCACATTAACTCATTCAGTGCCACCTTTGAATAGTTCAGTGAAAACATTGCAACCAAATAGGTGGGTGAATGATAAAAAAAGATCATCCAGGGCAATAAATACCTATGCTGTAAACTGATGCATCCAACACCAACTTGGACACTATTCATGGTTCTCCAGTGAAATATCAGGGGGCGCAAACCACCTCTGATCCTATATTTATCTGGGTGTGGTCAGCCAATATGTGGTGCTGTGATGGAAGAACCCAGTCCAACTAAGGGGTCACTCCGTGTGACGTTGCAGCTGATCCCCCTATACTGGGGACGGCGTGTGCTAGTTGATGAAGCTGGGGGGGGGGGGGGGGACTAGCTGAATCTATGATATCTGGCTTATGACCCAGCACCACAGTTGAATTAAAGCAAAAACAAAAATCCATTTGACAGAAGGTAAAAAAAAAGTCCAAATAAAAGTCTGCAAAGAACTGAAAGAGTTAGGAGCTAGAAAGAAAGCTCAATGTCCTAACTCCTGAAATGCTAGTCAATAACTGAACTCCTTGCTGCAAATGGGGGTTTGTCCATCTCCAGAAGGCCACCCCCTGGGTTTGCTTTGTTTAGTTGCGCTTGGCATCCTGCTCCTGTAGGTGGTGACATCAAACCCATTCGTCAAAGTATGGCTGTCTCCTTCAATGAACAAAAGAGGGGAAAAAATTGTTCTGGTACATACGGAGTATGCAGAGACCCGAAGAGGTTAAATCATGTCATCCCTTTAGAAGTAAAATGGACTATTGTTTGAAAAAACAAGATTTTACATTTTTCATAGTTTATTGAAATGAGTGTACAATGGGCATTCTCATGCAGGTGCCACTGCTGCTTTCACAGTCTATTGAGAAAAATTTATTTATAGTTACATAAATTTAGTATCGGCTGTAAACAAAACAACTTCTTTTAGTACATTGTATTGTATGACAATGGACTGAGAATATTTATTAAAAAATAAATTAAAGCATTAATAGTTAAGAACACTACAAAAATATATTATTATTAATGGTATGGGCATTAAAGAGTCATTCTAGGGGGGGGGGGGGGAACCCTAACATTTATTGCATATTTGCTATATAATGCTTCTTGGTAAAGGATGATATACATTGTATATACTAGGCATAACATGTACAGTTCAACAAAAAAACAAATGCACAGACATTACTATACAGTATTAAAAGAATACTAAACACACCAATCAATTGCTTTCTGGAGAGAATGTTTGTACAAGGCACGTTCGGTGGACAAAACGGACCTTTAAAACCAATATTCTAATTAGAAGATAGATCTATGGAAGGCTGGATAAGGTATTGCTAGGCTATAAATGTTCAGCTGTCAATGTTCTGACAGTCACTTTGGTGTTTTAAGAGAATACATAAGATACCACTAAAAAGGTGTACATTGGGCTGTCATTTAACCAATCTGACTTAAAATTGTGCAGAAGCATAAACTCGTTCATTAATACTGCTACTACTTACAAAAGATGAACAAGACATATGAGCTGAAAATTCTGTCTGCCCTTACCTATGCAAAACCATAAGAAATAACCATCAAATGAAACCTTGTGTATACAGTAAGACAGTGTAAGAAATAATGAGTGAAATGTAATTTATAACCAGGACTTCATCCCAGAAGTCAAGTAGACAATGTGCCAGGCTTTTCTGATCGCACCATTTCTCAGCCTTTATTGGGATCACCAAATACATTATAAATGGCTTGATTGCGGATTGTAACTTCTCAATTATGCACTGAACCTGTCAAACTAGTAATGGAGCTTGCCAGTGCTGGCAATGTTAGAGGAGCTCTGATGCACTCATTCTTGCAGCGAGTCCCTAACCCGGAACAAAGTATGCAGCCATTGAGGTGTGCACACTTGAACTGCCTTGCTTGTTTTAAGGTCCAACTCAATATATAGCAAAGCGGAGGTAAAAATTATCTAGAAGCTTGTACTTTTTTTTTTTTTTTGTTTTGTTTATTTGACAGATTTCCTTTAATTTAATTAACCTGGCATCAGAACCAATTAGAAATCATTCTTTAGTTGATCTGACTACAGAGAAAATGACTAAATGGCCTGGGTTACTATGATTTGGAATGAATATGCTTGCCGGTAAAAGCTTCGAGTCACTAATGCGTGCCTACGTCCAAGGCAAAAGGTGCCTTGCTTCCTGAAAGATTCCCCTTATGTCTTTGGGAAGATCAGTGTCAGAGTTGGCTGTAAAATCTAAGTGCTGAATAGCAAATGTTGCACTAAACAACCAGACCCGAGAGAAGTGTAAGGGAGCACGGACACCTACACGTTCTACTGAACTTTTGGAGGACACATATCTGGCTTATAGAAATGTCAGTTCAAAAAGTAATAAGAACCTGAATGTCAATACAACTATTCGACCTAAATGGGCTCTTCTCACCCAGTTAAATCTTTATATTTGCTTAGGTCAGAGGTCCTCAGACTTTCTAAAACAAAAGGCCAGATTAATGACACTCAGACTTTAGGGCAGTGGACTGTGGCCAATGGGAATAGAAAATGCCCCAATATCAGTGGGACTAAACATGGTAGGGAGAAATAGTGCCAGTTGTTGGGGTCAGTAACGGTGCCCCATCATTCACATCATTGGAAAGAATAGTGCCCAGGTCCTAATGTCAGTGGAGGGCATAATGTTCCATCGTTGATGTCAGTGAAATGAATATAGAGTCCCATTGTTGGTGTCAGTGGAAGTAATAGTGCCCCCATTGTTCGATAGTGCAGCAGGTTGGAGACCAATGTCTTAGATGATGGCAGAACCATTAAAAGACAGGACTACATTTAATCATTGTTTATACCTGTTCATACATGGGGTGCCTTAAGATTTTAATTATCTGAACACTTACAGTATATCTATATATACAAATTGTCATTTGTGTTAACAGAATTATTATTGTTTTACATACCATGCATATAATTATACATGCATACAGGTACTGCTAAAGGGTGATCACTGTCCTGTTATGAACAGTGTATTCTGAAATCACTAAACTCTGATGTGGGAAGTTGAAACCTAAGAGTTGCACAGAAGCAGATTTAATCCATCAAGATTGATACAGAAAGTATACTCGATTTAGTGCCTGTAAAATTTTAAAAATTCCAAAAAAATGTCAGGGAATAAGAAATTAAAAATCATGCTGAATCAGAACATACATTTAGTCTGGGATCACACTATCAAGGTGTGGTCCGTTGCATTAAGGCAGCCCATGAATGGGCTGGTAATGCACCCAAAATAAAAAAAATAAAAAATAAAAACCTCCAAAAACAAACAGACTTGCCATTTTCAACAACACAGCATAGTAGTGCTTTACTGTGCAGGGCAAAACACCTGCATTGAATCAGTGTTGTCTTTGTGCATTGGGGTGCCATTCTAAATGGCACCACAATGCGTTAAGACACTTAACATGCATCAACATGTACAGTTCCGCAATGCACTGCAGCATAGATTTACGAACCCAGCCTCACTGAAAGTCAATGATCTCTTTGGTAATCAGGAGTTTAAAAGGTGAAGCAGTCATGCACCAGGCCTGGCTTAGTCTCCTCCATTTGCCCATTTGGTGGCTTTGAAAAAATGAAGTCCAAATTCTGACATAAGGCTCTCAAAGTCTATTGGGGCAAGTAGCCCCCACGCCTCACCGTCTGTGGTAAATAACTTTTTATCTCCATGTCCATCTCTGCTGGCTGACATTCCAGACTCACATTCTTCCCGGCATTAAAGCCTTCAGGGTCCATTTCATGGCCAAGTCCAGCTAGTTGCGGACTCTGACCTTGCTCATGTATACGAGAAGAAAGGTTCTCCTGCTGCAGGGCCTGAAGCCTGCCTGTAGAATCATCCTGAGTGCAGTTTTGCTTAAAATACTGGTTTGGTATGTCTAAGACCGGCTGCTCATCTGGCCTCTCTTCAGACTCTAGCAGAGGCTGAGTTGATTCAGACCTGGAGAAAGTTGGTAGGGCTGCAGCAGTTGGCTGTTGTCCCCTGTATCCGCTGATAATGACTGTAGAGTACTGAACAGTGCTAGATGTGTTCTGACCCGATTCCACCTCATCCGAGTCTGAAATACTCAGCTGTGGGGAAGACAGGCAGGAAGAGCCTCCAATGCCACTACTGAGGCCTTCTGATGTGTTCTTCTTTATCAAATCCACAGACTTCAGGTCCTGTTTACTGTATGAAGACTTCTCATCAGCAGTTATCTCCACCACACTGACGTCAGTGAAACTACCGTCCTGGAAGGGATGACTTTTCGGCTCATGCTGCAGAAACATACAAAAAAGTTATTTTACATATGTGACAATGATTAAAGTGCACCTGTCACACTTTAATCAGGAACATAACACAATCTCTGGGGGAGATTTACGAAAACTGGGGCACTCAGAATCATGGTGACCAATCAGCTTCTAACTTCAGCTTGTACAATTAAACGTTGTCACTAAAACCTGGATGCCGATTAGTTTCTTTGCAGAGCAGCATCAGATTTTGCTCTCTCTCTCCCATTTCAGTAGATCAACCCCACCATCCTAATAGGACCGTCAAAATATAGGGGGCTCTGTAATGCAATTAACAACCAATCTTTGTAGTCAAAGTTCCACCCCTCCAAACTTAAAGGTTTTACCATCTACACTATGAAGGGTACAGTAAAGAGTAAACAGTGCAGTTACATCATTGTTGGCTTTTACATTACAGACAGTGCTGGGTTTTAGGGTTCCTAGGTGCATTAAAGGGGAGCAGAGGCAGTGTTTTGGCTCCAGAAGTGTGTGCGGTATTCAGTATGTGTCACTTTAAACATCAAAAAAGGCACCTAAAAATCAGAGGAAAATAATGTAAAATGCCATACAGAGTACTGCTAAAGTAATGAAATTTCTGCCCAGAATAAACTGTAAAACTGGGTGACAGGAGTTACAAGACAAAGAGCTTTCTCATGGCCTCTTGCCTTCTCTTCCCTGTCACTAAGGAGACTTGTTTCCAAAGCAGGCAAGGACCTACAGGAATGGATCTCTTACCGGCCAATTTCCCTACGAAATGTTGCCGTGAAGATCTTAAATTCATAAATTGTGCAATCAAAGTAAATCTCTATGCAAAACACGTAATGAAATGTGCAATAAATTGACAAGTGCAGTGTGCAAAATGATTCCTTGGCATCCGTAATAGAAAACGGAAAAAAAAAGTGACATGTGCTATGAAACAATATACTGTATAAGTCCATCATATAATATTTGCAATCATAAGTCTCACGGTGTGCTGTTGATTCCACATGTGCTCCCCCTTTCTTTTCTCACTCACCAGAAGCTGTCCCATTTAAAGTGATTGTAAACCTTCCCATTTAATTTTTTAAACAACAAAACATGTTATACTAACCTCCCCTGTGCAGCTCGTTTTGCGTCTAGACATGAATGCCAGACTCGGCACTCCTATCAACCTATCCAATCAAGAGCTGGGACCCCGTGCAGAGAGGGAGAGCATGTCTCCGCCGAGGGAAATATGGGGGTTAGGCAAGTAAAACTGGCAGTAGTTTTTTCACCTTAATGCATAGGATGCATTAAGGTGAAAAAAAAAACACGAGGGTTTATAACCCCTTTAAGAGGTGGCATGAATCTATCCATTAACTACTACAATACAGGGCACTTTGGCCCCTTTCCTTCCCAGCCCAATTTTGGTGTTCAGTGAGTAAAAAGCTGTAAAAAACAGCCCATACTCACTGATCACCAGCCGGCTGCAGCGATCCGCTCTCCTCAGCGACGACTCCCGTGTGAGGAGAGGAGAGCCGATTGCCTAGCAACCGGCTGTTTGTTTACATCACATGACAGCTGTGATTAGACACAGCCGTCGTGTGATCAGGAGGGCCAATCAAAGAGCCCTCCTGCCGATCCGAGATGCGCCTTGTCCGGATGACACAAGCGCATTGGGATCGAGCCGCTGCTCGCGCACGCACGATTCCCCTACTTCTGAAGGACGTTCAGGAACGTCCAGTCGGAAGTAGAGAGCTCCCACCCGACCGTATATATACATTGGCCCGATAGCCAGCCCCCCAGGAACATTTGGCAGAAGTCATGTGATAGATGCCACATGCGGCAACCACAAGAGAAGGTCTGGAGCCCATCTTTCTGCAGCAAAGTTATCCCATAACTGTAAATACCATACATATGTTTAATGGAGCACTGCAGTTACTATAACTTTAAAGTTACCAATAAATTATATCCTCATTCTCCAAACAATTCATATATATCCACTACTTAATGGCCCTGTAACCTATTTTTCATGAGATTGTTTCTTACTGTGTTTTTCTGCCTCCTTTAAAAAAAAAATACATTTTAAAAAGAGGTGTAACAGCATTCATAGCACTCTGTGGCTGTATACAGGATCTAGGGCTGTCCGTTTCCTCCGAAGTTCATCTGCCTATCCAGATCAATGTTATGTCAAACCACCTGTGTGTTATTGCTAAGCACATGTCACTTTTTTTCGGTTTTCGATTATGGATGCCAAGGAATCATTTTGCACATGGCACTTGTCACTTTATTGCACATTACATTGTGTTTTGTATAGAGATTTACTTTGTTTAATTGCACAATTTATGAATTTGCAATATTGTATCAGATGCCCATATTTACAAGTTATTTTAAGTATGTGTTCACATTTAATTTATTTTGCTGATTGTACATTTAATATATTGAGTAGAGATTAATCAGTTTATTAGCACATCAGCTGCAGGTGTATTTAAAAAGGGGCACACACCATTGTACCCAGACCAGAAATAAGCAGTGTCATATCCGCTCCACAAACCCAATTCTTCCATCGGCAGGGGGTTATTTCCTCTTTGAAAAAAGGAAAATGGAGGGAATGTTTAGAGCAAGGTCCTAAATGTATTGTTTCATCTAAAAGATAAATTGATTCAAGTTAAATTTCTTCACCGGGCATATTATAATCCCTCTAGGTTGCATAGAATGTTGCCAAATCGGGACCACATGTGTCCCTGTTGTAGACTTCACCATGGGTACTGCCCTTCTATTGTCACTTATTGCACTGCTGTCTTTGGCAAAAGAAATCTTAGACTACAATTGACCCTCTCATCCTCTCCGTCCCTACCATTACTGGGGATTCAGGATGATAAACAACGGTCTCACCATACTAAGCTATTGATATCTTATCTCATTTACTAATCCAAAAAATAAATTCTGATGAAATGGTTGTCCTTGACGGTATCTGCAGTGTCCTCGTGGCAAGCTATGGTGAACGCAGCCCTTCCCATGTACAAGTTAGCATATATTAATAGAGAATACCCCAGGAAGTTTAAAAAGGTATGATCCCCATAGACCTTGAGTTTAGGTGATCCTTCCATAATATCCTTGTTTGGATTAGGGATCAGGTGTTGCCCTTGAAGTCCCCTTCCTTATGGATCCTCCACTCCCTTTCAAGTTTTCTCTTTTTTCCCCTCCTGCAGCCCCTTCCCTTCTTTGCATCCTTTCCCCCTTCCTCCCCCCCAGCCGCCACAGAGAAATAAGGGACCCTGCCAATAAAAATGATGCATACAATGGGTATAGGAAAGAATAACTCCCCTTTAAAATAATCAAATCGTTGTGCTTTGCAGCCTGCAATGGAGACAGACACAGTTTTTGTTTTATCCAGCTGTATTCACATCCATGTGAAACATGTCTCTACTAACTTTGCACATCTTGACTTGCAATATTTGCCCACTCTTTGCAGAACTGCTCAAGTTCGGTTACATTTGATGGTGACCGTTTGTGGACTGCAGTCCTCGAGGAGGATATGGGGGGGAATTCTGGTTTTGATTTTTTTTTTTCTCTGACATGCTAGTATTAAATCTTTCACTTAGATGTTAAAAGTTATAACTTGCACACTTATAACAGTAAATACTAAAACAAAAAACGGTGCCCTTATGTCAGGCTGCAAAGCAACAAAATGTGATTTTAAAAAGACGCAATTCTTTTCTATACCCACTGTATCTTGGATAAGGAGGAGCTGGTATATGCCCCCCTTTAAGAGAGACATGGGGGGACAGAGGTGCCCCCACTGCTTGCAACACTAGTTCTAGTGCTCCATGGTGCTGCTCCCCAATATTGTTCTGATGTCTCACCAAACAGGCTGTGCCCTCCAGCATGCCAAAAAATTACACTCAGGGTAAGTGTCATTTTTTTGGTGGGCTGGAGGGGACAGCCTGTATGGTGAGACATCTGGAAAGTATGGAGTGGCACCATGGAGCACTGGAAGTAGTGTGGCCAGCAGTGGAGGCATCTATGCCCACCCCCTTTTGCACCTCTCTTATGGGGGCATATACCAGCTCCTCCTTATCAGAGCTATACAATGTATAATGTGGCTGCTGAAGTCTTCAATTCTGGGAAGAGGTTACATGCAATATAAACCCTCATAGCAGATATATGCCAGTTCTCCCTGAGGAAGTGGGTTTTGTCCAGTAAAACATGTTGGGGATTGAAGATATGTATATGAGATCCTATCTATGACCAACCTAGGATACAGTTATCACTAATGGCTTGATATGTAACTTGTTCTGAAACAATACCTGAAATGTTTAACACTTACATTGTAATCATTTTTAATGTTTTAGATAATAAAAATGCAAGTTTTTATTCTTTTTTTTTTGGTAGGGAAACCTTTAAAGTCCTAGTAGTTTTTTTCATGTTTGGGATTAAGCTAGCTTTTAATAGAGAAATGTAATCCTTTAAAAGCAGGGTATTGTTTTTTTATTGTTCTAAAATAAAGAGTTCTTGCAGTAACTAAATGCAATTCCTTTCCGTGCAATGGGGGGGGGGGGGGGGGGCAATTCAAATACAGCCCAGTGCTCCCGGCATGGTAAATTTGTCTTAACAAGGCTGCACATATGCAGCTGCTCTGCGTTAAGGCCCACCCACTGAGCAGCCGCATATATGAGTGTGGTCAGCGTCAAGGTGTTAATCAGAACCCCCCCCCCCCCCCCCAAACAGGGTTAAAGATTATGAATAATTTTAGTAACAAAGAAACCAGAGTGATATTCTTAAACAAGCCTCATTAACTTACCCTTGTAGGCGTTTGGGGAGACCATTGAGCGATATTACTTTTTGAGGGATCTGGAACATTTGGCCAAATGTGTTTTTTAATCCTGAAAAAAATAAATAAAAAAAAAATAAATAAAAAAAGTCTGCTGTATCAGAACTGCACATTCCACATAAAGTGCCACATTTTTGTGATGTAAATCAAGTAAATGATTATAGACCTTTAAAGGCGGCTTAAACCTTCACAGATTCCCACTAAATAGGTCACAATTCAAGTCACAGGTGGTCCTGCTGGCACCATTGGGCTAAACAATAGTCAATTTACAAATCTGCTGAGCCAGGTGGAAAGTTATCAAACAAAAAGTGATTGCATCCTATTACTGCTGTCTGAATACAATAGATGGCAGTGGAGGTCCCTCTGACCACACTGTTATTAGGAAAACCAATTTGCTCTCCTTCATCCCGTAAATGGAAAAGAAAACTGAGCCATGTATGCCTGTAGTAAGTGGCAGTTGGTAAGTATAAAGATGCAAAAAAATGACACGACACACCCCAAACTGAGTTTGACAAAGTGTGGAAACTATATCTCATACTTCCAACAGTCACAAGCACTTACTGCACACAAACATATTCAAACCTCTTGGAATGTCTTTGTGATCATTCTATTACTCATTGTGAAAAAAAAAAAAAAAGAAGAGGAAAAAGTCTTGTATCTTATAATAAAGCTTGCCTGTAGGTAAAATGAGTATCCTCCTAAACGTGCATGGTTTATGAGATGATCCACGAAGCTGCAGCCAGTGACGTCACCGACACATGCGCTCTGAAGGAACGGGATACTGTGCTGTAAACAGTAGCTCCCATGCGCATGTGCGGATGTCATCACGTCACACAATCAGATAGCCAGAGTCCGCTAACACAGAAGGAAGAACGGGTGAAAACTTAAGCCCGCGGCTGGAGAGCTTCATTTCAAAGCAAGTCTCTCATAATGTGCTAGGATGTGATGCATATTAGCACAATATGACATTGCCTTGCAGGGTGAATTTTTTTTTTCTTTTACCAAGTTTACTGCTTAAAAGGAGAAGTACAGAAAAAGTTTGGCTGTACTTCTCCTGTAGATCACAGTTCGATTTGCACCTCTGTGACCCATTTTCAGCTGAAGCCTGCTGATGTCACAGAGCCGGTCCAGGCTCAAGCAAGATCGTGACAACGAAGTCAGGATCCACCCACATGCCTGGACCACCATCTGGCTCCGCGAGCCTGAGCTGGTTGCTCCCGTCCCTTCCACAGCCCAGCGATCCAGTGAGTGAGGGAGTAGGCAGAGCAGACAGCGGTGACTGACACTCAGAGCTCAGAGAACCAAGAGATCAATGGTGTTTGATCGCTCGGTTCTTCATGTTAGAGCCAGCAGGGGAGAGATGCAGCATCAGACCAATGCTACATCCACCTCGAGAAGTATGATTCGGGGGGAAAAAAACCCTACTTCTCTTAACTCTGGGGTCTCCTGAACCATAAATAGCCATTACAGCATGGGATTCTGGGAAATTTTCACACTCCAAATTTCCATGCTAGGCTTGGTTATTTAATGCATAGAAAACACTGTACCTGACCTCCCTGCAATGTTTCCTATTAAATCAATCAAATAAACAAATTATTATTTTATTTTTATTTTTGTCAACCTTTTTAATTTCAATCAAACCACCACCAGCAGACAAGATTCTCAGCACAGTGGTAGCTTACAAAACTCCACGGAGGCAAAATACCAGGAGCAACGAGTAAGGATTTCATCCAATGATCATTGATCAACCAGAATTCCCTTGTCATCTGGTAATATAAAATCATGTTGCATTTTTTAGTCTCCACAGGGGGAGACAATAGTGTAACGAATAACTCAATACTTACAGATCTCTCTTGTTACAAAGCAGGATCCCGCCGATAAGCACAAGTAATAGAAAACCAATACAAGAGGAAACCACAATTGCTTCAACCTCTCCAGTGTCTATAAACAAAAGAAGAAAATACAGAGATGGTTAGCGTGAAAATGAAATGGCAAGTTAAAGCAGCAAGAAAATGCATGTCGATATTTGCATACAAATATGTTCAGTCTAAAGCCAACACTGCACCAAACACCTGTGTGGAATAAATTAAACCTGGGAAAAATTAGGGTTTTCATTGCCTCCGCTTCAAAATGTTCGTTACCTGGCCACATGCTGATCTGCTTTAATACATTCAAATTATGCATTTTATGATAGTCAGAAGTCTTCATCTGCAGTACTGACTGAAAGCCAGGTAACTAGTACTTGCAGAATGAGAAGTCAATGATGCCAGCCTTCATGTTTCTATCATGAAAGACTTTCTTAAAGAAATTTAGCTTAAAGTAGTATTAAACACAGATTTTATTTTTTTGCTTAATGCATTAAAGCACAATAAACTGGGGGTGTGGCCAACCGGCATGTGAGAGGACGCACTTCTCATAGCTCCTGCCTGATCCGTTCACTGATCCTTCCCCGGCAGCTAAAATCCTGCTTCCTTCGGCTCCCCAGCTGGCTACCGAGCACCAGCAACTCCTGGACCCACCACCGGCCCCCTGCACCCGGAGTAAGACCTGCTGAGGCCCTTTGGAGACGGCGTGACCGGACTCCCAAGATGGCGCCACAGCGTCGGTGGCCATGTCACAGTACACTCCGCGGACGACCAACAGATCCAGAGAGGAAGGCAGCAGGAAAGCCCCAAAGCCACAGGGTAAGGAGCAATACAGGGACATACTGTACTACGCCCAAAAGTTAAAGGGCCCTGGGGCTACTGAAGCAGCAGAGGAGGCACAGGGGGGAGAAGAAGCAGACCCCACTTCATTCGTGGAAAGTTGGCTTGCTGAACTCTTTGGACGAGATTCATTCTCTCCATTTTTTACTGTGGAAAGGGCCCATAGAGTACTGGGTAGGCCTCCTCCACAGGGTGCCCCCTCCAGGTCAATGCTGGCCAAACTACTACATTACAGAGAGGCGATTTTAAGATGCGTGCGGGAGCAGGCGAATGTCAAATTCAATGGAGTCCGGGTATCATTCTACCTGGACTTTTCTGCTGAAGTCCAGAAATCCAGCGCAAAATTTGGAGAGGTGAAGAAATGTTTGAGGGCCCTACAACTACCCTACGTCATGCTATGCCCAGCAAAGCTGCGTGTGACAGCAGATGGGCACGCAGTTTTTTGAGTCACCACCAGGCCAATGCAGACGGAGACTGACCTTACTACAGAACTATGGATACCGCACAGGGATAAAGTTGTATGGTAGATATTTCACAGTGCTGAGATGCAGCTCTCGCTTGTCCCCACTTGCCTTGTTGGCCCCCCACTTCTTAAATACCGGCTTCTCTTCCTTTCCCTCCTGCCGGGGAACACTGTACCTTTATTAAAACGCAAGGAAAATATCTGACTTTCTAATCTACCCCCTTCTTTTCTTCAAATTTTTTCTTTATTGGAGAATGCAAGGACAAAAAGTTGGCCTACCCTTTAGGCCGTGGTGCAACGAAAGTTTTGCCCTGTTGGCAATGTTAAACTGGAAGCCTTTACCTGTCAATGTTACGCTGGCACTCTACATTGCAAGAGCTTACAGCAGGTTAAGGAACCACCAAACCAAAAATGATGGCCTATTTGACGGCGCCGTTGTGCCCTACTGCAGTTTACAGTCTAGACTACCACACAGTCCAAGGAACTCTACATTTTTGATCACCCATCACCCTGAGGATACAGCAGATTGTCACTATTCCACCTTTCCCACCCCTTGTGGGTCACCCCCCCCCTTCCCGCCATGATGGCGAGCGCAGCAAGAATCTCATGGAACATTAGGGGCATGAACTCCCCCTCAAGCATACGATGATATTCACTTGTCAAAATAAAAATTTTTCCTGCTGTCTTATGTTTACAGGAGACTCACCTTATGAGTGAAACCAGAGGGTGCTTGAAGTATCCGAGGATAGGCTGGGCGTACCACTCCACCCACACCTCCTTTTCCCGAGGGGTGAGTGTGGTGGTGCACAGGTCCCTGGACTACCAGGAATATCCCTTTCATGACCAAGCCTATTTTTGGCATTTGGTGTTTACAAGGTAAAATCCATATTTTTTGCTAGAAAATTACTTGGAACCCCCAAACATATATTTTTTTAGCAGAGACTCTAGAGAATAAAACAGCGATTGTTGCAATATTTTATGTCCCACGGTATTTGCGCAGCTGTGTTTTAAACGCAACTTTTTGGGAAAAGGGACACTTTCGTGAATTAAAAAAAAACGAAACAGTAAAATTAGCCCAATTGTTTTGCGTAATGTGAAAGATAATGTTACGCCGAGTAAATAGATACCAAACATGTACGGTACAAACAAGATACCAAACAAGTACGGTACCTAAAAATCTCAATAGGCGACGCTTTAATATTTTTTTACGGTTACCAGGTTAGCGTTGCAGAGGAGGTCTAGTGCTAGAACTATTGCTCTCGCTCTGCCGATCACGGCGATACCTCACATGTGTGATTTGAACACCGTTTACATATGCGGGCGCTACTTCTGTATGCGTTTTCTTTGCTTCGCAAGCTCGCGGGGACCACGGGCGCTTTAAAAAAAAATTTATTACTTTTTATTTTATTTATTTGAAAATGAATAAATTGTTTTTAAAAAATAAATAAAAATTTGATCACTTTTATTGCTGTCACAGGGAATGTAAACATCCCTTGTGACAGTAATAGGTGGTGACAGGTACTCTTTATGGAGGGATCGGGGGTCTAAAAGACCCCCACCCCTCCTTTACACTTCAATGTATTCAGATCGCCGAAAACAGCGATTCTGAATACCGTATATCTTTTTAAAACCGGCGCCATTGGCAGCCTAGTAAACGGGAAGTGACGTCGTGGGGGGAGGCCGGACCTCCCGCTGCTGATCGTTGGGGACTAACAGTTGGTTAAACGTGGGCCTTGATAAACACCCGGTAGTGGGATCACATAGCCCCCAGAGGCTAACCCCCCTGGCAAGACTGCTACAGGAGGCAGCGAAACCCATCCAGTAAACAATTTTCTTGCTTCTCGAAAACCCACGGGTCCTTGGTCCAGGTTAGACCTAGAGGTGGGAAACCCAGCCATGCTCCCCCCAGTCTCAGACATTTCTTACAAACCAAGATGTGTGTCAGACCACTCATATCTGGTGGTAAACTTGATTGTTACTCAAATATCCTCACTCCCCAGGGCACCCTGCAAATTGAATGCCTTTTGGCTTCAGCTATTTACATCCCCTGAGGAGATAGAGGGGAGCATCTGAACATTTTTTTTTACCCAGCAGCCTGACCACATATCCGTGCTTAATGAATGGGAGGCATTTAAGACTTTCCTGAGAAAACTGCTCAGTAAGGAAGTTATGAAGGTTAAGAGGCGGTCTGAAACCATTAGAGAGGCACTAGAATTACAGGCCCACTCCCTGGAGGCAAGATACGTTCAGGACCCCACAGATTCCGCCAAGGGGTGTGGCAGCCGGCTTAATCAGCTTATGACCACCTGCTAAGCTCCTCTGCGGGAAAAAAAAGGTTTTTCTGTAAGACCACTTTCTTTGAAGAGGGGGAAGTAACGGGCCGCCTCTTGGCCAGAATAGCTAACTCTGAGCAGAAATCTCCAGTAATAGGAACTATAAGGATGGTGGGGGGACAACTGGTACACTCTCCAGACATGTTACTACAAACATTAGCAGACTTCTATGAAAAGCTTTACCACCCAACCTCGAACTACAGTTCTGGGGAACTGAACGCCTATCTAGATGAAATAGCATTCCCAAACCTCTCAGGTCCCCAAAGAGAAGCACTGGATTCTCCATTAACCTTGGAGGAACTACAGACAGCTGTAGCAGGGTTTCCCAACTGCAAAGCTCCACGGGGGATGGGATCCCAATGGAAATTTACAAACAGTATTCTGAGACACTACTACCCAAACTGCTCAAGATATTTAATGTTGCTAGAGGAGAATGTTTTGCCCCTCCGAAGCCCATATTGTATTAATTCTGAAACCCGGCCTTATACAGGCCGATTTCACTATTACAGTGAGACAAAGATATTGGCAAAAGTATTGGCTCTCAGACTAAACAAAGCAATCACCTCAGTTATACATGCAGACCAGACAGGCTTTATGCCAAACAAGTCAACAGCAATAAACCTTAGAAGACTATTTCTTAATATGCAATCATTGGCTGATAATGTGGGCAAGAGGGCTCTCTTGTCCCTAGATGCTATGAAAGTGTTTTGACAGTGTGGAGTGGCCGTACCTCTGGGAGACACTGAAGCGGTTTGGCTTCGGGGACGGGTACATCTCCTGGGTGCGGCTGCTCTACCACTGCCCGAGGGTGGCTATTAGAGGAACCGGTAGGCTGTCCTTGACATTCACACTGGGCTGGGGCATGCGGCACGGGTGCCCTTTGTCCCCCCCTGCTGTTTGCCATGGCAATAGAACCACTGGTTATTAAGATCAGGGAGCACAGTGGCATCACCGGCTTCTGCTATGGAGACAGACAGGAGAAGGGGATGCTCTATGCAGACGATACGATGATTCTGTTGGGCGACACAGATCAATCACTGAGCAACACGATGGTCCATTTCGGGGAGTTCTCAGGTCTTAAAATAAACTGGACCAAGTCAGCACTGATGGCAATAGACGAACCACAAGTACAGCAGAGGGGACAGGTGGAAGAGATCCCTGTTGACCTCTCCTTTAAATACCTGGGGTTACAGGTGACCCCACGGATCAGAGACTACAGTGCTCTAAACATCGTCCCGCTGCTGACCTGGTTCCGCTCAAGAGCCAAGACATGGAACACCTTATGTAGGTCGGCTACGGGCAAGGTGAATCTAATTAAAATGATTCTTTTGCCCCAACTGCTTTACATGTTACACAACTCCCCAGTAATGATCCCATTAAAGACCTTTACAATAGTAAATACAATATTTCAAGAGTTAATATGGAAAAGCCGACCCCTAGGATTAAATTAGAACACCTCCAACGCCTAAAGGTAGAAGGCGGTCTTGCGCTGCCAAACCCTTGGCTGTACTATTTGGCGTCTCAACCGCAACATTTGATAGTGTGTTCTCCCTCTGGGACCATGGTGCCCAACAGAATCCCCAGCGCCTCAGAAAACATTATACTGCGTACATTAGGTAGGAAATCTATTCCAACTGCCCTTGAAGCATTAGCTTTCAGTAAACCCCAAAAAAAGCTTCCCCATTAGAAGGCCCCAGTAGAAGACTTTGCAGTCGAAACGCGTAGGAACAGCATTTTCTGTTTCCCATATTGCTTTTTATTCATCGTGATTTTTTTATGCTTTACCATTATTTGTTTGGTGTTTTTAATTCCAATAAACCTTCACTGGTTGATCAATACTATGTGGAGTGCCTCCATATCTTTTTCTTCCCTATGGTTGGCATCTGACAGATATCCTCGGATCAACCTTTGAGGGATTGAGCTTGGTCGTCCATCTATCCTGGAGCTGCCAGTTTTGAATTGTGGATTCTGACCGAAGTGGACACGGATTCAAGCTACATCTTGGGGGACACCACCAAGCCGGGCATCTACCATCTTTGGCCATTTAGCCTTTTCAAGCTCGCATGACGCATTGCCGTATGGTGTATGTGTCCACCGCTTATGGTAAAAGTACCCATCCTCTTATCTGTATGTTGTAGCAGTTTGAAGTAGAAGCTATCTTGACTGTAAGCCGGTGTTGGAAGATAAAGCCCCTTGAATGGACTGATACCAGTGGACATTCACCGTTTGACCTATGGCCACTGTTGCCCTTTTTTTCACATGATTAAGGACTTGTCACTTTTTGTATTATTCACCATTTTTTAGTGCTACACTTTAATTTTGAATTCCTGTCTGGATTTTGCGTGTTAGCAGCTTTATTGTGTTTAATCACACATTGGGAGTAAATATAGAAATATATATATATATATATATATATATATATATATATATATTTATATTTTTTTTTTGTTTTTTTTTTGTTATTACATGTTTATGGTTTAGCGCAGTGTTTTCTCCAATTTACACAAGATTGTCCGATCTGTCCGCCATAATGTCACAGTCACGATAAAAATCTCAGATCGCCACCATTACTAGTAAAAAAAACAACTAATAAAAATGCCATAAAACTACCCCCTATTTTGTAGACACGATAACTTTTGCGCAAACCAATCAATAATACGTATCTAAACTGAGGAGGAAAAAATTTTTTTTTTTTTTTTTAATATATATTTTGTGGGCATATTATAGCAAAAAGTAAAAAATAATGTGTTTTTTTTTTCAAAATTGTCGCTTTTTTTTTTGCAAAAAATAAAAACTGCAGAGGTGATTAAATGCCACCAAGAAAGCTGTGGGGGGGGGAAAAAAAAAAAAAAAAAAAGAAGGACGTCAATTTTGTTTGGAAGCCACGTTGCACGACCGTGCAAATCCTTCGGGGCTGAAGTGGTTAAGAACCATCATATATCAAGAGGTCTGAACGAAAAGCTGGTTTTGGTGTGTGCAGCAAAAACATTTCTATTCAATTCACTAAGTGCCATACAGGAGAATGAACTAGGAAACTCTTATTGGTTGCAATGAGTAATAAGAACAGCCATCCCTTTACACACCGAGTCTACGATCAGAATTTTCGAAATGGTTGATCCTTACCAAACCTATTGGTGGAAAACGTGAACGGTAAGCCTTCCTTCCCTCCGATTTCATTGCTGGCAGTCACAGAGACGCTGTATACTGTGTTACCGGTCAGGGAAGTCATCATGTACTCAGTCTGAGTGGAATTCAAAGCGACAGCTAGAAAACAAAGCACATTTTGTATTATTAACAATACCTCAGATATGAAGCACAACAAACAGTATTCAGTGTCCCCTTTTTTGTTTTGATTAAACAGTATAGTTTTAAAATGAGGAAGTGAATATAATGAAACTGGTATGCCCCAGTTGAAGACTATTTAGTTGAAAATGCATAGGACCAGCACCTCCTGCTTCCCACATTGCGTTTTATACATTTTTTTTGATCACTTTTTAATCTTTATCTGCATTCCATTGTATGGTTATTTTCTAATAAACCAACCGTGGTTGACCTACGCTATGTGGAGCTTTTTGTCCTCTCACTACGCTTGAACCTCGATTGTCGCTCCTGAATACCCTACCTGAGACTGGTGTGGATCCTTTGGAAATTTCTGCTCTGGAACTACCAGTCAACTCCATCCATATTGGTGGTACAGCTTCTGTGCCTTTTCTCAGCCAAGCATCACCCTGCACTGGGAAACCAGTATTACAAGCCTTTTTGATGCACTACCGTACCGTTTCGGTAAGAGTACCCATTGCCTTATCAGAATACGTTTTATGATGTCATCATAGCTAGCTGTCACCATATGTTATTTACCTCCGCTTGGGACCTAGAGCTACTCCTCTACTCAGTGGACTTTTTTTTTATATATGCGGACTTTGGTTATTTGATCTGTGTGTGGCATTTGCACTTCACTGTATTATCATTCACCTATGTTCTTTAGGTTATCCTTGATACATTTATTTTGACACTTATTTGTGTACATTTGTTTTGTTTTTTTGCTCTACACTTATTTCTTCAACAATCCATTTTAGCTGCTTTGGTGTTAATGAAATTAACAGGGGCACTAGATAGGCAACAATGGGACGACATCCAAATCGGGAATGGTTTTTACAGGTGGAGGCTACAGACATTTTTTCCCTTCCTCATCCTTAGAGTGTTTTTCACTAGTTTTGCTTTTGGCTAGGGTCAGTGTCACTACTGGTAGCATGAGGCGATACCATGACCCTATAGAGCTCAGGCAGTCCAATTCCTCCAGGATGCCACATCAATACGTGCCATTGCCAGAACGTTTGCCGTCTCCCAGCACAGTCTCAAGAGCAGGGAGTAGGTTACACGCAGTTACTCTAAGAGAGCTGGACAGGGCCGTAGAAGGCATTTTAAGCAGGACCGGTATCTGCTCCTTTGTGCAAGGAGGAACAGCATGAGCACTGCCAGAGCCCTAAAAAAAAATTACCTCCAGCAGGCCACTGGGGTGAATGTCTGACTAATCAGAAACAGACTTCATGAGGGTGGCCCAAGAGCCCTGTGCTCACTGCCCAGGACCGTGGAGCTTGAATGGCATTTGCCATTGAACACCAGAATTGGCAGGCCTGCCACTAGCGCTTTGTGCTTTTCACAGATGAGAGCAGGTTTACCCTGAGCACGTGACAGACAAGAAAGGGGCTGGAGAAGCCGTGGAGAACATTATGTTGTCTAACATCGTTCGGCATGACCAGTTTGGTGGTGGATCGGCAATGATCTGGGAGGCATATCCATGAAGGGTCACACAGACCCCTACAGGCTAGACAATTGCAGTCAGGGTGCCATTGTCTAGCCCGTAGGGGTCTGTGTCCCTTCGTACAAACTACCGAGTACCATTTTGAGTTGCTGCAATGAAATTTCAGCAAAATGGACTAGCTTGCTGCATTAGTTTTTCACTTTGATTTTCAGGGTTTCTTTGAATTGAGCTCTCTGTAGGTTGATAACTTTCATTTCCATCGAACGATGTGGCAGCTTTTCATTCCTAACACATTACCCAGTCCATATCAGTATAGATAGATATTCAGCATGATATTTTTCCCCATTGAGATCTGATGTGTTTTCAAAGTGTTCCTCTAATTTTTTTGAGCAGTCTATACTGCAGCCTATCAATAACTGGATGTGGCGTATGCATTTGTTTTCATTGACACATTTTTACTTTTATTTTCACCTGTTGATCCTGCCAGTACATCTGTTATTTGTAAACTTCCTTTAACCACTTCCCATGCAGTGTACATAAATAGATGACCCAGGCAGGAAGTATTTATACCGGTCTCCTGGCTGCAGTTAAATAAAACTACCATAGAAATGAACCTCGGCCAGAAACTAGTGTCTAAGTCTGAGATACAGTACCAATCCATTTTCCTGAACCAAATCAGACATGGGAAATAGAAAAGCTTTGGGATGAACTACTTTAACCACACCAAATTTATTCAAATTGTACCACATGGAGTTCCAGAGTGGCAGGATCATCCTGTACTAGAATGAAAAGCAAACACCTAAGAATCAGAAGCATACCTTTAAATTAAACCCACATTTAAAGCGGGGTTCCACCCTAAAGTGGAACCTCCGCTGATCGGAACCCTCCCCCCCTCCGGTGTCACAATTGGCACCTTTCCGGGGAGGGGGGGGTGGAGATACCTGTCAAAGACAGGTATTTACACCCACTTCCGGGCATAGACTCCCGTGGGAGTCTACGCCATTTCCTGTCCTGCCGCGCTGTCTGCTGGGACACACACGGGTCTCAGAGACGCGGAGAATTCCTATTGCGCTGCGCGACTCGTGCATGCGCAGTAGGGAACCGGGAAGTGAAGCCGATTTGCTTCACTTCCCGATTCCCTCACCTAGAAATGGTGGCGGCAGCAGCCGAGGGCCGAGCGATTGATCGGCCTCGGCATCGCTGGAACCCGGGACAGGTGAGTGTCCATTTATTAAAAGTCAGCAGCTGTAGTATTTATAGCTGCTGGCTTTTAATATTTTTTTTTGGTGGAATCCCTCTTTAATGATGCCTGCAGCTCTTTCATAATATACAGTGCCTTGCCAAAGGATTCACACCCCCCCCCCCCCACCCGGGTTTTTACCCATTTTGTTACATTACAGCATTTGGTTCAATTTTTTTTTAATCTGAAAAATATGTGATGGATCAGAACACAATAGGTGACGTAAAAATTCAAAAAATATATACATAAAACAATTTTTCAGAAATAAAAAAAATAAAAAATTTGGCATGTGCGCATGTATTCAGCCCATGTTATGAAGCCCATAAAAAGCTCTGGTGCAAACAATTAGCTCCAGAAGTCACATAATTAGTGAAATGATGTCCACCTGTGTGCAATCTAAGTGTCACATGATCTGTCATTACATATACACACACAAATTTTTGAAAGGCCCCAGAGGCTGCAACACCTAAGCAAGAAGCAACACTAACCAAACACTGCCATGAAGACCAAGGAACTCTCCAAAAAAGCAAGGCATAATGTTTTTAGAAGTAAAAATCAGGGTTGGGGTCTAAAAAAAAAAAAATATCCAATTCTTTGATGATCTCTAGAACCATCAAATCTATCATAACCAAATGGAAAGAACATGGCACAACAGCAAACCGGCCATACACTAAAACTCACGGAGCGGTCAAGGAGGGCAGTAATCAGAGAGGCAGCACAGAGACAATAAGCTGTACGCTCCATAGTGTTGGGCTTTATGGTAGATTGCTGAAAGTAATGACTTTCTTCTGGCCAAACAAAATGGCATGTTTTGAGTTTGCAAAAAGGCACGTGGGATACTCCCAAAATGTCTAGAGGAAGGTGCCCTGGTCTGATGAGACTAAAATTTAACTTTTTGGCCATGAAAGAAAACATTATGTCTGGCGTAAACCCAACACATCACATCACCCAAAGAACACCATCCCCACAGTAAAACATGGTGGAGGCAGCATAATGCTGTGGGGATGTTTTTCAGCCTTCGGGACTGGGAACAGTCCTATGACCCCAAACACACTGCTAAAGCAACACTTGAGTGGTTTAAGGGGAAACATGTAAATGTGTTGGAATGACCTAGTCAAAACCCAGACCTCAATCCAATAGAAAATCTGCGGTCAGACTTAAAAGATTGCTGTTCACAAGTGCAAACCATCCAACTTGAAGGAGCTGGAGCAGTTGCAAGGTGGAATGGGCAAAAATCCCAGTGGTAAGATGTGGCAAGCTCATAGAGACGTATCCAAAGCGGCGTGGAACGGTGATAGCTGCAAAAGGTGGCTCTACAAAGTATTGACTTTAGGGGGGTGAATAGTTATGCACATTGATGTTTTCTGTTATTTTGTCCTATTTGTTATTTGCATCAAAATAAAAAACATCTTCAAAGTTGTGGGCATGTTCTGTAAATTAAATGATGCAAATCCTCAAACAATTCATGTTGATTTCAGGTTGTGAGGCAACAAAACACGAAAAATGCCAAATTGGGGGGGGGGGGTGAATACTTTTGCAAGGTACTGTAATTTCACAGACAGTAGAACTGAATAGGAAGTGTACAGTTTTCATCTAGCAAGTCAGCATTAAAACTAGTGCTGTCCTCTTTTAAAGCTGAAAGGTCAGATCTGCTACATTTGAAGACCTGTCCCACACCAAGCAATCCTGGGAAATGGGGGGAGGAAATATACTTGTTTCATGTCCACTGACACTGCACGAATGGATAGTGCATAAGTTTGAATGTAAAGGTTACCTGTGCTGCCGTTTTTTGTTTTTTCAAATGAACACACGCTGAAATAATTATTATTGGGGTGCTGATTCACCACCCACACACTAATGCTGTTTGATGCCAAGTTATAATTTTGCTGACTTTTTGCTCGATTCCAAGACCCCCTCCCCAGTTGTGGTGACAAAGCTGTGCTGCATTTATATACGTTGGTGCACACTGCACAAGAATGCAAAATGCTCAATAGCATATGCAACATATGTTGTGAATAGGCGCTAGAAAAAAAAAAAAAAGGCCGCTCGTGGTTTGTTTGACACACTGGACCGACAACACAGATATGATCTCAAGGAAGGGATTAGGCACTTTATGGTTAGATATAGTTACTTACTTGTTTCTTGGCCATTTTTGGCTTTATATTTCAGTGTGTAATTGGTGATGAAACCATTCCGTTTCTCTAAGGGAACTGGTTCCCATTCAATAACCGCTTTGGTCTTTTCCACTGACTTGTGACGAACAATAGGTCCTTCCTCAGGAACTGCAGAGAAAGGCAAGATGATTTACATTTTATAGAGCACCAGTCTAGGAATTCTAGGGCAATTGTAACGTTTTGTTTTTTGTTTAAATGACAAACATGTCATACATGTAGGAGATCTTGTCACCACACAAACTGCATTTTGAAAATCAAGGGTGTTTTTACTGTGCAGGTCTGAAGGGGTCCAACTGTTCCAATATGAAAAATACATTTAACCACTTCCCGACCAGCGCACGACGATGTACGTCGACAGAATGGCACGGGCAGGCATATTGGCGTACAGGTACGTCCAATATTCGATGCCGCCCTGCCATCTGGAGTGCGCCGCCGGCGGCGCGCTCCCGCGCTGGTCGGGACCCCCGTGAGTCTGGTCGCGGGACCCGCGGACTCGATCGCCGCGGGCATCCCCGCGATCATCTCACGGAGCGGCCGAATAGAGCAAATGCTGTGTAAACAACATTTGTCTATTCTGCCTAGCAACTAGTGACGCTGATCTCTGCTCCATGTGATTGGAGCAGAGATCAGTGTACACTAAATGAAAGCCCAACCCCCCCACAGTTAGTAACACACCCCTAGGAACACTTAACCCCTACACTGCCACCCACTGGTTAACCCTTTCACTGCCAGTGTCATTTACACAGGAATCACTGCATTTATATAGCAGTGATTACTGTATAAATGACAATGGTCCCAAAAATGTGTCAAAAATGTCCAATGGGTCCCCCACAATGTCGCAGTCACAATAAAAATCGCTGATCGCCGCCATTACTAGTAAAAAAAAAAAAAAGAATACAAAATTATTAATAAAAATGCTATAAAACTATCCCTATTTTGTAAACCCTATAACTTTTGCGCAAACCAATCAATAATCGCTTATTGCGATTTTTTTTTACCAAAAATATATAGAAGAATACGTATCGGCCTAAACTGAGGGAAAAAAATGTTTTTTTATATATTTTTGGGGGATATTTATTATAACAAAAAGTAAAAAATAATGTGTTTTTTTCAAAATTGTCGCTCTATTTTTGTTTATAGCGCAAAAAATAAAAACCGCAGAGGTGATCAAATACCACCAAAAGAAAGCTCTATTTGTGGGAAAAAAAGGACGTCAATTTTGTTTGGGAGCCACATCGCACGACCGCGCAATTGTCAGTTAAAGCGACGCAGTGCCGAATCGCAAAAAGTGGTCTGGTCTTTGACCAGCAAATTGGTCCGGTCTGAAAGTGGTTAAAGAGTTCTCAGTTGCCTTTAGAAACACAACCAGTGCTGCAGTACAGATAACATCTGACCTTGGAGGCTGTGGTGTGGATTCTGTGGCTACCACATAAATTTATATCCCAGAACAAAATGTATAATGTGTGATCAAGTGAATCAAGAGGTTGTGTCAGGTCAGGCTGTTTGTTGGTGTCTGTATGTGACAATATACAGTGGTTATAGCAAAGAATCCCCCCCCCCTTAAAATAATCACATTTTGTTGCTTTGCAGCCTGAAATGAAGGCAGTCTGTATTTATCCAGCTGTATTTACTCAGGGCAACTTATAATATCCAAGTGAAATATAGAACACCAACATGTCATAAAAACATTTTTATTCAATCACCCCCCCTTGTGTCAGTATTTAGTTGGACCAGCTTTTGCTTCAACCATTTGCCGACTGCCCTATAGCCATTTTACTGCTACAGGGCGGCTGCTCTGCGCAGGATCTTGTATATATGTGATCCTGCACTTCTGGGTATCGGGCATGAGTGCGCGCCGCGGGCTCCCTCCCACTGTGATTCTAAACAGCGGGTCCCTATGTCCACCGTCACTCGCTGATTGTTCTGTACAAAGCCTGAACGGAGATCTGTCTAAGTAACAAGGCAGATCACCATTCTGTCAGTAAGGAAGGCATTGATCCTGTGTCTCTGCAGGGACACATCTACAGTGCCTTGCGAAAGTATTCGGCCCCCTTGAACTTTTCAACCTTTTGCCACATTTCAGGCTTCAAACATAAAGATATAAAATTTTAATTTTTTGTGAAGAATCACCAACAAGTGGGACACAATTGTGAAGTGGAACGAAATCTATTGGATAATTTAAACTTTTTTAGCAAATAAAAAAAAAACTGGTGCGTGCAAAATTCGGCCCCTTTACTTTCAGTGCAGCAAACTCACTCCAGAAGTTCAGCGAGGATCTCTGAATGATCCAATGTTGTCCTAAATGACTGATGGTGATGAATAGAATCCACCTGTGTGTAATCAAGTCTCTGTATAAATGCACCTGTGATAGTCTCAGAGTTCTGTTGAAAGCACAGAGAGCATCATGAAGACCAAGGAACACACCAGGCAGGTCCGTAATACTGTTGTGGAGAAGTTTAAAGCCAGATTTGGATACAAAAAGATTTCCCAAGCTTTAAACATCCCAAGGAGCACTGTGCAAGCGATCATTTTGAAATGGAAGGAGTATCAGACCACTGCAAATCTACCAAGGCCTGGCCGTCCCTCTAAAAACTTTCAGCTCAGACAAGGAGAAGACTGATCAGAGATGCAGCCAAGAGGCCCATGATCACTCTGGATGAACTGCAGAGAACTACAGCTGAGGTGGGAGAGTCTGTCCATAGGACAACAATCAGTCGTACACTGCACAAATCTGGCCTTTATGGAAGAGTGGCAAGAAGAAAGCCATTTCTCAAAGATATCCATAAAAAGTCTCGTCTAAAGTTTGCCACAAGCCACCTGGGAGACACACCAAACATGTGGAAGAAGGTGCTGTGGTCAGATGAAACCAAAATCGAACTTTTTGCCCACAATGCAAAACGATATGTTTGGCGTAAAAGCAACACAGCTCATCACCCTCAACACACCATCCCCACTGTCAAACATGGTGGTGGCAGCATCATGGTTTGGGCCTGCTTTTCTTCAGCAGGGACAGGGAAGATGGTTAAAATTGAGGGGGAAGATGGATGCAGCCAAATACAGGATCATTCTGGATGAAAACCTGTTGGAGTCTGCAAAAGACCTGAAACTGGGACGGAGATTTATCTTCCAACAAGACAATGATCCCAAACATACAGTAAAATCTACAAAGGAATGGTTCACAAATAAACGTATCCAGGTGTTAGAATGGCCAAGTCAAAGTCCAGACCTGAATCCAATCAAGAACCTGTGGAAAGAGCTGAAAACTGCTTTTCACAAAACGCTCGCCATCCAACCTCACTGAGCTCGAGCTGTTTTGCAAGGAAGAATGGGCAAGAATTTCAGTCTCTCGATGTGCAAAACTGATAGAGACATACCCCAAGCGACTTGCAGCTGTAATCGCAGCAAAAGGTGGCTCTACAAAGTATTAACGCAAGGGGGCCGAATAATTTTGCACACCCCACTTTTCAATTTTTTATTAGTTAAAAAAGTTTCAAAAATCCAATAGATTTCGTTCCACTTCACAATTGTGTCCCACTTGTTGGTGATTCTTCACAAAAAATAAAATTTTTATATCTTTAGGTTTGAAGCCTGAAATGTGGCAAAAGGTTGAAAAGTTCAAGGGGGCCGAATACTTTCGCACGGCACTGTATGTCTTTCTCTAGTCAATGCATCTCCCCCACAGTAGTAAACCACCAGCTAGGCACTCAGTTAAGCCTTTGATTGAGACTAAAATTTAACTATTTGGCCTCAACACCAAACTATATGTCTGGCAGAAATCCAATATAGTTCACCATCCAAATAACACCAGTCCTACAGTAAACCATGGAGGTGGTAATATCCTGTTATGGAGATATTTCTCTGCAGCAGGGACTAGAGCACTTGTCAGGATAGAAGGAAAAATGATGGGGCAAAATACCATCAAATTCTTCAGGAAAATCTGCTGTCCTCTGCCAGAAGGTTGTCATTGGGAAGAAGGTTTACCTTCCAACATGACAATGACCCAAAGCACACAGCAAAAATCAAAAATGTTTAAAGGAGAAAAAGGTGATTGTCCTTGCATGGCCTAGTCAGAGCCCAGTCTCAAACCCATTGTGAACTGCAGGTCATTCTACAGATTTTCAAACAGTCACCATCAAATTTGACTGAACAGTTCTGCAAAGAGAAGAAACATTGAAAAGTCTAGATGTGCAAAGTTAGAAGAGACATATCCCAACAGACTAAAATTAAAGCAAAAGGTGCGTCAACAAAATACTGACATGGGGGGGGGGGCCCTTTTTCCAACTCAATGATTCAGTTTTTTTATTTTTCTGACACGGTGGTGTTATCTTTCACTTGGATGTTATAAGTTGCACTAGTAAATACAGCTGAATAAAACAAACTTTTTTCAGGTTGCAAAGCAATAAAATGTGATTTTAAAGGGGGTGATTCTTTTCTATACCCAATGTATGTTATCCATGTTAATAATATATTAGCCATTTTTTTTTTTTTTTTTTATTAACGAGCTTACAAGAAGAAAAAAAAAAAAAATGAAGTAGTAAGATTCTAGATATCATGTCAAATATATATGGCCTCAGCCATAAGTAAAAGTTTCCAATTATATAAGTCTAAAGGTCGAAAAAGTGGTTGTAAAGGCAGAAGGTTTTTTTTATCTTAATGCATTCTATGCATTAAGATAAAAAAAACCTTCTGCGTGCAGTAGCCACCCCAGCAACCCCTAATACTTACCTGAGCCCCATCCCTGTCCATGAGTGACTCGGCCATCCTGGACTCTCCTCTTGATTGGCTGAGACACAGCAGAGGCACCATAGGCTGACTTTGACAGCAGTGGGAGCCAATCAGGAGAGAGAGAGGGGGTGGGGCTGAACAGGGGTTCTGTGTCTGAATGGACACTGGGAGCTGTGACTCGGCTCTGGTGCCCCCATAAAAAACTGCTTGCTGTGGGGACACGCGACAGGTGGGAGGGGCCAGGAGAGCCAAAGAGGGACTTAAGAAGAGGAGGAACTGGGCTGCTCTATGCAAATCCACTGCATAGAGCAGGCAAGTATAACATGTTTTTTTTTCCCCCATAAAAATAAGAACCACCACGAGACTTTACAATCACTTTAACCACTTCCCGACCAGCGCACGCCGATGTACGTCGGCAGAATGGCACGAGCAGGCATATTGGCGTACAGGTGTGTCCAATTTTAAATGCCGCCCTGCCATAGTGAGCACGTGTGACGGTCGGGTCCCCCGTGAGTCGGGTCGTGGGTCCTGCGGACTCGATCGCCGCAGGCATACCCGTGATAGTTTCACGGGGCGGCTGAACGAGGAGATGCTGTTGTAAACAGCATCTCCTGGTTCTGCCTAGCAACAAGTGACGCTGATCTCTGCTCCATGTGATTGGAGCAGAGATCAGTGTTCACTAAAACAAAGCCCAGCCCCCCACAGTCACACACCCCTGGGAACACTTAACCCTTACACTGCCACCCACTGGTTAACCCTTTCACTGCCAGTGTCATTTACACAGGAATCAGTGCATTTGTATAGCAGTGATTGCTGTATAAATGACAATGGTCCCAAAAATGTGTCAAAAATGTCTGATGTGTCCGCCATAACGTCGCAGTCACAAGAAAAATCGATGATCGCCACCATTACTAGTAAAAAAAAAAAAATGTTTTAAATAAAAATGCCATAAAACTATCCCCTATTTTGTAAACCATATAACTTTTGCGCAAACCAATCGCTTATTGCGATTTTTTTACCAAAAATATGTAGAAGAATATGTATCGGCCTCAACTGAGGGGAAAATTTTTTTTTTTATATATATTTTTGGGGGATATTTATTATAAACAAAAAGTAAAAAATAATGAATTTTAAAAATTGTCGCTCTATTTTTGTTTATAGCGCAAAAAAATAAAAACCGCAAGGGTGATCAGATACCACCAATAGAAAGCTCTATTTGTGGGGGAAAAAAAAGGACATCAATTTTGTTTGGGAGCCACGTCGCAGGGCCGCGCAATTGTCAGTTAAAGCGATGCAGTGCCAAATCGCAAAAAGTGGTCTGGTCTTAAGCCAGCAAATTGGTCCGGTCTGAAAGTGGTTAAGGACAAAACGCACTGAAGTCACAATTCGTATTCTTCAAAACCATGTGGCTCAACTTTTTCACTCCCACGCATTTTATATAGGGACTTTTATAAGAAAATTGGATTAAAAGGTGATTGGGAGCATTAATCACACAGGGTAAGGGTAGAGGAGGGAAAGGACTAAAACATGAGGAAGAAAGGTGGAAAAAGGGAAAGAGGAACTATGAAGAAGTGGGAGAACCACTGAGGGAGAAGCCTCATATGATATCTGGGGGTGGTATAATATAAACAGCATATAAATTCTAAAGCAGGAAACCTACAAGATCAATTCTATACTATGATGTATAAATCTGTGAGACTGAAAAATCAGTTGTATGTCCACGAGAAGGCTTTGACTCAAAACCATTATTCCCTTTGATGGTGTATATCATGTGACCATATGATATAGTGAGGCAAAATTAACCACACTGCACAGAATTAAAGCAACGCTTTATCATTACAGCACATTGGGTCTGTGTATCCAGAATCGCTGGTTTCTATCCTAACTATAGAACATTGCATTAGGCCTCTTAGCCTCTGATGAGTCCAAGAAATTAAATCCACTCTTATGTTGCATTTTACAAGCACATTACATATCATCGTTGTGTTTTAGCAACATATGCTGTAATGGGCAAGTCACAAAACTCAAGATAATTAGCATTTAGTACTTCCATGCAAGACAGCTCATACACAAAGTACTTTTACACAATTTTGTATCTAAAACAATACATACTTCCTTGCTGGAGATAGGCTGCCACATATCTTGGTCTTTCAAAGCCAGTTTTATATAATGGATAAACTTTGATCAGATAGTAAACAAACGGCTTCAGGTCACCTATAAAAGGACAAAAGCAAAAATTACATTAAATACAAAACCAAAATTACCTGTTAGAAATATAATGCATATATAAGTGAAAGCTAGCAAGCATAACAGTAAACAAAATTGATAAAAGGTTTAAAAACAAGGGTCTGCAAATGAGGGAATCTACAGGTACGTCAATACACTGCCAACTTGGAAACCCCCACCATTATGTTGAGTGTATATATTTATTTATTATAGGTACTATATGCTATGTATGTGCACTCAATTTACACCTCAACTCAGATCCATGGAGCAAAAATTCTCCTTTAAGGCCTACCCATTCAGGACAAATGGCACATGGATTTAGAAGACCATTTACATTGGATATGGGTGGGGAAAGTGGTGGCACTTTCTCCAATTGCCTTGTATACCTGGGCACTGCTCACTATTTGGGCAGTTTAGAAAAAGGGTACATTGTACATGATGACCCAGTTCTACTGGTCTGTAATACACGCGGAGTCAGGCAAGAGATCATTCACTTCCTGCCTGACTGGCGTCAAGATGAGCATAATTCTTCTCCCATTTCCTCTTGATGCCTTAGGATGGAAGTGAGGGGGATGTTCACCATCTCACAACAAATTGTACAAATTGTATTTTTGGTCCAGCAAAAAGTTCAGGGCATCTCAAAAGCTAGGTATACATGATCTGAATATTGGCTGGTTCAGCAGGAACCAACCAACATTCGGGCAGTGTGTATAGCTGCCTGGGACAGAAGCCGGTCTCACGACTGGTGTCTATTAAACAGTCTTGCTGGAAAACCAGCATCTGACCAGGAGCCGATTAGCACTCATGCCAATGACTGCAAGAGCTGCACAGTGTGTTCTCCCAGACATGGACACAGGTTCCATGTCTGCGAGATTACCCCCTTTCCCTCTGACTGACTTAAAGGTCACACCCAACCACTTAACAAGTAGGCTATCCCTTATAGTGGTAGGTGAATAGGCCTATGTATAAAAGCAGCCAGGGTCAGCAAGCTTTGCCTTGCAGTATTGTAGCCAGGGTACAGAAAAAGAGAAGTATAGGGTTTTTGAAGATTTATACTTAACTTGGTAGATCCATCGGCCCGATGCTTCATCTGTGCCCAGGCGGCTCTAACACTTAGAACTGAACAATATAAAACTGCAGATCGCTTGGTTCTTACAGCTCTCCAGAGAGTTGGTGATGGTCAGTCACAGCTCTGTTTTCCTCTACTCCTTGCTCACTGGAGCGCTGGGCTATAGAGGCGGCAGGAGCGGCCTGCTTAGGCTCTCAGAGGCTGAGCTAGGTGTCAGTCCAGGCATGTGGGCAGATTCCAACACCAGTGTCGTGATCTTGCCCGAGCCTGGACTGGCTCTGTGACGTCAACAGACAGCAGACTTCAACTCACTGTCTGCTGAAAACAGGTCACCGGAATGCAGAACGAACCCTACTCCTGTGATCCACAGGAAACAGAGCCAATTGTGTATATATATATATATATATATATATATATATATATATATATATATATATAATATATATATATATATATATATACATACACACACACACACACACACACACACACACACACATATACACACACACACACACACACACACACACACACACACACAGTGACAGTATTATAGCTAGGGCAGATATTTGGTTTTGAATTATATACTCCAGGTGCACATAAAACTGTTAAAGAACAAGGGCAGAAAATCTTACGTTAACCATATATGGAAAGACGCCATCACATAATTAAAAGACGTACTCTTTGGACAATTTCTCATTTGAAATATAAAACAGAGAAAATAAAATTATTGGACTTCTTTAGAAAGGAAGGGTTTATCCAAATAGTCTTACCTCTCAAGAATGTCCCATTGACAGTGCTTGGCTCTCGCTGCCATTCCACCTCACAACCTTGGGAATCGGAGTTTGCACACCATTCTATTACGTAACCAAGAACACTTTTAGTTGGTGCTGTCCACTCCACCCAAAGTTTTCCGTCTTTAGGAAATGCCTTTACGTCAATTTCAGAGGGAAGCATCACTTTATTTGGAAGAATAGGAAAAATATAACAAATAAGATGATCACATAGTACAATCTAATTATAATCTAGTTATTAGCTGTGGAGCAATCATTTTCAAAAGGAGCAGTAAACCTATGGTATAAAGAGAAAGAAAAGAGCGAGAGAAGACAGAGAAAGAGCAAAAACAACTTTTTCCAGTGATGGTGTATATATGGCAACACTGCTCCAAAAGGACTAGATGCTTACTTAAAGAGCAACTCCACCTTTGAAGGAAAAAATATAGCAAATAAAAAAATATAATAATAATGACCATACCATATACAGTTGCTACACAAGCAATATCATATTTGAAGGTTAACAAAAAATAAATTTATGTAATTTTCTGTAAAATTTAATGCAATATGGCAACCTGGAGGCCTTCTGTCCACAGATGATGTACTGAACTTCCCCAGAAATGCAATTTCCTGCTTGTGTGATTTGCTCACCGATTTTGCAGTTCACATTTTAGGCATCCTCAGCAATGGGAATGATATTTTTGGTGAAATACTCCCTAAGTATTAATTATGTCTAAAGGAATGGAGACACTGCACATTTCCTCATGAGAACTCTGCAAGTATACCAACTGATTAGACCGAACACAGACACTCTCATTGAGGAATCAGACTTCCAAGAATAAAAGTAAAAACACAGTTTTTCCTTACGAACAGAAACAGGTGGGACAAACTGCAAAGTTTGTTAAGAGTGTTTGTTAAGCGTGTTTTTTTTTCTCTCTCTCTCAATGAAAGGGGCGTTACTCTAACACCTTCCCACCCACCACAGCGTCCCATTAAATAGTTCTTATGCCGGGGGCAGGAGGAATCGACAATCATGTGACCACTATCACAGTGGTCACATGCTCAGAGGCCATTCTCATTGGCTAGAGAGCTTTACCCCAGACAGAGCTGTCTTTGTGCGTGTTCTTGGCACATAAACATTGGCCACATAGTGACGCATATGTGCAGCATGTGGGTGTTAAAGCCCATTATTTTGCCACCACACACAGTAGGTGGCTGTAAAGGAGTTAAAGTTTGTATAACCAAAACTTTTTTTTTTTTTTTTTTTTTTTTACAGAGTTGGAAAGGGTTTTTAAAAACCAAAAAATCTGTCAGATTTTTTGCCTGTTTGTGTACCTTTTGGGAAACGGTCTGTCCTGAAGTCACAATAGGAAGTGAAGAAATCTACAAAATGAGGTAAGGACATGTGTCCCTACTAGGGTTGCCACCTCATCCCTTTAAATCCGAACAAATATGGATTACACAGGTTCTGAGGCTAATTTAATGCAGAAAAGGCACAGAGTTTAATTACCACCTTAATCAGCCACAGAACCTGTATAATTAATGAGTTTGGTTTTAAAAGGATGAGGAGGCAACTCTACTCCCTACTGGAAGATTTCCCCTTACCCCTTGTTGTGGTGACAATGGTAAAATCAAGGATCTTTCCCTACTATCTTTGCCAATGACAATGGTCACCAGTACAAATACAGAAGTGAAAATACATCCATACACTGAGCAGCCATAACATTATCACTGACCGGTAACGTGAACAACCAATTATCTCATTACAATGGCACCCGAAAGTGGGTGGGATATATTAGGCAAGTGAACAAGTTGTCCCTTAGTGTATGTATTGAAAAAAGAAAAGATGGTCAAGTGTAAGGATTTGTGTGACTTTGACAAGGACCAAATTGTAATGACAAGACAATCAAGTCAGATTAATTGCAAAACTGCAGCTCTCATGGGACTTTCTCAGTCTGCAGTGGTCAGGACCGACCAAAAGTGGCGCAAGGAAGGAAAACCAGAGACTAGGTCATGGGCGGCTAAGGCTCACTGATGCACATGGTGAGCGTAGGCTGGCCTGTTTATTCTAATCCAATGGAAGAGCTACTGTAGGTCAAATTTCTGAAACAGGTAATGTTAGTTCCAGCAGAAAGGTGTCAGAATGCACAGGGCATTAGTCTGTTGTGTATGGGGCTGAATTTCTGCAGTGTGCCCATGCTAACCTGTGTCCACAGCCAAAAACATCTACAATGAGCACCATAACTGAACCAAAGAGCGGTGGCATGGTCTGATGAATTCAAGAATGGTTTGAGGAACACAACAAACTTGAGGTGCTGATTTGGGCAGATCTCAATCCAATTAAGCATCTGTGGGATGTGCTGGAAAAAAAAGTCTGATCCATGGAAGTCCCACCTCATAATTTACAGGACTTAAAGGCTCTGCTACTGATGGCTTGGTGCCAGAGCATACCTTCAGAGGTCTAGTCGAGTCCATACCTCGACAGGTTATGGTGGGTGGTCACAATGTTCTGGCTGATCAAGGTAAAGATCTATCTATAGATATATATATTTACACACACACACACACACACACACACACACACACACACACACATTAAATATGACTCTTGGGACTCATGCACTTTTTTTTATGTTGTACAACAAATGTGCATATTTTCAGCCATACATACACAGCCATATGAGATTTTCTACATTTGGGGCATACAACCACATTTGTGAGTACTGCTTGAAAAGAGACAACAAGTGTGTTATTTTGATACCCTTTATTTAGCATTTTCGTCAAAGGACCAATGTGAGACTAGAGGCCTCATGTACATAGGGCACTTTCATTACAATTAATATAAATTATAATTCCTATTCTTTAATAATTATATTATTAAATATAATTATTAAAGAATATCAATGAATATGCATATTAATGAATATGAATTAGTAAATGCATACCTCTGTTTTTGACATCTGGAATAACCAGAACAGATGAAGGAGATGCACCATATTTGTTATAGGCAACGACTGAAACTTGAACAGCATCCTTTGGGACAGTGATATTGTATTGTCGATCTTGTTTTGGCAAAGCATAAGCATCAAGGAAGTTTTTAGATCTTCCAATGGTTATATTGTATCCCAATATTTCTCCATTAGCATAAGTCCCCAAATCCTGGTATGAAGAAAAACAAATGTAAAGTTTGTATTATTAGTGAAATTAGAAGGACTTGAACATCATTTATTATCCACTTCCAGACCGGGCCTTTTCTGGCACTATATGTTTATATGTAACAATCAGCATTTTTTTTCCAGAAAATTACTTAGAACCCCCAAACATTATATATAATATATATATATATATATATATATATATATATATATATATATATATATATATATATATATATATATATATATATATATATATATATATATATATATATATATATATATATATATATATATATATATTTTTTTTTTTTTTTAAATGGAGGCCCTAGAGGAAAAAGTTGGTGGGTTTTACAATTTTTTTTTTTTTTTTTTTTTTTAGGTCATACGGTATTTGCGCAGCAGTTTTACAAATGCAATTTTTTGGGAGGAAAAAAAAAAAACCCTTACAAGATTCCTGCTAAATCTAAAAGATAAAACTGTATTGGGTAAAGCACTGTGTGAATGAGGTATTGGGGCTCATTTACATGAGCGCTGCCTGCCCATGTTTTCCTATGGGCACACAGAGCTGTGTGAAGGCAGCCATTGGTCCTAATTTGACAAGCATCTGGGTGCAAGTGTACGGCCCTGAACACAGACAGTGCGCATTTATGGCCACTCACCCACACACTGATCAGATTAAATCCTGTGGCTGTGTTCATACAGCTGCTGTGTCCCCATAGTGTAACAGATGAATCCAGCCACAGGAACAGCCCACTCTTTCATGTTGCTGTAAGGGACAGAGCACCTGCGTGAATGTGGCACTTTTTACAAATTGTTTTGCATAGCCCAATAATTTCAAACAGCTGCCTAACACGTGGGAATGCACGATTTTTTTAAATGGTGTTGCACCTACCCACATGGTGCTGTGGCAGTTGCGCACATCTATAGAGGGCAGTGTGTTTCCTTCCAGTGCAGGAAAAGGCATGCTCTTGCATGTGTTCCTGAGCCACACGTGGTGTGAACAAGCCCTAAAGGTTATTCTAGGTAAGGGAATGGGACAGACCTGGGAGTGTGAAAGCAATTGGACTAGCAGTGAAATTCAATTAGGAATCTTATAATAATGCTAGATCTGAAATGTAGGTGATGGGACACATTAGCCGTTCTCCACTCTGGAAAAAATAAAAATAAATAGAAGTCAGCAACAAATCCTGAAGTTGCTGACTTTTAATAACAGAAAAATTACCTGTCCAGGGATTCAGAGCAATCACCCAGCCTAGTTCTTCACTCGCCTTCAGGTTTCCAGCACTGGCATCAAAACTGTGGGCAGCTGGCTATGCCCACAGCTGTGCCCAGTCTATACCCACAATGCACGAGTTTGAATGGTCCCGCAGTCCTTTAGGACCTGTAAATGGGGAGGAGAACTTCTGCTTGGATCACCTAGGCAAGCCAAGTGAAAGTGGGAGCGGGTACCCGTCAAAACTACCCCCCTCCCAAAATAAATGAATAAATGTGACAGAGGGGTGGGGGAGAAAGACTTAAAAGCGGAATTTACCCTTTTGGGGTGAAGTTCTGCTTTAAGTAGATCAGTTGGTGAACATGTTAAATAGAAAGGGATAGGAGTGGCAAGCCCAGCTACAATGATACACTAAGTTGGCTGGGAGAAGATAAGAAAGCTACAGGAACAGAATACATTTGATCAGCTGTGGCAGAGGATGGGGAAGAGAACAGATAAGATGTATAGCAGTAATGGCAAACCTTGGCATCCCAGATGTTTTGGAACTACATTTCCCATGATGCTCAGCTATACTGCACAGTGCATGAGCATCATGGTAAATGTAGTTCCAAAACATCTGGGGTGCCAAGGTTCGCCATCACCGATATATAGGCTGGGCTGACAGGAAAGATTGGACAGGAGGAATACGGGAGTGAAGGATTGCAGAGGGGCACAATCAGAGATTGCAGGGAGGGGGCGATAGAGTGAGGCGGGCAAGAATCTGTCAGGAGGAAGGGATGAGAAACGGGTTACAATTAGGAGGTATACAGCTAACATCAGACCACTGTGAGACAATGACAGGACACAGGAGGCTGTGAAACAGAATAGAGCTTAGCAACTGCAGATGGACTTTTTAGCTGCCCGGGCCCTCCTCCTGAACTGACAGGGACAAAAGTAAGGGGGCCAACTATAAAATACAGCTACAAACACACACACGCGCAAACACGTATATACACAGTGCCTTGAAAAAGTATTGGTGGCTGCAGCCACGTGGAGGGGAGGAGTAGTCCATAGGTAGGTATATGTCAGGAACCATGAATCAGACAAAGACAGAAAATGCAGTTATATGCAAGCGTATATGGTAAATATCTCTTAAACTGTGCAGGTACCATAAGAAGACTTACCTGTAGGTAAAAGTGGTGTAAATTGTTTTACAACCACTTTAATATAATGGTAAAAATTAGGGCTGTTACTGATTAAAATTTTAATGTTTGATTAATCGTTTTTTTCTTAATCGATACATTTTTATTATAAACGCACATGCAGATCCAACTCCTTTTAGCTGATCTCCTTGCATTGCAACTCTGCATTAGTCAGTGGTAAATGTGGTATACACTATATACAATCACTGTGCTGTGATTAAATAACTCTACTAGTAAAATACTGTACGAAGAGGCAGTACTATTTTGAAACAGGTAACAGGAAATAGCTTTAATGGCAGCTAAGGACCTGCAGGCAATTGTAATTGCATTTACGTGTCCACCATAAAAAAAAAAAAAAAAAAAAAAAAAAACACACACACACACTTACAAGGTGGGTGTTTACTAGATACCAATGAACACTTTCTGCCAACGATGATTTCCCAAATTGATGCCATTTCTGTTATGCAAGCTTAGTTAAAAAAATATTAATGACAGATTCTAATGTCTGTTAGGGTCTCAAGCTGTCTATATTAAATCTACTACTCCTTCATCCTGACTAATACAACTGCACCCAGATTGGCCTAAAAAAAGAACTGCGGTGGGTCATTATATCCAGGAGAGTGACGGATACCTGACAAGTAACACATAAAGCTTTAAAGAAGCAACAGAGAAATACCCAGTGATGGTTATTGAACTGAACACAAACTTCACCTAGTAGTCAATTACAACAAAACACCAGACTCCGTGAAAGAGCAAAGAATGGGAAGGGGGGAGGACTCCGGTGACATTGATGTCTGCGACGTCACCGGATGTCAGACGGAACTCCCTGAAGCCGACGGAGAAGCAAGTACCGATCAAAAGAATTTTGAGCGATCAAAAAATTGAACGATTAAATCGAGGAATTGTTAATTTCCACAGCCCTAGTAAAAATGGTAGGAAATGGAATAGTAAATGTAGTCAAAACATAGCCTGGGTACAGTAGCCAAAGTGGGTAGCCAGAACAAGACAGTAAATCAGGAAGCCAGAGATCAGAGCAGTCGAAGAGAGCAAACCGGATCAGGAACTAGAAGGGATGTCAGCCGGGCAAGTCTTCAACAGAAACACAGCAGAGAGTCTCCAGATATGTTTGACCAAGGCGAAGGCATGGAAGACATGAACCAGGCAGTTTAAATTCTAGACTTGTAGGCTGGACTGGCTAGCAGGACATGATCACCAGGTGAGCGGCTGTGTGATGAGTACCGGCAATTAACTGACAGCTGAGCAACCTCAGCACTGAAAAGGGAGGGCTGAGAGCCTAGCCCTGACAATTTAAGAATGCATCCTAGTAGACCGATGCATTTCGTGACCAACACGTCCTCAAGGGTTAATGCAAACACACGCGGTGCTTATATTCACTTGGCCACCGCAGGAAATGTCGGAACCATAAAGGCCGGGTAAGAAACAGGGAGATCGCAATCCTAAACCAACTGAATGTGACATCCACGGTGATGACAGGGTGGAACATGTGCTCTGGCACAGAGTGATTCTGCCTCACTGATCATCGTGGAGCCACTGAGAGGGATTTTATTGTTTATATTATTTAGGCTTCCCACTCCCATTTGCGTCTCTACTGTAATAAGCTGATGAGATAACTGGAAATTTTCTAAGTTGCTAATTGCAGATTCATCTCTAAACATTAAACTAGGGCTGAAACTAATCGACAACTAATTGATTATAAAAATAGTTGACAACCATTTTCATAATCGATCAGTTGGTCAGCCAATTAGTTGGCCTGCATACAGAATGTATTTTTTCTACATATCAAGAAATACATTGAAGCACACATACAGCTCAGTACATCGTCCTTACATGTCAGAAGACACAGTGCAGCACACATACAGCAAATTAATAAAAAAAATTCAATCCGAGTCTGATGATATTTGCCAGATTCACCCTCTAATAGTATATACAGTATATCTCTTCTGTCTTATTCTCAGAGTGGATTAGAGATTTTGCTCCCTAACTATATAGTTGGTTATATTTACCACTGCATACAGATATTTAAGAATAAATTACCTTTTTTTTAAACTTTACATATTAACTAAATTATACGCCACACTTTTTTTTTTTAGGTTATTATCCGATCAAAGCAATAAATCAGCCAACAAATCGATTAAGAAAATAATCATTAGCTGCAGCCCTACTTTCCACTGTAAGATAAAAAAATATCTATGGCACACTGTGGGTGATTTACATTTTTTTTTTTTTTTTTTTTAATGAAAAGAAATTTCCAAGATATTGCACCTTTGTGCAAAAAGTAGAGAATTCTCCAGGATGCTGAAAATTCTCAAGACGATTTATGGTTGTTCACTATATTTGACCCAATTATTGGAACTCCTATTATACAGCAAAAACGGTTACTCTACACTTGCTCTGTCCTCTTGTCTCACAGCTGAGTATTTTTACCTTCCACATTAGCCAAACAGTCCGGACGCCATTACTATCTGGATCACCAATCTTCCTCCAAAATTCTGGGGCTTGTGAGGGAGCTAAAAGGATTCAAAAGGAGAAAAAATAGGAAAGTTTATTAAAAGCCAACACCCTGCACCTACAAAAATTTTTACCTGCTTGCTAACGGATTATTCCAATGCTGTTGCTGTATATTATGGGCTTCAATGTAGAGCTACATCAACCAGTATTACTCAGTTATACCCATTTATCAGAGCCATTATCAAAAGTATCCAGTTGGGCTTTTTTACCCTACTGTCACCTGGTGATCCTAGCAGTAACACTTCCTGTCCTAGGGTGACAACTCTTACTCACTGTATCCAAGAGGAGAAGCACTGTCATTTTGGCTGCTCGCTCCTAATTTGTACGGCAGAATATTTCCCCTTCTCAACAACACGGGTGAGGTCTTCTTGAGTTCACAAAACAGAACTGGGCAGGGCTTGAGATTTCAGTACAACAGAGGTGCTTATTAGCCAATTTTTGGAACTTATAAGCTCACATGTTCTGACAGCATCAGCCGGTATTGCTTTGCACTTATTGAACACTAAAGCTCAGTGGTTTATTTACCAGACCAAAAGAAACCTAAAAAGCACAATAGTTAGGGCTTATATACACTTTAGGCTAAATAGTACTGTCATTTTTCCCCAATGCTGCAGCATAAACCTGTCAGCGATTAAGGCTACTATTAAAGCGGAGTTCCACCCAAAAATGTATAGCTGGATGAAGGCGCACGCATGCTCCGAACGCGAAGCACCGCCCGCCTGCCCCTGGAAGTGAAAGCGAACAGTGCAGTGCTGAGCATCACGGAGAGTCCCTCTCCTGCATTCCAAGTACCCAGGAGCGCTGAATACCTGCAGCATCTCCGGAGATTATCAGGACACATGAAAAATAGGACTGCATCCATCAGCCTGTAACATCTCCACTCCCGGGAACGTGCGGATGAATGAATTATAATTTACATGCTGCTTTATCTCTGCTCAAATGTGAGTGTTTTTATACCTTTAGAGCCTCTTCTAGCTTTTTGGACTGGCTCTCATCCATGACTTCAGCATCACATAGCTTTACATTAAATCATTTTTGAACTTTGATAGCCCACATCATTACCCATCCATTCCTTTTCTCTCTCTGCCGTTTTTTAAATGATCATTGTTCCCTTTATATATTTTCTTTATGTATCGAGCTTAACTCTGAGTGCGCCATATTAACCCTCTCATTGTTTGTTATGCCACCCAAAAGTGGAACTTCTGCTTCAAGGCCTCCCCCACTCAGCTTCTGTTTGTGAAACAGAGCTTTTGGGGATGACTGACATTTACCCGATTTTTACCGGTACCTGCTTCCACTTCCTTCCTGGTCGCCTTAGGCGATTGGAAACATCAGTTCTCCTTCCCGAAGTATTATGTGACACATGACAGGTCCTAGAAGACTTTGGGACCAATCACAGAGCACAGCGGTCACCCGGCTGCGAAGCCGCAAGCTGTCACAGCAAGGTGCCCATAGTTGAGATGCCACCGAGGGAGGGCTTTGGGAGAACACAGTTGGGGTGAGTACACCGCTGGATCATGGGACAGGTGAGTGGCTGTTTATTAAAAGTCAGCAACTACACTTTTTGTAGCTGCTGACTTTTAATAAACAAAACAATGACTGGAACTCCGCTTTAAGGCCTACTACTACAGGAGACGGAGGCTTAAAATATAACTTGTTCGGTCTGTAATTATCCTAAAAATATGGATGGGAAATGGAAAAACTCTGGACAGCCGCACTCCGGATTGAGTAAAAAGTGAATTGTGCCTTTATTTTTTTCAAGTAAAACTTCACATCACACAAATCACAGCAACAAAGGAGAAAAACAGAACAAAAAATGTTGACGCGTTTCACGCTAAAATTTGCGCTTACTCATAACTCATAAAGGCACAATTCACTTTTTACGCAATCTGGAGTGCGGCTGTCCAGAGTTTTTCCATTTCCCATCCATTTGGTTTGTGCAATCAGCCTGCACCTGGGACTCCTATTGCCTGGAGAAGAAGCAGTTTTTTGGGTGGATTGACATGGAGCGGTGGGTTTTTCTTTTCTTTGTCTATCCTAAAAATATGCTGCCACCACATCCAAGGAACAGTAATCATCAATGTAATACATTTTTATTCTTGGGTTTAGATATCCTTTAAGAGTCAGCTTCTGTACACACTTTCCTACTACATCCTATAAAAGGTAATTTTAAATTAAAATAGCCAAAGTAGACAAATACATGTAAATAAAAAACTTTAGTCGGATTCAACCATTCTTTCACACAGACCAAGAAAGGTCATTTCCACTGGTAATTGTTTATCTTGAGGGTTCTATTTTAATCTGTAAAGAGCAAGGAGCTCAATTTTTTCATAAACTGTACAAAAGCTGCATGTCACACCAGCTTAACTGATTTACTATTTGTTATAGAAAATGATTGGAATTTTTTACTTATTTACATGTAGAAGCAAAGGTGACACCCGCTTTCCACTCATTAGAAAAAGGAATATATTTTAAGTTGGAAGTCTCATCTTTTTACATAAGCTGTATAGTTTAATCCCAACATTTTTTTTTTTATTTTTTTTTTTTATTTAGAGCAGGTGTGTCCACCTACTGGTCTGTGGCCTGCGACATCCCCTTTTGGGATGGCAGGTCAGCAAGTCCAGTTTGCGGGTTACCAACCAGCCATCCCAGAGCGTCAGTACTGAGACTCGAGCTGGCGGCAGAGGAAGCATGCGGCTGCAATAAAGACTGGAGCTGTTGCTTCCTGTATAGCGCCGGCTCCTGTCACAGGGGGAGTGATACCAAATGCAATCTGCCTGGGACAACAACAGCCAGCCATACCTGTAGGATTCCTGAAGTGAAGATTGAGGTCAGCTTTTAATTAAAATCATATAGCAATGGGCATATCAGTTCTGTGCACTAGTAAACCAATCCACAGTTGCAGTGGACCTGCGGGTTACCTGCTCCGAGGCATAGACTTCTGTTATTACCTGCGGGTTTGGTGCATCTGAATGTGCACTAAAACACTTGAATGCAGGATATAATAGAACGCTATGGCAGAGTGGCGCTAACCTGCAGAAAAACCACAGGTGCACTGTGCTGCACCCATGGTGTGGGTAAATCACAGCGCATCGGTGTGAAAACCTTAGGCCCCTTTCACATGATCGGGCGTGCCCGTTCACTTTTCAGGCGGACCCTCTATTCACCTCTATGGACCAGCAGATGTTAACAGACGTGTCTATGTACACCTGCCTACCTCCAATCCAATCCACTAAAAAAACAGAATGGGATCTGTCCCCTTCTATCTGGGATGATTGGAGGGCCCATAGAGTAGAACGGCTGTGTCCGTGCCCGCTCTGCATATGCAGCGTGGACACAGACCAGCCACCACTCGCTTCACTCATTGTAGCGTGCGACCAGTTACCAAATCGCGTAAGTGGCCCTCACACTTCAAAAGGTTGGGCACCCCTGCTTTAGAGGTTAAAAAGTATAAAAGATACATCTACCAGCACAAAATCCCTATAATATGCATACTTAAAAACTTATTTTAGCATACCAGACTCTGGGGTCATGGCTTCATACTCCTTACTCCAATCACTCCAGTATCCTTTATTGTTCTGCAGCTTACAGCGCAGGGAAAGGATATATTTTGTATAAGGTTGCAGATCTTGCAGTGTATATGAATTACGTGTTTTATCAATATCATTTGGAGGTACCTAAAAAAAAACAAAAAAAAAACGACAAAATCATATTTATTGTTAACTCATTCATGATCTTTGTGAACAAAGTTTAATTTAGTTTTCAAATCTGCTGCAAAATGTCATTGCACTTATCCCCTTCACTTGAGCCTACAGTGCATCTGGAAAGTAACAGCACTTCACTTTTTCCACATTTTGTTATGTTACAGCCTTATTCCAAAATGGATTAAATTACTTTCCTCAAAATTCTACAACCAATACCCCATAATGACAATGTGAAAGCAGTACATAAGTATTCACAGCCTTTGCCATGACATTCAAAACTGAGCTCAGGTGCATTCTGTTTCCACTGATCATCTTTGAGACATTTCTAAAACTTGACTGGAGTCCACCTGTGGCAAATTCAGTTGACTGGACATGATTTGGAAAAGGCACACACCTGTCTATATAAGGTCCCACAGTTAGACCCCCTTTACCACTGATGCCGTCTGCACCCAGTGTGAAAGCGCCACTAGCTTTAGTGGAGCTTAACTGCTGTTCAAGCGACACTTTTCGGCCGCTAGCGGGGTGCCTTTAACACCCGCTAGCAGCCGAAGAAAGGGTTAAATTTGCCCGTGTTGCGACGCTTCTGAATCACTGCCCCTTTATTTCAATGGGCAGGGGCGGTTTAGGAGCGCTGTGTACAGTGCTCCTCCCAAACCGCCCCAAAGATGCTGCTTGTAGGACTTTCTAATGTCCTGCAAGCGCACCATCCTAGTGTAAAAACACTCGGGTTTGCACACTGGGGAGACATGGGAGTTGGTTTTCAGGTGCTATATAGGCGCTATTTTTAGCGCTAAAAACGCCTGAAGAATGCCTCATTGTGAAAAGAGTCTAAACAGTGCATGTCAGAGCACAAACCAAGACATGAAGTGCAAGGAATTGTCTGTAGATCTCCAGGACAGGATTGAATTGAGGCACAGATCTGGGGAAGGGTACAGAAAAATTTCTGCAGCAATGAAGGTCCCAACGAGCACAGTGGACTCCATTTGTAAATGGAAGAAGTTTGGAACCACCAGGACTCTACCTAGAATGGGCCACCTGGGCAAACTAAGCGATCGGGGAGAAGGGCCGCAGTCAGGGAGGTGACCAAGAACCAAAATGGTCACTGACAGATCTCCAGCATTTCTCTGTGGAGAGAGAAGAACCATCCAGAACAACCATCTCTGCAGCACTCCACCAATCAGGCCTGTACGGTAGAGTGGCCAGACAGAAGCCACTCCTCTGTAAAAGGCACATGACAGCCAGTCTGGAATTTGCCAAAAGGCACCTCATTCTCAGACCGTGAGAAACAAAATTCTCTGGTCTGATGAAAAAAAGGTGGAACTCTTTGGCCTGAATGGCATGCGTCATGTCTGGAGGAAACTAGGCACTGCACATCACCTGGCCAACAGTGAAGCATGGTGGTGGCAGCATCATGCTGTGGGGATGTTTTTTCAGTGGCAGGAACTGGGAGACTAGTCAGGATTGAGGGAAAGGTGAATCCAGCAACGTACAGAGACAGCCTTGATGAAAACCTGCACCAGAGTGCTCTGGACCACAGGCTGGGGCGAAGGTTTATCTTTCAACAGGACAAAGACCCTAAGCACAGTATCTTGCTCACAGTAGAATGGCATTGTATAGTATCTTCCTAATAAGTGCATTGAGGTCAGCTTGCAAGTTAGAGACATTTTTGCAAGGACCATACAGGCCATACACCGTGTTGACAGGAGAATCAACAATTGTCTTCTCCTGGCTGAGACAGACGAGGGAAGACATCTCTGCCGGGAGGAAACAGTGATTATCACTAGCGGTTATAGCAGCCGTTTGCCATACTTGCAGGTCGGTTGTACCCAAGTTAAAAATTTCTGAACTTGGTACACTTAGCCTGCCCATTAATGGCTTGAATCTCATCCGGTTCCTGCTGAACCAGCTGAGATTCAAACAGTGTATGACTGGCCTAAGCTACTACATAGCACTGTGTTATCTTCAACACAAAATAGTACTTTTAATCCCCTTATGCTTGTCTAAATGCTTTATAAGCAATGTAAAAAGTAATGGCCCCAAAACTGAACCCAGTTTTTTATCCATTTACATACTAAAATTAAGCCTTTTAGATAGTTAAAAATGAGACTATGAGGAACCATGTCTATGGGTACAAGAACGGTACTGATTAAACCAGAAAACTTTGTCCAATTGAGAATACATAGAGAACAGAGTGGTGTTTAAACCCATCATGGTTATAAAAGTGAAAAATTCAGGACAGTATGGCTTTACCAGGTAGACTTCACCCTATCTTCATAGTATTGACATGCCTTTATTGAAGATTAGCTCCCCCCTAAGATTAATATTGCCTTTTTAGGGATTGGGACTGAGACTTGTGGATGCCTCACAGGAATAAACGTCCCCTTTTTTTCCCCTCTTTTCAGTATGCTCTGCTTTTTTTGAAAATGTGGACGATGGAGGTTTATCGCCTCAGTGATCCTCCTAATTACTGTTGGAACCATCCACCGATATTCGATTGATGGCTATGAGAGTTCCCTGATGCCATCATAACCTTCAATGCCAGATGTGTATGATGTATGTGTATGAATGTGTATGTATATTTCTTACTCCCCTAACAATCTATCTTGTTATAATGATCTATGGTTTGTCTTTGTTCATTAAGCTACCTCAAAATCCTGTATTGGTTTCTGGTATTAAAATAAAGAATGAAGAAAAAAAATAAATGTACATATAATGTGCTGGAAAAATTTCCAATTTTTTTTTCTTTCGCAGGAGCCTTGCTTTTGCAATGAGTGAGTTATGGATGCAATGTCAGGTTCCTGCAAACTTTTTCTCTCTGTTTATAATGGAGATACAGATTTCAGTTGAAAAGCTGGAGGAAAGGACAATGACTGAGTATAGAAATCACTGCAGTTATGCTCCATCGAGAATTACAAGTCTGTCTGCTGTGGTGGAAGTTGGGACTTGTAGTTCATTTATACACAGCTGCACCGATTTAAAGTGTAATGGTTGTTGCTGCAAGAAAAGGGGGGGGGGGGGGCACATTTGCAACATGTTTCACCTTTAATATGGGATAGCTTTATGGAGTTAAATTTTTATTTTTTAAGCTATCCCATAGTTTGTTTCACCTACAAACTATGGGATAGCTTTATGGAGTTTATTTTTTTTTTAAATACTTTTTACTAGTAATGGCAGCGATCAGTGATATTTAGTGGGACTGTGACATTGAGGCAGACAAACCTGACACTAAGTGACACCAATACAGTGATCATTGCTAAAACAAAGAATGCACTGTCACTGTACTGACACTGGCAGGGAAGGGGTTAACATCAGGGGTGATCAAAGGGTTAAATGTCTTCCCTGGGAGTGCTTTCGTACTATGTGTGTAGGGGATGGATGCACTGTAGGAAAACAGAGATCCGTGTTCCTGCTTAGCAGAAACACAAGATCTCTATCTTCCTTACTAGCAGAATGGCGATTTGCCTTGTTTATCGCTGCTCTGTCTCTCTGAATGATCGCCGGTTTCCCAGCAGACATCAGGTTCGCTGGACCTGCTGACTGGCTCTGGCTGTGTCCAATCACAGCAGGTCTCCAGTGGCGCACACGCCCCACGACCTGGAATAAGAAATCATGTACAGGTATGTGATTTTGTGCTAAAGGACCACCCTGTTTCAGTATATGTATGTGCGGCAGTCCTTAAGTGGTTAAGCTGTGTGAACAAGGTGTTCTGATGTCATAAATGAAGATTTTTATTAAAAAAAAAAAAAAAAAAGTAAGGTAGAGAATTTATAAAAAAAAAAAAAAAAAAATGCTCCATCCACAGATAAAAGTAGTGCACAATCCTCCATATGCTGAACTACAGCTCCCAACAAGCTGTAGACAGAGAAATAGAACTTCTGTTTCCAAAAACCTGTGAGGCTAACGATGATCAGTGTATCGGAACACTTAAAACATATCAGTAGAGTTACCTGCTCCCACTCTGTGCTGTCTTTCTTCCGGTATCTGAGGTTGTATTTGAAAGGGAATAAAGATTCCGTCGTTAAGGGATTCTTCCACTCAATCTTCAGAGCCTTCTGTAACTGAGACAAGGAAACCACCTTTTCAATTTCTGGGGGATTGGGCTTCACTACAAACAAAATAAGAAAAAAATAAAATAAAAAACAGAAGATACAATACCGTTAAAACAGTGCAAAAAAAAATAAGTTAAAAAATTTACAAAAAGATATGAAATAATTATACAATAGAGACTGGTCTGTTACCACTTTCTAAAGTAGGGCCCACCAGTATATCAAAACCATTCTACAGGGAGGCCGTGATGGAAGTAGGTGGTTAGAAGACTATCTCAGACTCCGAATATAGTACTCAACCTGCATGTCCTGTCCATGCTTCTAGCATGTAAACCTTGTGGAAATGGTAGCAGAAGCAGAGGAGATACAGGAAATCTGTTGACAAACCATGGTCTATAAAAATTGAACCCGCACTGTACAAATAAATAAAAGTGAAATCACGCCTCGCCCCAAAGCAGTAGCAGGCTGATGGTTTTGCAAAAAACTAAAAAAAACAAAACAAAAAAAACACAAACATGCTGGTTACGAACGGCAATAGTGTGTGAGGTCATGTACAAGCCGCAGTCTGGTCGTAGCCAGGTCGCGGCTTGTACGTGATGACATTGAGCCTTATTGCCGGTTGTAGCAGGGTCAGGACTTGTACCTGATGACATCACACTATTACCGGTCGTAGCCAGGTTTTTTCGTTACACCATCAGCCTGCTACTGCTTCAGTGTGACGCAGTGATTTCACACAGTTTATCAAGTGTGACTGTACCATATTACTATTGCATCTTTTTTGTTAAATAAAATGCTTGAGTTTTAGTGTACTTTCATGAAGGGAGTATATTTTGTTCTTTGGCGTTTAGCTTCACAAGCGGATGTGTGATGCTTGTCCCTGCACTGGGAACCATTGGAGATACATTTGACCAATTATACCTTTATGGGCCATCTCATTTGGCAAGAGGTCTCTACTACAGGAGTTATATGGTGTTGGCGTTGCTTTAGAGTTTGGGTGCCTGCACAATCTGCCTATGCCATCCATATATTGGTTATCACAATTCAAGAAGTGATTGTATTTTGCATTTATGTTTAATCAAGGTCACAAGAGAAGATTTATTCACATTTGGACTGTTATAGACCCACATGTTTAATATAACATTGTTTGTCATTATTTTAATGCTGCTTCTTTCTTCTTTTTTTAATTGCACAAATTTGTATCACAATTGTACAGTAGCAGTTTTTCACATATTTACTAATTGTGTGGTCTAGCGTGGACATTTTTGTTTTGTTTTTTTATTCGTTTTATAATTTACTTGGATAATCACTTACATTGCACCTGTCATAAAGAATATGAACAGCTAAACCCCAGGGAAAGGGGAAAATGTCCCTCTGTAAAGGTAAAATGATAGTTTAAGTCTAGGGGGCCCCATAAAGCAGTTTTAATTACCTGACCCTCCACTCCCACAGGCTCCCTCCAGGCTGTTGGAAAGATCCCCAAGCCTCTTCCACCCTGTACTTCAGCAGATGAAGGTGCTTGGTTGTCTTCAAATACATTGCAGTGTCCATAGCCCTGCATTGCACAGGAGGATGCCAAGGAACAGTCCACTACCAGAGCATAGGGAAGATTAGAGTGCTAGCTGCCTGAGAAGCTGAGGCCCCTTAAACCTAAACAAGCATTTAACCCGTAAAGGGGTAGCCCCACTACTGCAACTCACAAATTCATTATGCTCGGGGCATTTACAATGACAAAGTATTATTTGATGTATTTTATGATCAGAGGTATTTTTTTAATGAAACAATCTATGCACTACGGCATAAAATCGTCTGAAATTATGGCCCACATATTATATGGTCACATATTCACAAGCGTCATCACGGCTGTCCTGCTGGGTCCCTGACTTGGCACTTGCTGATGCTTTCCCACTTCTTCATCGTCCCCGGTTAGCGAAAATTCTGCTCTGGTACTGGCCTCAGCTTATTCACAGTGGTCTCCGGAAACAAGGTGGATGGTCCCTTAGTGGTGACAGCTTCCCCACTACCTCCAACCGGTTCCCCAGCCGGTGGACCCATTACTTCTTGTTGGACTACAAGACCACAGTCCCAACCCTGCACTATTTCTGGATGGGCCCTCAGATCGCCTAGCAGTCAAAAGGCCCTCAGGATAGGCCTTAGGTTTCTGGCCTAGCAGCCGGGGCAATACAACACACGTCCACCCAGGTGGCACAGAACCCCGATCACCTGACTCCACCCAAATAAATAGGTTCTCCCAGCAGGTCAAGGGATCCAAGAAAATCCCTGCCATTGGCTGAGACACCCCATTCATCCCTAATCTGTTCTTGCAATGCCCTCATCTTATATGTCACCAGATACCCGTCCATCTAGTGACAGAAGAGAAGTGCAGGAATTCCAGAATTAGGGTGAAATCAATTGACCTAACAATTGGTCAATGCACCCATCACTTGGCAAATAAATTTAATAGCAACCCTGCCTAAACATCAGGGTGCTACATATGAGTCATTTGTGTGGCATTTGTAGTATAAGGCAGCCCCCAACAGGTTAAAAGGAAAAAAAAAAAAAAAATTGACTAGTTTCTCCAATCTATACACTCAATGTGGAATGGGGTATCTTCCCCGTTGAGCAAGGGTCCCGCTGTCAAAATATACTGGTCAGCATTGCAGGCTATAGCCTGCTGCACTGATTGGGAAGGGAGTATCGAAACAAGTGGCTGTGTAGAAGTAAATTTTTAAATCAACTTCCATACAATCACAATGCCCATACATGGATCAAAATTTGTCTGTTCCCTGCTGAACTGGATGAATTTTGATCCATGTATGGCCAGTTTATAAGATAAAAACACAAACACTATCATTCAAAATTGCTTGCTTCAGAATGCAACAATTGGGCAGTTCAAGATGTCACTAAGAACAAAAAATAAATAAAAAAAGCAGTTAGCGGGTAAAGAAAAAATAATATTTACAAATGTTAATAATATCGAGTCTAAGTTCATCGGATTCAGCCGTCCCAAGACCATTTGTGGCTACCACCTGGAATGTGGTATCAATAAACAACTGAAAATCTGCATTGTACAATGTGCAAGTGTCATTGTTTGATTTACACCCAGGCCGTTCTTCTTTTTCTCCTTTCCTAAAGGAAAAAAAAAAAATAGAAAAGAAAATGTTACAGGGTACTGCATTGCCTTACTGAATAAGCTCTTTTTTTTTATAATCATGGATCAACATAACCTAGGTGAAGCAGTGAGAATCAGCACTCAAGTCATTGTTTCTTGAAGCACAACTCCAGTCGCTGCATTTGTCTTTAGATTTATAGTTAGAGTGGGGAAGGCTTAGAACCTCAGACAGCTGTTTATTACTACAGATGGTGGAACACACGGGACTGACGGAGTCGTCACTGTGGTGGTAGAGGTCACTATTCTGACTTTTTATGACCAAGTGGATACGTCTCTATAACTTAATAAACAATACCAGAATGTTTGAGGAACGATGTCCACTTCTGCAGGGCCCTAAAATGTATTGCAACATTACAAATCTCCCCTGAGAACATCCAAGGCTCTTTAGTGACTTTTGGAAAATGGCCATCTCCCTGCAACTCGTATCCTGTCATATACAAAAACATCATTATGCACTGTCCTATGTTATTTTATAGCTTAGTTACTTAGTTGTGAAAGTAGCCCTTCACCCATTTGATCCACTATACCATACCAGACCAATAAATAAGGTCAGAGCTTTTTTAGGACTTTAAAAAATTATATATTATATATATATATATATATATACATATACACACACAGACTGTATATTATGGGCTTTTATTTCTGTCTTGGTTGGCCCTTTTGGCAGATTTAAACTCAATTTCCATTACAGAAACAAATGTAGGGACAAGTGTAAAAAAAAAACCTGACAGAGGCTCCACCACCTTTTAATAAGGCAAGCGTGCATACACTGTGGTCTATATCCTCATTGAAGGTACTCATTTCCTTTAGACCCCTTTGACACCAGGGTGTTTTGCAGGCGCTATAGCGTTAGAAATAGCAATCCGCCCTAAAAAAGCTGTACCATTGTCTGTAGTGTGAAAGGGCTTTCACACTACATCGGTGCGCTGGCAGAATGTCAGGGAAAAGTCGTGCCAGCAGCTTCTTTGGAGCGGTGTGTTTACCGCTAATCCACCGCTGCTCCCCATTGAAATCAACGGGGCAGCGCTGTAATACTGCTGGCTAAACGTCGCTATTGCTGGCGGTTTTAACCCTTTCTCAGCTGCTAGCGGGGGGCAAAAGCACCCCCGCTAGCAGCCGAAATGTGGCGCAATTCCGTCGCTAAAACGCAGCTAAAAATAGCAGCGTTTTACCGCCGACGCTATGGGCAGTGTGGTGTGAAAGGAGTCTTATTCATAACCACATAAGAATTGATAACGATAATTGGAAATGTCCCCAATGGTAAAACATATATAGTGATAAAAAAATGACTGAGGCTCTAACCCTTCACCACCCTATCCAGAAACTAACAAGAAAATCCTGAACACAAAGGGGGAATAACCAACAGACATGGTAATCCAATTGTTGGCATTTGCCGAGCCCTGGTTATAATAATGCACCCATATTTTTTTGTACTGTTTTTATTAAAATCTTTTGCAGATTCAGGTGGCAAGCACTTCACAAGTTTTGAGTCTGTTCGTTGGCATGGCCAACATAAGCACACCCCACTTTCTCTTTTGTTTTGTTTTCTCCAGTTAACATATGACATGCAAGGAGTGAGATTCTGTTAGAGTGGGAGGTGTGTGACCACAAGGGGGAGCAGTGTATACAAGTATGAGTCCAAAAGAAATACAAGATACAGTACATGGTGCAATTCCTTCACTTTTGGCGTCATTTAGAATAAAGTTTATACTGAGGGATCCCCTTACCTGTACCCTGAGGGTATCTGTTTTTTGGGATAGTCATTTTTGGAGAGAGTTGAGCTTCTCCCCCTTGCCCTAGCAGCAGGGTAGCTATTAAGCTTGTATTGCATCAATTCAGGGCTATAGTCCTCTTCCATTCCCTTCCTATTGCAGTGCAGGAAAGACAAGCAAACACAAAAAGGAGAAGACAGCCAAGGAGGTTAGACAAGCTGGAGAAAAGGATGAAAACACTGATTACAGGTAAAGGAGAACCCTGCACAAGGATTGTATAAAAAGCTGCAGAAAGCCCATTGGCAATACTTCCCCCATAGCGGTTGTGTCAGAACACCTCTAACTAAGAATGACACCTTCTTGCTGGATTCCACAATCACCATCAGAAACTCTTGGTGACCGGACACCTGTACCGGAGATGTTATGCAACTGTTTGTGCCTTTAACGTGCCACATTTTAGTTTTGGCTTCTAAAAACGTAAGTGTCACTGCACCACCTCTAAAATGAATTTTCAGCGGCCTTATCCATCTAACCCACACACACCTCAAAATTATGGTTTTACATTTTTACAGAAACATTCTAATGAATGGAAGTACAACAAAGGAAAAGTGTACTCTTATCAGTATTTTAGATATACAGGTAAAAAAAGACAGCAATTGATGCAAATATCCTTATCAATATATGTTTATGTTACAGATATAAATTATATACATACATAGGAGGAACAATATTTGCCGATTATATACACAGGTTTTGCTGCTTGCTTTCCAGTGCTACCTAATAGTTTTGCTTTACTGCTTCTTCTCACAATACAAGCCTAAGCCCCTGTACACACGGTCAGAGATTTCGACAACCAAATCCGTCGGATCTTGTCCGAAACTGTTGCATACACACGGTCGGACTAAGTTGTCGAAAAATCCGATCATTCAGAACGTGATGACGTAATTTCGTTACGATGGGACTACGTTCAGGCTAGTAGCCAATAGCTTTGATGTAGGAATTTGATCTGAGCATGTGTGGCACTTGGTCCGATCAAAATTCTCTACACATGATCGGAGTAGGTCCTATCGGACCAGTTGGTCGGAAAATATTTCCAACAAGTTGGAAAATTGGGTCCGACGGATATTCCGACGGAATCAGTCCGATGCATACCACACACAGTCGGATTATCCAACAACACGGTCCGATAGGACACATCCCGACGGATTCTCCGACCGTGTGTACAAGGGCTATGAGATAGCTGACGCACTGAAAACAATGCATTGTCTGAATGGCCAATATCACATCTCAACAACTGGTAAGCAGAATAACTAATAGCTCACCTATCCAGCCTTGTGACTAATCTACCAATCTCTACATTTAATGCAATAAGCAAAATCTAAAAGTGCACACATTGAGAAAATATGAAAAAGTCATAAAAATTACTTTAACCACTTGTCCACTAGTACTCTTTATAAACGATATAAGCTACAGCAGCCAGGTGTTTATTGTGGTCAAGTCGACTAGTGCAGGTAAATCAGAGGACTTGATAACTTTGACACTCCCCTATAAAAAAAAAGGTACCCCCCCACCCACTCCCGCCATAAATCACAGGTTTCAATACCCTCCTACAGGCCCTGGACAGGCATGGTGGGTGAACATAGTTGAAGACACTGGAGAAGAAGCTGATCAAGCACAATATGTGTTTGACAGGCTTCACTGGGGTCCATAAGTGACATTAGGGGTCCAAAGATAAAACAACTGAAGCAATACATATATTTTAAAACCCCTACCCCATGTACAAAAAAAATGATGGCAGTAAAAAAGAAAAAAAAAATTAAATCATAATTTTCTCCACTTTTGAGGTCATATAACCACTGCAGAAGAGAAGTTAAAGAAGTTGTAAAGGCAGGAGGTTTTTTTTATCTTAATGCATTCTATGCAAAAGGGACTACAAAGCAAGCTGTCCTCTGCTACCTTTTTAAGTAGCGTACAGAGCTCTGGGAGTCTTTCATATTAAAGAGGAGCTGCACCTTTAAAAAAATATTAAACCTCAGCAGCTACAAATACTGCAGCTGCTGACTTTTAATAAATGGACACTTACCTGTTCCAGGGTCCAGCGATGTCGGCAGCAGATGACGAGCAATCGCTCGTCTCTCAGCTGCCCCCGCCGCCATCCTAGGTAAGGGAATTGGGAAGTGAAGCGTTGCGGCTTCACTGCCCGGTTCCCTACTGCGCATGCGCGAGTCACGCTGCGCGTCTCTACTGGTCCCCGCTGTGTCCTGGAAACTGTGCGGCTAGCTTGTCCCAGAAGTGGGTGCAGATACCTGGATTATACAGGTATCTGCACCCCCCTCCCCCCTGAAAGGTGCCAATTGTGGCACCGGAGGGGGGGGGGGGGAGGGTTCTGATGAGCAGACCTTCCACTTTAGGGTGGAGGTCCGCTTTAAATGTGTTGAAAAACAAAGGTTGTATATAGTATGCTATAAAACAAAAAACAAACAAAACTATTAAAGAAGATTGCATTTTAAAACACACAAAAAATGTGTTGTACATGTTCCTGAGTCAGGACAGTGCAAAAATAAATAAAATTACCATAACTGCTTTAGGATGTATGTGGTGGGGATCATCGTTGGTCTCCCAGGTCTCCAAGTGCATGTCAGCTTCTCCCGATTATAACATATGCATGACAGGTTCTCAGGCTTTTCAGGAGGAACTGCAATATTAAGGAAAAAAAATACAGTTAGAACTGTGTTCTATGCAAAGGAACATAACATTTTTAACCACTTCAGCCCCGGACCAATTTTCAGCCTAAGGACCAGAGGTCTTTTTACAATTTCGCACTGCACTGCTTTAACTGGTAATTGTGCGGTCATGCAATGTTGTACCCAAACTAAATTTGCGTCCCTTTCTTCCCACAAATAGATCTTTCTTTTGATGGTATTTGATTGCCTCTGCGATTTTTATTTTTTGCGATATAAATGGAAAAAGACCGAAAATTTTGAGAAAAAAAATATATTTTCTACTTTTTGTTATAAGAAAAATCGAATAAACTCAATTTTAGTCATACATTTAGAGCAAAATTTATTCAACCACGTCTTTAGTAAAAAAAATGTCAATAAGCGTATATTTATTGGTTTGCGCAAAAGTTATAGCTTCTACAAACTAGAGTACATTTTCTGGAATTTACACAGCTTTTAATTTATGACTGCCGATCTCATTTCTTGAGGTGCTAAAATGGCAGGGCAGTCCAACCCCCCCCCCCCCCAAATGACCCCATTTTGGAAAGACACCCCAAGGAAATTGCTGAGGGGCATGTTGAGCCCATTGAATATTTTTTTTTGTCCCAAGTGATTGAATAACGACACAAAAAAAAAAGTTTACAAAAAGTTGTCACTAAATGATATATTGCTCACACGTGCCATAGTTATATGTGGAATTGCACCCCAAAATATATTCTGCTGCTTCTCCTGAGTACGGGGATACGACATATGTGGGACTTTTTGGGAGTCTAGCCGCGTACGGCACCCCGAAAACCAATCACGGCCTTCAGGATTTCTAAGGGTGCAAATTTTTGATTTCACTCCTCACTACCTATCACAGTTTCAAAGGCCATAAAATGCCAAAATAGCACAAAACCCCCCCAAATGACCCCATTTTGGAAAGTAGACACCCCAAGCTATTTACTGAGAGGCATGTTGAGTCCATGGAATATTTTATATTTTGCCACAAGTTGCAGGAATATTACAATTTTTTTTTTTGAACAAAGTTGTCACTAAATGATATATTGCTCACACATGCTATGGGCATAAGTGAAATTACACCCCAAAATAAATTCTGCTGCTTCTCCCGAGTATGGGGATACCACATGTGGGGGACTTTTTGGGAGCCTAGCCACGTACGAGCCCCCGAAAACCAAGCACCGCCTTCCGGATTTAAATATAAAACGCTACCAAAAAAAACTGTTAGCGATCGCAGGGATCAGGCCTGACTCTGCGAACGCTGCAGTTATGTGTTTAGTGTTTTGTAAGTGACAGTGATCGATCGATACTGCACTTGGGTGGGCTGGGCGGAGGGGCAAAAACGCAGGTGCTAGCAGGTATCTGGGCTGATCCCGCTAACAATGCGTTTTTTTGGAACCCTAAACTGCTGGGGACACTAGTATAGATCTGATCAGATCAGATATTGATCGGTTCAGATTCTATACCACTACGGGAGGTTTATGTTTTGCGCGTGGGTGTTAGCGGTACTGGCACTAACCTAGCGCTGCCTGGGGCGACGCAGACCCTGACCCTAAAACCTAATTGATATCACCCGCTGGGTGATCAGGGAGTTAAACCTTTATTGGGTAATAAATGGTGGGTGCCCTGATGCTATATAAAGCAAACTAACCAACCAGAGTCACCCGTAACACTTATACGGTGATCAGTGGTGAAAGGGTTAACTAGGGGCAATCAGGGGGGTTCAAATTTTCATTAGGTAGTATATGGGGGTCCCTGGCGCTATATAAAAACCTGACGGGGAACCTAAGTAACTAACTGGCTAACCAGCGTCACCAGTGACACTTATACGGTGATCGCTGGTGAAAGGGTTAATTAGGGGCAATCAGGGGGTTAAAACCATTACTGGGTAGTATATGGGAGTACCTAGCGCTATAAAAACCTGGCGGTGAAGCTAAAAAAAATAACTAGCTACCCAACGGCACCAGTGACACTAATGCAGCGATCAGAAAAACGATCGCTTAGTGACACTGGCAAAAGGGGGTGAAAGGGTTAACTCTAGGGGCAATCAGGGGGTTAAACCTTTATTTTGGGGGGGGGGGTAGGGGGCTACCTTGGACCTAACACTAACTGCCCTGACACTTTTTTACTGTCACAACTGACACTGAATGCAGTGATCAGTAAATAAATGATCGGATCGCTCCTGAAGTGAAACGGACCGGCGCATCCAGCGGGAGGGGGTCCGATCGGACCCCCCCACCCGCTGGAAGGCAAGCACATGTACGTGCTTGTGCCTGTACATGCCATTCTGATGACGTACATTGCCATGCGGCGGTCCTTAAGTGGTTAATAGTTATCCCTTGCGAGTAAAAGTAAGCATCTCCTATAAGGCCAAACTCTTTCATAACTTATCCTCCAAATTAGTATCCTTCCTAAAAACCTTCTTGAATTAGATGCCCTTTACCATACACATTACACATTATAAAGCCCTGCTATCCCTCAGTGGCTATTTCCATCCCCCCCACCTCAATTTATTCAGAACCGCTCATTTTTTTTTTATCAACTCCTTCCGTCTCCACTTCCCCTCCTTATTACCTCCTTTATACCTCTATTCTTCACCTCCTTTTCCCTACAAATTTGGAAAACTGAAATATACAGTAAGTGAGATCCCAAACTCATATCCAAGATGTCTCACATACTGTTATTGCACATTTGAGGTCTTTACTATAATAGCCCGTACTATTTTCCAACAGTTATTAACCAAATTGTTAATTACCGTGTACATTATCGAACTGTACAATTCTCAACAAAGAAAAAAAAAAAAATTTTTATTATGTAGTATATATTTTAACCATTCACTGTTCAAATGGGGGAAAAAAAAAAGTTCCCTTTAAAGCTGAATTCCCGATATGCTTTTTATTTCGTTGCATAGTTATAATGGCCTAGCTTAGATCAATGCAAGTATGAATATTCAATACCTGGCTGATCTCAGAAAAGGGGAGGATCACTATAGTAGCCACTTCTATGACTACAGTGATCCAATCCCACCCCTCCACCCCCCCCCCCCCCCCGTCTTCCAGATCCTGTGCCAAGTGGCTGCCCTGCTGCATAGTAACCACAGGAGGTTGGTCACTTGGCACAAACACCATTCAGAGAACACCTTTTATTTTTCTTAATGGTGCATTTGAGTCCCATTGTGTATTACAGTAATAGTGTGAATGGACCCCAAGATCAGCCAGATTGTATACAGAGGTTTTCTCTCTCTCACACAGACATATGACCATTGCTTGATTTAGTCACTGACCAGATTTTGATACAATGATCTGATGTTTCTAGGCTGTCTTTCGTCTGGTTGAATTTGGTTTATCAGAACCACAAATGTAATAATCAGTGCTGGAGATCTCAGCATTTACCACATTTTCTGTTCGTTTTTCTTTTTAAAAGAATATGTTCACCTTTCATAACATGTTACACCCATATTCGGAGTATAACATGATATGTTATGAATGCATCAGCCCCTGCATCTCCCTGATCCCCACTGTGTCAGATAACGGCGTTCTTCTCCACCGCTGTAAAAAAAAAAAACAACCAAAAAATAAAATAAAAACACGTGGATGAGTGGGGCTCCACCCACGTCACTCATTTACAGTGCTCTGTAAATAGAAAACTACAAGTTTCGGCAGCCTTGCAGTTTTCAATTAACTATCACGGCACAGTGAGCGCTGTGGTAGTTCATTCATTCTTCCCGTTAGCATGTATCGGCTTCCCCGTACCAGGAAGCTGATACACAAAGAGGTCCGCAGGAGACCGCTGGTGCAATGCTATACAGGCTCCTGCAACAAAAAAATAATAAATGCACATTTTTTTACCTGTAAAAAAAAAAATAATGTGCATTTATTTTTTTCGGAAAAGATGAACTTATCCTTTAAGCCTTTGTTTTCTTTGCACCTCGTCTTTGCCTTTATGTCCCGTTTTTGAGTAGCTCTGTCCCTTTACAGGAACCAAGTAGCACGCTACCCCCAGCGCCTATATGCGTCTACCGAGCTAAAAATATTGGCAGCAAGACATTCTTCTGTCGTCCCTTCTTATAGGAGATATTCAGGGTGTGTGGCTCTCCTACCCAAACTGGTGATTTGGAGAACAGCATCCTAGGAACTGGAGCCATTCCCGCTGTGTATTGAGAACTGCATATATATTTGGTGAATCACTGTATACACTGGTGAATGGGGAACCTTAACAAAATATTTAAAGCCAACAGAACTCTTACAGCCTACATTGATGAATGTTCCCATCAGAGTCGTTTTAATCTGTCCATGTAGATCTGTACTGCAGGAGAGCAAATTGACTGAGATCGAGGTCGGCTGGTAGGTCACCCTGGACGTTGTCTCGTTGATGACGGTATACTGGCTCGGTTGAATGCGCCGATCGTCAACTTCCCAGTACAATTCATTACTCTTGATATTGTAGTTATTTTGCAGCAAACAGGTATGATTTAATATACAGTATGCAGTGACATTGGAATAAGCTTCTGCGAAAGGTATCTGGGGGCTGATAGAAGTGCAGGACGAGGCAGAGGAACCACCTGCAACAAGAGTAAAAAAAAAATTTAATATTAGTTACTACTACAAAAAAAAAATTGTTACTGACCAGGAACAAGTACGTGGATAAAGTATTCTGACTTTTTATGAACTTCCTGGTCTTAACATTAAGAGGTAAAGCTGATCCAGTGAATATCCGATTGCCTCTTGGGGGATCAGAAAGGAATTTTCTCCGCCGCTGGAGAAAATTGGTTCATACTTTGCTTTTTTGTTTGCCTTTCTCTTAATCAACTGTGGGTATGGTATTGTGCATTTAGGATTGTAAAAAAACAAAAACAAAATAATAATAATAATAATAATAATAATAATAATAATAATAATAATAATAATTTCCCCTCTTTGGTTGAACTAACTATGTAACTGATACTTGTTCTTGGTCGCGGACACCTCATGAATCAAGGTAAAGAGAGAGGCAGGCAAATAAAAACCAAGAGTAATAAGAGTAATAAGCGTAATAAGCACAAGTAAATAATTCCCACCTCCATTCAGCTATCTCATTTATAATGAGAAACTGTAGTCTACAGCAATCTATATTTTTCTGTTTCCAATGCTTACCTGAGGCCCCTTTCCATCCAGCTATGTACACAAATGTCTGAGCCATCTGAAATTCTCCTTCCCAATTGGCTGAGTAACAGCAGCAGCACCGTTGGCTCATACTGCTGTCAGCTAGCCAATCAGGAGAGAGCGGGGAAGAGTTCTGTGTCTGAATGGACACAGGGATCTGTGACTCAGCTCAGGTGCCCCCATAGCAAGCTGCTTGCTGTGGTGGCACTGACCATGAGGGGAGGGAGGAGTCAGGAGCATAGAAGGACCCGAGAAGAGGAGGATCTGGGCTACTCTGTGCAAATCCACTGCAACACAGCAGGTAAGTATAACATGTTTGATATTTTTAAAGGAAAAAAAATCCACAAGACTTTACAATCAAGTGAGGATATTCATCCACCAAAAAGGTGTAACCATAAGACAACACAATATGCAACATTGTACGGATCAATCATAGTTGCAGTTCAGCCACTTGATCGCTCTTACAGGCAGCGGGAGGAGAGGGGATGGGACGATCAGCGAGTCAGAGAATGAATCCACTGCCAGCGGATGTGAGCCACAGATTTCGGAGGGACAGATGGTCCCCAGTCATCTCTAAGACCCTTGGAGGCCTGGGCGTGAAGTTATGACATCATGTCCAGTAAACAAAGCCAAGGACACGGCTGGAAAGGCTGACAGAGTTTGCGCAATTTTAAAGCGCAACATGTTGGGTATCTGTTTACTCAGAGCAAGATTTTACATTGTACAGGAAAAAAATTGGGCTAACTTTATGGTTTTGTTTTTTTTATTCATGAAACTTTTTTCGTGGCTAAAAACAACATCTAATATTTGGGGGTTCTGAGTAATTTTCTAGAAAGAAAATGTTGATTTTAACATGTAGGAGCGAAGCGCCAGAATTGGCCTGGATGGGAGGTGGTTAAAACAGAATATTCAGATTCTTGCACAAGCTCAGTTGTGACTGGTTCCTATTGAAGGAAACATGAGATACTAAAATAGAAAAGTCAGACAAAATTCTACCTTCAAAATATACCAATTCTGTAAATGCCTTTGGTTTCTGCTCACATCTACACTCCTGTCTTGAGTTTATATTTCTAAAGTGCTCTATTTGACAAGTAAAGATCGTGGATACTGGACTTGCTTTTCCTTCAGCCATCTGTGATATAAATAATCCTGACATGCTTACATACACAGAATTATCCAGCACAGAGAGCGCGACTCTTCGCTACGCTGGCTTTTAAGGCATTGGTGTGCTCAGGACAAAACATCTCATGGGTGGTCCCCTATTTCAGATCAAGGTTACAGGTGGTCTTGTCAGGAAACCCCCTAGCTAATTTAAGCTCCCCCGCTGCTGCACTGTGTCTCTAGGTCAGTGATGGAGAACCTTGGCACCCCAGATGTTTTGGAACTACGTTTCCCATGATGCTCATGCACTCTGCAGTGTAGTTGAACATCATGGGATATGTAGTCCCAAAACATCTGGAGTGCCAAGGTTTCGCCATCACTGTCCTAGGTAAATATTTTGTGCCTTCAGGAGCAGAGTGTTGACCTACGCCCAGATAAAGTGCTCGGACCCAAGTGGTCAATTGTCAGATCTAAAAACCTCCACCTGAAAAGGAGGAGAAAGGAATTAATCTGGTGTAAGCTCCAGGAATATCAGACATGGAGCTTACACATGAGACTAGGATTCCCCACTCTCCCAGAGAGGCAGGGGACCAACAGGAAGGCAAGGATCATACGTGAAGGTACAAGAGCACCTGTTACTTTGAATTGAATGAGTTAAAGTGACTTATGCTGTGCTCAACCTGCATAATAAATTCCAAGTTACAGACCCTTCCATGACTCGGCATACCTGCAGCGATAATGACGGCACAAAAACTGAAAACGTAGGAGATCATGTTGGCGGCACCTAGAAAAAATTGAAATAAAAAAAACAAACAAACAATCTGAATAAAATAAGGTATTTATGTTTTGTTATGAAAGATTTAAATACAAAGACAAAGAGCACTCCTGACAAAGAACAATACAATCTATTTTACTTACTGATGAATTGTTAAATGTATTTTAAACCTTGCTGTAAGTACTTTTTTTTTTTATTTCTTTAATGAGAAAAGTGAAATTTCAACATAAAGCTTTGAGGATATCCATCTATACAGTGCCTTGCAAAAGTATTCGGCCCACTTGAACTTTTCAACCTTTTGCCACATTTCAGGCTTCAAACAAAGATATAAAATTTACATTTTTTGTGAAGAATCACCAACAAGTGGGACACAATTGTGAAGTGCAACAAAATCTATTGGATATTTTAAACTTTTTTAGCAAATAAAAAACCGAAAAGCGGTGCGTGCAAAATTATTCGGCCCCTTTACTTTCAGTGCAGCAAACTCACTCCAGAAGTTCAGCAAGGATCTCTGAATGATCCAATGTTGTCCTAAATGACTGATGGTGATAAATAGAATCCACCTGTGTGTAATCAAGTCTCTGTATAAATGCACCTGCTCTGTGATAGTCTCAGGGTTCTGTTGAAAGCGCAGAGAGCATCATGAAGACCAAGGAACACACCAGGCAGGTCCGTAATACTGCTGTGCAGAAGTTTGAAGCCGGATTTGGATACAAAAAGATTTTCCAAGCTTTAAACATCCCAAGGAGCACTGTGCAAGCGATCATTTTGAAATGGGAGTATCAGACCACTGCAAATCTACCAAGACCTGGCCGTCCCTCTAAACTTTCAGCTCAGACAAGGAGAAGACTGATCAGAGATGCAGCCAAGAGGCCCATGATCACTCTGGATGAACTGCAGAGAACTACAGCTGAGGTGGGAGAGTCTGTCCATAGGACAACAATCAGTCGTACACTGCACAAATCTGGCCTTTATGGAAGAGTGGCAAGAAGAAAGCCATTTCTCAAAGATATCCATAAAAAGTCTCGTCTAAAGTTTGCCACAAGCCACCTGGGAGACACACCAAACATGTGGAAGAAGGTGCTCTGGTCAGATGAAACCAAAATCAAACTTCTTGCCCACAACGCAAAACGATATGTTTGGCGTTAAAGCAACACAGCTCATCACCCTCAACACACCATCCCCACTGTCAAACATGGTGGTGGCAGCATCATGGTTTGGGCCTGCTTTTCTTCAGCAGGGACAGGGAAGATGGTTAAAATTGAGGGGAAGATGGATGCAGCCAAATACAGGACCATTCTGGATGAAAACCTGTTGGAGTCTGCAAAAGACCTGAAACTGGGACGGAGATTTATCTTCCAACAAGAATGATCCCAAACATACAGCAAAATCTACAAAGGAATGGTTCACAAATAAACGTATCCAGGTGTTAGAATGGCCAAGTCAAAGTCCAGACCTGAATCCAATCGAGGATCTGTGGAAAGAGCTGAAAACTGCTGTTCACAAACGCTCTCCCATCCAACCTCACTGAGCTCAAGCTGTTTTGCAAGGAAGAATGGGCAAGAATTTCAGTCTCTCGATGTGCAAAACTGATAGAGACATACCCCAAGCGACTTGCAGCTGTAATCGCAGCAAAAGGTGGCTCTACAAAGTATTAACGCAAGGGGGGCCGAATACTTTTGCACGCCCCACTTTTCATTTTTTTATTAGTTAAAAAAGTTTCAAAAATCCAATAGATTTCGTTCCACTTCACAATTGTGTCCCACTTGTTGGTGATTCTTCACAAAAAATAAAAATGTATATCTTTATAAATGAAACCTGAAATGTGGCAAAAGGTTGAAAAGTTCAAGGGAGCCGAATACTTTCGCAAGGCACTGTATATCGATCCATCTACAATATGTATAAAATCTACAGATAAACTTCTTTAGAAACCTGGATTTTCCGTTTAGCAAGTCAATGGCAGGTTCAGACAAACTGCACTAAAAACATGCTGGTTCCAGGCCAGCTATACGCTAGTTACTGCTCAGGATCAGTTTTGGGGCTCATTCAAATAGGTAATGAATGCATAGTGTCTGCTGGGCTCTGTGCACCCACTCCTGCCCCCCCCCCCCCCATGTACAATTTTAACATGTGACAGTGTTAGTGCACCCGCTCTGTCTGTGCCCACTGCTAGTCTGCCTGTGTGCAGCTCCAATGTGGATGAAGACGCAGCAAAATACATACAGTTTGTGTAAGAGGCTCATCACCCATCTGAATGAGCCCATAGGGCCCATTCACACCTACACATTACATACATCTATTTGTTGCAGCGTCATTCATTTCCAGTGGAAGCCCAACATAACAGGTACACACCACCACACGCAGGGTGCAATTTTCAGTCCACTGGGGTGCAGTGGCACCCCATTCAAATGAATGGGCTGCCCTAAAGAATACGTGTGGAATGCTGCAGCTGAACATCTGTTACAGACAAAATTAGCATTGCTTTCCAGTAAATCTCATTTATAAGACACTCCGGGAAAATCAGCTTGCCTGGAATTCTAGAGCTTGATACAAGTTCATAGGTTATTTAATGTGATAATTAGCAACTACATTTCCAGTAATAATAAAACAGTTTTATTGTAATGAAAATTGCTCTGACAACTGAAGTTGTTTCTCTTTATTCACATGAAGCGGCATGCTTTTAATTCAGAGAAGCAGAAAGTGTATTAAAGGGATTGTGCTGGGAGAAGTTTTATCTGTAACCCTTCCCTTTTGATATGCATACTCCTCACTGATTGAACATGAAACATGAGTATGCACATCTAACGGAATACCGGGGTTGCCTTCTTACATAATTATATAAAACATTCTATATGCAGAGAGGACAATTTCTGTAGACACTTGATCTTTCTAGAACAGCTTTTCAAAGTACAGCTGGGAAAAGGCAAACAGTTATAGCAGCTCCATGGCTAAGTGGTTAACACTTCCGCCTGGCAGCACTCGGGTCATCGGTTTGAATACCAACCATAATACCTGCCTGGAGTTTGCATGTTGTCCTTGTACCTGCATGCTCTTCCTCCTACACTCCAAAGACATGCTAGTGGGCTGATTGACTCCTGCTTAAATTGTCCCTAGTACCGTAGGAGTAGTAATGTGAGTTAGCAGGGTGGATTTGATTTAAATCACTAGTAAAAAAGCTTGAATTAAATGAACAAGATTTAAATCATAATATTTAACCGCTTGCCGAACAGTTATACTGCAGCAGATTGCCTAGGCTGCGCAAATTGCCATAGGCTTGTACAGGGTGATCGTTGGGCATGCCGATTGGACAGCGGGGGAGCCAATCAGTGGGTCCGGTGGACTCTATGTCCGCCGGCTGCCCACAATCATTCCCTGTAGTGACAGAATGGGGATCTGTCATAGTAAACAAGGCAGATCTCTGTTCTGACAGGGGATGACACACAGATCCGGTCTTTCTGCTATGCAGGAAAATGGATCTGCGTGTTGTCCCAGGCAGCCCATCCGCCCGCATAGTTAGAAACAAAGTGAGGGAACACAGTTAACCCCTTGATTGCCCCGTTAAACCCTTCCCTGCCACTGCCATTAGTAAATCGTTAGTGCATATTTTTAGCACTGATCACTACAATGACGCTGGTTCGCAAAAAACAAAAAAAAAAACACACACACACACACACACACACACACACACACACACCAACTCAGGTGTCTGCCAGCCGCAATCCCACAAAAAAAAAAAATCCCTAATCAAACGCTATTACTAGGAGAAATAAAATAATAAATAAATTATATATATATATATATATATATATATATATATATATATATATATAGTCCCATATCCTATTTTTTTTACCAAACATATGTAGTAGAATACAAATTGACCTAAATTGATTTTTTTTTTTTCCTTTTTTGCACTATAAAAATAAAAAATAAAATAAAAAACACCACACAAAACAAAAATCGCAGCGGTGATCAAACACCACCAAAAGAAAGCTCTATTTGTGGGAAAAAAAAAAGGACGTCCATTTTATTTGGTACAGGTCACATGACTGCGCAACTGTCAGTTAAAGTAACGCAGTGCCATATCGCAAAAAATGGCCCGTCATTAAGGGGGCAAATCCTTCTGGGGTTGAAGTGGTTAAAGAGCAACTGTCATCTGTCCCGCAGCGGCTTCTCCTCTGACCCACTGTGACATACCGACAGTCCTATTCACTTTAATGGGACAGCTGGTGATGTGGCATTGACACAAGGTGCTAACAGGCGCTGCTATGATGGCTCTGAAATGACGGCTCTGAAATGACAAGTGCTCTTTAACCACTTAAGGACCAGGCCTCTTTTTCAGAATTGGTGTTTACATGTTTAAAACAGTTTTTTTTGCTAGAAAATTACTTCGAAAAAAAACCAATATAAAATGTTTGGGGGTTCTAACACCCTAGAGAATAAAATTGCGGTCATTGAAATACTTTTTTTCACACCGTATTTGCGCAGCGGTCTTACAAGCACACTTTTTTGGGAAAAAATTCACTTTTTTGAATAAAAAAATAAGACAACAGTAAAATTAGCCCAATTTTTTTTTATATTGTGAAAGATAATAGTACGCCGAGTAAATTAATACCAAACATGTCACGCTTCAAAATTGCGCCCGCTCGTGGAATTGCGTCAAACTTTTAGCCTCAAAAATCTCCATAAGCAACATTTAAAAAATTCTACAGGTTGCATTTTTTGCGTTACAGAGGAGGTCTGGGGCTAGAATTATTGCTCTCGCTCTACCGATCGCGGCGATACCTCACGTGTGGTTTGACCACCGTTTTCATATGCGGGCGCTACTCACGTATGCGCAAGCTCGTCATGACTGGGTGTTTTTTTAAAAAAATATTTTTTTTTCTTATTTTAATTGATTTTATTTATTTTTACACTGTTTAAAAAAAAAAAAAAAAAAGGGATCACTTTTATTCCTATTACAAGGAATGTAAACACCCCTTGTAATAGAAAAAAAGCATGACAGGTCCTCTTAAATATGAGATCTGGGGTCAAAGTGTCCTCAGATCTCATATTTGGGCTAAAATGCAAAAAAAAAAAAAAAAAAAAAAAATATACCTTTAAGAGGTATGGGCAGAAGTGACGTTTTGACGTCGCTTCCGCCCTCCTATGGTATAGAGACAAGTGGGGGCCATCTTAGCCTCACTTGTCTCTATGCCTAGCAGACGAAAGGACCCGATCGCCTCCGCCGCTACCGACGGCTCCGGTAAGTGGCGGAAGGTGCGGGAGGGGGGGTGGCACCTCTCCCGCCGCCGATAGCGGTGATCTCGCTGCGAATCCGCCGCAGAGACCACCGTTATCGTACAGCCGACCGCCGCCTGAAGAGATGGATATCTCGGTTGTGGCAGCAGCTGCTGCCGTTACCGAGATATCCCTCTTCAAAAATAGGACGTACATCGTCGTGCGGCGGTCGGCAAGTGGTTAAATGTAAGGACTTATTCTTTCTGGTTGTCGGAATTTTAAATATTTACAAACAAAATCAAAGGTTTCCCCATTTAGAATAGGCGGTCAGGTTAGTAAAACAACGATATCAGAACCGATTCAATCATACAGTTTGTAGTGCACATAGATTTGCAAAACAATGGGATAAAAGGAATATTCCTGAACTTTATTTTACCTCATGGTTACTGTGAAACTGTGTGAAAGCATCAATGCAGTACATGTTATCTCAGCTTGCATTCATTGAATGAGTTTACCAAAAATGTAAATATTGCAGAATATACAGCCTCATGCTACATAACCAAGCACCATTTCATGCTGAATAAACAAAATTATTAAAATGTATCTTAACCACTTAAAGAGGAGGGCCGTTAAAAAAAAAAAAAAAATTAAAAAAGTCAGCAGCTGCAAACACTGCAGCTTCTGACTTAATAAGCCGACTTACCTGTCCAGGGCGCCCGCGATGTCGGCCGACCCGTCCCTCGGCTCTCGGCGCCGCCATTCCTTCTAAGGGAAACAGGCAGTGGAGCCTTGCGGCTTCACTGCCCGCTTTCTACTGCGCATGCGCGAGTTGCGCAGCGCTTTGTGAATGGGACGCGCTGTGTTCTGGGACACACAGTTCCCAGAACACAGCGCGACCCATTACCCAGAAGACAACGCGTTGAGGAGAGAAGAAAGAAGATCTCTGCGGAAGAGGAAGATTAGGATTATGTGCCTAGCAACAGGCATTTCTGGTAAGTAAAAAAAAAAAAAATAATAATTTTCTTCATTTTTTTTTTTTTTTTAGATTTTTTTGTCATTTAAAAAAAAAAAAAAAAAATTCAGGGTGGCCCTCCACTTTAAGGACAGCCCACCGCATATATACTGTGGCAGGGCAGCCTTAATGCTTGATGCGTGGGTCCGGCGGCTGAGATCGCTCCTCAGAGAGGCAGAACGGATATCTGCCACTAGTGTAAACAAAGCAGATCCCTGTTCTGACAGGAGAGTTCAGTGAGATCGTATGTTCCTAGTGATCAGGGAAAGCAATCTCTACTCCCAGTCAGTCTGCTCCCCCCAAACACCTCCCTAAGGAACATTTAACCCTTTGATCGCCTCCTAGTGTTAACCCCTTCCCCGCCAGTGTCATTTATACAGTGATCAGTGGCTATTGTTAGCTCTAAACACCAATAATGTCACTGGTCCCCAAAAAAGCGTCAAAAGGTGCCCGATCTGTCTGCCAGCAATGTCGCAGTCCCGCTAAAAATCGATGATCACCGCTCACTAGTTAAAAAATGAAAATAGAGAATAAAAATGCCATAAATCAAAATGGAATAAGAATACCATTACTTAGGTATTCAGATTACGGCCAAACTATTGGATTTATACAACAAAAACTTCTTAGCCCTGAAAAGAGCCCAAAAGAATTTAAAAGACTGGGAGAATCTCAATGTCTCGTGGTTTGGCTGATCAGCCCTCCTAAAAATTATAATCTTACCACGCCTTTTATACCTTATGCAGACGATTCTGATTAACTTACCGGCCTCTTTCTTTGCTGCCTATAAGAGGGCTTGCTCATTGTTCATATGGAGAAGCTCTTCAACCCGGAATTAAGAACTCCCGACTCACATGCTCAAAAACTAAAAAAGGTGGCATTGGATTGCCAGAAGACACAAATACTATCTGGCTTGCCACCTCATGCGAATTGTGGACTGGAACATCCATGAGCCTGGGAAAGTCTGGGTGGCCTACCTTTTGAAGAGCGAGGGCCACTTAAGAGTCCGTTTACATCTGCCACTCCATAGAAGTGAATGGAGGGTCCGCGTGGGTTGAACCAATCAGGTGAAAGGGGCCTAAGGCTGCTTTCCCACTGATGTGCGGCAGTTTACCTGCACTGCGGGTGCAGTATAGTGCACCCGTGGCTTTCCTGCAGGTTAGCTGCACTTTGCCATTGAGGTATATTATATCCTGCAGGGGTGGTGCACTTTCTGAAAGCACACCAAACCCACAGATAACAGACTATGCCTCAGTGCAGGTAACCCGAAGGTGCAGTGTGCTGCACCTGCGGATCAGTTTGAAAGCAGCCCAGTAACTGCTGCAGAACAGATATGCCCATATATACACTGCTTTTAGTAATAAACTTACCTTTAATAACAGTCTTCCATACAAGTATCGCTGGCTGTTGCTGTCCCAGGCAGAATGCATTTGGCATCACTCCACTTGGGACAGAGTCGGTGCTATACAGAAAGCATCTGCAAAGGTGGCTCTGCTCCCTCCACAGCCCATTGCTTCATTTAAAAACACTGATGTTCTCGGATGGCGGGTCAGCAGCCCATGATCTGGGCTTGAGAACCTGCTTTTCCAAAGCAGGAGGTCACGGGCGACATCAGAAGGCTCCGTGGGCCACATGCGGCCCCCGGGCCACTGGTTGGGCATCCCTGCCTTAGAAGAATCGTTCACACAACTTCCTCTTGGTGCTTTGCCTTGGACACTCCCTAATCATTGGCCACAAGAGACCTTGATACACCCTCTTATTAAACCTTCCCTTGGGGCCTTTAAACAAAATGATAAAGGACGGGACATTCTCCTCGACCCTGGGGCCTCCGACAGCACTAAGGGCAAACCCCAATTTCACACCATGCGATTCCAACTCCTTCCTAAGCCAACAGTGGCCCAACGACAAGGTTTTAGCACATCAATTCTTTCTAAATGGATCCCCTCGTTCATTCGAGAACTTGGTATTTATGTCCCTCTCCAATCCCTTTCCATTCTGGACATACAGGCAGATACAACACTTTCTCTCCTCTTAAGTGCCGACAGAGACCTGGGCGAGACAACTCACACCCTTTGAATCCTTATGTACTCGGCCTCCCCCACAAAGACACATATATATATATATATATATATATATATATATATATATATATATATATATATATATATATATATATATATATATATATATATATATATATATATATACACACACACACACACACACACACACATATACATACATACATACATACATACATACATAGAAGACCCATTCCAGTCAATGTCCTGGACTCAGCATGTATAGCCTGGGAGACAGACCTTCAGACCTCCCTTACTGACCAAGGCTGGGACCTTATTCATGAATATACCCATAAAGGGATAGCTCAATGTTGCAATTCAGGAAAACTGCTACAAAATTGAAACCCGCTGGTATAGAACTCCATCACGCCTACACAAATTTTCCCCATCTATCCCAGACACATGCTGGAGATGTGGAAAAGCAAAGGGAACCATGCTTCACATTTGGTGGGACTGCGATTCCCTTAAATCATTCTGGAAGTACATGAGCTCATTACACGTCACTACGTACGCCTTGGATTACTCCCCTGCAAAGTACCTCTTACACCCTACATATCTAACCAAAAAAAAAAAAAAAAAAAGGAATATCATCAATCATTCCGATACATTGGCAATTTAAACACACTCCAATGAATAGAGAATGGGTCTTTAGGATATGGAAGAGCTAGTTCATATCACTCAAGAGCAGATACAAAAACGTGGGCATGCTGGACCCACTTTAAAACAACTCAACGCTTTTAAGCCTACGAATCTTAAACTCAAACCATCACTTCACTGGTCGTTGGAGGGAAAAGAAAATGAATCTGAGATATAAAAAGGCAACATTGGAGGAGAATAGATACTGGGGTCTCTCATAAGAGCCCGTCTCTTAGCCCTTGTACACACGGTCGGAGATTGGTCGGAAACTGTTGCATACACACGGTCGGACAAAGTTGTTGGAAAATCTGACGTGATGACGTTATTTCGTTACGACGGGACTACATTCACGCTAATAGCTTTGGTGTAGGAATTTGATCTGAGCATGCGTGGTACTTTGTCCGATCAGAATTCTCTACACATGATCGGAGTATGTCCGATCGGGGCATTTTGTCAGAAAATTTTACCAACAAGTTGGAAAACTTGGTCCGTCAGATACTCCGATGGAAACAGTCCGATGGAGACCACACACAGTCGGAATATCCGACAAAACGGTCCGATTGGACACATTCCATCGGAATCTCCGACCGTGTGTACAAGGGCTTAGGCTACCTTATACAGTTCTGATGGCACACCCCCCCAGTTATATACTACGGGATTAGAATATCCATACGTGAAGAGGCATAAAAGCTCTATGACCCAACAACTAACAATTATTTGACCCAACAACTTTTACTTACATGATCCCTAGGAACGAATATTCTATTTCAGTTTTGTTCATGCACCAGGGCTTGATAACCATCGGTTTTCTATGGTGACTTTATATGCCTTGGAATTTTGCAAATATTGTTGCCAAACCCTTATTGTATGCACTGTTCTTAGTAATTCCAATAAAAAAAGTTTTTGTACTTTTAGACGTGATAACTTTTGCGCAAACCAATCAATATACACTTATTGCAATTTTTATTGCCAAAAACATGTAGCATACACATTGACCTAAACTGATAAATGTTTTGGGGATTTTTTCCCCCCCAAAATGGTTGGCATTTTTTGGTTATAGCACAAACAATAAAAAGAGCAAAGGTGATCAAATACCACCAAAAGAAACCTATTTGTGGGGAAAATAAAGGTACAACATCGCACGACCACACAATTGTCAGTTAAAGTGTTGCAGTGCTCTATTGCAAAAAATGGCCTGGTCATTAAGGGGGTAAATTCTTCTGGTCCTTAAGCGCAAGAAAAAATAAATAAATAAATAATATCTTTAGATAGAAGTTTACTCCAAAATCTTTTTAATTCATTTTTTGAACAAAATTTGATAAGCCAGAAAAATCTGATTTAAATAAAAAAAAAAATTTTTTTTTTTTACTTTTCTTTTCAAAATCATTGATTTTTTATCAACCCTGTTGAGTTAGGGAGCTTCGGTTGTAAGCTCCACGAGGGCATGGACTCATGTGAATGTATATATTATATACGTAAATTGATGGCGCTATACAAGTACCTTTAACAAATAAATAAAATAAAATTCTCCAGTCAAAAAAGTAATTTTGTTTTTGGCTTGGTCAGAACAGAAACAGATGGACAACCTCTCAAAAAAAGGACAAAGATGATTTGACCCCTTTCTCACTTTGTGTTTTTTTCTAACAATGTTTGTATTGCTGTCCTTGTCTCAGGAGTCACTCCCCACCCAAAAAAGAAAGTTTGTATGGTCATTATAGGGATGGAACATAGGGAAAACCTCACCAGTCAGTCATTGAAAGAAATACAAACTTGACAAGGAATGATAACCCTTCCACATTCCAGTCAAAAACGTTTTTTTGGATTGAATTTAGCCAAATATCTTCTATCTTTTTACATTTAGCCACAAACTGAAGCTCTTTTCCCCATCTATCTTCTTCGCTATCGGTTTACAATCCATTGAAATAAAACTCCTGCGGTTTACAGGCAGTTTACCTCTGTATTATTAATGGGGTGATTCATTTCTTATCACATAAGCCTGATGTCTTGGTTAGAGAAATGGAGTTGCATAACAATGAGCTCTGCCGTCTCTTTGGATAACCCATAGTGCTGTGGGACTCCTCTTGTGTATTAATCTTTGTTTGTAGATCATTGGGGGGGGGGGGGGGGGGGGGAAGGAAGAAGGAGAAAAAATATAAAACTAAAATTCAGAGAGTAAATGACTCAAACCCCCTCTAGTTACCCTAGAAGAATGAATGCGTGTATCGGGATTTGGCCAGCTTGCTTTGCAGCAATATAGCCACCAGTAGCACGGGTCCAATTGTGGCTGCCATCTATCACTCCACTGCACACAGAATAATTCAATTCCTACACGTTCCACAGAATTATAAGCATATACCAGGAAGGGAATGGAACAGCTCATCAATGGTCAAGTATACAAGTCAGTGATTCATACAGAATCAGAATGCACAAAATGTAGCAGGAAATATTACACTATGAGTAACAACTAGAACTACCAAGCAAAAGAAGAAGGAAAAAAAAAAAAAAAAACACAACTGAAATGAAGAATTCAGGAAATAACAAAGAGCACAAGCACAGAGGTTTCAGCTGATGTTGCAATGTGCAATTCCCAGAAGAGGGCAGAGAAGAGATTTCAGGAAACATTAACTAATGTACTGAGCGAGGACAAACAATTCAGGACTATGGTAATAAGCAAATAAAGTGACAAACCCCAGAGAGCACAGATTTTAGTTTACAATGTTCTAATCAATGACATATAAATTATAATTGCTAATATTAGTGAATGAGGATTATTCCTATTAGCACTCTGAGTACTGCCTGGGAGATGGAAAATTAGACTTTATTGTGCAAAAAAGGAAAGAAAAAAGAATTTACAAGATCTGATTAGAATTTTTTTTTTTTATTACACAAGACTGAATTTTCAACAAACAATAACAAGATCTGTAAGGCTCGGTTCACACAGGGGCGACACAACTTCAGGACGACTTTGTGAGGCAACTTGGAGACGACTTGAACACGACTTTTAGACACGACCTGGGGCGACTTAGAAGTCGCCCCAGGCCAGGCGACTTTTGCCGTGGCCAGAGAATGAGCTCTGAAGGTGAAACTCCACGGCAAATTTCTGAAAAAAATTTGGCGTGGGTTCCCCCTCCGAGAGCATACCAGGCCCTTAGGTCTGGTATGGATTCCAAGGGGAACCCCCTACGCCGAAAAAACGGCGTGGGGGTCCCCCCCAGACCCTTATCCGAGCACGCTACCCGGCCAGCCAGGAAAGGGGGTGGGGACGAGCGGGCGGCCCCCCCTCCTGAGCCGTACCAGGCCGCGTGCCCTCAACATGGGGGGGTGCCTTGGGGGAGGGGGGGCGTGCGGTCCCCCACCCCAAAGCACCTTGTCCCCATGTTGATGAGGACAAGGGCCTCTTCCCGGCAACCCTGGCCGTTGGTTGTCGCGGTGGCTTATCGGAATCCGGGAGCCCCCTTTAATAAGGGGCCCCCGGATACCGGCCCCCCACCCTATGTGAATGAGTATGGGGTACAATGTACCCCTACCCATTCAACTGTAAAATAAAGTACAAAAAAAAAAAACACAACACACAAGATAAAATAGTATATTGCACAGCTCCGGGGGTCTTCTGTCTTCAGGGGTCTTCTCGCCGGACTCCTCCGCTATCTTCTTGTAGCTCTTTTGCTAGCGGAGGAGCCCGGCTTTCTTCCTCACCGCCGCCCTCTTCTTCCGACTTCGGGGATCTTGGCCCCCTCTTTGGTTCTTCTGCCGGGCCACTGCGCCTTCTTATAGCTCTTTTACAAGCGGTGGCCCGGTCTTCTGTCGCCGACGCCTTCCGTTCTTCTTCTTCTGGAGATGTTGACTCGACGTTCTCTCCGGCAGAAGAAGAAGGAAGAAGAAGGAGAAAGAAGAAAGAAGGAAGAAGGAAGGACGGAAGGCGGCGACAGAAGACCGGGCCACTGCTTGTAAAAAAGAGCTATAAGAAGGCGCGGTGGCCCGGCAGAAGAACCGAAGAGGGGGACAAGACCCCCGAAGTCGGAAGAAGAGGGCGGCGGCGAGGAAGAAAGCCGGGCTCCTCCGCTAGCAAAAGAGCTACAAGAAGATAGCGGAGGAGTCCGGCGAGAAGACCCCCCCGAAGACGGAAGACCCCCGGAGCTGTGCAATAAACTATTTTATCTTGTGTTTTTTTTTGTACTTTATTTTACAGGTGAATGGGTAGGGGTACATTGTACCCCATACTCATTCACATAGGGTGGGGGGCCGGTATCCGGGGGCCCCCTTATTAAAAGGGGGCTCCCGGATTCCGATAAGCCCCCGCCCGCAGACCCCGACAACCAACGGCCAGGGTTGTCGGGAAGAGGCCCTTGTCCTCATCAACATGGGGACAAGGCACCCCCCCATGTTGAGGGCACACGACCTGGTACGGCTCAGGAGGGGGGGGGGGGGGCGCCCGCTCGTCCCCACCCCCTTCCCTGGCCGGCCGGGTAGCGTGCTCGGATAAGGGTCTGGTGTGGATCTGGGTGGGACCCCCACGCCGTTTTTTCGGCGTAGGGGGTTCCCCTTGGAATCCATACCAGACCTAAGGGTCTGGTATGCTCTCGGAGGGGGAACCCACGCCAATTTTTTTTCAGAAATTTGGCGTGGAGTTCCCCCTTCAGAGCTAATAATTCTGTCAAAGTCGCCTCCGTATAGACAGAGATCCGACTTGGAGGCGACCTCCATTGAAATCAATGGGTACAAGTCGGATTGAAGTAGTACAGGAACTTCTTTTGAAGTCGGAGCGACTTCAGTAGCGTGCATTAAGACGGCTCTCATTCACTTACATTGATTTTTAAATGTTGTCCGACCTGAGGCGACTAGGGGCGACCTCAAGTCGGATCTGAGTCGCCGCTGTGTGAACCGAGCCTAAATAAGGATCTGCTTGTCAACAATCAACTTTAAAAACAACCTGCATTTGAAACTACCGGTTAGTTCCCAGGTGGGTCAGGGGACTTCCTATGACGCATTATAAAGGTTGATCTGGTATAATTCATATTAATCGTTTCACCTCACTGCTCATACTTGTAAGGGTCTTTCTCCCCCCCCCCCCTCAACATACATGTCACAGCCCCCCCCGATTCTCCTCTTCTGGGGTCCCCCAGTGGCCCTCCTGGCTCCTCCTCTTCTTGAGTGCCCCCACAGAGAGCCACTTTCCATGGGGGGCACTCGTGCGTGTGTGCTCCCATGTCCTGCTGCTGCATCTATTGACAGACAGCACGACACAGCCCCGCCCCGTGTCACTGGATTTTATTGACAGTAGCGAGGGCCAATGGCTCCTGCTGCTAACAATCCATCCAATGAAGACCCAAGACAGCGGCTGGAGCTGCTGTATTCGTCCCTGTAATGATCAAGTTCAACTAAGTAAAAGAAGGGCTCCTGGGGGGGGCTGCTGCATAGAATGCATTAAGGGGAAAAACCTCAAGGGTTTACAACCCCTTTAAAGTGTATAGAACCCTAAAATTGCTAATACAGTCATGCATGTTTTTGTTTTTTCCTCAATAAACTAGTACATGTTGTTTCTTATAGTGTTACATTCTGTGTTAGTAGAAAATACCTGGTGATCCGGCCAGTTCCCCAGCCTCTGTTGCCTTCTTACCATGCTTAACAGATCCATCCCGAGCCATGCATCCGGATAAACCAATTATGGCACTGGGTGACCAGAATTATTATTTGGACCCTGCTCTTAATAAAATGTCTGTTACGAGTGCTCAGATTACTAGGTTATTCGATTATTCGTTTTTTTTTTGCATTAAGATAAAAGCCTTTTGTGTGTAGCAGCCCCCTAATACTTACCTGTGGTCCCTCTGTTCAGCGATGTCACACAAGTGTCTCAGCCGACCGAGATTCTCCGTTCCAATTGGCCGAGACACAGCAGCGGTGCCACTGGCTCCCACTGCTGTCAAAGACGGCTAGCCAATTAGGGGAGGGGGGGGGGGGCAGGAAGCTGTGTCAATTCAGACTCAGCTCAGGTGCCCCCATAGCAAGCTGCTTGATGTGGGGGCACTGAACAGAAGGGAGGAGCCAGGATCACAGGAGAGGGACCCGTGAAGAGGGGGATCTGTTACAACCTGTTTGTTACTTTTATTAGGGGGGAAAAAATAAATAAAACGAGACTTGATAATCATTTTAAGATGTGCGGATGGAGAGAAATCTGGACAGCATGCCACTCTGCAACGGAGAGAAGATTCTTATATGATATGGGGTTAGGCAACTCTTCTATTCTTCCTATGATACAGTCGTTTCAATATGAACTGAGAAGCACATCGGACCACTTACTATTTTACATACAATGTCCAAAAAAAGAAAAAGAAAAGAAAAACCCATCACTGCGGAAAGTCAACCAAGACCCAATTTTGGAAACACTTACTGCCTTTCCTGGGAGCTAAACTGCAATACTGCTCCAGAGGTTCAGAGTATCAGAGGTACGGTAAGTCTGGGTCCACACTATCTGCGGAGCAGCTAGCAGCTGGGGGTCCAAAGCATCCCTGTTCACCGTTTTAGGGGTGAATCAAGTCCGAATTTTTGCCTGAATTCAGACCTAAAAACAGAGCCAAAGACACACAGGAGCCAAATGCAGTGCGCTCTTCGGCCGCTCCGGAGATAAAAGAGAAGTATTTTTTATTTTTTTGATTCATACTGACCTAGGGGGATGTAGCATCGTTCCAATGCTGCAGCTGTTCCCCAGCGCCTCCAACACTGAGAACCGAACGATCAAACACTGCCGATCAGCTGAGATGGATATCGGCCCAGGGATCTGGCAGATCTAGACTCCATGGTCCTGAGGACGTCTGAGCCTGGACAGAAATTGGCGACATCAGCAGAAAGCAGACTTCAGCCCGCTGTCTGCTGAAAGTGGGTCATAGGAGTGCAAAACGAACTACACGCCTGTGATCCACAGGAGAAGTACAGCCAATAGAGCTTTGGCTGTACTCCTCCTTTACATAGATCAGGGCTTGATCTAGTTTGAGTGTCTGTTCTGGTCGGTTATTGTTGTGTATTTTAGGTAGGAAAAAAAAATAAAGGTTTTATATTTAGGGTCAGCGTGGACACTAGGACACTTTTGTTTTTTGTTTTTTAACTTAAAGAGAATGCATTGGGGCAAAAAACTAGTCACCTTTACAACTTTAAAACTATTGCATTTTTTTTTTTTATATATATAAAATAAAAGTGTGAGTTTAATGTCACTGTAATACTGATTGACTAAACAAAGTGGACTTGTCATCTGTGCACCAGGACAGGCGATCAGCAATATGCATTACTGCCATGGCACAAGCATGTTTTGCCTTGCTCCTGAACTTTGCCTACCCCTACCTAACTCAAGGATTAATTAGCAGAAACAAAACCCTCTACAGCAGAACAGCATCAACTTGCCACCAAGGACAATCTGAATAAATGAACCACAAAGCTCACTTCCTACCGCAGTCTTAAAGTGATAGTTGAATCAAAGAGATAACTACACCAAGTGAAAACTTGTCATATCGAAAAGGTCAGTCTTGTGTTAACCTGTAGGAATAATGTGGATGTTACTACAGCTTCTATCACTTCTTTGGCTCTAACACTGTGTGGTTTAAAAGACCTTATTGTTTTTAATTAAGCCACAATAAAAAAAAAAAAAAAAAAAAATCAGATTTAAAAAGGAGTTGTAAAGGCAGGAGGTTTTTTTATTTATCTTCATGCATTCTATGCATGAAGATTAAAACAAATAAAAATAAAAAAGACGACTTGTGTGTGTAGAAGCCCCACCAGCACCCCTAATTACCTACCTGAGCACTTAAAAAATAAAATTTAAAAAAGGGATAAAATTATTTTCCAATTATTATACTATAGCTTTAATTATTTATTTTAAATCCCTTTTTTTTTTTTTTTTATTTTTTTTTTAGGGAATATGGAATATAAATAGCCCCCGTGATAGAAATAGGTCGTGACAGGTACTGGAGAGATCTGGGGTCTATGTATGTTGGGGACGTTCCCTCCTGCTGCTTGTAAAAGCAATCCAGCACTAGGATTGCTTTTACAAGAAAGCCAAAATGTCAGCTCTAAAAAACACAACACTGATGCGTTGCTGGAGCTGAAGTGGTTAAGAATCACTTAAAGCGGGGTTCCACGCAAAAATGAAACCTGCGCTTTTTGGAACACCCCCCACCTCCCCCCCCCCCCCTCCGGTGTCACATTTGGCACCTTTCAGGGGGGAGGGGGGAGCAGATACCTGTCTAATACATGTAGATGGCGGTGGCAGCACCTGGGAGCAGAGGGACAGATCGGCTTCGGGTGCTGACATCACGGGCGCCCTGGACAGGTAAGTGTCCATATTTTAAAAGTCAACAGCTGCAGTATTTGTAGCTGCTAACTTAAAAAATAAATAAATAAAAACGGCGGAACTCCGCTTTAAAAGAGACTGTAAAGGCAAAAAAAAAAAAAAATGCAGGGGGAGCAAACAAGCGGACCTTCTCCTTTTGAGCGGAGCTCCGCTTTAAGTAGGTGAATCAGAAAGTATTTAATCCAGAGACAGACGCCAACTAGCAATTTTAGAAGAAAGTCAGCACCTTGCATGCTTGTCATAATAGGCTTCTATAAAACAGAACTTCACTCACTTGAAATAATTTCTTATTGTGGTCCCCCTCCTTCCTCTTACTCAAATGCTAAAAATATTTATTCTATTTTTTACATTTTGTGCTGCATGGCTTTCCGGCCTAGTCTGGGCCTCGTTGCCTCCTGGGATCTCAATCTCACAGGTCACAGTGAAATGAAGGGGAAGCTCTGGTGACTTCCAGCATCCAATTTTGTGCAAGCATGTTTTTTCATGCGATTGGGTATGCTCTGCAAAGTCTCAAAATTGGGCTAACTTTACTGATTATTGTAATTAATTGAAGTGTATTTTTTTCCCCAAGAAAATTGTTTGAAAGAACGCTGTGACAAAATATTGCAACCATTTTATGCTGTACTAATAAAAAAATAAAAAAAAAAAAATTTATTGTAAGCCACAAGTGTCAGAAAAAGGTTTAGTCTTTAAACTGACCTCATTTACAGACTGAAGTTCATCTCTGGTCTAAAACAGAGGTCTCCAAACCTTCTAAACAAAGGGCCAATTTACTGTCCTTCAGACATTAGGGGGCTGGGCTGTGGCCATCAGGAGTACAAAATCCACCATCATTGGTGTCATTGGGAGAAATTGTGCCCTTCATTGGTGTCAGTAAAAATAGCACCCTAAGGGCCAGATAAAAGCAAGCAAAGGGCTGCATCTGGCCCCCGAGTCGCAGTTTGGAGACCACTGATCTAAAAGAACCAAATGATACGGGGGGTTATTTACGAAAGGTAAATCCACTTTGCACTGAAAGTGCACTTGGAAGTGCAGTCGCTCTAAATCTAAATAAAGGGGTAGATCTGAAATGATTGGAAGCTCTGCTGATTTTATCATCCAATCATGTGCAAGCTAAAATGCTGTTTATTTTCCTTGCATGTCCCCCTCGGATCTACAGCAACTTTACATCCAAGTGCACTTGCAGTGCAAAGTGGATTTGCCGTTAGTAAATAACCCCCAATGTTTCTTTTTATCTCAGCCCTGAGCAATGTTGTGATAAACTTCAATGCCTTTTTTTTGACAGTTCTGAGCACGTTCCTTTTAAAAAGGAGACGTTCATCTTTAAAGTATATAAATGCACATCTTTTTGCAGGTAAAAAAAAAAAAGAAGTGCATAGGGAGCATGTATTTGCTGGTGCAATGCAGGGCTCTTGCAGACTGCGTGTTAGCTGTCTGCAGTTATACACTGACAGGAAGCCTCAATGAACTACCTAGAGCGATCAACAAAGCCCTGGTAGTTCATTGAGAAATACAAGCTGACAGCAGCAAAGGCTGTAGGAATTTGTAGTTTCCCATTCACAGACTCTCTGGATAAATGTTGGGGCCGGGCAGGGCTTTGCACCTTTTTAAATTGTGACAACAGGCGTGGGAAGAAGGTCTCTGGCCTGCTGTCACAGAGGGGACTGGGGGGGGGGGGGTGTAACATGTAATGAAAGATGAACTTATCCTTTAAATGGTGGTGTAGAAGAGGAGTGGGGGGGGGGGGGGGGGGGTAATTCAGAAGCGGTTAGGTTCTGCTTTAATTTGGCCATACACGTGGCGTTTGGTAGAATGATCAAACATTCCATTCATGTTGAAATCGCAAAGTAATCAAAGACAAAGAAATGGTGGGTTTAATTGAATGCAAAAAAGATGGGATCAAAATTGCTCTGATCAAATGGAGTGAAAAATATAGCAACCTATTGTGACAATTCCATTCTGCCTTGATTGGTTTTAGTTTTGATCTTTCAACAAATTGTGCTGAAGCCATCAGGTTATTTTTTGCTCAGTTTCTGGTGATAACAGGAGAGCCAAGTTATGGCAGCACAATAAACCTCTTTCAGACTATAGTGCAGTATAAGTATAAAAAATACAATTCTGGCAGTTCATTTTCTATTTACCGTATATACTCGAGTATAAGCCGAGATTTTCAGCCTCTTTTTTTGAGGCTGAAAGTGCCCCCTCGGCTTATACTCGAGTCATCGCTGTCTGCCTGCTCGATCAGCGTGTCGAGCAGACAGACAGCGGACATTCTAAAATTCAAAAGCCGCGCCTCCGCCTTCGCCTGTGATAGGCGGAACACTGAATTTCCCAGCAGTCAGTGTTCCGCCTATCACGGACATCCGCTCATCCTCGTACTACGGACGAGGATGAGACGATGTCCGTGATAGGCGGAACACAGGCTGCTGGGAAATTCAGTGTTCCGCCTATCACAGGCGAAGGCGGAGGCGCGGCTTTTGAATTTTAGAATGGCCGCCGAGGCGCCGACGAAGAGCGGCGATCCTGGCAAGGCACGGGACGGAGGCAAGGCAAGGCACGGCACGGGACGGGACGGAGGCAAGGCACGGCACGGGACGGAGGCAAGGAGGCAAGGCACGGGACGGAGGCTCGGGACGGAGGCTCGGGACACACACACACACGGACACACACACACAGGGATGGATGGATGGAGACACACACACACAGGGATGGATGGATGGAGACACACACACACACAGGGATGGATGGATGGAGACACACACACACACAGGGATGGATGGATGGAGACACACACACACACACACAGGGATGGATGGATGGAGACACACACACACACACACACACACAGGGATGGATGGATGGATGGATGGACACACACACACACACAGGGATGGATGGATGGACACACACACACACAGGGATGGATGGATGGATGGACACACACAGGGATGGATGGATGGATGGACACACACACACACACACACACAGGGATGGATGGACGGACACACAGGGATGGACGGACACACAGGGATGGACGGACACACAGGGATGGACGGACACACACACAGGGATGGACAGGCATGTCTCACCCTCGGCTTATACACGAGTCAATAAGTTTGCCAGTTTTTTTGGGGGTAAATTGGGGGCCTCGGCTTATATTCGGGTCGGCCTATACTCGAGTATATACGGTAACGAGGGAAGGGAAAAAAAATACACAAAACGATAATAATACAACATTTGCCTACAAATCTTGACAATATCAAAGCATATGGAAAAACGTGTACAGTGAACTGCAGGAAAAGTGAATAAAAGAATGTGAAGCCTCGTCATGGCGATGTCACCAGTTACCGTTAGCATGCCATAAATGCCACATGCAGGTTTACTAGCTCCAGACATCTGTCTGCCTAAACCGCACATTTACAACCTCCATACACCCCCTGGATGAGTAACTAGTCAGTCATTCGCACTCCATTGAAGCTGACAACACCTCACACCCACACCGCAGAGTCTTTATGAGAATCTTATTACACACAAAAGTTAGGAACCTAAAAAACACACACGGATATCCCTTACAGTAACTATAATAAAAGAGTTGACTGGAAATCACCTATAATAAACCCCGGGGTATATGAACGGACAGGTGTAATCCCGACTAGGACCACCACAAGCGTAAAGTGGACTTTCACCCAGTTTCTTTACTTAATATTTATCCAGCCCGAAACTCCTTACAAAACAAGAACATTTTTGCAGCCGACCAGGACTTAAAACTATGGGGGGAAACTTTTTTTTTTTCATTTTGGATAGAGTAAAGGGGGGTTATAACCCCTGTCAGGTTTTTTTTTTTTTTTTTTTTACCATCTGTGTTCTATTGCACAGATTCCCAGAATCAGACCGGAAGGGAGGGGAAATCTCTGCAAATTAAGGAAATTCCTTGGGGACCCCCCAGGTCTCCAGAACTAGTGTCCCCATCGGAACATTTCCCCTCCATTACTTTTCTAGGGATTTTCTTTTACTTTAAAAGCGGACTTCTACCCAAAAGTGGAACTTCCGCTCATCTGCATGCTTCCCCCCTCCAGTGCCACATTTGGCACCTTTCGGGGGGAGCGGATACCGGTCTATTACAGGTATCCGGATACCACCTCTGGGAGTCCAGGCTGCGGCCTTTGACGTTTTTTGCTGGAGCTCCCTTCTGTGCCGCCGGGCCAGTAGGAGAGAGGAGCAGAGCCTCGCGCATGCGCAGTAGGGTCTCCGGCGTGAATACGTAAGGCTACACTGCCGGTTACCTTACCCACGATGGCGGCACCCAACAGCTGATGGAAACAACGCTGGACTCCAGCACAGGTAAGTGTCCGATTATTAAAAGCCAGCAGCTGCAGTATGAGTAGCTGTTGACTTTAACTTTTGCAGTGGAGGGCGGACCTCCGCTTTAACTTCCAATGATAATAGTAAGAAGGACAAATCCCTAATGGGGGGCACAGACAGCAAAAAATAAATAAAAACAAAACACCACTGACCCTAACCCATCTACTAGATCCAAAAATAAAAAGTTACGTTTTGCCTTTAGTTTTACTTTAAGTGTATAAATAAATCAATCAATATACGCTTATTGTGATTTTTTTTTTAACAAAAATATGTAGAAGAATATAGAAAATCGGTCTAAACTGGAGGAAGAAATTAGTTTTTTTTAGGGATATTTATTATAGCAAAGTAACAAAAATATTTTTTTTTTCAAAATTTTCTTTTTGTAGTGGAAAAAAAATTAAAAAACAGAAAAAACGTGCAGAAGTGATTAATACCACCAAAAGAAAGCTCTATTTGTGGGGGGGTGTCAATTTTGTTTGGGTACAGCATCGCGCGATCGCGCAAATGTCAGTTAAAGCGACGCAGTGCTGAATCGCAAAAAAGTGGCCTGGTCGTTAAGGGGGCAAATCCTTTCCAGGGCTGAAGTGATTAAAATGTTACTAAACCCAGGACCCTGCATTAACTATATCTGATCTCCCACAGTACACAGAACTGCAATTATTTTAGTAAATATAAACTGCTAAATACCTTTTCTTATCAGAAGTATCTAGCAGTCTTGTGACTTCTATCAGTGTCTGGTCAAAGCTTGTAGGAGGCGTTTTCATTCTCCCCAGATTGTCCTATGAGGCAGCAGGACCCCCTAACGCTCTGTCGGCACAGAGCCAATCGGCACCATCCAGATCACATGCACCCTCCCAAGAAAAAATAAAAAACACCTCCAGCAATACACACCAAAGGTTCTATACTATCAGGAGATGGATTGGGGACAGTGGAAGAAGGGGAGGATCAGAAAAGACAGGATCAAACACCCTTTTTACACAATGCACAGAATTAACCCCTTATGTTCCACAGCGAGTATAACAAACATGCTTTACTGCATATACAGACTGGATTTTATTGTTGTGGGTTTCAGCGAGAATGACATAGTGCCAGCTGCCCGCAGCCAGGAGGGTCACCACATCAAGCATCCCAGGAGGTTTCGGAAGCCAGTTACACTACACCACACAGAGTGTGTGATCAGGGGGCCAGCTGCAAGGACCCAGAAAACACAGCTGCCTCTGAGTGATATCAGCGCTACATTAATGTGTATATCTACCTGGAGGTCAGCTCTATGCTGTGCAGATTAGCTGGTACAGAAACACAGCGAGACAAAATGAAAATAGTATCTGTAACATTTCAGATGTTATTATGACATGCTACAGGGCCTGAGAATAATAGCAGATTCTTTAAAATTAACAGTTGTGTCCATTAATTATTAATGCCTGAAGATGTTAGAGACCATTTATTCAAGCCGGGGTGGCTTCAGAAAAGGTTTGTACACCGATTTCTTCTTTACAGGGCTAGATAGGTTAGTGGTAGATGGTGGATGTCTATAGATGTAGCAATTTTTGTGTTGGGCTGGACTACTTTAAAAAAGGAGCTGCAAAGGCAGAAGGTTTTTCATCTTAATGCATTCTATGCATTAAAAAAGAAAAAAAAAAACCTGTGTGTGGGAGCCCCCACCCAGCACCCCCTAAATACATACCTGAGCGCCATCTCTCTGCAGCCATGTCCACGAGTGTCTAAGCCATCCGGGGACACTCCCGATTGGCTGAGACACAGCAGGGGCAACACTGGCTCCCATGGCAAAGTCACTCAGCCAATCAGGGGAGAGAGGGGGCAGGGCCAGGTCGGGGCTTTGTGTCTGAATGGACTCACTGAGCTGTGACTCGGCACGGGTGCCCCCATAGAGAGCTTCTGTCTGAGGGGGCACTCACTAGGAGGAAGGGGCCCAGAGCAGAAGAGAGGGACCCGATAAGAGGAGGATCCAGGCTGCTCTGTGCAAAACCAACTCCACAGAACAGGCAAGTGTAACATGTTTTTTATTTTACCTTTTTTTTTTTTTTAAAACAAGCCTTTACAATCACTTTAAGGTTTGACATGTTGGGCACTTATTTACTTGGAGCAACCTATTTTATAAAAACGTTTTAACTTATTGCCTTTATGCATGTGTGCATATGTTTGTATTCCAAAACCAATGTGCGAGATAAAAAGAGATTGGAACTGCCACTATTTTATTATCCCCGAGTATCTGCTTTCGGAAAATATATAATGTTTGGGAAGCTTAACCGCTTCCCGCCCTCCGTACGCCAAATGACGTCCTCAGCTTTGAGCGGGGATATCTGACTGATGCCTGCAGCTACAGGCATCATTCAGATATCGACTTTTAGAGCCGGTGTCTTATCATATACTGTCCCCCCATTGAATAGTGTCCGCTGTGTACTGCGCATGCGCAGTACATAGCATACACAGTTTTCGAAAATAGCCGAGGATGAACGGCACCTGCGCCTTGAGTCCAGGTTCTATCCACCATCCAAGTGGACATAGAGTTGGAATATAAAAAAGAGCCAAGCGCAGCATGGCGAGCGAAGTGAGCCCACGACGGGCCTTCTAATTTTCAAAACCCTATGTCCGCTTGGATGGTGGAGCTACCACCTCCACTCACAGCGCAGGCGCCGTTCATCTTCGGAGATTTGCCAAAGCTTCGTCTGCTCCATACTGCGCATGCGCAGTACACTATCTGCCAGAACACCGGCAATTCTGTGCACCATAAGATCGATCATAGCGGCTATTCCACTGCTTGATCGTCGTTCTTACGGGAGGCAGGAGGGGACGTTCCCCCCCCCGCCCTCTGGTGCTTCTACCGGCTTACCGCTACGATCGGTGAGTCCGACACAGGATTGGAGGCCAGGTGCAATGTTATGACGTCACGCCCAGCCTCTAGCGCCGATTCAGCCAGGATCGTTTGTTTGTTTTTTTGTATTATTATTTCAGGCTTCCCAGCCTAGAGGTGAGATGTGGGGTCTTATTGACCCCACATCTCACTGTAAAGAGGACCTGTCATGCCATATTCCTATTACAAGAGAGGTTTACAAATGCATACGTAAATCCCTCCCACATGTGTGGTTTGAACTCCGTTTACATATGTGAGGTATCTCTGCGAACGTTAAAGCGAAAGCAATAATTTTGGGCCTAGACCTCTTCTGTAACTCAAAACACGTAACCAGTAAAAAAATTTAAAGCGTCACCTATGGGGATTTTTAAGTAGCGACGTTTGGCGCCATTCTACAAACGTGTGCAATTTTGAAGTGTGACATGTTAGGTATCTATTTACTCTGCGTAACTTTCACATAAAAAAAAAAAAAAAAAAAAAAAAAATTACAAAAAACATTGGGCTAACTTTTACTGTATTTTTTTTTAAAGCACAATTTTTTTTTTTTTTTTTTTTTTGTTAAATACAGGGTGGATATAAATCAATGAAAATGAAAAAAAAAAAAAAATATGGGATTTTTATCAAAATGTAATTACATTTAGGAGTAAAAGTCTATCTAAAGATAGTTTAATATATATTAATAATTTAGTTTATTCAGCGTAAAATAGAGCTTGGTTATGTAGCATGAGGCTGTATATTCTACAATATTTACATTTTTGGTAAACTTATTCAATGAGTCCAAGCTCTGCAACAGCCAACATACACTGAATTAGTGCATTCACACAATGGCACAGTAACCATGAGATAAAACAAAGTTCAGGAATACTCCTTTATCCCATTGTTTTGCAAATCTATGTACACTACAAACTGTATGATTGAATCGGTTCTGATAACGCTGTTTTACTAACCTGACAGCTTATTATTCTAATTTGGAAACCTTAGTTTTGATCGCAAATAGTAAAGATTCCAACTACCAGCAAGAGTAAGTCACATAGTTAGGTTGAAAAAAAAAAAAAAAAAAAAAACAAGTCCATTTAGTTTAATATATATATATATATATATATATATATATATATATATATATATATATATATATATATATATATATATATATATATATATATATATATATATATATATATATATATATATATATATATATATATATCCATCCAATCCTATACCCACAGTTGTCCTTACATTTAACCACTTGCCGCCCTATAACAGATACACGGTGGCATAGTGGTTTCAAAATCCTGACCGGCCGTCATATGACGTGATCAGGATATTAAGCCGCTGCGCGCCCCCAGGGGCGAGCATCGCGGCGATCGTTGTTGCGGGGTGTCAGTCTGACACCCCGCAACTACGATCTCGGTAAAGAGTCTCCGACGGGTACTCTACCACGTGATCAGCCGTGTCCAATCACGGCTGATCACAGTGTAAATAGGAAGAGCCGGTGATCGGCTTTTCCTCACTCGCGTCTGTCAGACACGAGTAGAGGAGAGCCGATTGGCTGCTCCTCTGACCGGGGGGGGGTCTGTGCTGATCGACCTTGTTTACATGGGCAGACCGCCATTCTGTCTCCTCTACAACCACGGGTGGCCAATCATGCGTGCGTGCCCCAGAGCCCATGGACGTACGTTATTAGGTGTTTAAGGGTCGCCCTACCGCAGTACATGTACGTGGGGAGCTCCTTAAGTGGTTAAAGAGGAAGTAAACCCTGATGAGTTTACTTCCTCTTTCATTCCCTGCAAAGGCAAAGCATAATGGACTACTATGCATTGCATCTTAGTCTATTATGTGTCACTTACCTGACACACGCTGTCCCCTGTAGTCCGCCGCATCCATCTTCTCGGTGGGTCTCGCAGCTCCGTCGCTGTCATTCGGTGAAACCGCAATGACGTCACTCCCGCGCATGCGCATGGGAGCCGAGATGCGCGGCATCTTCGTTATCGAGGATGCCACGCTCAGTGCGCCTGCGTCGTAGACAGCGGTGCCCGTCTTCGGGCAAATATCTCCTAAACCGTATAGGTTTGGGAGATATTTATTGGACCTACAGGTAAGCCTTAATCTAGGCTTACCTGTAGGTCAAAGTGGTTTCTAAGGGTTTACAACCACTTTAACTAATCTTTAAAATTAGTTAACCACATTCGTTTTTTAATGCGAAAACAGCTCTGGCAGTGAAAGGGGTACATTTTTCTATTAGGAAATATAATAAAATACTGCTACAGCCATGAGAAAGGGTACAGGGACAGCAATAATATACTTATATTAGATTCTACACCACCCCCATTCTATTCAGAACTAAGAATATGAAACAGATCTAGCTAAATTTGAACAATCGTCAGTATAACGCCTCTGTCCTGGGTGCACCCATGTTTATGCCAGGCTACAAGTGGGCTCGTTGCTGTGCTTCACCCTCCATCATGTACACTGTGCACCCTGAAGTAGTAAAACGTGCAAAAAGAACATTCTAGCTTTGCAAAAAGTTATTTCTGCTCTCAGAGGAAGCTCTACAGCAGTGAAAACATCCTCTTGCTGCAGTTAGTTTATCAAAACAGCTTCCCTATCGCTGACATGAGGCCCTGACCTACTGCATTAAAGTTTGCCCGTTTTGGGGTGACAGCAACAACGAGTGGCAGCTCAATGATATTTGCACATTCCATGAATATACAAAATATTGCAAGTTGTACACTAGTGTGAATGGGGAGAATTACATATTAATCTCCTTTAGATCTACCAACAACTCTGTAGTGCAGGGGTGCTCAACCTTTTGAGGAGTGAAGGCCACTTTAGCGTCTTGGTAACCCGTTGCGGGCCACAATAAGCATAGCAGACATGGACGGAGCCCGCTCTACCCCAAGGGCCCTCCGATCTGCCCAGACAGAAGGGGACAGACCCCTTTCTGTTTTTTTTAAGCAGATCGGATTGCAGATAGGCGGGTGTAAGCAGACACGAGTGTTTACATCTGCCGCTCTATAGAGGTGAATGGAGGGTCCGCCTGAAAAACAGACAGGCAGACCCGATCAGATCGTGTGAAAGGGGCCTAAGGCTCCTTTCACACTGATACACAGCGGTTTACCTGCATCTGAACTGACCTTGATCTTCACTTCTTCCTCAGGATTCCTGCAGTTGGCTGCTGCTGTCCCCCAGGTGGTTATAACTGGTGGCTGCTGCTGGCTGTCCTCCAGGGCTGGTACTGCTGGCTGAGATCGCAGGAAGCATGCAGCTGCAGTAGAAAGCAGAGCCGATGCTTCCTGTCACAGGCGGAGTGCATTTGGTATCATTTCGCCTGAAGTAGCCGGCGCTATACAGGAAGCGTCGGCTCTGCTTTTAGCGGCGGGTCTGTTCGCTCTGATGCCCGGAGATGGTAGGTCAGGAACCCGCGATCAGGGCTTGCCGACCCGCCATCTCAGAGCAAGACGTGGCAGGCCACATTGGAGGTTGGGCTCCCCTGTAGTGCAACAGCCTGCCCGATTTGATACTAATTGAATTGGTCGTTTAGGTTTCTCCACATATTACATGGTAACTCTATATGAAACTGTACAGAGACTGTATAGTGTAGCCTTAAAGCTAGAGGTCGACCAATATGGATTTTTCTCTGGCCGATGCCGATATTTAGAAATCGCAGCGGCCGATGGCTGATCTATGATGGCAATTTTTTTTTGGGCCAATTTATTTATTTTTCCCCCTTCATCTCATAAAATGTAACAATTAGACGCCTTTCACACTGGGCCGTTTTTCAGGCACTTTTGGGCTAAAAATAGCATCTGTAAAGTGCCTGCAAAACAACTCCCCTGCAGTCTGTGTGAAAGCCGAGTGCTTTCTCACTGAGGCGATGCGCTGGCAGGACGGAAAAAATTAAAAATAAGTCCAGCAAGCCACATCTTTGGAGCGGTGTATACCCCTCCTGCCCATTGAAATGAATGGGCACAGCTGGCAAAGTGCCTGCAATGCGATTTGGCAGCGGTGCTTCACAGGCGCATTTAACCCCCTTTCTCGGCCACTAGCTGGGTTATAAGTGCCCCGCTAGCAGCCGAATAGCACCGCTAAAATGACGGTAAAGCGCCGCTAAAACTAGCAGTGTTTTACCGTCAATGCCTGCCCGCTCCAGTGTGAGAGCAACCTTCAGTAATAAGTGATACAGAAAATTTCTTACATTTATTAAACAAAACAAACCTCCAATCAGTTCACTTGTATGTACAATTTAGAGATAGATAGATAAATATAACACAAAAACAAGCACTCAAAACTTTTGGACGAAAAAATAAAATAAAAAAAATAAAAAAAATGGGCTTTACTTTACGGTTGTCTTTTTTAACTCAGTGTATTTTTACCCCAAAAAATTGCGCTTGAAAGACCGCTGCGCAAATACTGTGTGACAATATATTACAAGAACCGCCATTTTATTCCCTAGGGCCTCTGCTAAAAAAAAATATAATTTTTGGGGGTTCTAAGTGATTTTCTAGCAGAAAATACAGGATTTTTACTTGTAAGCAACAAGAGCAAAAAAAGATTTAAGCCGCGTACACACGGGCGGACTGTCTGGCCAACTTAGTCCGTCAGACAATCCGACGGACAGTCCGTCATACTTTCGAATGAACGGACTTGACCACACACGGATACACAAACAGTCCGTCGAAAGCTTGCGCGATGACGTGTACAGCACGTACGACGGGACTAGAAATAGGAAGTCCAATACACAGCAAAGCAACCTTTCGCCGTGTAAATCCTTTCTGAGCATGCGCCATACTTAGTCCGTCGAACTAGCATACTGACGAGCGGATTGTCCGCTGAAACCAAAGTATGACGGACAGTATTACGGAAATTCCGAAATACTTAGTCCGCCAGACTGCATGCTGAAAAAGTCCGCTGAAGCCCACACACGAGCGGACTGGCCGCTGAAATGTGTTTCGACGGACTAAGTTGGCCAGACAGTCCGCCCGTGTGTACGCGGCTTTAGTCTTTAAATAGTTAAACTGAGCACTCTACACACACAGTTGAGTCCATTGAAAACATTGTATCTCTGATCTTTTCTTGGCAGACTGCCCAGAGAGGAGACAAGTCACTCCACAGAACACTTCAGGCAACTTGCATTGACTTCTATTACAGAAGTCTTTTGCAAGTCACTGAAGATATAAATCGGCACAATTGGCCGATGCCAATTAAAACGCCAAATATCAGCCAATATATCTGTTGACCTCTACTTAAAGAGATATTAAAGTCTTGTCTTTTTTTTTTTCTTTTAAATAAACGTCATACTTACCTGCTCTGGACAGTGGTTTTGCACAGAGCGGCCCAGATCCTCCTCTTCTGGGGTCCCACGTCAGTGCCCCTGGCCCCCCCCCCGCCCCAACCTGCCAGGTGCCCCCACAGCAAGCAGCTTGCTGTGGGGGCACCCAAACAGGCGCACTCCTGAGCTGCGGCAATGTGTGTCCATTGCCACACACAGCCACAGCTCGGCTTCAGCTCTGCCTCCTCCGTCTCCTGGTTGGCTCACTGACAGTGATTGACAGCAGCAGGAGCCAATGGCTTTAAGCTAGGGAATATTATTACCAATTTAAATGTATCAATATTTGCACTACTCCAGGTTAAGATGTAGATAACTAAATTATACACAGGGGGGAGAATTAACATTCATATGCACACCAGAATTTATGCATAGAAATAAGGATGGAAATGTGTGCCAATTTCTAAAAGAGGTCCGCCTTCCACTCCTACAAAGTATAGCAGATGTGATTATTTCAGCACTACTTGTTCCCTTTTCTTGTGAAAAACAAACGAAAAACAAAACAAATGTATCTTTTACAACCAGCTAAGAAATGAAAGCAACCATCACTACGTACCACGCATTCTAAACGTCCACGAGGCATAAAAAGATCAGAGCAAAAGTAGTTTGTTTATTACAGAAGAAATACAACCAATCACCCCTCTCACATGGTCTGAACTTAGACATAGATGTGTTCATATTGAACAGTCATTCATTTTTTTCCTTGAGAGGAAATCTATCATTTCTAATAGAAGCCACTTAAAAGCATTATAAATGTTTCTACCTGCACCTAGGTTTTTCACCTACGCAAGATGTGCATTGATCGTGTAGTTGCATGGTGTAGTTTGTTGCCCTGTACATACAGCCTATAGTAAAGTCATCGTATTCGTGTGTCAGACATTTCTGCTTAAAGAGGAAGTAAACCCTAATGGGTTTACTTCCTCTTTGTTTCCGTGCAAAGGCAAAGCATAACGGGCTACTATGCATTGCATAGTAGCCCATTATGTGTCACTTACCTGACACAGGAGCCAGCGATGTCACCGCTGTCCCTTCGTCCACGAGGCGTCCATCTTCTTTCCGGGTATTGTGGCTCCGGGGCTGCGATTGGCTGGAGCCGTGATGACGTCCATCCTACGCATGCGCATGGGAGCCGCCACTAACAGCATATCACCATTAGCAGCGGCATGCTCAGTGCACCTGCGCACCGCAGACAGTGGTGTCTGTCTCTTTGCAAATATCTCACCTACACGGTTTAGGAGATTTTTTTGGACCTACATGCAAGACTTAATCTAGGCTTACCTGTAGGTCAAAGTGGTCTGTAAGGGTTTACAACCACTTTAAATATGTGGCATGCCACTGCACAGGTTAATGCATGTCCTCTGTCTGTAATCTAGGAACTGACTATGTATAAACTCCATATCCCACAATCCCTGGGTCTCTCAGTCTAGCAATGGTGCAGGTGAGAGCTTAACAGTAATTAGATCTGGCACAGACATAAGCAGGCAGGGTAATGAAGGGGAAGAGATGTGTTTCATCACATTAGCACTCCCACATTTGTGATGAAAAGCAGGAAATGGCAAGGCATTGATTGGAAGCTGTGCCACTAGAAGAAGTAGTTACCTGTCCTTTCAGCAAATATGGACAAGCTAGGTGAATGAATACATGGACAGAGGAGAATCTATCAGCCATGGCACTAATAACTGCAGCCACAACATGTGAACCCATTACCACAAGGTAAAGCAAACAATCATCACAGGGAATATAACTACACTAATACCTAGATAAAAATAAAAACTTGGAAAGTGCACAATGCCTCCTCAACAAGGCAATCAGAATTATTTGTTGTGCATGTTACCATGCTGTAACCCCTTCACTGCCAGAGCCTACCCAAAAAAAACTGTCCATAGGCAACACTTTAACCACTTGCCGCCCACCCTATAGCAAAATGACAGCGGCAAAGTGGTTTCAAAATCCTGACCGGGCATCATATGATGTCCTCAGGTATGCCACCCTAGACCACCAGAGATGCCAGTCAGTGCCCACAATGGATGCCAATCCGTGCCCACAATAGGCATCACTGATTGGCATGCATTATTGTTTGGCTCTGATTGGCATCCATCAGTAAAATATAATACAATACCGCCTATAAGTGCCCATCTGTGCTGCCTATCAGTTCCCATCCGTGCCAGCTATCAGTGCCAATTTGTGCCCATCCATGCCACCCATCAGTGCTGCCTTATCAGTGAAGGAGAAAAACGTATTTACAAAGTTTTGCAACTGAAACAAAAAAAAAATTTTTTTTTAATTTCGGTCTTTATTTGTATAGAAAAAAAAAAACAAAAAACGTAGAGCTGATCAAATAACACCAAAAGAAAGCTTTATTTGTGGGGAAAAAAATTATAAAAATTTAATTTGAGTTCAGTGTAGCATGACCGCGCAATTGTCATTCAAATTGCGACAGCGCTGAAAGCTCAAAATTGGTCTGGGCAGGAAGGTGTTTAAGTGCCCTGTATTGAAGTGGTTAAAGAGGAGTTTCAGCCTTGGGGAAAAAAAAAAAGTCAGCAGCTACAAATACTGTTGCTGCTGATTTAATAAAAAGGACACTTACCTGTCCAGGGATCCAACGATGATGGTACCTAAAGCCGATTTGTCCATTGGTTACGGATGCTGGCACCGACATCTTCACTAAGGAAAACAGGAAGTGAAACCTTGAGACTTCACAGCCTGTTTCCTACTGTGCATGTGCGAGTCAGGCTGCTCTTCTGAATGGTCTCAGCTGTCTTCTGGGACCTGTGTGCGTCAACCAGAAAGCAAGGAGGGGGGGGGGGGGGGGTTTGAGGCTCTGGAAATTGCGTAGATCGCTGTACAATTGCAGCGATCTTACCCGGAAGTGGGATTTTGGTTTTGACAGGTATCCGCCCACCCCTCCCCGAAAGGTGCCGAGGGGGGAAGTGGGGGCTTCCTCATTTTTGTGAAGCGCCGCTTTAAGTTCCTCAATTTGGATTAAATCATGGTGCTAACATTATTGCCCTCGCTCCTGTGTCCAGTGATCAACAATTGTGGTGAAAATTTTGCTGCCATGGGCATGAATTGCAGGAAGTACTTTTACATTTTGGTGGTGCTGCCGACAATCTTGAAGTTTGTAAACTTACTTTGTGTAGATCACTGCATATTTACTTCCTAAAATTCTGTGATAGGCACTGCTGTGTCACACATTTCATAGAACCTGCCTTCTGAACTACAGAGTTGCAGTTATCTATGTTCAGGAGGCAGAGTCAGTACAGGAATCACTGCTTGCAGTCAGCAAGGTACCGTGGGATATGTAGTCCTTTGGACATTGAAAATGAACAAAAGAGAAGTTGCAAAGCATGCAGGGAATTCAGAAAGTTGTGAAAAGAAAAGAACAGCAAACAGGCAGAAGTCAACATGAAAGAAAAAGGTAAGGATAAAGATAAGCTTCTATTGGATTGTCAAATAGAACTATTACAATGCTGGTGTAAGGTCTCATGTACACTGCTGCTGGTTAAAAGGACATTTAGGAGCAGTTGGGCATTTTTTTCAACTGTTCCTGAACTCTCCTCTATGTTATCTTATCAGTACATGTACACAGGATTGTTTATAGTTGTTTCACAAGGTTACAATTTATTAGGGCTGAAACAACTAATCGATTAATCCAGGGGTTGACAAATTTGCTTTGAATTTAGGAGCCAGTTAAAAAAGTTAGGAGCCAGTTTTTTTTTTCAGCTCCCGGGGTAAGGCCACTAATTTTCACCCCCTATCCCTAACTCACAATGGAGCACCCAGTCAATAACTCCATTGAAACGCTGTTACATCAGGGGTATGGGCTGACCAGAAAGAGTAAGGCTGGCAACAGATGGAACTGGCTGGCACTGGCAGGTGGCACGTGAAACTGCCAGATGGCACCGGCAGGTGGCCCTGGTTTGGAACTGGCAGGTGGCCCTGGTTTGGAACTGGCAGGTGGCCCTGGTTTGGAACTGGCAGGTGGCACTAGTTGTCACTGATTGGCGGTGGCACTGGCTGGTGGTGGCAGGTGGCACCAACTGGCGGTGGCACTGACTGGCGGTGGCAGGTGGTATTGATTGGCGATGGCACTGGTTGGCACTAGCAGGTGGCACTGATTTGTTGTGGCAGGTGGCACTGGTTGCCGCTGGCAGGTGGCACTGATTGGTGGGGGCACTGGCAGGTGCCACTGGTTGGCACTGGCAGGTGGCACTGATTGGCGGAGGCACTGATTGGCAGTGGCAGGTGGCACTGGTTGGTGGTGGCAGGTGGTATTGATTGGCGGTGGCACTGGTTGGCACTAGCAGGTGGCACTGACTGGCAGGTGGCACTGATTGGTGGTTGCAGGTGGTATTGATTGGAGGTGGCACTGGTTGGCACTAGCAGGTGGCACTGATTGGCGGTGGCAGGTTTCACACGGAGCACTCTGTTACTGAAATGTAACAGAGGAGCTGTCAGAATTGAGCTTAATGTCGGAATGGGCGGGACCCTGCCGGGGTGTGAAACTGACAAGTAACAGAGAGGCGGATATGTCAGATTTCAGCCTGTCGGGGAGGGCGGGGGCCGGCCGGGACTCAGCAGCTATCAAACACCAGCCAACGATTGGGCTGCTTAAGAAAAGGGGCGGGCCACATACACGTAGCGGCCCGCCCAGATCCCATTGGCTGGTGTTTGATAGCTGCTGGGTCCCACCCCCACCCCGACATCAGGCTGACAGATCCTCCTCTCTCCATTGCTTGTCAGTTTCACACACTCAGCGCGGCGCTGCTGAGTGTGAAGGGAGGAGGACGGCAGTCAGTGTTAATGCTGCTGCATGTCTGGGGCATCGATAGTGAGTGGGCTGGTGGCAGCTTAGGCACCAGGTCGCGATTTCTGGTCGCATTGGCGACCTGGCGTCTGGGGTTTGTCGAGCCCTGGATTAATCGACAACTAATCGATTATGAAAATAGTAATCGATTAATTTCATAATCGATTATTCGGGCAGTAATCCAATGGGGTTAAAAAAATAAAAATAAAATTAGCCCTTTATAGTACAAAAATAGCAAATAATCGCTACTGTAAATACCATTTTCACAGCTCTACAGTAAAAAAACGAACCCCTTACAGCAGGGCTCGACAAAACCCGGGCGTCAGGTCGCATTGGCGACTAGAAATAGCGACCTCGCGCCTGGGGCAGCACAGCTGGGGGTATCCTGTCTCTGTGGACCCCCCCCAGCGTGATCGCGTCGGGCTGTTCCGCCGGCGGCCGAAAATTTAGGCCGCGGCTTTGAGGCCTTCTGCGGTCCTACGATTCCTTATGGAATCTGGCGCCCTCTTGTGGTCGCCGTTGGTATGACAAACCAGCAATGCTAATGAAGCTTCCTCTGAGTGTTTTATATTACATGCCTCTTCTTCCCTTTATTTAGAACCCCCTAAACATTATATATATATTTTTTATTCTAACACCCTAGAGAATAAAATGGTGGTTGTTGCAATACTGTCTGTCACACCATATTTGCGCACTTTTGTTGGGAAAAATAATTTAGTTAATAAAAAAATAAGACAACAGTAAAGTTAGCCCAATTATTTTTTATATTGTGAAAGATAATGTTACGCCGAGTAAATTGATACCCAACATGTCACGCTTCAAAATTGCACCCGCTCATGGAATGGCGACAAACTTTTACCCTTTAAAATCTTCATAGGCGACGTTTAAAAAAATTCTACAGGTTGCACGTTTTGAGTTAGAGGAGGTCTGGGGCTAGAATTATTGCTCTCGCTCTACCGATCACGGCGCTACCTCCTATGTGTGGTTCGAACACCGATTTTATATGCGGGCAGGACAGGGCGCGTTTAAAAATTATTATTTTTTCTTCTTATTTTAACTTTTTTTTTTTTTTTTCCACTGTTCTTTTAAAAAAAATGTTGTGTCACTTTTATTCTTATTACAAGGAATGTAAAAATCCCTTGTAATAGAAAAAGCATGACAGGTCCTCTTAAATATGAGATCTGGGGTCAGAGAGACCTCGGATCTCATATTTACACTAAAATGCAATTGAAAAAAAAATTGTCATTCGAAAAAAATAAATAAAATGTCCCTCTAAGAGCTATGGGCAATGACTTGGAGACGGGGGGGGCGACGGCGGCGCTGCTATCTTCCCCTCACTCGTCTCCATGTCAGGCCAGGGACAGGTCCGGATCGCCGTCACGGACCTGGCTCCTAACTTTTTAAGCTGGCTCCTAGATTCCAAGCAAATTTGTCAACCCCTGCCTTACAGTAGTGATTATCTGCTTTTTGTTGTACTATAAAGGGCTACTTTTCGTTTTTAACCCCATTATGTTACTAAACGTCTTAGATCTGGTTCACATCTATGTGTTTTTTGGTGCTTTTTGCAAAAACGCACTACAGTTCATTTACATGGTTTCCTATGGGACACGTTCACATCTGTGCTTTTTTCAGCTGATGTGTATTTGGAAACGGTCAGGGACTTTTTTTAAACGCAAAACAGCACTTTTTTTGGTTCAATGTAATAGCTGCAGAAAAGCATATAATGGGTTTTGCAGCAATTTGTGTTTTTTTTAATCTGCCCAACAACAAATTGGCCAAAAAAAATGCAAAAACTCAAATCGCATGCGCAAAAATCAAAACGCACATCAAAAAGCGCTGCAGAAACAGATCAAAAGCAAACGGCATACCGAGCCTTATGCTGGCCACACGGATCAATTTTCAGACTAAAAATCTTTGTACATTCGCTTAATGAAAAGAATGTTGTTTGAAATTTTCACTTGTTTCTAACATTCTGTTTTTAAAATGAATGTCATTTCTGAAGAAAAACCACATACACGGTCTGAAAATTCCTTTCACCAAGAAGATTTCCATTTCCAAATTTTCCCTTCACTGTGGTTGAAAATGAACGTCGATTTGACCCCCACTAACGATTAGAAAATCGAACAATGAACGTTCTTAAAATTACATTTTTTTCTTTTTCTTTTTTTTTTTTTTTTTTGAGTGAAGATCTCCTCTAATAGTATATACAGTATGTCTCTTCTGTCTGTTGTTCTCAGAGTGGATTAGAGATTTTGCTCTCTAACCATATAGTTGGTTATTTATATTTACCACGGCATAGAGATATTTAAGAATAAATTGCTTTAACATTGCATATTAACTAAATTATACACCACACTTTTTTTTTTAAGGTTATTAAAGGATTAATCGAAACAATAAATCGGCCAACTGATCGATTATGAAAATAATCGTTAGTTGCAGCCTTACAATTTATTACAACTAATATGGATCCTTGCAATTACAGAGGCAGGAGAGATTACAGCAGCATCACGTTGATCTCAAATAAGCGCATATTTTGGTGCACAGTTGACGTGCACAGCAGTAAAATTTACCTAAAGACAAAATAGATTTTTTCTATTTTGGACATTCCAGAGACATGCTGGTAGGGTAACTGGCCCATTCATAAATTGGCCCCAGTATATGCAATAGGGATCTTATATTTTAAAGGGATTGTAAAGGTATTTTTTTAAAATAACAAACATGTTATACTTACCTCCACTGTGCAGCTCGTTTTGCACAGAGTGGCCCTGAACCTGCTCTTCTGGGGTCCCTCGGCGGCTGTCTCTGCTTCCTCCCGCAGGTACTTCTCACGTTCATGTGAGCTCCCTCGCATGGTGAGAAGCGCTTGCGGGCGCGCTCCCGTGATACAGCCAGCAGCTATAGCCGCTCACTGTATCACGTGGCCACGTCATTGGATGTGATTGACAGCAGCGCCAGCCAATGGCTGCGCTGCTTTTCAATCCATCCACTCCAGCCAATCAGCGGCCAGGCTGAGTGGCGAAGAGGACATCGGGGGTGAGCGCGGGACTTTTAAGGGGTCAGGTAAAGTAAAACGGGGGGACGGGGGGGGGGGGGGGGGGGGGGAGGCTGGGGGCACCAGCACTGTCAGATGTTTTTTCACCTTAATGCATAGAATGCATTAAGGTGAAAAAACATTTACCTTTACAACCCCTTTAAGCTATTTGAGGGGAGAGGCTGATGTGAACAAATACTAGGTAAAGAAATGCAACATTTTTTGGCACTATATAAGTTACTGTAATAATGAATAATGCGACCTACAGAAGATACAATTACAAAATATTTTATCAGTGGGGACTGTTCCATTCATATATAGACTTCCAATTGGTCACATCAAATAAAGATATATAATTTATATCCTTTAATACACAAAGTTAACCGCTTCCCACCCGCCCTATGGCCGAATGACGGCCTTAGAGTGGGCGGCTTCCTTCGCCTGGCCGTCCCTGGACGGCCTGGTGTTTACTTCCGCAATGCGCGCCGCCGGGGGCGTGCATCGCGGAAGTATTGTATTTGCCGTGTCTCCCGGAGACAGGCAAATACAGATCGCCGTGAACGGCCAATCATAGCCGCCGTTCACAGCGCGATCGCAGCTGCCAATGGGAGATGATCTCATATGTAAACATATGAGATCATCTCCCATTGCCGTGTCTCTCCCTCCTCACACGCTGTCTCTGTGTGAGGAGGGAGCGATCCAAGTGTCAGCCCCAGTCTCAGCCCCAGTGCCAGTCTCAGCCCCAGTGCCATCTGTCAGCCCCAGTGCCATCTGTCAGCCCCAGTGCCGCCAGTGCCACCTGCCAGCGCCTGCCGTCAGCCCCAGTGCCGCCCGTCAGCCCCAGTGCCATCTGTCAGCCCCAGTGCCACCTGCCAGCGCCTGCCGTCAGCCCCAGTGCCATCTGTCAGCCCCAGTGCCGCAGTGCCACCTGCCAGCGCCTGCCGTCAGCCCTAGTGCCGTCCGTCAGCCCCAGTGCCATCTGCCAGTAGTGCCAGTGCCACCTGCCAGCGCCTGCCGTCAGCCCCAGTGCCGCCCGTCAGCCCCAGTGCCATCTGCCAGTAGTGCCAGTGCCACCTGCCAGCGCCTGCCATCAGCCCCAGTGCCGCCCGTCAGCCCCAGTGCCGCCAGTGCCGTCAGCCCCAGTGCCGTCAGCCCCAGTGCCGCCAGTGCCGTCAGCCCCAGTGCCGCCAGCCCCAGTGCCATCAGCCCCAGTGCCGCCAGTGCCATCAGCCCCAGTGCCGCCAGCCCCAGTGCCATCCATCAGCCCCAGTGCCGTCAGCCCCAGTGCCGTCAGCCCCAGTGCCACCTGCCAGTGCCACCTGCCAGCGCCACCTGCCAGCGCCATCAGTCAGCCCCAGTGCCGCCAGTGCCACCTGCCAGTGCCACCACCAGTGCAGCCAGTGCCACGCGCCAGTGCCACCTGCCAGCCCCAGTGCCATCCGTCAGCCCCAGTGCCATCCGTCAGCCCCAGTGCCATCCGTCAGCCCCAGTGCCATCCGTCAGCCCCAGTGCCACCTGCCAGCGCCACCTGCCAGAGCAATTAGCCAGAGCAATTAGCCAGCACCATCTGCCAGTGCCAGCCCCATCCCCATCTGCCAGCGACATCTGCCAACCCCATCTGCCAGCCCCACGTGTCGTCAGTGCCACGTGTCGTCAGTGCCACGTGTCGTCAGTGCCACGTGGGGTCACTTTGTGGGCATTTCCATTGTCCTGGTGCTCCAGGGCCTTCAAAACTGTAATAGGTGGTTGAGAAATAAGATGTGTAATTTATGCTCTTAGAACGCCTGATGGTGCTATTTCAATATTGGGTCTCTGTATGTGGTCAGGCTGTGTAAAAGTCTCACACATTTGGTATCGTTATACTCAGGAGGAGTAGTAGAACGTATTTTGGGGTGTCATTTGTGGTATACACATGCCATGTGAGAGAAATAACCTATTACATTGAAAATGTTGTGAGAAAAAAAAAAAAAAAATCTTCATTTTGCAAAGAATTGTGGGAAAAAGATGACAACATCAAAAACCTCACCATGCATCTTAGTAAATACCTTGGAATGTCTACTTTCAAAAAAGGGGTCATTTGGGGGGGTATTTGTACTTACCTGACTTGTTCGGGTCGCAAGAAATGAGATAGGCCACCAGTACATCAGGTGTGATCAATTTTGTGCGATTCGCACCATAGCTTGTAGACTCTCTAACTTTCACAAAGACCAAATAATATCCACTAATTTGGGTTATTTTTACCAAAGACATGTAGCAGTATAAATTGTGGCCAAAATTTATGAAAAAAAAATTATAATTTGCAAAATTTTATCACAGAAACAAAGAAATATGCGTTTTTTTTCAAAATTTTCGGTCTTTTTTCATTTATAGCGCAAAAAATAAAAACCCCAGAGGTGATCAAATACCACCAAAAGAAAGCTCTATTTGTGGGAAAAAAAGGACACAAAATTCATTTGGGTACAGTGTTGCATGACTGAGTAATTGTCATTCAAAATGTGAGAGCACCAAAAGCTGAAAATTGGTCTGGTCAGGAAGGGTGTTTAAGTGCCCAGTAAGCAAGTGGTTAAAGTGGTAGTAAACACTTGCCAATAAAGACAAAAACAATGGGTCCCCAGCAGGTTTAAGCCATAATGTACGTAGGCACTGTATGTATGCATGTATGTAGGCACTGCCTACTAGTACATTTTGATGTACTTACCCAAAAACAGAGTCCTTCAGCGATGTACTGTTACAGCGTTGCCATCTTCCCCGATCTTCGGCTGCTAAATTGGCCAGACCAAGGCGACCTCACTCCCACACATGCGCACAAGCATCACTTCATTACGGCATGCAGAGTGTGCCATAATCAGGGTATAAGCTGCGCATGTGCGGCTCGGATCACATTACCCACTGAAGATACCGGTATCTGTGCCAATACTAGGCTCAGTTCTTTCAGCCAGCAGCGGGATTCCCCACTGACAGCTGAAATGTAAACAAAAGAATGTGGCAATTATCGGTTGTTACATAGCGGGGCTGCCACGTCCTTAATGACCCATGACTCGTGTTAGATGGCTCGGTTCTCAGTGTTAGAGCCGGTGGGGAACAGGTGCAGCATCGGACCAATGCTGCATCCACCTGGGTACGTATGATTTTGGGGGGGGGGGGGGGGGGGGTTAAAAATGGCACACTCTTAAGTAATTTTTTCACCATAAACCTGTTTGGTTCAACTATCTCCATGAGATCTTCAAGCTCAAATCATGGAAAACCATAAGTATGTCCCTTAAACAACTATGTATTAAAAAGGAACGGTGCGTCAAGTTGTACTGCTTAGGGATGCACCGAAATTTCGTCCGTCTAAACATATCGGCCAAAAACGGCCTTTTCGGATATTTGCCAAAAGAGAAATAAGGCTGATAATGGAGCCGAAAATGGGGCAGGGCCTGGGTGGGGCTCCACCCCCACCGCTGGTGCCGCCCATCATGGGGGTGTCCTATAGCACAGAAGAGAGTCGCCGCCACGTACATCACAGCATTAGTGTCAATAGCTGTGTGTACCCCGTCACATACAGCCCCTCCTTTGTCTGGGCACTTTGATAGATCACCCGTCCCAGGATTGGATGGATGATCTGTCTATCAAAGTGCCCGGACAGAGAGGAGGGGCTGTATGTGACGGGGTACACACAGCTATTGAAATTAAAGCTGTGATGTTCCCGGCTCTCTAATCAACCAGGCGGTGGCAGCTCTCCTCTCTCTTTCCCTGCACAGGCTGGCTGCATCTGACAGGCACTGGTGATGCTGCATTGATCTCCTGTACCCTGTCCACAGTCTGCGACCATCTCCTGTATAAAAATTATTATTTTTTAAATAATTTTCGGTATCCGTTTTTTGGCCTGGTGCATTTTTCACTTTTGGTGCACCCCTAGAGTGCAATAGTGCAGTATATCTCTAGGGATTACTACACCGATAAGAACCAGATATATACAGCTACATTGTAAAACCACAAACATGACTTTACTATTGTGTTCCAGTTTTTCTTTGATAATAAATAAATAAATAAATCCAATAGATATCCATCACCATTGCCACCAAATGAAAGCCAAGTTGGTCCAAATAAAATGCTGTATAATCAATCCATCTGGATGGACCAAGTAATTCCAATGATAATTACAGTTCTAATAACACAGGTCAAACGTTGCTGGGTTTAGGTGTTGGGATTTATTTAACCCTTCATCATGAAGGGGTTAATCTGGTAATTCTGCCATTAACTCACTTCCTGTCTTAAGGCGACAACCATACTTGTTAGGAATACATAACATTTCCCTCTCCTCTCTAACAGGGGGGAGAAGCAAATAAGAGACGTTTATTGTTACAGTTTTACATAAGACAATGGAATGGGGGGGGGGGGGATACCTTCTATTGCCAAAAACTGCCTCTCCTTTCCACATCCCTGATCAGTTTAGAACACAAACCACCAACAAATCCATCTGTAATAAAAGACACCGCCAGCCAACAATACTGCATTGACAGGTCAGACCCAGCTCCTCTGGCAGCCAATTAAAGACATGTGGTTGCTATGGGCAACGTTGTTCCTTCTTTTCTCTATTAAGCTGGTTGTCAATAATCAGACTGGTAGAGTCAACATCTCCAGCAATCACCAGGACAGTTATAAGAGCAGAGTGGCGACAAGAGGGGGTGAGCAGAGTGGCGACAAGAGGGGGTGAGCAGAGTGGCGACAAGAGGGGGTGAGCAGAGTGGCGACAAGAGGGGGTGAGCAGAGTGGCGACAAGAGGGGGTGAGCAGAGTGGCGACAAGAGGGGGTGAGCAGAGTGGCGACAAGAGGGGTGAGCAGAGGAGGGGAAGAGATGAGCAGAGGAGGGGAAGAGATGAGCAGAGGAGATGAGAGAATGAGGTCAGCACAGACACTGTGCCTATAGAGAAGTCCTGTCTCGTCTCTCCTCGGACTGGTCGTCCTATAGAGAAGGGTGTGACCGGCCTCCACAGACCACGCTCGGACACTGAACACGACCACCTTACTTACCAGCACAGCACACAGATCCGGTGTGACTCCTCCAGAGGAAGGCCGTATCCGGCTCACACTCCACACCCAGGACTCTTCTTCCACCTCCTCCCCGGCCTCTCCACACACATCCCGCGGCCTCCTATACAGGCTAAGCCCGTCAGACGAGCATCCCAATTATTGCTGTGAAAGCGGAGCACAGGAGTCCGCTACACGTAATTGGAGGAGAGCACCACGTGACTTCCTCAAAACACAAAAAAAAATGTATTCCCCTCTGCCCCGCCTACTAGCGGTGTACACGCTGTGATTCACAGCTCGTCACGCCCATCTCCTCCCGCCTGCTGGCAGCATGCATTGGCTGTTTTTCACACGCTCCCCGCCTAGTCGCTGTGTGTCTGCTATGACTGGCTGCCCGTCGCCCCTCTAATCTCGCCTTCATTGGCTGCACGTCAATCACACTTCCAGTAAACTCCGCCTCCCCTGTCAGCGAACGTTCTGTGCTGTCCTCGGTCACACACAGTTCTCACAGCCTGGCAGGATATGGGTGGGATATGGATGGGATAGATGTTGTAATTACCTGACGTAGTTATGAATGAAGTATAACTAAAAGCTTTTCCATTACCGAGAGTTAAAAGAAAATTCCACATTTTAGATTATCACCAGAACAGGAATAGAGAGAGAACTCACACCGTCCACAGTGCCATCCACTGACACCGTCCACAGTGCCATCCACTGATCCACTGACACCGTCCACAGTGCCGTCTACTGACACCGTGCGCAGTGCCGTCCACTGATCTACTGACACCGTCCACAGTGCCGTCCACTGATCTACTGACACCGTCCACAGTGCCGTCCACTGACACCGTGCACAGTGCCGTCCACTGCTCTACTGACACCGTCCACAGTGCCGTCCACTGACACCGTGCACAGTGCCGTCCACTGATCTACTGACACCGTCCACAGTGCCGTCCACTGATCTACTGACACCGCCCACAGTGCCGTCCACTGACACCGTGCACAGTGCCGTCCACTGCTCTACTGACACCGTCCACAGTGCCGTCCACTGACACCGTGCACAGTGCCGTCCACTGATCTACTGACACCGTCCACAGTGCCGTCCACTGACACCGTGCACAGTGCTGTCCACTGATCTACTGACACCGTGCACAGTGCCGTCCACTGATCTACTGACACCGTCCACAGTGCCGTCCACTGATCTACTGACACCGTCCACAGTGCCGTCCACTGATCTACTGACACCGTCCACAGTGCCGTCCACTGACACCGTGCATAGTGCTGTCCACTGATCTACTGACACCGTGCACAGTGCCGTCCACTGATCTACTGACACCGCCCACAGTGCCGTCCACTGACACCGTGCACAGTGCCGTCCACTGATCTACTGACACCGTACACAGTGCCGTCCACTGACACCGTGCACAGTGCTGTCCACTGATCTACTGACACCGTGCACAGTGCCGTCCACTGATCTACTGACACCGTCCACAGTGCCGTCCACTGATCTACTGACACCGTCCACAGTGCCGTCCACTGATCTACTGACACCGTCCACAGTGCCGTCCACTGACACTGTGCACAGTGCCGTCCACTGATCTACTGACACCGTCCACAGTGCCGTCCACTGATCTACTGACACTGTCCACAGTGCCGTCCACTGATCTACTGACACCATCCACAGTGTCGTCCACTGATACCGTCCACAGTGCCATCTACTGATCTACTGACACCATTCACAGTGCCGTCCACTGATCTACTGACACCATCCACAGTGCCGTCCACTGACACCGTCCACAGTGCCATCACTGATCCACTGACACGTCCACAGTGCCGTCCACTGACACCGTCCACAGTGCCGTCCACTGATCCACTGACACCGTCCACAGTGGCATCCACTGACACCGTCCACAGTGCCATCCACTGATCCACTGACACCGTCCACAGTGCCGTCCACTGATCTACTGACACTGTCCACAGTCCCGTCCACTGATCTACTGATACCGTCCACTGATCTACTGACACTGTCCACAGTGCCGTCTGCTGATCTATTGACACCACCCACTGATCTACTGACACTGCCCACGGCCCTGCTGACACCATCCACTAATCTACTGACACCACCCACTGCCCTACTGACACTGCCCACTGATCTACTGACACCGCCCACTGCCCTTCTGACACCGTCCACTGCCCTACTGACACCATCCACTGATCTACTGACACCATCCACTGATCTACTGACACCGTCCACTGCCCTACTGACACCGTCCACTGCCCTACTGACACCGTCCACTGATCTACTGACACTGTCCACTGCCCTACTGACACCGTCTGCTGATCATTCATTGGCAGTTCAGAGCCCTTCCTTTTGGTCTCTCAGCAGCCCCGAGAATCTTTACAAAGGTCATGGCCGAGGTCATGGCTTTTTTTTCGTTTGCAGAAAATTTAAATCGTCCTTTACTTGGACGACTTTTTGATCTTTGCCCCGAACACTGATCTACTGACACCACCCACTGTCCTACTGACAACTGACACCATCTACTGATCTACTGACACCATCCACTGCTCTACTGACACAGTCCACTGCTCTACTGACACCGTCCACTAATCTACTGACACCGTCCACTGATCTACTGACACCATCCACTGATCTACTGACACCGTCCACTGATCTACTGACACGGTACACTGCTCTACTGACACTGTCCACTGCTCTACTGACACTGTCCACTGATCTACTGACACCGTCCACTGATCATTCATTGGTAGTTCAGAGCCCTTCCTTTTGGTCTCCCAGCAGCCCCGAGAATCTTTTCAAAGGTCATGGCCGAGGCAGGGGCGGATCCAGAGTCTAATCTCGGGAGGGGCACTGCTATAAAATATGTTTTTTGGGGGGCAATTTATATGGGAAATGGCTGGTATTGGCGCTTCAATCATTACGGCACCATGGTTGTTATGGTGTCAGGATGATTGAAGCGCATTATTTCTATTAATACATTGTAATATAAAATTAAATGGTTCAACTCACCATATTGCAGAATCAGTGGGAGCCCTGAGGATGTCACTTGCCATGTCGCCTGCCACCAAATGTGGATTGTCACTTGTCACCAAATGCGGATTGTTACTTGCCACGTCACCTGCCACACATTGCGGATTGTCACTTGCCACGTAGCCTGCCACACATTGCAGATTGCCACTTGCCACGTCACCTGCCACACATTGCGGATTGTGACTTGCCACGTAGCCTGCCACACATTGCAGATTGCCACTTGCCACGTCACCTGCCACACATTGCGGATTGTGACTTGCCACGTCACCTGCCACACATTGCGGATTGTCACTTGCCACGTCGCCTGCCACCAGATGTGGATTGCCACGTAGCCTGCCACACATTGCGGATTGCCACTTGCCACGTCACCTGCCACACATTGCGGATTGTCACTTGCCACGTTGCCTGCCACACATTGCGGATTGCCACTTGCCACGTCACCTGCCACACATTGGGGATTGTCACTTGCCACGTCACCTGCCACACATTGCGGATTGTCACTTGCCACGTTGCCTGCCACACATTGCGGATTGCCACTTGCCACGTCACCTGCCACACATTGGGGATTGTCACTTGCCACGTCACCTGCCACACATTGCGGATTGTCACTTGCCACGTAGCCTGCCACACATTGCGGATTGCCACTTGCCACGTCACCTGCCACACATTGCGGATTGTCACTTGCCACGTTGCCTGCCACACATTGCGGATTGCCACTTGCCACGTAGCCTGCCACACATTGCGGATTGCCACTTGCCACGTCACCTGCCACACATTGCGGATTGTCACTTGCCACGTTGCCTGCCACACATTGCGGATTGCCACTTGCCACGTCACCTGCCACACATTGGGGATTGTCACTTGCCACGTCACCTGCCACACATTGCGGATTGTCACTTGCCACGTTGCCTGCCACACATTGCGGATTGCCACTTGCCACGTCACCTGCCACACATTGCGGATTGTCACTTGCCACGTTGCCTGCCACACATTGCGGATTGCCACTTGCCACGTAGCCTGCCACACATTGCGGATTGTCACTTGCCACGTCACCTGCCACACATTGCGGATTGTCACTTGCCACGTTGCCTGCCACACATTGTGGATTGCCACTTGCCACGTAGCCTGCCACACATTGTGGATTGTCACTTGCCACGTCACCTGCCACACATTGCGGATTGCCACTTGCCACGTAGTCTGCCACACACTGCGGATTGTCACCTACTGGTGGTCTTTTGTTGGGTCCCAGAGTGAAGATAGGCAGCAGAGAGATGATGCAATCTCTCTGCTGCACACAGCTTCCTACACAGTGAGGGTGGAACTGGAGGGATGCAGGGCAGTGAGAGATGATGTCATCTCCCTGCTCCCCTCCCTGCTGGCTTCCTGATTGGCCAGCAGCCCTCCTAAGCCGCCCAGCTGCCCCCCCTCACCCGTCCACTCAGCGCGGGTACCCGCGGAACCGACCGCGATTGGACCCGCGGAACCGGCCGCGGGTACCCTCGGAACCGGCCGCGATTGGACCCGCGGAACCGGCCCGCGGGTACCCACGGAACCGGCCGCGATTGTACCCGCGGAACCGGCCGCGATTGGACCCACGGAACCGGCCCGCGGGTACCCGCGGAACCGGCCGCGATTGGACCCGCGGAACCGGCCGTGCTGTCATTAGCTGGCGGTATTCTCGGAGGGGGCAATTGACCCGTTGCCCCCCCCCTGGATCCGCCCCTGGGCCGAGGTCATGGCTTTTTTTCGTTTGCAGAAAATTTCAAACCCTCGGATTCACCATCTGAGCGCTTGGAGGCTGAGTGGCGCATTCTACAATTGAAAGGATGTTCAGCTACTGTTATTGAAACTATTCTAGACAGCCATAAGTTAGTCACAAGGAAGATTTATGGCAAAGTTTGGTGGACCTTTGTAGCCTGGCAAAAAAGGGCTGGGGTAGACTCGTTTTCTATTCGCTATGTTCTGGACTTTTTACAGAGGGGAGTGAAAAAGTGGCTTGCTGTCAGCACTCTTAGGCCGCGTACACACGGGCGGACTGTTCGCCCAACTTTGTCCGCTGAACAGTGTTTCAGCGGACAGTCCGCTCGTGTGTGGGCTTCAGCGGACAGTTTCAGCGGACAGTCTGACGAACAAAGTTTTTCGGAAATCCCGTAAAACTGTCCGCTGAAACTTGGTTTGAGCGGACAGTCCGCTCGTGTGTAGGCTTGTTCGTCAAACTAAGTTCCGCGCATGCTCAGAAAGGATTTACACGCCAAAGGTTGCATTGCAGTGTATAGGACGTCGTTTTTCTAGTCCCGTCGTACGTGCCGTTCACGTCATCGCGCACGGTTTCAGCGGACTGTTCGTTCATCGTGTGTGGTCAAGTCCGCTCATGCTAATTTTGAGCGGACTGTTTGTCAAACTGTTTGACGAACAAGGTTGGGCGAACAGTCCGCGCGTGTGTACGCGGCCTTAGGGTTCAGGTTGCTGCCCTATTTCTGTTCATGGAGAAAAGACTGGTGGAGGAGCCTTTAATTAAGATATTCCTCCTAGCTAGGGCTAGACGTACACCCAGAGTAGTGAAGCAGGTTCCCCCCTGGGATTTGTCGTTGTATTGAACGCCCTTACCAGAACCACTTTTGAGCCACTGCATGACTCCTCTTTAAAATCAGTCACCTTAAGATGGTTTTCCTTTTAACGATAACTTCTGGGAGAAGGGTCTCTGATTTAAGTTCTTTCTCGTGTAAAGATCCTTTCTTAAGGATTTTTTAGACAACAGAGTAGTGATCAGGCCTGACCTTTTGTATTTGCGCAAAGTTTCGTATGACTTCCACAGAGTCCTTCCTAGCTTTTGTTTCTCCCCCAGGAATCCGGAGGAAGAAAGGTTTGTTTTTTTTAGATTTAAGAAGATGTCTTCTACACCAATGGTCATCAACCCTGTCCTCGGGGCCCACTAACAGGCCAGATTTTATGTATTACTTTGGGGAGATGCAGACTAGAATACTGCAATCACTGAGCAGCAAATTATATCACCTGTGATGTATTTCAGTTATCTTGCAAACCTGGCTTGTTGGTGGGCCCTGAGGACAGGGATGATGACCACTATTCTACACTACTTAGAAGTTACTAGTGAATTTAGGAAAGATTCCCAATTACTGATTACTTTTAGTGGTCCCAAAAAGGGTTCCAAGGCTTCTAGAGGTTCCATTTCCAAATGGATTAGAGAAGCCCCTCCTTCCAGAGTTAGGGCTCACTCTACTAGGTCGCTAGCTGCCTCTTGGGCAGAAAGAGCAGGTGCATCATGGGAAGATATTTCCCAAGCTGCTGTCTGGACCTCCTCTCATCATGCATTCCTCAGACATTATAGAGTCCAGATGCTCTCCAGCCAGGACCTCTCCTTTGGAAGGAAAGTACTTCAGGCTGTCATCCCTCCCTAAGGTATAGATCTTCCTTATCCTCTCAAGTAGCTGTCCTGGAAGATGAGGGGGGGGAACCTCCGTTAGACTTACCGGTACCGGTATTTCCAGGAATCCTCCAGGACAGCGTCTATATTCCCACCCTATTCTTGTTTCACTGGTCCTCTTATTTTAACCTGGTGGTGGTGTATTAATGAGTCTCTGTTATTCCTCTTTTGACTTCACTTTTGGTTGAGGTTTACTTGATCTTCGTACAGCCGAGGGTCAGGGGAAAGGGAGGGGCCTTTTAACCACTTTCAGACTGGACCATTTTGCTGGCTTAAGACCAGACCACTTTTTAGGATTCGGCACTGCGTCGTTTTAACTGACAGTTGCCCTGTCGTGTGACGTGGCTCCCAAACAAAATTGAAATCCTTTCTTTCCCACAAATAAAACTTTCTTTTGGTGGTATTTGATCACCTCTGCAGTTTTTATTTTTTGCGCTGTAAACAAAAATAGAGCGTCAATTTTGAAAAAAGTGCATTATGTTTTACTTTTTGTTATAATAAATATCGCCCAAAAATATATATAAAAAAATTTTTTTCCCTCAGTTTAGGCCGATACGTATTCTTCTACATATTTTTGGTAAAAAAATCGCAATAAGTTATAGCGTTTACAAAATAGGGGATAGTTTTATGGCATTTTTATTAATATTTTTTTTTTTACTAGTATTGGCGGCGATCAGCGATTTTTATTGTGACTGCGACATTATGGCGGACACATCGGACATTTTTGACACATTTTGGGACCATCGTCATTTATACAGCAATCACTGCTATACAAATGCAGTGATTCCTTTGTATATGACACTGGCAGTGAAGGAGTTAATCAGTGGGTGGCAGTGTAGGGGTTAAGTGTTCCTAGGGGTGTGTTACTAACTGTGGGGGGGCTGGGCTTTGTTTTAGTGAACACTGATCTCTGCTCCAATCACATGGAGCAGAGATTAGCATCACTTGTTGCTAGGCAGAACGGGGAGATGCTGTTTACAACGGCATCTCCTCGTTCAGCCGCCCTGTGAGATGATCGCGGGTAAGCCCGCGGCAATCGAGTCCATGGGACCCACGACCGGACTCACGGGGGTCCCGACCGGCACGCGAGCCGGCAGAGCGGCATTTAAAAATGGACGTATCTGTACACCAATATGCCTGCCCGTGCCATTCTGTCGACGTACATCGGCATGCGCCGGTCGGGAAGTGGTTAAATTGTATCTGATTTATGTTTCCTGTAGAAGGCGGAGCCAATCATCTCTCAAGTAGCTGTTGTCAGGTCACCTTGAGGCCAGGTGACAGATGCACACCGTAGGGATCAGGAGTGCACCGCAAGGTTGTGGACCCTACGTTTGGCCTGCAGTGCACAGGTTAATATAGAGTTCTCTGATAGGAGCTAGGGTGGAGCCATGCCAGAGAATGGATTATAAAAGCAGTCAGGTGAGGGTCGGCTGGTCTCTAGAAATGAACACATGGAGACAGGTAAGCAGAAGAACTCTATTGCATAACCATGACAGCTGTCCTGGAAGATTTCTGGAAATACCATTACTGGTAAGTCTAACGGGGGTTTTCTTTATCAAGTTAGGCCAATTTGTATTCTGCTACATATTTTTGGTAAAAAAAATCCCAAAAAGCGTATATTGATTGGATTACGCAAAAGTTATAGTGTTTACAAACTATGGGATATATTTATGGACTTTTTATTTTTTTACTCATTTTACTAGTAATGGCGACCATCAGCGATTTTTAGCGTGACTGCGACATTGTGGTGGACAAATCTGACATTAAGTGACACTTTTTGGGGTCAGTGACACCAATACAGTGATCAGTGCTAAAAAAAAGCACTGTCACTGTATAAATGACACTGGCAGGGAAGGAGTTAACATCAGGGGTGATCAAACGTTTAAGGGAATGCTTTCTAACTGTGTTGGGGATGGACTCATTGAAGGAAGAGAGACATCTGTGTTTCTGATTAGCAGGACCACAAAATCTCTCTCCTCCTCTCTGACAGAACGGCAGCCTGCCTTGTTTACATAGGCAGACCGACGTTCTGCCTCTCCTGTCAACGTTCGTGGGTGGCCGGCTGGTCCCGCTGATTGGCTCCCGCTGTGTCCAATCACAGCAAGATCACAGCTCCAGTGGCACGCGTGCGCCCCAGAGCTGATCCAAAGAATTACGTACAGGTAAGTGATTTTGTGCTTAAGGGCCACCCTGCCGCAATATATGTAGGTGGGGCGGTCCTTAAGTGGTTAAATCGGTTGTTAACCCCCCCCCCAAAAAAAACCTGTAAGACAAAGACATATGCATTGCATACTAGCTCAGTATGACACACTTACCTTAGAACGAAGCTCTCTCAGCGGCACTCGCACACTGCTGAGATGGCTGAAATTTCCCCCGGAGCTTCTTCCAGGTACGCTGTGATTGGCCTGAGCCGCGATGACGTCACTCCCGCACAAGCACACAGGAGCTAACGGTCACGGTACAGGGTCCTGAAGAAACAGCACCAGCGGCCGTTTCTTCAGAGTGCGTGTGCCAATGATGCCAATGACGTATATAGTAAATATCTCCTAAACAGTGCAAGTTTAGGAGATATTTACAGTACCTACAGGTAAGCTTTATTATAGGTTTACTCGTAGGTACAATTAAAAAGGAAGACTTTACTTCCTCTTTAAGTGTGAGGGAATGTAAAAATAGATCTGTATTAAGAAAAGCTGCAGCCTCAGCATCCCTTTATGAATACAAGATTCTTTGAAGTATCTGACCAAACATGTAACTGCTTTTGCAGGGAATGTTTGTATTCATATGAGCGGGAGGAAGAGAATTCTGGTGTGTGCTGTACATTGTACTGCTACTATGTCTGAAAGGCAGAGAAATTGTTCTGCTGTTTGACAAAATAGCTGGCCAGAGGTGTAGCTTGAAGCTTCTGGACCCCGATGCAAAAGTTGACTTTTGCATCGGGGTCCAGATACTCAAAATGGCTTAAGAGTTTTGCATTTCCAGAGTTCCTCCTTACACAGCACAGACACTTGCCCATGCTGGGCTTTTCTCACCCTGTGCTCCTTCAGGAAATGGCTCACAGCTTCTCCCCAGCCAATGAGAACAGAGCGGTGTGGACTCTGGAAGGCAAAGTGGAAGCCCAGTACTGGAGCGTGGCTGTAGGGCCCTAGGGCATATCATATAGGGCCCTAGGGCATATCGGAGCTGGACTTTGTGGAGGATATGATATTATGACAGGGATGCTGCAGGGGCCCCCTGGAGCTAGAGGTGGGGTTACGATTGCAACCCCTTATGCTACTCCTGCAACCCCTTATGCTACGCCCATGTAGCTGGCTACAGATTGAACAGAAACTTTTTTTTTTTTTTTTAATGACCATAATCCAAGAAATGGCTTGTCCAGCAAATATTAAGTTTTATTTTTGTTTGCACAGAAATTGGTTTCATTTTTTCTGATCTGTTAGAAGTGGATTACAGTGCCTGTAAAACACAAAATAAAATAAATATCATGGACATGAGTTTGCGTTAGTGAAGCTTGCTTATTTTAGTTTACAAGTAATATTTGTTTTACACATTTCCCGTAAGCCACAAAAGGCCTTGGAATGGAAAGGAAAATTCCAAGAAAAGGGAAGTGCATAGTTTGCTTCATCCAAAACAGGCCACGAGACAGCAGAGTGGAAGGAAACTGACTTTTCCTGGATAACGATGATATACTATATTCAAAGTCACCGGGAATATTTCATTGTATTCAGTATGATTGTAAAAACACCTAGATGGATAATTATAAAAAAAAAAAAAAGGAAAATGTTATCAATCAAAAAGTGTTTCCCAGTGCTAAACCTTTCATCTGATTTCTAAATTGCTGCATTTGTAAATTCCAAAAGCCAATATAAAGGAATAGTAGTGGTAAAAAAAGCACTTGTGGGTTTAACCAATCTTGTTTTTTTGTACAATTCTGCTTCAAGGGGGTGTGTCCTATGCCTGTATACTTTTGCTGATAGGTGTCCCTCATTCCCATCTCAAAAAGTTGGGAGATATATTTGAACCACCTTTTTTTTTTTTATTATTAAAGTGTCCTTTTTTTATAGAATCTGTAAGAGTTAGAACAGCTGCTGAGTTTTTATTGCAGCCTGTGTTACTGCAGGGGACATTCCCCCCTCAGTTTGTCTTGTGACTATCATCACTGACCATACTTTTGGGATTGCTGTGCTTGCCACTACTACAGTGATAACCACTGTCTTCAGGCACAGTAATCACAGGGGGTCACGTGCTTGGCACCATTCACAGAACACCTTGCATTTTTATCTGTGAATGCAAGGCATTCTCTGGCTAGATGAGACAGAGAGGCATGTTGGTGATATCATGATTTCCACCTTGTCCAATCAGAGAACAAATTAAAGATTTGAGAAAAATGCAAGATGTTCTGTGAATGCCCATGCCGAGAAAACAACCCTTTTTGGTTACTATGCAGAAGGGCAGCCGCTCAGCATGGCACTTGGAAGACAGTCACTGTAGTAGTGGCAATAACTACAATCATTCTCGGCTTCCACAGCAGTCCCACAAGTATGGCATATGCATTCTTACATTGATCCAATATAATTATTACCAAGATCTCAGCTTGGTGGACTCTGTCAACAGTCTTTACTTTTTTTTTTCTTGAAATATTTGATGTTCTAACCACAGTAAATATGGCAGAGATCCAACACTTCCGGGAATGTCACATTCCTATTAGTATAGAGCTACCCTGTGTGCACCCATTGTGAGTCTGTCCTGGGAGCTGCCCACAAAAACAAGTTACAGAGAAGCAGTTGGAATTTTTTTATTTTATTTACAGTGCCTTGAAAAAGTATTCACACCCCTTGAAATTTTCCCAATTTTTTCATGTTACAGCCACAAATATCAATGTATTTTATTGGGATTTTACATGATAGATCAACACAAAGTGTCACATAATTGTGAAGTGGAAGGAAAATGTTAAATGGTTTTCCATTTTTTTTACAAATAAATATCTGAAAAGTGTGGCATGCATTTATATTCAACCCCCTTTTCTCTGATACCCCTAATGCCGCGTACACACGATCAAACAATCGGGTGGAAAAGTCCGGCAAACTCAAGCCCGCCAGACAATCCCACCGTGTGTAGCCTCCGGCATACTCTTTTGACCCAAAAGTACGGCGGACTTAGAAAGTAGTTTTGCACTCCAATCTTCCCACCGGACTCGCATTTCGGCGGACAATCCGGCCGTGTGTATGCCAGTCCGCCGTACTTTTGAAATGAATGGACTTTTCCCGCCCGGAGAAAAGTCCGCTCATTCGAGCGGGTCTCCAGGTAGGCGGGGCCCGCGAAGGAGACGTCGCTGGCCCCGTCACCTGGTATGGACTTAAAGGGGAACCCCAACGCCGAAAAAAAATGGCGTGGGGGTCCCCCCCAGGTCCACATCAGACCCTTGTCCGAGCACGCTACCCGGTCGGCCAGGAAAGGGGGGGATGAGCGAGCGCCCCCCCTCCTGAGCCGTACCAGGCCGCGTTCCCTCAACATGGGGGGTGCCTTGGGGAAGGGGGGCCGCGCGGCCCCCCCACCCCAAAGCACCTTGTCCCCATGTTGATGAGGTACGGCTCAGGAGGGGGGGCGCACTCACTCGCCCCCCCTTTCCTGGCCGGCCGGGTAGCGTGCTCGGACAAGGGTCTGATGTGGACCTGGGGGCAACCCCCACGCCGATTTTTTTCGGCGTTGGGGTTCCCCTTTAAGTTCATACCAGGTGGCGGGGCCAGCGATGTCTCCTTCGTGGGCCCCGCCTACCTGGAGACGTGCTCGAAATGAACGGACTTTCCTCCGTGTGCGTGGGCGAGTCCGTTCATTTCAAAAGTAGGGCGGATAGTACAGCGGACTTAGTACGCCGTATTAGTCCGCTGAAAAAGTGCCGTGTGTGGGCAAGTAGCCCGTTCGGAAAGTCCAACGGACAGTCTGGCGGGAAGTCCGCCAGACTAAGTCCGCCGGATAGGCGGCTACGTGTGTACGCGGCATAACTAAAATCTAATGGAACTAACTGCCTTCAGAAGTCACCTAATTAGTAAATAGAGTCCATCTGTGTGTAATTTAATCTCAGTATAAATACAGCTGTTCTGTGAAACCCTGAGAGGTTTGTTAGAAAACCTTAGTAAACAAACAGCTTCACAAAGGCCAAGGAACACACCAGTCAGGTCAGGGATAAAGTTGTGGAGATGTGTAACCACTTAAAATACAGGACACTTACACCCCCTTCCTGCCCAGGCAAATTGTCAGCTTTCAGCCCTATTACATTTTGAATGACAATTGCGCAGTCATGTAACACTGTATCCAAACAAAATTTTTTGCATTTTTTCCCCACAAATAGAGCTTTCTTTTTGTTGGTGGTATTTGCTCACCACTGTTTTTTTTATTTTTTGCTAAACAAATAAAAAAAAGTTCTTCGTTCCTGTTATAAAATTTTGTAAATAAGTATGTTTTCTCCTTCACTGACAGGCACTGATGAAGCTGCACTGACGGCCACTGATGAGGCGGCACTGATAGGCACTAATATGCAGCACCGATGGGCACTGATATGCAGCACTGATGGGCACTGATATGCAGCACTGATGGGCACTGATATGCAGCACTGATGGGCACTCATAGGTGTCACTGATGGGCACTTTTAGATGGCACTGATGGACGGCACAGGGGGCAATAATGGGCATTGATAGATGGCACTGATAGGCAGCACTGATGAGGGCACTGACAGGGATTACTTATGGGCACTGATTGGCATCTGTTATGGGCATGGGTGGGCATCTATTTAGGGGCATAGGTGGGCATCCCTGGTGAGTCTGCACTGATAATCAATGTACTGCATATCAGCTCTCCTCTACCTGCACCATGTCAGTGCGAATCAGGGGCGGATCCAGGGGGGGGGGCAACGGGTCAATTGCCCCCTCCGAGAATACCGCCAGCTAATGACAGCACGGCCGGTTCCGCGGGTCCAATCGCGGCCGGTTCCGCGGGTACCCGCGGGCCGGTTCCGTGGGTCCAATCGCGGCCGGTTCCACGGGTCCAATCGCGGCCGGTTCCGCGGGTACCCGCGGGCCGGTTCCGCGGGTCCAATCGCGGCCGGTTCCGAGGGTACCCGCGGCCGGTTCCGCGGGTCCAATCGCGGTCGGTTCCGCGGGTACCCGCGCTGAGTGGACGGGTGAGGGGGGGGCAGCTGGGCGGCTTAGGAGGGCTGCTGGCCAATCAGGAAGCCAGCAGGCAGGGGAGTAGGGAGATGACATCATCTCTCACTGCCCTGCATCCCTCCAGTTCCACCCTCACTGTGTAGGAAGCTGTGTGCAGCAGAGAGATTGCATCATCTCTCTGCTGCCTATCTTCACTCTGGGACCCAACAAAAGACAACCAGTAGGTGACAATCCGCAGTGTGTGGCAGGCTACGTGGCAAGTGGCAATCCGCAATGTGTGGCAGGTGACGTGGCAAGTGACAATCCGCAATGTGTGGCAGGTGACGTGGCAAGTGACAATCCGCAATGTGTGGCAGGTGACGTGGCAAGTGACAATCCGCAATGTGTGGCAGACTACGTGGCAAGTGGCAATCCGCAATGTGTGGCAGGTGACGTGGCAAGTGACAATCCACAATGTGTGGCAGGCTACGTGGCAAGTGGCAATCCACAATGTGTGGCAGGCAACGTGGCAAGTGACAATCCGCAATGTGTGGCAGGTGACGTGGCAAGTGACAATCCGCAATGTGTGGCAGGCTACGTGGCAAGTGGCAATCCGCAATGTGTGGCAGGCAACGTGGCAAGTGACAATCCGCAATGTGTGGCAGGTGACGTGGCAAGTGGCAATCCGCAATGTGTGGCAGGCAACGTGGCAAGTGACAATCCGCAATGTGTGGCAGGTGACGTGGCAAGTGACAATCCCCAATGTGTGGCAGGTGACGTGGCAAGTGGCAATCCGCAATGTGTGGCAGGCAACGTGGCAAGTGACAATCCGCAATGTGTGGCAGGTGACGTGGCAAGTGGCAATCCGCAATGTGTGGCAGGCTACGTGGCAAGTGGCAATCCGCAATGTGTGGCAGGCAACGTGGCAAGTGACAATCCGCAATGTGTGGCAGGTGACGTGGCAAGTGGCAATCCGCAATGTGTGGCAGGCAACGTGGCAAGTGACAATCCGCAATGTGTGGCAGGTGACGTGGCAAATGACAATCCCCAATGTGTGGCAGGTGACGTGGCAAGTGGCAATCCGCAATGTGTGGCAGGCAACGTGGCAAGTGACAATCCGCAATGTGTGGCAGGTGACGTGGCAAGTGACAATCCCCAATGTGTGGCAGGTGACGTGGCAAGTGGCAATCCGCAATGTGTGGCAGGCAACGTGGCAAGTGACAATCCGCAATGTGTGGCAGGTGACGTGGCAAGTGGCAATCCACAATGTGTGGCAGGCTACGTGGCAATCCACATCTGGTGGCAGGCGACGTGGCAAGTGACAATCCGCAATGTGTGGCAGGTGACGTGGCAAGTCACAATCCGCAATGTGTGGCAGGTGACGTGGCAATCTGCAATGTGTGGCAGGCTACGTGGCAAGTCACAATCCGCAATGTGTGGCAGGTGACATGGCAAGTGGCAATCTGCAATGTGTGGCAGGCTACGTGGCAAGTGACAATCCGCAATGTGTGGCAGGTGACGTGGCAAGTAACAATCCGCATTTGGTGACAAGTGACAATCCACATTTGGTGGCAGGCGACATGGCAAGTGACATCCTCAGGGCTCCCACTGATTCTGCAATATGGTGAGTTGAACCATTTAATTTTATATTACAATGTATTAATAGAAATAATGCGCTTCAATCATCCTGACACCATAACAACCATGGTGCCGTAATGATTGAAGCGCCAATACCAGCCATTTCCCATATAAATTGCCCCCCAAAAAACATATTTTATAGCAGTGCCCCTCCCGAGATTAGACTCTGGATCCGCCCCTGGTGCGAATAGAGGAAAAAAGTCGATAAACGGCACTTCCTGGTTACGATTTGACCAGCTGTGATTGGGCACAGCTGATCACATGGTAAAGACCCTATGTCGGGGCGTGTCCGAGACCGGCATGTGAGAGGACGTGCATCACGGAGCTCCCACACTGATCCTGCAAAGATCCTCTTCCCAGCCAGCTAAAGCACCCGAAATCGGGCTGAACTCAGCACAGGGGTCCCCACTGGTGTGCCTGGTGTCGCGGCCGAGGTTTGTGGAGATCATGCTGACCCGAAAACACGCGGAGGCTGGAACGCCAGATTCCCAACATGGCACCGCAGCTCCTCTATCACAGCGCGCTCGTGGCAAGGAGAAGCCTAAAGATTCCGGTAAGGCTCCTAACACCCCTACGAGTACAGTGAAGGACCTCCCGAGGGACATGTTATACTACGCTCAGAAAATTGTGGCCCAGACGGACCAGGGGAGTGGGGAGGACATGTCGGCCACCCCTGCGGTGTTCCACACTCAGCAGGAGGAGGGGAGCCATGCACAGGGCCCTGTAGCGTCCCCCAGCCAGAGCCTTCCTGACATGGAGGAGGAGGATGAGGGAGAGGAAGCAGCTCAGCCCTCCCTAGCAGACATACTAAGGGCAGTGCAGCGATGCACTGCTTCAGTTCATACTCTGCAGGATCAGTTTGGTGGCCTGAAGGAAGAACTGGGGTTTATCAGGCAGGATCTACAGAAAACGAGGGAGCGCACTACCGCGGCGGAAGGCCGCATTAGTGAGATAGAGGACAAGCTGACACCCCTGCTGAGGGATACACAAATTACAGCCAGGATTGCTAGAGCGAATGAACTGAAATCAGACGAAATCGAAAACCGCTTGAGACGGAATAATATCCGTATTGTGGGGCTCCCCGAGAAGACGGAGGGTAGGGACCCCACAGATTTTGTTGAACAATGGCAATTGGAGGTGTTTGGGAAAGATGTGTTCACCCCATTGTACTCGTTTGAACGCGCGCACAGGGTGCCGCCCAGGCCTCTTCCACCAGGGCACCCGCCCCGCACTATGATAGCTAGGTTACTCAACTTTAAGGATAAAGAAATAGTGCTACGCCAGGCAAAAGAGCGACGCAATATCCAATATAACGGGGCACGCATCTCATTCTATCCTGACTACTCAGCTGAGATACAGAAACGCAGAGCGAGATTCACTGATGTTAAAAAACGATTGCAAAGGCTTAGAGCGTCATACGCCATGTTGTTCCAGGCAAAACTGATTACGGCGGGGGGCCAATCCCACTTCTTTGAGGCGGCTGCCGAGGCGTGGTTGGATGCCAACAAACACATTACCAGACAAGCGGGAAGAAATGCAGCAGAAGGAGACTGACCAGGCCTCCATATAAGCATGATCGTATAGCGGTGATTATCACATAATTGGGCTGGGAAGCCATTACCTACTGTTATTCCACAAGCGATGAGAGCAAGTGAAGTTAACTTGAATTCAGTTCAGTAGCACTTTGGATTGGAACATTTAGTAGTTTAACCAAAGAGACATTTGGAATTTTGGGAATGTTCAACCCACGTTTTTTTGTATACTTTTTATCTCGGTTTTCCCCCGTTCAACTGAATGACACTTACCCCCTATTCTGTCGGCTGGAGAGACCTCTCTCGCTCTTTGGAGAGTGTTACCCTCTCTGCACCCACGGGGACTGGGAGATTTTTTGTTTGGCAGTTATGACTCTTATTTTTTTGATTTGTTATTGCCGCAGCTTCAGCTTGAGTAGGAACCGGCAGGCGTACAGGAGGAACTATGTTATGCTCTGTTTTGCCTTTCATGCCACAGCGGACTCCTTTATTTGGAACTCAGGTATCACGATTTTGTCACACTTGGCGCCCCACACATATGCATACCCTAAAGCGCCTAGGGTACACACGATGCCTTACCCTGTCATATCTATGAGCGATTATCTTGATGAGTACTGTATCTTTGTTGTCTTGGAACATTAGGGGCGTTCAGAATCCTCTGAAGTGATCCATGGTAACCACTATCCTTAAAAAATACTCCCCTGCAATTTATGCACTGCAGGAGACTCATTTGGTGCCGGAGACGGTCTCCTGCCTGGGATTTTCCTGGGTGGGTAGTGCATTCCATTCCACTCACACCTCTTATTCCAGGGGGGTGCGTGTGCTGGTGCATCGGACCATAGAATTTCAACTGTTGGACAAATTGATAGATGCTGAGGGACGATATGTGATACTACTGTGTAAAATTTACCAATTGCATTGTATAATTGCTGCTATATATGTGCCACCTCCTTTCACGACAGAGGTGATGAGGGTTCTGCTGACGTATCAACTGGGCCACTCGGATGTACCCTTTATTATTGTGGGAGACTTCAATTGCTACATGGATCCAGCCCTGGATAAGCATCCGCCTCCGGCAGCTTCCAGCACGAGGACTCGAACGGCATTGCGGAAGTTTACGGAGGAATTTGGATGGGCTGATCCGTGGCGCAATCGTAACCCACTACAGAAACAATTTTCTTGTTTTTCGAAGGCCCATCTCTCTCTGTCGAGAATTGATCTGTGTCTCTGCTCACCCCAAGCAACACATTTATTAGAGGACATTACATATCTGGTGAGGGGTATATCAGATCATTCGCCCCTATTGGTTTCCTTGTATGCCAAGCCGGCCACGGATTTGCCGAGGGCACCATGAAAACTCAATGCGTTTTGGCTTAATCTATTTCCTTCTCATGACAGGGTGTTGACTGAGATCTCTGAGTTTTGGAGACGACATGAGGACCACCCTGATTTAGGGCTTGCATGGGAGACGTTTAAAGCGTATCTCAGAGGACTCCTGATCACTGAGGTGGCGGAGATCAAATCTAAATCACATGCTATCAGGGAGCAGACAGAACGACTGGTAAGCCAACTAGAGGCAGATTACATTGCCGACCCCTCTGAGACAGCTAGGGTGGCATGGCTTGCCGCGCAGGAGGCGGTTACCCGGATTTCCAGGGAAGCAGCTGACAGGAAAATATTTTTCAACAAGCAGGCCTTCTATGAGGAGGGAGAGCAAATGGGCCGCCTTTTGGCCAAAATTGTCAAGGTCTCCCAGATGTCTCCGTCTATTGGAGCGTTGCACACTGAGGGGGGGGGGAGGCTGGTAAACACCAAGCCTCAGGTTATGGCAGAACTGGTGAGGTTTTACTCGGATTTGTACAAATCCAGGGCGACTTATTTGACCACTGACTTACGGGATTACCTGCAGGGAATTGAACTGCCTAAACTCTCTGACTCTCACAGAGCACTCCTGGACTCTCCAATTAGTCTGGAGGAACTGCAAGGGGCTCTTGGCCTCTTTCCAAACTCAAAGGCCCCAGGGGACGACGGTCTCCCAATGGAGGTCTTCAAACAATATGGGGAGGCAATTCTGCCTCGCCTGTTGAGGTTTCTTTACGCAAGGGAATGCCAGAGCCTGCCCGAATCCATGACCAGGGCTAACATTGTTCTCCTCCTAAAACCGGGTAAAGACCCCTTAGACCCGGGCTCATATAGGCCGATATCACTTTTACAGAATGATATCAAACTTTTGGCCAAGGTTTTGGCCTTGAGACTGAATGGGGTCATCTACTCCATCATACACTCGGACCAGGCAGGCATTATGCCCCAAAAGTCTACAGCCATTAATCTCCGTAGGCTTTACCTAAATCTTCAAACACAGGGAGAGAATGTGGGTGACAGGGCCTTGCTCTCTCTGGACGCCCACAAGGTGTTTGACAGCGTGGAGTGGGAATATTTATGGGCTGTCATGGGTAAGTTTGGCTTCGGCGAAGGGTTCTTGTCATGGGAGAAGCTATTATACTGCTCACCCCGGGCGACTATCAGAGAGGCGGGACACATATCCGCCCCATTCACCCTGCACAGGGGCACTCGGCAAGGTTGCCCACTGTCGCCCCTCCTTTTCGCCGTGGCCATCGAACCCATGGCATCCTTGATTAGAACAAATCAGAGGATACAAGGCTTCCAGTATGGGAGTTTTCAGGAAAAAATCATGCTATACGCTATACTACTTCTGAGAGACACTTCTGATTCCCAGCGGGAGGCTATGGAGACAATAGGAAAGTTTGGGGTTTATTCAGGACTGACTATAAACTGGACCAAATCCTCCCTGCTGCTGCTGGATGCCAATCCGGACAGTGGAGGGCGGCTAATACATGGCGTGCCGGTGTCCACGGGTATGAAGTACCTGGGTATACAGGTCACGTTGGAACCTCTTGACTATATTTCCCTTAACCTAACCACACTATTAAATAGAATTTGAAACAAAACAAAAATTTGGTCCCGTCTTAAGATGTCACTGGTCGGAAGAGTCAACTTGATAAAGATGATCTTTATGCTCCAACTTCTATTTGTAATCGGAGTCTTCAAGTGGGAAATGCGATATTACATAAGAAACAAGGCCTGAGGTGTGCCAAGGCCTGGCTGGTCAGTATGCCTGAAAAGAGGGCAAAAAGACACAAGTTTAGGTGGAAAAGGGAAGGTAAAAATCCCATCCATAAAATGACGTATGCCCAAATGCCAACTGTGAGCAACCGGTAAGTATCCGCTGTGAGAGTAGAACCCACTGACTCCTGACCTGGAAGTGAGAAGAAACCCCCCTTGGAGCCTGCAAGCTAAGCAAACCCCAAATGAATGTCCTGTGAAGGATAGGATGAGCCTGATGCCCAAGGTAACCCAGACATGAGAAAGAACTGCTTGTGAATGAGAGGATACATGGGGAAAAGGGAACAAGGGCTGACCCGAGGATCCCCTGCAAGAAGATGCCTAGCAGACTGAAAAATCCACAACGGACACCAGAAGAAGCACCGTGGAACACCCATACCTGGCAAGCAGAAGTGAGAGGATAAGTGCCAAAAATACCAGAGATAGGAGAGGAAAAGCTGACTGCCCGATTGATGTGATAGAGTAGGTGCCATGGCAATGAGTATCATCAACATGGAGACACCAAGACAGATTGGTCCCACCGGATGCGAACAGGTCATGCTACTGCCTGAGACCGAATCCTGCACCGAAGAAGGAGAAACAGACTCCAACCCAGGGAAATGAGTCCCATGGCATGATCCAGCCATGCCCAAAGTGACTAAAGCCCCCCCCCTTCCCCCCTTGACCAGACCGGGGATCAGCAAAGATGACTGGACTGATGTCCCTGAGCAGTACTCCAAGAACCTCCTAGACAAGAGAACGGAGCTGAGAGTGGAATCCAGAATCATGACGATGTCCCCCAACCTACCACCTAAGGACCGTGGCTTAGGACACACCATGAGAGAGTATAAATCCCAGGGTGGTAACCAGGGCCTCAATGCAACAGGATGTCAACTGAAGAAAATTGACGTCTGCTTCCGACCCGAGGGTGAGCCCAGTGGTGAAACGACATCTGTAAGTGAGTGCAGGCATGGTTGATATCGGTATGGGTGCCAAGACGGCCCAACCTGAGAATGAAACTAGAAGGAAAGCCAGACAACCAGACATGAGAACAGCAACGCCCCTCTGCCTACCTAAGAATGAGAACATTATCAGAAAATCAAGACCACAGCGCATAAATGAACCTGATGACGAAACCCCCCCCCCCCGTGTGAGTAGTGAGTTAGCCCGAGTAACCTGCAGCGCAGAGACAGGTAATTAACAGAAACTCAGGCCTAGAGTACCCACGGACCGTGGTGGGCAAACGTACAGGTGTGGTGAATGAACATGCATCGTATGACGTATGGTATACGGGCGAGAAGATTGTGGTCAACAATCAATAACGAAACCTCAGCCCGTATGGATCTGTAGACGTGACAGATCCTGACGTGTGAGGCCTAGCTAACTGCCCTAGGTACAAACATGAAGACAGGCACAATGACACATGACAACCAACAAATATGAAAACAGGTACCGTAGTATGCCATGAGTGACAGAAACGCTGAGCCAGAAATGCAAGGTCAGCAACCCTATGACAGAATGTTGCGACAGAAATGCTGAACTGAATGCTGAGGCAGAAATGAACAGAAACCCAGGAGCAGAATGCAATGACAGAACGCTGAGGCAGCAATGACATGACAGAAAAACCTGGGGCAGAAAAACGCTGAGGCAGCAATGCTAGACAGAACACTGACAGAAATACTGGGGCAGGAAATGCTAAGACAGAAATGCAGAAAACTGTACGCCGAGACAAAATCCAGAGGCAGGAACACTATGACAGAAATCCAGGGGCAGAACACTACGACATAAATCCAGGGGCAGAACACCACGAGCAAAATCCAGGGGCAGAACACCACGAGCAAAATCCAGGGGCAGAACACCTCGAGCAAAATCCAGGGGCAGAACACCACGAGCAAAATCCAGGGGCAGAACACCACGAGCAAAATCCAGGGGCAGAACACCACGAGCAAAATCCAGGGGCAGAACACCACGAGCAAAATCCAGGGGCAGAACACCACAAGCAAAATCCAGGGGCAGAACACCACGAGCAAAATCCAGGGGCAGAACACCACGACAAAATCCAGGGGCAGAACCCCCACGATGAAATCCAGGGGCAGAACCCCCACGACCGTAATCCAGGGACAGAAACGCTACGACAGAAATCCAGGGGAAAAAACGCCAAGACAGACATCCAAGGGCGGAAATGCCAAGACAGACATGCTGGGCAGAACGGTGCGACAGAAATGTTGGACTGAACGCAGTGACAGAAATGCTGGACTGAACACTGTGACAGAAATGCTGGCCTGAACGCTGTGACAGAAATACTGGACTGAGCGCTGTGACAGAAATGCTGGACTGAACGATGTGACAGAAATGCTGGACTGAACGCTGTGACAGAAATGCTGGGTAGAACGCTGTAACAGAAATGCTGGGCAGAACGCTGTGACAGAAATGCTGGGCAGAACGCTGTGACAGAAAATGCTGGGCAGAACGCTGCGACAGACATGCTGGGCAGAACGGTGCGACAGAAATGCTGGACTGAACGCTGTGACAGAAATGCTGGGCTGAACGCTGTGACAGAAATGCTGGGCAGAACGCTGTGACAGAAATGCTGGGCAGAACGCTGTGACAGAAATGCCGGGCAGAACGGTGCGACAGGAATGCCGGACTGAGCGGTGCGACAGAAATGCCGGACTGAACGGTGCGACAGAAATGCCGGACTGAACGGCGCGACAGAAATGCTGGACTGAACGGTGCGACAGAAATGCCGGACTGAACGGCGCGACAGAAATGCCGGACTGAACGGTGCGACAGAAATGCCGGACTGAATGCTGTGACAGAATGCCAGGCAGAAACGCTGTGACAGAAATGCCGGGTAGAACGCTGTGACAGAAATGCCGGGCAGAAACGCTGTGACAGAAATGCCGGGCAGAAACGCTGTGACAGACATGCTGGACTGAGCAGTGCGACAGAAATGCTGGACTGAACAATGCGACAGAAATGCTGGACTGAACGGTGCAACAGAAATGCCAAGCAGAACGATGCAACAGAAATGCCGAGCAGAACAGTGCGACAGAAATGCCGAGCAGAACGGTGCGACAGAAATGCCGAGCAGAACGGTGCGACAGAAATGCAGAGCAGAACACTATGACGGAAATGCTGGACTAAACGCTATGACGGAAATGCTGGACTGAATGCTGAGACGGAAATGCTGGGCAGAACGCTATGACGGAAATGCTGGGCAGAACGCTATGACGGAAATGCTGGACAGAACGCTATGACGGAAATGCTGGACAGAACGCTATGACGGAAATGCTGGACAGAACGCTATGACGGAAATGCTGAACTGAACGGCAGAACGCCATAATGGAAATGCTGGACAAACGCTTCAACAGAAAATGCTGCCATGAAAAACACTGGACAGACCGCAAGCTGTGATAAAAAAAAAAAAACACTAATCAAAGAAAGTGAACAAGTGAAAGCAGCAACCCTGGCCTCAGGTCTGGCTGCTGCCATGGCTGCAGTGGGTGGTCTGATCCCCACTGGCATTATTTATTTATTTATTTATTTTTTGAAGGGAAGAAAGGAGTGACTGGCGGGAGACTGCCCATCCCCCGGGAGCACCAGGAGTAACCCGACAGCCTGCCCCCCTCGTAACCAAACATACATGAGGAGAGGAGCAGGCGGCCGATCACAAACCCCCCCCCCCGCGCTCTTACGGCGTGCACGCTGGGAACCGACTGGGGAGATAACAAGGCGGATGGATGGCCGAAGGTCCCCCCCCCTCCCCCGGCACGAGCGCCGGGAAGAGCGGGCGGGCCGCACGCCAGCCCCACGGAACTATTGGAAAGGCATGGAAGGCGGATGGACAGCCAGATGAAACCCCCCCCGCTCCCCCGGCATGAGCGCCGGGAACAACGGGCGGGCTGCGCGCTAGCCCCACAGAGCTGTGGGGAGATGGAAAGGAGGACGGATGGCCAGATGAACGCCCCCCCCACCCCCCGGCATGAGAGCCGGGAAAAGCGGGCGGGGAGCACGCTGGCCACACGGCGCCTTCGGGGGGACTGAGAAAGCAAGCAAGCGGGCGGGCGGGCGGGCGGACGCCCCCCCCCCCCCCAGCACGAGCGCCACGGGAACCGGGCGGGCCGCACACGAGGTAGCAGAGGGGAGAAAGGGAGGAGGACTAAGCAGGCCCTGACGCACCCCCCACCACCCAGAAACGGCCACCTAAAACACACCAACCCTGGCCCTGATAGAGGAGGAGGGTTAAATAGTCCCTCAGACTCCTCCCACAAATACAGGCTGGCCCGCGGCCAGCCTTCCCACATATTCTGCACAATACCCCTATGGTAATCCCTCTGAAGTTCTTTCGCATTATTAACTCAATTTTTAGAGCTTTTATTTGGTTAGATAGACCCCCACGGATTAAACTAGAACAACTACAGAGGTCCAAGGAGGCAGGGGGCCTTGCCCTCCCTAATCCTTGGGCCTACTACCTGGCAGCACAGGCACAGCATATAGCCAGGGCCATGCAGGGGGGGACAGGGGGAGAGGAGGAGACCATATGCTTGGACCCAGTTAAGGCCCTGATGTGCCTGGCCTCCAGCCACGGTGATGTACCCTCGGGAATGGAGGCCCTGGCCTACGCAAAATCAAACAAATGATTGCCCACCTATGCTCTTATGCAGAAAATATGGAATAAACTACGACAACTACAGGGGGTGGAGGGCTTCACTGAGTACAGCCCAATATGGGAGAACAGGCACTATGAGGAGCTACTACTGCTGGATTGTGGTGCTCGGTGGAGGAGACACGGGGTCCAGTATTTGGGACAAATTTTTACAGCAGGGAGGCTGACTCCCTTCCCCGATTTGAGGGAGAGAGTTCATCTGCCGCAGTCTATGCTTTTCTATTACCTACAACTGCAACATGCAGTGAAGGCGCAGGCGGGGGGGACCCCGTGGGCTCTTTCACCGACCCCGATCTTCCGATCTATGGCTAACGTAACACAGTTCCAGGGCTTTATCTCCAGAACTTACTCTATGGTCCTAACTGCCTGCCTCGGGGGATTCCCGCAGACGGCACTAAATAAATGGAAGAGGGATTGTAGTACAGGTATCCTGCCTGCTGATATGAGGGGTGAGCAAAGCCAACAGACCATGAAAAATGGGCTCCCTCATCCTGAGATAATTCCTGAAATCATCAGGATTATTCTCACGGATCTCACACAGCAAAGGCATGTGAGAGAATTGGTCATGCTGGAGTAACCAATTCCTCGTCCATGAACTCCTCCTTGTCCTGTTTATGGACTGGGCTTGTGTCAAAGTAAGAACCCCAACACTAAGCCCCTGCACAGCATGAACTCTACGAAGAAGACCCCCTCAGGTGCAGAACTCTCTCTACCGCCAGCAACACCCCCCCTTCTTCCTCCACTTCAGCGGGGCTGATGTCCTTCAGGCAGGTCACACTGCACTGTCTGTGCACTCTCTCTCCCACCCAGCCACCGGCGTTGATGCCGCTAGAGACAGTGAATGGAGGGCCATTGGTGTCCCAGCAGGAAAAGCATGGTATTACAAGCTCCGCTCCCTAACAGGTTCACACACATATCTTTGCAGCGGCTGGTGGAAGGTACTTTGTTTTTTTTTGTCTCGCTTTAAGGGAGGTCTCTATGGGGGGGGGGGGGCACTGTTTGATATTTAAGGGACTCAGAGATAACAGGGTCTCTGGGGTTGGCTATGCTGCTAATATAATACAGGTTATCATAAACTTTTAAGATATGTACCAACACGATGGCTATCGTTATTTACAACTTTGGATCGATTGTTGAAGAATTGGCCTGCTGTGAAGAAATACTTTATTCAAAAGGGAGAAGAGATCTGTCCACTTCTCATTTGGAATTTTATTAGGTCTTAGGAACATGGTCTTAATTCAGATACAGATCTCAAACTCCACGAATGTTACCTATTTTTTTGTACACAATTTTATGAGTATATTTCAACCTGCCATCTTAAAATTGGAGAGTGACACAATGCAGTCAACTGAGATCTTTCATATTCTTGAAGTTCTTAACAATCTCAAGTTGCAAATGACAGAGAATTTATTTTGGCTTCAAAGGGAAACAGTCACTGAATAATCTTCCACCAAGTTCACAGGTGGAATTCAAGAAAAATGCTTCAGAAGTTTATAACGCATGTGTACAATATTTGGAGAAGAGATTTTATTTTAGATCAGATTCCTAATTAAAGAAAATTGCCATTCTGTGATCATTTTCTTAATGTCACATAAACTGTCAAATGTTAAAGTTAAAGTTATAGATGTTGATGGTGATGAGCTCTTCAATGAGTTCACTATTCTTAGCAAAGTTCTTAACGCATTGGATCCTGATGGATAACATTCAATGGACCAAAGATGGGTAGCATTCTTTGAGAAATGCTCTGCACCAAATCTTCTAAAAATAGTGGAATGCTTTTTAGCAATTACTGTATGCAATGCATTTGTGACGCCCTTCTTTAGCGTTATGCAAAACCTTTGGAGTGATGAAGGAAATAGGATGTCCTCCAATCTGGTGAAAGCAGAAATCTGTAATGTTTGTTTTGCTGTCTGTGCCCTTGTTCAGAAGATTTCACCTTACTTTTTGTCCCAATGACAATTGGTTTTTGAAAATTGTGGGTTGTTGTGGAAACAAGCCTTGGTGATAAAGCTTCAGTGAAGACACTTTTTCCCATAATAACTCTTACATGAGTGAATTTTCCCTTCCTAGGGGTAGATTTCCTCGCACTTCCTGTTATCTCCCTCCGTTTGTAAGTAGGAGTCATTTGTAAGTCGGATGTTTGTAAATAGGGGATGGCCTTTATAGTTTATACTATTATAAAAAAAAAAGCCGTGCTCCGCTAAAGTGTTCGGGTTTGGCTTGAAGAAAAGGTGGCAACCCTAGTTAGAACACACTGAGGGAACACACATTTTACCCCTTGATCGCCACCTACGAGTTTTTTATTCACTTCAGCAAACACTGTCGAGAAACGTATTCATCTTTACGTTCATGTACTGTCTCCTTCCCGGTTTCACATTATTGTGGTATTTTCACAAGACTTTATTTATTTTTTGATTTCTTCTATCATCAAAATTTTTCAATATTTAAATATTAAAATCTTATTCGCTAACATTACTTTTATGTCTATCTTACGAAGATTCTATTCTTTTACTCCCCATATTTATCCAACCTCCCACCTGCTTCTCTCCCTTCCACCCCCATCCCCATCCCCCCTCGCATTTGGTCTGTTCTCTGCCCTCTTTCTCAATTTTATTCCTACTCAGACCCCGCCGCCCTCTGTCATCTTTTCTAAGTATTTCTCAGAAGTTTTGAAAATGTTCCATCTTCCACAGTTACTGTTGTATCTTCCTGGTTGCCCTTTTCCTCTGCTGCATAGGTATTCCATTCTGCTGTAATATTCTATTCGCTCAAACCATTGCCTTACATCCGGTTTTAATATACTTAACCACTTCATTGGAATTAATCTTTTTGCAGCATTCAGCAATATTGGAGTTAATGTTTTTCCACATTGTTTATTTGAAACTTTTGATTCATGAAATAGACATGTCTGCATGCTGTTGGTTATCCCTTTTATGTATTCCAGGATTTCCTGCCAATATTGCTTAATTTTCGGGCATTCCCACCAGATATGTGTCATTGTGGCCCTCTGTTTACATTCCTTCCAACATTGTGGGGATTTGTCCCGTTGATATTTATGAACTCTGTCCAGTGTCAGATACCATCTTGCCAATAGTTTATAGTTAATTTCTATTGAGTTTATATCTGTTGCGTAATTATATACTGCTCCTATCATTCTCTCGACTTGTTGGTCCTCTAGTTTCGTACCTATTTCTTTTTCCCATTTCCCTATATAGGGGGTATCTCTTGTCCTTCCAATTCTGTCAATATTCCATATACTTTAGATATACCATGTTTCAATGGAGTTTGTACACCCCAGAGTTTTTCCAATGGATTTAGGTTCTTTCCATCTCTAATTGGTTGAGGTAATGTATTTAGAAAAAAGAAAGAACTGCGCTAACCACGAATACCCAAAGTGAGTAAGGTATATATATGTGCCAGACCCACAGTATGGGTCTTAATGTCTTAATGTCTCTAAGACCACCTCCAAACTATAGTGCAGATCATATGCAAATGAGTGCAATTTAGATACAAAAACAAAACATAAATGCGTGTCAATGATGTAAATTCCCCAAACACAATATAAGTATATCAAACTCAGTGCATATACCCCTAAAAAATAAATAAATAGTTAAAAATAAAATATGAAAAAATGTTTGCAACTTTTTCTTTGCATAAATAAACTATCGAAAAAAAATTATATTTAGAGACACTCTACATAATGTCCATATAATCATATATCAAAAAAATAATAGTAGAATGTCCATATAATAAACGAACACCAGTGAAGTAAAACTTCAAGTGAAGTACAGCAGTGAGGAACAAACTTCAAACTTCAAACAGCTGAGTTGTAAGTACACAAATTAAAACTCTTCTCCAGAGATATAATGTGCTTTTCCCATCACCGAATGAGTGAATTGGCTCCTTACCAGATCCAAGCGACCCCCCGTTACAGAGGGTCACCACAGGCGACAGTAGTCAAAGGATATCCGGATATCGATTCCTCCTCAGGCGATCCCGAATCTTTCACGCGATAGGGTTATGGCTGTTATTCCACATATCACTCCCAATTCAACGTGGTATCACATAGGGAAAAACACAGGAGGTTTGAAGACTCCTGTTATAAAAAATGCAAGCTCAAGGCTTGCTTAGCCTTGAGCTTGCATTTTTTATAACAGGAGTCTTCAAACCTCCTGTGTTTTTCGTGGTTAGCGCAGTTCTTTCTTTTTTCTATTTCTGTTTGGTGTATTTTTGGTATACATTTGAATTGCAGCTTCCGTTCAATACCATTTGTATTCCGTAGCGCAGTTTTTTTCCCTTTTTTCGTTCCTGAGGTAATGTATTTACCAAGTGTTTTAACTGAAAGTCGCTTATCTTCCATCCATTTATTTCCTTTAATTCTGGTAGTGTTCTCATCTTCCCATGTATTTAGATATCCCTTATTTGTGCATTCCCCATTCTAAAACCAAAAAGTGTCCCCATCCCTGGGCCAAAAAAATTTGTTCCGGTAAGTGCGATTAATGGTGAATTATATACCCATTTTCTTTTGTCGATATAGTGTATCCCAGATTTTAAATACATTTATAGTCAAATAGATGCCTCCGATGTTCTGTGCTTGTGTGATACCCAAATGTTTTTGTGCAGTGTTGTTCTTCTTAACGTATTTTCAATCCTAATCCATTTTTTTCCTGCTTTTTTCATCAACCCATTCTACCATTCGTGAAATAATTACTGACTTATAATATCTGGTGTTGTTAAGCCTCCGTGTATTTTTTCCCTAGTGATTAGTGAAAATTTTAGTCTTGTTATTTTGTTTTGACAAATATATTTTATCATCATTGTTTTTATTGTTTTGAAAAAACTCTGTGGTATAGCTACTGGTAGCATTTGGAATTTATATATTATTTTTGGGAGGATCACCATTTTAAAAATATTTATCCTTCCTATCCATGATGTAGATTGCAGTGAGCCCCTCTTTAATTCCGCTTTGATCTCATTCAGTAATGGGATGTAATTTGCCAGGTATAACTTCTCGGCGGTAGATGTCAATTTAATTCCTAGATATGGCAGCTCCCTTCTCACCCATGTGAATGGGAATTCCCCTTTGTAATGCAAGTTCTTAATTTTTCCCTACTTTTATATTTAATATAGTTTTGATGAGGTTTATTTTAAAATGTGAGAGTTCACCGTATTTTTTTATCTCTTTGATTATATTTGGCAGTGTCACCCCTGGATTGGTTACATACATCAGGACGTCGCCATGTATGCCGCGATTTTATGTTCCTCTTTCCCAAATCTTGCCCCTCCTATGTCCTGATTATTCCGTAGGGTCACAAGGAATGATTCCATCGACAATACATATAGGAGTGTTGAGAGTGGGCACCCTTGTCTCGTTCCATTATACATTTCGAAAGACGATGACAACTTCCCATTGACTTTAACCATTGCCGTTGGCCGATTGTACAGATTTTTAATCCATTACATAATTTTAGGTCCAAGTCCTAGGTGTTGGAGAGTATCCATCATGAACCCCCAGTCTAACCTATCAAACATTTTTTCTGTGTCGATTGCCTGGAGTAGTATTGTGGATACCCCATGTTTCCCCTTTCGCAACATTAACACTGTTCTTATACTATTGTCTACACCCTGTCTACCAGGTACATTGGTATCAATTTTTTGAATCTCATTGCCAGGATTGTTGCATATATCTTCATGTCAGCATTCAATAAGGCTATGGGCATATAGTTAGAGCAGATGGTTTTATCTTTTCCCTCTTTGGGTATTATTGTAATGTGGGCTAGTAGTGACTCTCGCCTTGTTTCTTCATCTTCCCCTAATTTATTCAGATAGTCGCACAGCTTTGGGATCAGTTGATTTTGAAAGTTGTTATAGTATTTGATCGTAAACCCATCTGTGCCTGGGCTTTTGCCTGTAGGGGTTTCTTTCAATGCCATTTTAATTCCATCTTGCCTGATTGATTTTTCCAACTCTGTCAATTGTTCAACAATTTGGCCTTCGTTAAATAGTCTTATATATTTATTTTCCTTATTTCTTTTTCTTCCTGTCTCTTGGTTTCTTATTGAATAGAGTGCACTGTAATATGATAGGAAGGCCAATGCGATGATGTTGTCTTATTCACCATTTCTCTTCTCTAATTTTTTATCTTTTCAATTTAATTTAAGGTCTTCTTTTTTCTTAAAATTTTTGCAAGGTGCTTCCCTGGCTATTACCCCATTTGTATCTCTCATGTCACACTCCGTTGAACTCCTTCCTAGTTTCTTGTTCCATCAGATCTTTTAGTTGGTCTCTTTTTATAATTAGGGTCCCATGGGTTTCTACTTCCACGTGCTTTTTATGTCTTTGTTTCAGGTCTTATATTTATTTTACAATTTTCTCCATGGTATTTTCTCTCCTTTTTTTCTTGCCCCAATGGAAATCAATTTTCCACTTCTGAAAATCTTGTGTGCTTCCCATATAGCTGCTTTTGTTAATTCTAGCGTCTCGTTCTTCAGGAAATATTGATCGATCTCTTCTATTATAATATTTTCTATTTCCTTATTGTCTATTAGATCCGCATTTAATCTCCATGAGGCTTTCCCATAGGTTTATGATACATGGAGAAATTTAAATCTCCAGCTAATGTTAGCTTGCCTTGTTTCAATTCCATCAGATCATTTAATATTCCTACCAAATATTTTTTGGGGTTCTTATTGGGGCAGTATATATTTGCAAGCGTATATTTGATGCCACCAAGTGTTAACCCCTTCCTTGCCAGTGACATTTACACAGTAATCAGTGGCTATTTTTAGCTCTGATCACTGATGTCAGTCGTCTCAAAATAGTGTCAAAAGTGTCCGATCTGTCCACCGCAATGTCGCAGTCCTGATAAAAATCGCAGATCACAGCCATTACTAGTAAAAAGAAAATGTATAATAAAAATGCCATAAATCTATCCCCTATTTTGTAAACACTATAACTTTTGTACAAACCAATCAATATACGCTTATTGTGAAATTTGTTTACCAAAAATATGTAGACAAATATATATCGGTCTAAACTGAGGAAGACATTTTAGTTTTTTTATATATTTTTTAGGGATATTTATTATAGCAAAAAGTAAAAAATATTGCTTTTTTTACAAAATTGTCGCTCTTTTTTTGTTTATAGTGCAAAAAATAAAAACTGCAGAGGTTATCAAATACCACCAAAAGAAAGCTCTATTTGTGGGAAAAAAAATAACATCAATTTTGTTTGGGTACAGCATCGCACGACCATGCAATTGTCAGTTAAATCAACGTAGTGCCAAAACACAAAAAATGGCCTGGCCAATACAGGGGCAAATTCTTACGGGGCTGAAGTGGTTAAAGTGTTACTAAACCAAGGACCCTGCATTCACTAGATCTGGTCTCCCATAGTAAACAGAACATGGAAATGCAATCGTTTTAGTAAATATACCGTATATACTCGAGTATAGGTCGATCCGAATATAAGCCGAGGCCCCTAATTTACCACAAAAAAACTGGGAAAACGTATTGACTCGTGTATAAGCCGAGGGTGAGACATGCGTCCATCCCTGTGTCCATCCCTGTGTCCATCACTGTGTCCATCCCTGTGTCCATCCCTGTGTCCATCACTGTGTCCATCCCTGTGTCCCGTCCATCCCTGTGTCCCGTCCATCCCTGTGTCACGTCCATCCCTGTGTCACGTCCATGCCTGTGTCCATCGCAGCCTACCTGTCTCTTTGCCTTCTGCAGCCTCTGTGTGCCGAGCCGTGCCATGCCGCACTTCTCCTCCTCGTCTGACAGACGGCGGCCATTCCACTGTTCAAAAGCCGCGCCTCCGTCTGTGATAGGCGGAACACTCAATTTCCCAGCAGTCAGTGTTCCGCCTATCACGGACATCCTCTCATCCTCGTCCATAGTATGAGAATGAGCGGATGTCCGTGATAGGCGGAACACTGACTGCTGGGAAATTGAGTGTTCCGCCTATCACAGACAGGGAGGCGCGGCTTTTGAATAGTGGAATGGCCGCCGTCTGTCTGCACGACACGCTGATCGGGTAGGCAGACGGCGGTGACTCGAGTATAAGCCGAGGGGGGCACTTTCAGTCTAAAAAAAGAGGCTGAAAATCTCGGCTTATACTCGAGTACCGTATATACTCGAGTATAAGCCGAGATTTTCAGCCTCTTTTTTGAGGCTGAAAGTGCCCCCCTCGGCTTATACTCGAGTCATCGCTGTCTGCCTGCTCGATCAGCGTGTCGAGCAGACAGACAGCGGACATTCTACCCTTCAAACGCCGCGCCTCCGCCTTCGCCTGTGATAGGCGGAACACTGAATTTCCCAGCAGCCTGTGTTCCGCCTATCACGGACATCGTCTCATCCTCGTACTACGGACGAGGATGAGACGATGTCCGTGATAGGCGGAACACAGGCTGCTGGGAAATTCAGTGTTCCGCCTATCACAGGCGAAGGCGGAGGCGCGGCTTTTGAATTTTAGAATGGCCGCCGAGGCGCCGACGAAGAGCGGCGATCCTGGCAAGGCACGGGACGGAGGCAAGGCAAGGCACGGCACGGGACGGGACGGAGGCAAGGCACGACACGGGACGGAGGCAAGGCACGGCACGGGACGGAGGCAAGGAGGCAAGGCACGGCACGGGACGGAGGCAAGGAGGCAAGGCACGGGACGGAGGCTCGGGACACAGGCTCGGGACACAGGTAGGCTGGACACACACACACACACACACACACACACACACACACACACACACACACACACACACACATGGACACACACACACAGGGATGGATGGATGGATGGAGACACACACACACAGGGATGGATGGATGGAGACACACACACACAGGGATGGATGGATGGATGGAGACACACACACACAGGGATGGATGGATGGATGGACACACACACACACAGGGATGGATGGATGGATGGACACACACACACACAGGGATGGATGGATGGATGGACACACACACACACAGGGATGGATGGACGGACACACAGGGATGGACGGACACACAGGGATGGACGGACACACAGGGATGGACGGACACACACACAGGGATGGACAGGCATGTCTCACCCTCGGCTTATACACGAGTCAATAAGTTTGCCAGTTTTTTTGGGGGTAAATTGGGGGCCTCGGCTTATATTCGGGTCGGCCTATACTCGAGTATATACGGTATATACGATACATTGATAAATACCTTCTCTCGTCATCAGTTATAGCATTCTTGTGATTTCTATCAGTGCCCAGCTGAGCACTAGTTTAAGCTTGTTGGAGGAATTTTCATTTTCCTGCGACTGTCCTATGAGGCTGCATGACCCCTGACCCTCTGTCTGGACAGTGCTGTTTGGCCCTGTGCCAATCACATGCACCCTCCCAAGAAAAAAAAAAACTCTCTTGCAATACACACCAAACTGAGCATATGCAGAGTGCTTACTAGGCTCTGTTCTATCAGCAGATTGATTGGGGACAGTAAAAGAAGGGGAGGATCAGAGAAGACAAGATCAAACAGCCTTTTTACACAATGTGGAGAATTAACCCCTTAGGTTTCACAGTGAGAATAACAAGCATACTTTACTGCATATACAGACTGATTTTACTGTTGTGGGTTTAGTAACACTTTAAGTGCATTGTATACTCTTACACCAACAAAAACACTCAAACTATGCAGGGGCAGCAACAATGTGGAACCAGCTGGACTGAACTGGCATCCAAGGCAGCATTTAAGAGCCTTATGTTATTCACGTGGATGCAGTGGCAGCTGATGCTCAGTATTTTTGGGGGGGCGGTAAAACAAACCTCCCCCTCACTTGCACCGCCGTCATCAACCAAAGATGCAACACTCCAAACAGGCCTCTCCTCTTCTCTTTACATAGAAATCCCCACCAGACATGTCTCCCCCAATTAGTGCGATGTGTGCTGCGATCACAGCTGCTCCTACCTCCACCGATCAGATCCCCGGAGTAGTCCCAGCACACTCCGCACCCCACACTGCCACCACCGCACACAGCTGCCGAGCTTCCCCCCGTCATTCTTGCTCTGCTTGTAGCTATCCTTGTCTCCCCAGTCTGCTCTAAGACTTCTCAGGAGCTGTTTCCTGATTGGCTGGGAGAAGAAACAGGAAGACAATATCAAAAATGTATTCGCTATTGTCACACAACTGGATGGGCTCAGGTTGCAGTGCTCTGTGCCCTGAGCCCACCCATGTTTGAAGTCAATTATAGCCTCCGGCTCTAATCACGTGCTTAAAAAAAAACAAAAAAAACCCCATTGAAATCCATGCATCTGGCACCCCACATGTAGATTAGGGGACTGGACACACGGATGGGGGGGGGAACCTCTGCTCCCCTTATAGATGGGCCGCCCCTGCTTGGGTGTATAAATGGTGGTCCAAGCCAAGTCATGCCATATATTGGCTATAGAGATCCAGCCTTTCTGATATACCAGATTGAGGTCCAGCCTTTCTGATATAACAGTGTGCTCTATAATAAGATATAGATGAGAAATGGAAGTACTGAGCAGGCAGGCAGTATGCATGAATCTCTCTATCAATTCTAGCTGTAGTTTACTTTTAACAATACCCCTTTCATATACTGTTGGCAGCTAATATGCATTAAATGTTTTCTGGACAACTGCCATGAACTTTTGGAAAGTCAAAGTAGACAGCACTTATCAAACAGATTTTTTTGCACAACACACATTTGCAGATTAAACAAACTCACAAAGAAAGTTGCAGGTTCTGTTTGGGGAGTGTTTGTTAAGTGTCAGATAACTTTTACTATTACACAATACCTACTCTATAGTATAGACGCTTAGTCGGGGATTTCTGCTTTCACATTTTACTACACTCCCACAATAATCATATACTACTAGATCAACCAGAAAAATGTATATGATAATTGCATACTTGTGGTTGGGCCTACAGGCATCATACAATAAGAGGCTGGGGATCTGGTATCCTGTGGGAACGACTTTCCAGGAATGACAGACTACATCTCCCAACAAGTATTTGCAGTCAATGAGGCACACACACTGTGGGGAGCCATATTATCACTGCACAGGCACTTTATCTGCCATAAAACATGACTAATCACAGGAAATCTGTTAAAGGAAATGTGTACCTTTGATCATAGTTTTTATTATGCCACGCTTACAACCCTACAAAATTACTTACCGTAAGAATTTGGCCTTAGCTTTTCACATTAAAATCCTCGTTTTTCCAGGGAAAGTAAAAATGCCCTGTTTATTCGCACACGGGGCATCGTGTCTTGGAGACAGGACCTGATTTAACCACTTGGGATCCGCGCTATTGCAAAATGACGGCAACAGCGCGGACCCACATTTCCGGGACTACGTCTATTGACGTAGTCCCGGTTACGAGCGGCCTGCGCGCCCCCTGAGGGGCGCGCGCGGCGCGCTCTGTGATCGGCGAGTCCGTGAGACTCGCCTGATCACCGATCCGTGTAAGGGGTCGATCCCGACCCCTTATCACGTGATCAGCTGTCAGCCAATGACAGCTGATCATGTGATAAAACGGAGCCGGTAATCGGCTAGTATTCCTCCTCGCGCTGACAGCGCGAGGAGAAAAAAAAAAAGCCGATCGCCGGCGGCCGTGTTCGGGACATCAGTCCCGATCACGGCCAGCAATTTAAACGGACACCTGCCCCCTGCCAGTGCCCACCTGCCACCCGCAGTGCCATCCTGAAATAAAGTAAGTGCCCCCCTGTCAGTGCCACCCAGCAGTGCCCATAGTGCCCACAGTGCCACCCAGCAGTGCCCACAGTGCCACCCAGCAGTGCCCACAGTGCCACCCACAGTGCCACCCAGCAGTGCCACCCACAGTGCCACCCAAAATCTGCCTCAAAGGTGCTGCACCCCAGTGCCGCCCATCAGTGCCCAGCAGTGCCGCCCATCAGTGCCCAGCAGTGCCGCCCATCAGTGCCCAGCAGTGCCACCTATCAGAGCCACCTATCAGTGCCACCTATCAGTGCCCATCAGTCCCATCTATCTGTGGTACCTATCAGTGCCCATCCGTGCCACCCATCCATGCCACTTATCCGTGCCACCCATCCGTGCCATCTTATCTGTGCCCATCTTTGCCCATCAGTGCCGCCTTATCTGTGCCCATCGGTGCCGCCTTATCTGTGCCTATTAGTGCCGCCTTAACTATGCCTATCAGTGCCCACCAGTGCAGCCTATCAGTGCCCACCAATGCAGCCCATCAGTGCCCACCAATGCAGCCCATCAGTGCCCACCAATGCAGCCTATCAGTGCCGCCTAATCAGCGCACTTCAATGAAGGAGAAAAATGACCCGTTTGCAAAATTTTATAACAAACTATTAAAACATGATTTTTTTTTTTTTTTTTTTTGCATCTTTTTTTGTTTGTTTAGCAAAAAATAAAACTCCGAGCTGTAACTAAATACCACCAAAAGAAAGCTCTATTTGTGGGAAAAAAATGATAAAAATTTCATTTGGGTACAGTGTTGTATGACCGCGTAATTGTCACTCAAAGTGCATCAGCGCTGAAAGCTGAAAATTGGTCTGGGACTGAGGGGGGTTTAAGTGCCCAGTAAGCAAGTGGTTAAAGTATGAAGTGGGGTAAAGCTGAGCCGATATAGTAAAGGGTAAAGCGATCTAAAGTGAAGAAATGGGCTCATGACATCTGATCAACTGCAGGGGAATAAAAAAATTATATTTGTCAACTTTTTTCAGTCAAGACACCCTTTAACCACTGGGCACTTTCATTCCTTCCTTCCCAGACCAATTTTCAACTTTTCAGCGCTGTTGCACTTTGAATGAGAAGTGCGCGGTCATGCAACACTGGACCAACACCAAATGACATTTTTTTCACACAATTAGAGCTTTTTTTTTGTTGGTATTTAATCACCACTGCTGTTTTTATTTGTAATACTACAAATGAACAAAGAGTGAATTTTGTTTTTTAAAAAGGCAATTTTCTTAGTTTCTGTTATAAAATTTCGCAAATAAGTAGCAAATAAGTAATTTCTCTTCATAAATTTTGACCAGAAATTATACTTCTACATTTCTTTGGTAAAAATTTTGTGCACTGTGACAGATGTGATGGGAACAGACAGATGTTTTGTGCATTGTACAGATGTTTTATGAGGACAGGGGTGTGACAGCTCTCTGTATAAAATCATCCTCACACAGAGAGCTGTCACATAGCTGCAGATTCCCCCTCTGCCCCCCCCCCCCCCCGCTGTGATTGAACACAGCCGTCATGTGATCGGGAGGGTCAATCACAGCGCCCATATCACGATCTCTGCTCGGCTGGAACCTGTGATCATAATGACAGGTGACTAAAAAGTGGCATGCTCGTGTAATAATTGGCCACGTACAAGTGGTACCCCTTTCCGAATAAAGGTGATACCAAGTCCCAAACAATCTTGGCAGCGCTCACTATGTAGTCTGGGCAGTTCTTGGGCTCCATGTGACTGTCTCTTCCCTTGTAAACCATAAAACTATGTGTATAGCCTGTTGCCCTGTCACAGAGCTTATACAACTTGATTCCATATCTGGCACACTTGCTGGGAAGATACTGTTTGAAAGACAAGCAACCAGAAAATGTAATCAGGGACTCAACACAGACAAGTTGATGGGGAATAAACAAGGCTTCAAACTGTTGAAGTGGTTTACAAGGGGCCGAATTTTGTGGAGCCTATTATATCCAGGGTCCCCCCGAGGACGACAGAGTTCATTGTCATTAAAATGCATGAACCGCAAGATCTGGTTGTATCTAGCCCTGGTCATGGAGGCAGAGAACATGGGCATTTGGTGAATTGGGTCAGTGGACATATATGACCACAACTCACTTTTTTTAGTTATGCACATGAGGAGGGATAGGCCCATAAAGGTCCCAAATTTGGAAACTTTAATAGGTTTCCAATCTCTGGCAAGGGTCAACTGGGGATTAGCCACCTGAATTCTGGGTTGGCCAGTGAATGGGGGAAGTACGGGTGCTGCAGAAGTGGTGGGCTCCAAATCAAGGTTGGCATATTCTGCAGGAAGGGTACTATGGGCTCGACAGCCCTGTCTTCTTGGTGGCTGTGGGACACTACTTGTGCTAGCCACCACACCAGCTTGAACTGCACTTATGGGACTTGCCACATCACCATGTGATACTGCAGTGCTGGATGTATGACCAGGGTGTACTAGGCCGCTGGTGCTTGCCAGTTCACCAGAAGGATGAGCTACACTAGTACTGGCTCTCTGCTCCATAAGAGAGCTGCAGTTCTTGCACCTCAACAACAGAAGAATGGGGCCTTAGCAGGGACCACTGTGCCGTCATCAGAGCTGTCAGGGTGCCACTGCTGTCTACTTCTTAGTTTACTGAGCCTGAATCTGACAGTGAGGCGGCATCCCTTTCGCTCTCATCTGTCATGCTCAGCAACGTGTAGGCCTCTTCACTAGTGTACCTCTGTTTGGACATTTTGGCCTCTAAATTTATAGGTACAACTAGTGCGACTCACAGGCAAAAGAGCCCCTGATTGTCAGAGACTGCTTCAATCGCTACCAAAAAAACTGTTAGCGTTTGCAGGGATCAGGCTTGACTCTGCGAATGCTGTAGTTATGTGTGTTGTGTTTTTTAAGTGACAGTGAGCGATTGATACTGCACTTGTGTAGGCTGGGCTGGGCAGAAGGAGCTAAACGCATGGTGCTAGCAGGTATCTGGGCTGATCCCGCTAGCGCTGCATTTTTGGGAACCCTAAACTACTGGGGATGCTAATATAGTTCTGATCAAATCAAAGATATTGATCCGTTCAGACACTATACTATTAAGTGTATAGTACATGCGTGAGTGTTAGCCCTACTGGCACTAATCTGACACTGCCTGGGATTGATGCTGACCCTAACTGATGCTAAAACCTAACTGATGTCACCCGCTGGGTGATCAAGGGGTTAAACCTTTATTAGGTAATATACGGCGGGTATCCTGACACTGTAAAAAAAAAAAAACGAACTAACTAGTGTCATCAGAGGCACTAATGTGGTGATCGCTGGTGACAGGGGATGAAAAGCTTAGGGGGGTTAAAACCTTTATTAGGTAATATATGGGGGTACCCTGATGCAAAAAAAACTGTGAAATTAACCAACTGGCTAACTAGCGTCACCCGCCAAACACTAATACGGTGATCAGAAAATAAATCTACTAGTGACACTTTTGACAGGGGGTGAAAGGGTTAACTGGGGGGTGATCAAGGGGTTAAACCTTTATTAGGGGGTTAATGGGGGTACCCTAAAGCTACCTTGGCCTACTACTAACTGCCCTAACGCTGATTAGTGTCACCAATGCAGTGATCAGTGAAAAATCTGAAAACTGCAATTGGTGACACAGTGAAAGGGAGTAAGGGGGCAATTGGTGGGGTGATTGGGGGTTGAAATGTGTGCCTACGTGTACTGTGTCAGTGTAGTGTCAGTGTAGTGTTGGTGCAATTGACATTTGGATGTCCCTTTTCCATGCTCTGGAACCAAAAAGAATTCCACGAGGGGAGGTGACATAACTTCCTTTACACAGGCAGAGGAGGCATTTCATTAGTCAGAACTGATGAGCAGGCCCAGGCCAGAAATCATTGGCCTGGACCTGAAGACTGATCGGTTCTGCAATGAATCTGATCACAGCGAGCACGTGCCCCCTGCCCACGGACGCTGTCACGACCGTCCTGGCATTCCGATCGCACATGGGAGATCTGCCCGTAGAGGCCTGTTGTTGAGAACCTGTCGTTTCCCTTTAGTGCGTGTTAACGCGAACGGGCGCACGCGGGTGCGCAATGTGGCGAACGAGCGCACGCGGGTGCGCGGGGTCACTAACGGACGCACGGCCACTCGCGGGGGCACGTGGACTCGCCGTGCGACCGCTTTGGCGCCCTAAAGGTTTCTTAAGGACTTTGCCTCCGTTTCCCTCTTGCTGTCCAGTCTACAGCGTGTTCGGAGATTCTGTTACCTGTTACCTGTTGCCTTGATTCCTGTGACCCGGCTTGTTCTTGACCACGTTCGTTTGCTGCCTGCCACCGACTACCTGCCTGTCTGACCACGTCTCTGCCTCTACCCTTGTACCGTTGTTGACCGCCTGCTGCAGACCCGGCCTGTACCCGACTCTGCTGTTACCTGCCGATCCGTTCGGATTTCCAGTGCCCGCTGTCTCCGCTGACGACCTCCTGCCGTTCCTGCCTTGATCTGCCTGAGCCTGCTGTCTCCCGCTGACGATCGTCTGTCATTCCAGTTCTTCTGCCTGTGCTTGCTGCCATCTGCCGACTGTCACCAGCCGTACCTACCTGCTGTCTGTGTTGCTGCCGACTACCCGGACCTGCCTTCACTTGCCAGGCACTTGTGCCCTCTGAACTTTTGAATCCCTGTTACCACCCTCAGGGGTTCTCGAGCCAGAGGCTACGAGAGGCCGCTCCCTGCATTCTGGGCTCGCTTACCAGGTACGTGACAGACGCGAGCGACGTAAAGGTATGTCGTTTTGCGCAGCGCTGCCATTTTGCTGAAGTATATCGGCATGAGCCGGTCGGCAAGTGGTAGTTGTGCATGTAAAGGCAGGCGTCCCAATACTTTTGGTAATATGCTTTATCTGTGATAGAAAAAGTCCCGTACTAGTGAAAACATGTTTTCCCTGTATCCCTGTCTGATATTGCTGTGACATCTCTTCTGGTAAAGCGAAACTATGATCAGGGAAATGCAGTGTATTGTGCTTTTTGTAGCTGAATCTGCTGCTGTATGATAATTTACTGGTATTTAGAAGAATTCAATTCACTGCCACATATTGTTTGCCACATGTACATTCTAGTAAATATACAACATACTTTATGTCAAAACAAATAAACAAATCTATGTCATAATACTTGTAGTATTAGAGGACAAGTGTTGCGCGTTACGTAGTCTCCTCTTCCCAAGAGTACATATAATGCACAAGGATAAAACCCTTTTTTGGCCTTACTATGATCCTTTGGTGCTAGTAATATCTCTCTCTCCAGTTCTGATATCTCCTTGATGATGATGACATTAGGAGATTCCTCATTATATCCTTTTTTCTGAAGATTGATTTTTAACTACTCCTAATTGTATAATATAATCACTATTATCCTTACAGTTAAGTTTCATCCACATAAATTGTGCATTGGGTATATTTTGTAGCTATTTAGTGAGATGGCAGCTATTAACAGGAATGTAATTGTTCCTGTCAGATGTCTTAAAAAAGGATTTAGAGAATATTTCCACATTTCTGACAGAGATATTTAAATTGAGGAAATTTATTTCCCCTTTACTATAAAAAATACATAAAAAAAATATATTATGTTTATTTTGATTCAAGGTCATAAATTCTTCTAATGACTTTCATAAAAACAAGATGTCATCAATATAGCATTTATAAAAAATTTGACTGGTCCACCGTTTACCAAAAATCATCTCTAGCTCCCATCTGGACATAAAAATATTGGCCAGACTGGGGGCAAACTTTACCACCATGGCTACGCCCCTTATTTGTAGGAAAAAAAAGATTGGAGAGGTTGCAATAGTGTCAGGGAGGTGTCCAAAATGGAAATGTAATAGTTATATGAATTTTTGCACCTTTCGGTCTTAACTTTGACTCAGATGTCAGTTGTTTTTTGGACACCAATTAACGTTTATGACAGGTGTATATTTATGATTTTTTTTCTACACCTGCTGTTGCTTGTAATTAGAATTGTATATATGTTATTTTTGGGATTTGTGGATATTTTATTTATCCTCCTAGGATAAATAATATAATTATAATTAATACTTTTTTAATCTTATTTTATGTTGAAATATTTATTTTGCACTATGTAGCCTACCTACACTTCAATCAGACTTTTTGGTCACATAGGGAATAATTTGTGTGTGGGTGCATATATATATATATATTTTTTTTTTTTAATATATGATTTTGCTATCTAACTATTTATTTTGAAGTATGAGGTTTATATCATTGTTGGGAAATTCATTTTATATGTAACATTTTTTCGATGGATTTTTGTTTTTCTTATGAGAGGATCGCTGCCCTTTGATTTATAACAAAAATAAAGTGTGTGTGGGGAAGATTATTGCTAGATACACAGTGGAATGGAGGGTCTCATCCTTAGGGTCAATAAATAGTACAACTGTGTATAATAGGATTTTAGATACCCCTCCAGTAAACACAAAATACATCAATCATATTAAAATCTTTATACAAGTCTTTATTTTATCAAATAAAACATTTTAGTAAAAATATATATTTCTTGTGTATATTTGTACATTGATACCCTCAGTTATCATTCACCAAATGGATATGGGCCAAGGTGGTTTAATTGAGAGAGGAAAACATGAGGTCAACATGTTTTGCAGGGTTACTGCTTCTTCAGGACCTACTATTTTTTACACAGATGCGAAAGGGTAAAATAAGCTCTGAAAGCAAAAATACATGCCTAATTTACAGTATATCTGAGACAAATTTAAATATATAATAACAAAACCCATGTAACATACATAGTATTGTATAATGACTTACCCCAGAGTGGCACCCTGGGGATACCCATTATACAATACTATGTACAGTGCCTTGCAAAAGTATTCACCCCCCCCCCCCCCCTTGGATTTTTACCTATTTTGTTACATTACAAATTAATTTGTGAAATGATGTCCACCTGTGTGCAATCTAAGTGTCACATGATCTGTCATTACCTATACACACATTTTTGAAAGCCCCAGAGGCTGCAACACCTAAGCAAGAGGCCCCACTAACTAAACACTGCCATGAAGACCAAGGAACTCTCCAAACAAGTAAGGGACAATGTTATTGAGAAGTACAAGTCAGGGTTAGGATATAAAAAAAATCCAAAAATCCAAATATCCAAATCTATCATAACCAAATAGAAAGAACATGGCACAACAGCAAACCTGCCAAGAGACGGCCTCACACCAAAACTCATAGATGGAGGGCATTAATCAGAGAGGCAGCACAGGGACCTAAGATAACCCTGGAGGAGCTGCAGAGTTCCACAGCAGAGACTGGATTATCTGGACGACAATAAGCCATACGCTCCACAGAGTTGGGCTTTATGGCAGAGTGGCCAGAAGAAAGCCCTTACTTTCAGCAAAAAACAAAATGGCACGTTTTGAGTTTGTGAAAAGGCATGTGGAAGACTCCCAAAATGTATGGAGGAAGGTGTTCTGGTCTGATGAGACTAAAATTTCAGTTTTTGGCCATCAAAAAAACTCTATGTCTGGCGCAAACACATCACATCACCCAAAGAACACCGTCAGCGGTCAGGACTGGCAAACTGGTCAGAGTTGAGGGAAAGATGGATGGTGCTAAAGACAAGGATATTCTTGAGCAAAACCTGTACCACTCTGTGTGTGATTTGAGGCTAGGACGGAGGTTCACCTTCCAGCATAACAATGATCCAAAACACACTGCTAAAGCAAGACTTGAGTGGTTTAAGGGGACACCACAACCTCCCTCACAACGCATGCAGATGGATAAACAACATCGGCCCGTGGTGGCAAAATTGACGTCAAAGGTATGGCGTGCTGATACACTTTATTTACAATTTTTCCACAGAAGCCCTATGGGCCTTCACTCAGCACTTATTACAACCACAATTATTTATTGGGGAGGAAATTACTATTAATTCTCACTTGTTCTCTGTTCACCACTGTGTTGCCGCAGTTATCGCTACCTCAGTTTCCGGGGACTATGTTCCCACAGTGCCTCCAGCTATCAAAATTACCCATGTTTTTGAATACTGTAGCTTACATATAGGTAAGAGTGCTGGGATTAAGATTTGGTTCTCCCTCTTCCTGTTATCTTAGTTACCATACTATTTGTCATTTATATTTCATTACAGACATACCTATATCGCAATTGCTCCTGATGAGTAGTGATGGACGAACTTCCGACGGGACGTTTCGCGAACGCGAAACGCGAACGGACACAAACGTTCGCGAAAACGACCGTTCGCCGCGGGCTCCATTGACTTCAATGGGAGGCGAATTTCGCAAACCTTTAGGTCGAATTTGCGGCCACGGGGTAATTATTAGGGGGTAGCACGTAGTCCCACCACCTGGACAATAGCATAATACATGTATGAGGTGAATTTGGGATCGATAACTACAAGCATTTTTTTTTTATTTGGGAAATTGTTCTGACAATTCAGGACTATGGAGCTAATGAAGGCAATGGAGGAGAGGGAAGGTCAGGGACCAGGGTAGGCAAACAAGAGGGTGCAGGAGATACAGAGCACTGACAGCAGCACCGTAATACAGAGCACTGACATCAGCACCGTGACATACAGCGCTGACAGCAGCTCCGTGACATACAGCGCTGACAGCAGCTCCGTGACATACAGCGCTGACAGCATCTCCGTGACATACAGCGCTGACAGCAGCTCCGTGACATACAGCGCTGACAGCAGCTCCGTGACATACAGCGCTGACAGCAGCACCGTGACATACAGCGCTGACAGCAGCTCCGTGACATACAGCGCTGACAGCAGCTCCGTGACATACAGCGCTGACAGCAGCTCCGTGACATACAGCACTGACAGCAGCTCCGTGACATACAGCGCTGACAGCAGCTCCGTGACATACAGCGCTGACAGCAGCACCGTGACATACAGCGCTGACAGCAGCTCCGTGACATACAGCGCTGACAGCAGCTCCGTGACATACAGCACTGACAGCAGCTCCGTGACATACAGCGCTGACAGCAGCTCCGTGACATACAGCGCTGACAGCAGCACCGTGACATACAGCGCTGACAGCAGCTCCGTGACATACAGCGCTGACAGCAGCTCCGTGACATACAGCGCTGACAGCAGCTCCGTGACATACAGCGCTGACAGCAGCTCCGTGACATACAGCGCTGACAGCAGCTCCGTGACATACAGCGCTGACAGCAGCTCCGTGACATACAGCGCTGACAGCAGCTCCGTGACATACAGCGCTGACAGCAGCACCGTGACATACAGCGCTGACAGCAGCTCCGTGACATACAGCGCTGACAGCAGCTCCGTGACATACAGCGCTGACAGCAGCACCGTGACATACAGCGCTGACAGCAGCTCCGTGACATACAGCGCTGACAGCAGCTCCGTGACATACAGCGCTGACAGCAGCTCCGTGACATACAGCGCTGACAGCAGCTCCGTGACATACAGCGCTGACAGCAGCTCCGTGACATACAGCGCTGACAGCAGCTCCGTGACATACAGCGCTGACAGCAGCTCCGTGACATACAGCGCTGACAGCAGCTCCGTGACATACAGCGCTGACAGCAGCTCCGTGACATACAGCGCTGACAGCAGCTCCGTGACATACAGCGCTGACAGCAGCTCCGTGACATACAGCGCTGACAGCAGCTCCGTGACATACAGCGCTGACAGCAGCTCCGTGACATACAGCGCTGACAGCAGCACCGTAAGCAGCCCCAGGAGGAAGTCAGCACAGCACAGGGATGGTGTGATCCCCTCATAATAAGAACCCCCAGGAGGAAGTCAGCACAGCACAGGGATGGTGGGAGCCCCTCATAATAAGAACACCCAGGAGGAAGTCAGCACAGCACAGGGATGGTGGGAACCCCTCATAATAAGCAGCCCCAGTAGAAATATGACACCGCTCAACCTCTTCAAAGAGGAGGGTAGGGGCATATAGTACGGTGTGCTTTTTTGGGTCAGGGAAGTGAGCCAAATGAATTAAGAAGGTCTGTGTGCTTGATTCCAAAAATTGTTTATAGACATATACATGGTCTACTGATCACATGTGTTGAATTCCTCCGAGATCCATGCCTCATTCATTTTTAGAAATGTGAGGTAGTTAACACTGTGGTGAGCTAGGCGAGTACGCTTATCGGTCACAATCCCCCCTGCTGCGCTGAACGTCCTTTCGGACAGGACACTGGATGAGGGGCAAGCCAACAGTTCGATTGCAAATTGGGCAAGCTCTGGCCAGAGGTCAAGCCTGCCCACCCAGTAGTCTAGGGGTTCATCACTCCTCAGAGCGTCCACATCGGCCGTTAACCCAATGTAGTCGGACACCTGACGGTCTAGGCGTTCCCTGATGCTGGATCCGGATGACACCTGTCGATGGGTCGGCTGAAAGAATGACCTCATATCCGAAGTCACCAACACATCTTCAAACCGGCCTCTTCTTGCAGGCGCTGTTGGATTGGTACCCGCAAATCCTTCTCTGGGAGTGGGAATTGCTCCTCTGCCAGCGCACGCAAAAGCAGAATGCAGCATTTCTCGAAGCAAGGCCTGGAAGTGCTGCATTCTGACAGCCCTCTGCGACGGCGGTAACATTTCCGCCATTTTGTGTTTGTACCGGGGGTCTAAGTACGTTGCCACCCAGTACTGGTCCTTGACCCTCATGCTTTTTATACGGGGGTCCCTATTAAAACACTGGAGCATGAAGGCCCCCATTTGCACTAAAGTGGAAGCGGTGTGGTGGCCTGGCTCCTGCTCATCATCCAGGATAATGTCGTCCTCTTCATTCTCCTCTCCCCATCCTCGCACAACAGGGATCCCAGAAAGGTTTAAAGCATGCTCTTCTTGCTCCTGCTCATCCGCCCCGGCACCATCCTCCTCTGACTCCTCATCAGACTCCTGTTGTTGACTTGTCTCAGATAGAGTAGCCCCCCCTGGGAATTCATCCAGCATTGCGACTTCCTCATCTTCCCGCTCCTGCTCCTCCACAGCCTGATCAATGACACGACGCAATGCACGCTCCAGAAAGAAGGCATAAGGTACCATGTCACTGATGGCGCCATGGCTGCGACTGACCAGTTTGGTGATCTCCTCAAATGGCCGCAGAAGTCTGCATGTGTCGCGCATGAGCAGCCACTGGCGCGGTGAAAAAAAACCCAGCTCCCCAGAACCGTTTCTTTCGCAGAGTTCATACAGGTAGACGTTAACTGCACGTTTCTGCTGGAGCAGCCTATCAAGCATATAGAAGGTTGAGTTCCATCGCGTCGGGCAATCGCAAATAAGACGTCTGACCGGCAGATGGTGTCGCCGCTGAATGTCAGCAAGGCGAGCCATGGCCGTGTAAGATCTTCTGAAATGGGCCGAGATTTTCCTTGCCTGCCGCAAGATGTCCTGGACCCCAGGGTATTTGACAAGGAATCGCTGCACGACCAAGTTTAAGACGTGTGCCATGCACGGCACGTGCGTGATTTTGCCCTGTTTCAATGCGCTAAGCAGATTGGCACCGTTGTCACACACCACTTTACCAACTGTCAAATTGAGCGGTGTTAGCCACTCATCTGCCTGTGAACGCAAAGCTGAAAGGAGTGCCGGGCCAGTGTGGCTCTTTGCTTCCAGGCACAACAGACGCAGCACGGCATGGCAACGTCTCACCTGGCATGTGGAATAGGTTCTGGGGAGCTTGGGCGGTGCAGTGGAAGAGACGCTAGCAGCGGAAAAGGAGGAGGCAGCTGAGGAGGAGAGGGAGGAGGATGGAGTAGGAGGAGGAGAAGAAGAGTCAGGCCTGCATGCAATCCGTGGCGGTAAAACCAAATCTACACGGGTGCCACGGGTTACATGCTTGACGGCCGTCAGAAGGTTCACCCAGTGGGCAGTAAAACTGATATACCTTCCCTGCCCGTGTTTGCTAGACCACGTGTCTGTGGTCAGATGTATCTTGGCACCGACACTGTGTGCCAGAGATACATTCACTTGCCGCTGAACATGGCCATATAGCTCTGGGATGCCCTTCTCTGAGAAATACTTCCTTCCTGGGACCTTCCATTGTGGTGTTCCAATGGCCACAAATTTGCGAAAGGCCTCCGAGTCCACCAGTTTATATGGCAGTAGTTGGCGGGCTATGAGTTCTGACAAGCCAGCCGCCAACCGTTGGGCAAGAGGGTTATCCGGCGTCATCATTTTTTTACGCTCAAACATTAGGCCCACGGAAGCCTGCCTTTTTGCAGAAAAATGTGAGCTTGGCGTGATGGAAGGTGGAGTGGAGGACAATTGTGAGGAGAGAGGAGAAGGAGAAGTAGAAGACGAGGCTGGACGGTGAGAGCCTGCAGTGTGGCTTTGTGTGTTCCGTTGCTCCCACTGGGCTCGGTGATGGCTGCTCATGTGCCTTCTTAAGGCGGTCGTCCCTAGGTGAGTATTGGGCTTACCGCGACTAACGCGTTGACTGCAAAGATTGCAGATGGCAACGCTATTGTCAGCAGCGGACACGTTAAAAAAAGCCCACACTGCGGAGCCATGTGCCGGTGTCCTGGGAGCGCCAGATGTGACCGTACATGGTCGATGACTCGCTCCTGATACATTTGCAGTCTGCTTTGTCCCTGCTGTGCAATGTAAGTCATTGCTGCTTCTCCTCCCTATCTGCTGGTCCATATCTCCCTCTGAACTCCCCTCCTCTTCCTCTCTTGTGGGCACCCACGTGACATCACTAGACACGTCATCATCAACGTCACCTTCCCCACCGCTATAAGTAGAGTAGGCAGCAACACCGGGGACCAACCTCCTCCTTGGGCTGATCTGGGTACTGGCGTCAGACTGCTGAGTAGCGCTTGTTGCTACCTCCTCTTCCTGATCCAATACCAAGAGTGGCTGCGCATCAGAAATGTCCTCTTGATATGGATCGGAAAATAATTCCAGTGACTCAAGCGGAAGGTATGTGGTGGTGGTGGTGGTGGTCGTGTTGTTGGTGGTAGTGTCTTTGGGGGTGCACATAGCAGAGAGTGAAGAAGAGGGTGCAGATCGAGAGGATGAGGAGGGTGCAGAAGAGTAAGGCTGAGCGAGCCACTCAACCAAGTCTGGTGCATCCTTTAAAGTAATTGAACGCACCTTCTGCAACTTCCCACTTTGGCTCAAGCCTGTTGCTCCTGCCCTACCCCTACCACCCCTGCGGAAGGGCCTGCCTCTTCCTCTGCATGTCATTTTTTAAATGACCCTGTGACAAAACTCTTAGTCCCTATACCGCTGAAGGACTGCTGCAGTATAGGTGAGCGGTCAGCAGTGGTGCACGTCAACCCTATCTATTGTGGACCTATAGCGGTCCTTACAGAACAGCAGACTGTACCGCACTCAAGCCTATGTACCGTAGCACCCTATACCAAGTTACCAGTCCTTATAAGAACTTTTGTGGACCAAGCAGGTTGTGTATTAGTGTTTAGCAGACTGTACGTCAGTCCCTATACCGCTGAAGGACTGCTGCAGTATAGGGCAGCGGTCAGCAGTGGTGCACGTCAACCCTATCTATTGTGGACCGATAGCGGTCCTTACAGAACAGCAGACTGTACCGCACTCAAGCCTATGTACCGTAGCACCCTATACCAAGTTACCAGTCCTTATAAGAACTTTTGTGGACCAAGCAGGTTGTGTATTAGTGTTTAGCAGACTGTACGTCAGTCCCTATACCGCTGAAGGACTGCTGCAGTATAGGGCAGCGGTCAGCAGTGGTGCACGTCAACCCTATCTATTGTGGACCGATAGCGGTCCTTACAGAACAGCAGACTGTACCGCACTCAAGCCTATGTACCGTAGCACCCTATACCAAGTTACCAGTCCTTATAAGAACTTTTGTGGAACAAGCAGGTTGTGTGTTAGTGATTAGCAGACTGTACGTCAGTCCCTATACCAATGAAGGACTGCTGCAGTATAGGGCAGCGGTCAGCAGTAGTGCACGGCAACCCTATGTATTGTGGACCGATAGCGGTCCTTACAGAACAGCAGACTGTACCGCACTCAAGCCTATGTACCGTAGCACCCTATACCAAGTTACCAGTCCTTATAAGAACTTTTGTGGACCAAGCAGGTTGTGTATTAGTGTTTAGCAGACTGTACGTCAGTCCCTATACCGCTGAAGGACTGCTGCAGTATAGGGCAGCGGTCAGCAGTGGTGCACGTCAACCCTATGTATTGTGGACCGATAGCGGTCCTTACAGAACAGCAGACTGTAACGCACTCAGGCCTATGTACCGTAGCACCCTATACCAAGTTACCAGTCCTTATAAGAACTTTTGTGGACCAAGCAGGTTGTGTGTTAGTGATTAGCAGACTGTACGTCAGTCCCTATACCAATGAAGGACTGCTGCAGTATAGGGCAGCGGTCAGCAGTAGTGCACGGCAACCCTATGTATTGTGGACCGATAGCGGTCCTTACAGAACAGCAGACTGTAACGCACTCAGGCCTATGTACCGTAGCACCCTATACCAAGTTACCAGTCCTTATAAAAACTTTTGTGGACCAAGCAGGTTGTGTGTTAGTGTTTAGCAGACTGTGCGTCAGTCCCTATACCGCTGAAGGACTGCTGCAGTATAGGGCAGCGGTCAGCAGTGGTGCACGTCAACCCTATCTATTGTGGACCGATAGCGGTCCTTACAGAACAGCAGACTGTACCGCACTCAAGCCTATGTACCGTAGCACCCTATACCAAGTTACCAGTCCTTATAAGAACTTTTGTGGACCAAGCAGGTTGTGTATTAGTGTTTAGCAGACTGTACGTCAGTCCCTATACCGCTGAAGGACTGCTGCAGTATAGGGCAGCGGTCAGCAGTGGTGCACGTCAACCCTATCTATTGTGGACCGATAGCGGTCCTTACAGAACAGCAGACTGTACCGCACTCAAGCCTATGTACCGTAGCACCCTATACCAAGTTACCAGTCCTTATAAGAACTTTTGTGGACCAAGCAGGTTGTGTATTAGTGTTTAGCAGACTGTACGTCAGTCCCTATACCGCTGAAGGACTGCTGCAGTATAGGGCAGCGGTCAGCAGTGGTGCACGTCAACCCTATCTATTGTGGACCGATAGCGGTCCTTACAGAACAGCAGACTGTACCGCACTCAAGCCTATGTACCGTAGCACCCTATACCAAGTTACCAGTCCTTATAAGAACTTTTGTGGAACAAGCAGGTTGTGTGTTAGTGATTAGCAGACTGTACGTCAGTCCCTATACCAATGAAGGACTGCTGCAGTATAGGGCAGCGGTCAGCAGTAGTGCACGGCAACCCTATGTATTGTGGACCGATAGCGGTCCTTACAGAACAGCAGACTGTACCGCACTCAAGCCTATGTACCGTAGCACCCTATACCAAGTTACCAGTCCTTATAAGAACTTTTGTGGACCAAGCAGGTTGTGTGTTAGTGATTAGCAGACTGTACGTCAGTCCCTATACCAATGAAGGACTGCTGCAGTATAGGGCAGCGGTCAGCAGTAGTGCACGGCAACCCTATGTATTGTGGACCGATAGCGGTCCTTACAGAACAGCAGACTGTACCGCACCCAAGCCTATGTACCGTAGCACCCTAGACAGACCAAGTTACCAGTCCTGATAAAGAGCTTTGTGGAACAAGTGAGTTGTGAATGATTAGCAGACTGCAGCAGAAGGGCAGCAGTCAAGTATAATATTCTTTCTATATTTGGAAGAAAGAATATTATACGTGTACAAGCCTATTACCGTACCACTGATACCAGTCCTGAAAAGAACCTTTGTGGAACTAATAGTAACAGCAAGTCTTTAAAATTATCCTCACTGCCTGACACACTGCTTCCTGCCTGTCCCTATACAAATTGGCAAAAAAGAGTAGGCTGGAACGATTAGCTGGAACAGCTCTTTTGTGGACCTGATAGTAACAGCTAATGATGATGATGATGATGATGATGAAGAAAGACTAATCTGGCTGAGCTGTCCCTAAAATAGCAGCATACAGCGCTCTGTCCCTTTATCTAAACTGACAAAAGAAACTCAGGCTGCTGACCTAACACCTATACCAGTCCTGAAAAGAACTTTTGTGTACCAAATAGCTAGCGTTTTCTCTGTCCCTACTCCACACAGGATCCTTTCCCTACAGTGACAGAAGAAAGAATGTAAAATGGCCACCGGATCGGGTGTATTTATAGGTTAGGGGGAATGTCCAAGTGTCCATGAGCTGTCATGTCTCAATTGGTTGTCCTGTAACACATGATAAACGTGTCACGAAAGGTTAAAGTTCTTGTATACATTAAACACGTAAGTCCGCCGGGGCGAACGACGGAAAAAGGCGTTCGAACCCGCGGACGGCGAAAGTCGGAAATTCGCCGCGAAACGACCGCCGGGCGAACCGTTCGGCCATCACTACTGATGAGTGGAAGTTATCTACAAAACGTGCGTAGAGCTTTCCATTGATGTATTGTCACAGCTACTATGTGTCTACCTTGAAGAATTTTTAATCAATTTAAAATATCATGTATGCAATCAATCATGTCTATATGTAAGCTTGGGTTATATTTAATACATTTTTAATATATACCATGTAGGAACACTTATGTGTGTATATATATATATATATATATATATATATATATATATGAACACTTATATGTGTATATATATATATATATATATATATATAAACACTTATGTGTGTGTATATATATATATATATATATATTTATGAACACTTGTGTGTGTATATATATATATATATATATATGAACACTTATGTGTGTATATTTACCGTATATACTCGAGTATAGGCCGACCCGAATATAAGCCGAGGCCCCCAATTTACCCCCAAAAAACTGGAAAACTTATTGACTCGTGTATAAGCCGAGGGTGAGACATGGCTGTCCATCCCTGTGTGTCCGTCCATCCCTGTGTGTGTGTCCGTCCATCCATCCCTGTGTGTGTGTCCATCCATCCATCCATCCATCCATCCCTGTGTGTCCGTCCATCCATCCCTGTGTGTGTATCCATCCATCCCTGTGTGTGTGTGTGTGTGTGTGTGTGTGTGTGTATTCATCCATCCATCCATCCCTGTGTGTGTGTGTGTGTGTGTATCCATCCATCCATCCATCCATCCCTGTGTGTGTGTGTGTGTGTGTGTGTGTGTGTGTGTGTGTGTGTGTGTCCGTGCAGCCTTGTGTGTGTGTCCAGCCTACCTGTGTCCCAAGCCTCTGTCCCGAGCCGCCGTCGTCCCGAGCCTCCTCTGTCCCGTGCCTCCTCTGTCCCGTGCCTCCTCTGTCCCGTGCCTCCTCCGTCCCGTGCCTCCTCCGTCCCGTGTCGTGCCGATGGATCGCCGCTCTTCTCGGCGGCCATTCTACGATTCAAAAGCTGCGCCTCCGTCCTCCGCCTGTGATAGGCGGAACACTCAATTTCCCAGCAGCCTGTGTTCCGCCTATCACGGACATCCTCTCATACTCGTCCGTAGTATGAGAATGAACGGATGTCCGTGATAGGCGGAACACTGACTGCTGGGAAATTCAGTGTTCCGCCTATCACAGGCGGAGGCGGAGAAGGAGGCGCGGCTTTTGAATTTTAATGTCCGCCGTCTGTCTGCTCGATACGCTGATCGAGCAGTCAGACAGCGGTGACTCGAGTATAAGCCGAGGGGGCACTTTCAGCCTCAAAAAAGAGGCTGAAAATCTCGGCTTATACTCGAGTATATACGGTATATTTATATATATTGTAACAAAGAGGTGTGTTTTTAACAGCCTATAGTACACCACTCAGCGCCAAATTCAGCCAACCAGTTGCTCTGCAGTATAAAATATCCCTTCTAATTTACTGTGAAGTAAAATTCTTATGAGGGAAAGATTCAGCAGCCATTTAAATAAAATTAGAAAATAATATAAAACAATAGTATAAAAATAAACCAGTCCAGTTCCTGTAAATTTCAATACTAAAACAGCGCTCAATTAAGAAAATTATCCTGTGAACAAAACCATAAAAAAAGTCCTTTGTACAGCAATGGTGATGATAACAGTCCAACCAGCGTTAAAGGTGATATCAGTGATTATTCTAAGTGTTGTTACAGCACCATCTACCAGAATTCCAATGATTTCACCACGTGAGGCACACAACCCTCAGGGGGTTAAACTCACCAGACAATGCTGATAAATAAGCCTTTAAGGTAGTATTCCCTCAATAGGTTAACATTGTGCCATCATCATCCACAGGGATCCAACTGACATAAGTGCTCCGTAAAACATCATAAAATACAGAGAAGAGTTGCACATAGCGTAATCCTATTTTATTAAGCGTTTCTCACATATGTCAAAACAAGCCCCCCTATAGTAATATACGTACAGAAAGAAAATAATAATCCAGCATTAAGAGTATTAAAATATTGCTCTGCCACCGTTTCCGCCATCCAGCACGTCAGCGCGTGTCTCCCTGCAGACACTGAGAGACACTTCCTGGACCTGGTTGTCAGTGAAGCGCAATCGTCACTTCCTGGAACGTCGTGTGGGTCACGCTCTTGCGCGTTTCATCGTTTCCGACTTCAACAGATGTATATTGTATATTTTTATATTTGTATTTATTGTCCCACATGCATCCATGTGCACCAATAATACATAATAATTGTTTAATTTTGGTGTGGATGGTGTTCTTCACACAAAGTCCCCACCCCTTTTTATTATGATTCAGGGATGGAGACATACAAACTCTATAGCAGTCATTGTCTCATATAAAGCCCCAACATTTTTATTCAATAAATACATCCTCTTCTGCAACCTTGTGGACTTAAAGCAGAACTTTACCCATAACTTGATAACAAATATATATATATGAGTGGATATTGTATATTGCCTCCTACATTGTTCCCGTTTCTTCTTGCTGGAGGCTGCCCAGAGCTCCTGAGCAGCAGTTAATCTTTCAGTGGTCAGCAGATCAGCCTTTAGTGACTCTGATTTTTGTCACAGTGCCAAAAAACAATAAGCAACTGAGCATATACAGAGCAGGGTGAGACAGTGTGTTACTGGATTTTATACAATATAAACACTTTAATCTTTTACATAGCTATACCTGCAAAAGGGGCCAGCCTGAAGTGATAACTTAATTTTCTGAGTAAAATTCCACTTTTTTGAGTGTTTACCCAAAGCAGTGTGTGAGCCCCTTAATGAAAGAGTTTTTTTTGTACTCGGAGTTGGGCTTTAACCACTTGCTTACTGGGCACTTAAACCCCCCTCAGTCCCAGACCAATTTTCAGCTTTCAGCGCTGATGCACTTTGAGTGACAATTGCGCGGCCATACAACACTGTACCCAAATGAATTTTTTATCATTTTTTTCCCACAAATAGAGCTTTCTTTTGGTGGTATTTAGTTACAGCTCGGAGTTTTATTTTTTGCTAAACAAACAAAAAAAGATGCAAAAAAAAAAAAAAAAAAATCATGTTTTAATAGTTTGTTATAAAATTTTGCAAACGGGTCATTTTTCTCCTTCATTGAAGTGCGCTGATTAGGCGGCACTGATAGGCTGCATTGGTGGGCACTGATGGGCTGCATTGGTGGGCACTGATGGGCTGCATTGGTGGGCACTGATAGGCTGCACTGGTGGGCACTGATAGGCATAGTTAAGGCGGCACTAATAGGCACAGATAAGGCGGCACCGATGGGCACAGATAAGGCGGCACTGATGGGCACAGATGGGCACAGATAAGATGGCACGGATGGGTGGCACGGATAAGTGGCACGGATGGGTGGCACGGATGGGCACTGATAGGTACCACAGATAGATGGGACTGATGGGCACTGATAGGTGGCACTGATAGGTGGCTCTGATAGGTGGCACTGCTGGGCACTGATGGGCGGCACTGCTGGGCACTGATGGGCGGCACTGCTGGGCACTGATGGGCGGCACTGGGGTGCAGCACCTGAGGCAGATTTTGGGTGGCACTGTGGGTGGCACTGCTGGGTGGCACTGTGGGTGGCACTGTGGGCACTGCTGGGTGGCACTGTGGGCACTGCTGGGTGGCACTGTGGGCACTATGGGCACTGCTGGGTGGCACTGACAGGGGGGCACTTACTTTATTTCAGGATGGCACTGCGGGTGGCAGGTGGGCACTGGCAGGGGGCAGGTGTCCTTTTAAATTGCTGGCCGTGATCGGGACTGATGTCCCGAACACGGCCGCCGGCGATCGGCTTTTTTTTTTTCTCCTCGCGCTGTCAACGCGAGGAGGAATACTAGCCGATTACCGGCTCCGTTTTATCACATGATCAGCTGTCATTGGCTGACAGCTGATCACGTGATAAGGGGTCGGGATCGACCCCTTACACGGATCGGTGATCAGGCGAGTCTCACGGACTCGCCGATCACAGAGCGCGCCGCGCGCGCCCCTCAGGGGGCGCGCAGGCCGCTCGTAACCGGGACTACGTCAATAGACGTAGTCCCGAAAATGTGGGTCCGCGCTATTGCCGTCATTTTGCAATAGCGCGGATCCCAAGTGGTTAAAGGATAAATTCACCTTTAGTAACATGTATATTGTATTTAGCCTGTAATGTGTTACTATTAAGCACCCCACCTTGTTCCCCCTTGATCAGCATGCTCATAGTTAATTTATTCTTCCACTAGCTTTGTAACAGTAAGCCTGGTACAGGCTCAAAGTTAGAGGAAGCCTGACATTGCACCTATGATCTGCTGACCGTAGGTATGATGTTCTGCAGGCTCTTGTGAATAGTTAATAAGTAAATGCACATTTATGCAAAAGCATGTGCAAAGTGAACCTTTAAGGTTTCTTCAAGCTAGTGCATTGTTGGTTCACTTACATTTTCCTTCAATTTCCCTTTTAAATGTTTTTTTTCTTTGTCTGAATTTCTCACTTCCTGTTTGTCCTCAGTAAACTTCACACCATCATCCGAGCGGTGTTTAGTCAGCCAGAACAGCTTATTGAACAGCTTACTGAGGAGGAACAGGAAGTGAGAAATTCAAATTCAAACAAAGAAAAAAAACATTTAGAAGGGAAATCGAAGGAAAAAGGTAAGTGAACCAACAATGCACTAGCTTAAAGGAACCTATTTAGAAAATGAAAAAAAAAAAACCTTTACAACCCCTTTAACTAGCTCAGGTCCGCCTGTTTTACTGATATAGGGCAGCACCTGTGCGCCGGATCATGTGTGTGTGTATGTATATATATATATATATATATATATATATATATATATATATATATATATATATATATGCAATCCAACACTTCCGGGTAGGGGCACGCTCAGCAGGTAATGTGGACTTGATGTTCACCAGCATCTGCTAATTGTGAAGAAAAGACACAGAACTGAGATCTGCCTGTGTAAACAATACTGAGGAGTGAACTCATTAAATGTGAACCAATATTGCAAGGTAAAGTCTCTTCAGAAGAGCTCAGACAATAAGTTCTGCTGCAAGACATGTCATTCCCGGAAAAATGTACAACCCATAGAGGGGAATTCCAGCTTCCCTTTCAAAGTATGAAACTATCACTAGCAGATTGAGACAGAAGATGCATTTCAGTCTAAGAAGCCATTTTTTAGTTTCTTCAGGCTGTTTATGATAACTGTTGCCTTTTTCTTGATTACTACTTCTTCAAGATCATAGGTTTCCAAGGGGGATCTACAAAAATATACTTGGAAATTCATAAAATTCATTTTCGGGGAAAAACGGTAGGGCTTATTTGGGAGGTAGGGCTTATATTGCAGCCATCACCAACATTTGCGCTAGGTCTTATTTTTGGGGAAACAGGGTAGATATGAGAAGTGCAACCTAAGTTTAGATTATGGGTATATGGGGTATCTCAGCCAATGGGCAGGGGTTTTCTTGGATCCCTTGGCCTGCTGGGAGAGCCTATATATTTTGGTGGAGTCAGGTCATCTATTCTGTGCCACCTGGACGGCTGTCTGTGTGTTATATTACCCTGGGCTGCTAGACCGGAGATTGGGCCCATTCCGGGGCCATCTGGCTGCTATGCTGTCTGAGGAACTATCCATAACAAGAGAGCAGTGCACGGTTGGGACTGGGGTTTGCAGTCCAACCAGAGTTGACGGTTCTGACGGGCGGAAAACCTGTCGTGGTCGGAGGTAGAGGGGAAGCTGTCCTCACTAAAGGACCATCTGCCTAATTACCAGGGACCACAGTGAGTAACTGATGCAAGTACCGGAGCAGTATTCTCACCAAACGGGCACGGTGGAGAGTCGGGAAACTTCCGGCAGTGATCAAGTCAGAGACCCAGCCAGCAGAGGTGATGCTTGCAGAGCAGCCTTGTGTGCCAAGCAAAGGACTGAGCAGACCAGTGGGGTGAAGCTTGAGAAGTATTGAAAGTGCCAAGCAAGGGACCCAGCAGAGAGGCAGGGGTGACGCTTGAGGAAAATAACACCGTGAAGATTGCAGGTGCTCAAGGGATTCAGTGGCAGTGAATCAGAGGGTCTAGTGAGAGACCGGGAGCTCAGTGTGCTGAAGAACTACAAGGAGAAGCGTACTGAAGGTGAAGGAACTGTTACACTTTGTGTTAGGAACTGTTAAAGACTGTTGCCATAGGAGACAGCATTCCTGCACGTGCAGATGTGACATCTTGCTGGAGGCCTTTCCCTGCATGGCTGTCCTCCTATTGAAGTCTCGGAGTCTGCTAATTGAAATTGAAACTACTTAAGGGTGTCCTGGCCCTAACCCTCTTTCCCCCATAAAAGTTTGTAAGAGAAATAAACATCTCTTTTGCATTCACGAGGTGTCTGGCGCCCAATAACTTTATCCACTTTGCACCCACTATGCCTCACAACCCACCATATACAGAAGGATGTCAGCTATCTCTGGTCCTGGAGGTTCTCATTAGACTGAAGGAGGCCAGAGACCTTGCTACATTTGGCACCCAATGTGGGGCAAAGGCGTTTTGCTGCTGATAGCTGCCAGGCCACCTCTACCTTCGTGGGTGATGAGGGCGGATTGGGCTTGCGGATATGCCATAGTGTAGGAACCCATATCCAGTACCGAAGCTGCTGATTCGGGCAGTCCTACTTTGGCCCAGACTGACTCTTCCTCCGAGGAAACAGACGTGTCTGGTGAGCTCGTAGACACCGCAGTGGAAGTGTTAGTTCCGCTGCCATCATTTCTTTCCAAAACGCCTACAGGGACCGATAGTCTGGAACAGGTGGTGCCAGTAAACCCTCTCCCTGCTAAAGAGACTCAAGCATCTACCTCGGCTATTACCTCAGGCATAGCTGTTGCCGAAAGAGGTGGCCCCCACGGTCATTACTCACCTGGCCAAGTATATTCACTCATCACGGATGAAGCGAGGTGAATGATCCTGGATCCCTCCCGGAAGTGCTTGAAATGTAAGTGAAGAGGGAAGGGAGAATGTACGAGATGAATAAAGAAACTGTTATGCAAAGTAGCTGTCATGCATTAAGCCTTGAAAATCTGTACCTTGTCTTGTTCACTTCCCAACCTTAAGGGAAGAAGTTAACCATTAAAATCACTCCGCCTTAATAACCTTATGATTAAGTTGTTATCATCGAAATAGTGAAAAGGCCCCAGGCCTCAGGCCCCATTGTTACTTGTTTAACGTCCACTATTGAACTAATGCAAATAATGTCAGTTCTACCAAAGGGTAAAAGCCTTGTGAGCTGCCACACTAAACCGAAATTAACCTAAAATAAACACAGAAGATATAACTATAATCAGCTGCCCGCACTTCACCAGATGATGATAATGCAATCTATATAACACACTGTGCAGCGCTGATAAATATGGAAACAATACTATATAAATATATGAATCCAGTAAACGCTATATATATATATAACATAAATGTCTAAAGTATAACAACATATAAACACTGTAAATAAAGTGCTCATGCTCTGTGATATTCTACTCAGTCCTCAATGAGGTTATTAATCTAAACAACAACATATACATGTATGTTGACTTTCAATTAATCCTTGATGAGTGTTTAACCACTTGAGACCCGCGCTATAGCCGAATAACGGCTACAGCGCGGATCTCCTTTTCCGGGACTACGTCTATTGACGTAGTCCCGTGCACGAGCGGCCTGCGCGCCCCCCGAGGGGCGCGCGTGGCGCGCTCTGTGATCGGCGAGTCTACGAGACTCGCCTGATCACCGATCCGTGCAAGGGGTCGATCCCGACCCCTTATCACGTGATCAGCTGTCAGCCAATGACAGCTGATCATGTGATATAACGGAGCCGGTAATCGGCTATTATTCCTCCTCGCGCCGGCGGCCGTGATCGGGACATCAGTCCCGATCACGGCCAGCCCTGCCAGTGCCCACCTGCCCCCTGCTTTGCCTGCCTAAATAAAAAATGTGTCCCCCCTGTCAGTGCCACCTAGCAGTGCCCATAGTGCCACCCAGTAGTGCCCATAGTGCCACCCAGCAGTGCCCACAGTGCCACCAAGCAGTGCCCACAGTGCCACCCAGCAGTGCCCACAGTCTGCCTAAACAAAGGTGCTGCACCCCAGTGCCACATATCCGTGCCCAGCAGTGCCGCCCATCAGTGCCCAGCAGTGCCACCCATCAGAGCCACCTATCAGTGCCACCTATCAGTGCCCAGCAGTCCCATCTATCAGTGGTACCTATCAGTGCCCCTTAGTGCCACCCATCTGTGCCACCCATCCGTGCCATCTTATCTATGCCCGTCTTTGCCCATCAGTGCCGCCTTATCTGTGCCTATTAGTGCCGCCTTAACTATGCCTATCAGTGCCCACCAATGCAGCCTATCAGTGCCCACCAGTGCAGCCTATCAGTGCCCACCAGTGCAGCCTATCAGTGCCGCCTCATCAGCGCACTTCAATGAAGGAGAAAAATGACCTGTTTGCAAAATTTTATAACAAACTATTAAACATGATTTTTTTTTTTCTTGCATATTTTTTTGTTTGTTTAGCAAAAAATAAAAATCCCAGCTGTGATTAAATACCACCAAAAAAAAACTCTATTTGTGGGAAAAAAATGATAAAAATTTCATTTGGGTACAGTGTTGTATGCCCGCGCAATTGTCATTCAAAGTGCATCAGCGCTGAAAGCTGAAAATTGGTCTGGGACTGAGGGGGGTTTAAGTGCCCAGTAAGCAAGTGGTTAAACTAAACAGCAAAAGTCCATATTAACATCAACAATGTGATAATTGTGTCTTCATGCGTTGTGTACACACAACCCCCACTGGGTATACCCTCACCTTAGGGGCTTAAAAATTAATCCTGTAATTGATAGCAATAGCCTTCCTTTATCCTATGCAGGTTTATGGGACACTTGTATGGAACACAGGCCACCTGCTACTTCCAATAATAACCCAGCTCAGAGGTCACTATTGTCTCCTGGTATGTTCAGAAACTCTCCCCATATACATCACATGTGGGAAATGACAGAGGCATGCAATAGCGTGATAACGTTTAAAACATTTTAATTGCAAACCGAACTCCACATATATACAACTCACATTTCAAATAAATAAAAAATGCCTTTTAAAGTGCTATAATGCTGAGGGGTGATAGAGTCACTTGTGGTCCGGTTCTGCAGCCACGGTTTACACCGTGTACCCCCTGTCCTATGCCAGCTCTGCAACACTTCCCGCTACCTCTCACGTCAGTCAATCAAGCTCCACCTACAGGTTTCGTCAAAGTCTCGTGACTTCCTCTGGTATTCTCAGAGGAATTCACAAAGTGCACAAAGCACTAGTCCTGACCTCAATCCAATAGAAGGCCTTTGGGATGAATTAAAGAGGAGACTGCAAGCCAGGCCTTCTTGTCCACATCAGTGCCTGACCTCACAAATCCACTTCTTGAAGAATGGGCAAACATTCCCATAAACACATTAGGACCTGGATACAGATTTGGGACCTCTGTGCCTAAACCAGCATTGATTGCTTCAACCTTCTTCCTGCAGCCCCCCTACCCTAAAGCACCTTGTCCCCATGTTGATGAGGACAAGGGCCCTTGCCATTGGTTGTCAGGGTCTGTGGGTGGGGGGCTTATCCGAATCCGGGAGCCATCTTTAATAAGGGGTCCCCAGATTCCGGCCCCCCACCCTATGTGAATAAGTATGGGGTACGATGTACCCCTACCCATTCACCTGGGGGAAAAAAGTGCTAATAAAAAAACACAGGTTTTTAAAATACTTTATTAGACAGCTCCGGAGGTCTTCTTCCTCCTTCGGGGGTCTTCTCGCTGGACTATGTTCTTCTCTTTTACTAGCCCGGATTTCTCCTTTGTCCCGCTCTTCGTTTCTTCTTGCCGGGCCTCCGCTTTCTTCTTCCAGCTCTTTTACTAGTGTTGGCCCGGTCTTGTCGCTGTCACCTTCTGCTTCTTCTTCTTCCTGCTTCTTCTTCTTCCTTCTTCTTCTCTTCTTCCGATGTTGACACGACACTCTCTCTGGTCGTAATGGCAGGGATGTGTTGTGCGGTGACTTATATAGACATTTCCGATGGACAATTCCGACGGACAAAGTGCCACACATGCTCAGAATAATTTACGAGAAAGCTATTGGCTACTGCCCTCTTTATAGTCCCGTCGTACGTGTTCTACGTCACCGCGTTCTGAACGATCGGATTTTCCGACAACTTTGTGTGACCGTGTGCATGCAAGACAAGTTTGTGCCAAAATTTGTCTGACGGATTTTGTCGTCAGAATGTCCGACCGTGTGTACAGGGCATAACTCCTGATTGGCTAGGAGGAGAAGCGACCACCGGGATTTGGGACGAAAAGCGAGGGGAGCGGCCAAAGCCGCAATCTGGATGGGGTAAGTACGGGGCTGGTGGGGGGGGGGCCTGGCACCCCCCCCAAGAATACTGAGCTTTAGCCGCCACTGCTTCAGAGGTCTAGTGACATCCATTCCTTAACGGATATGGGGGTGGTCATAAAAAGTATGGCTGATTGGTGTATGTAAATAATATAAAATATAAACATACTTTTCTTCACACAGTGATCTGATAGAGGTGCCAAGCTGTTGTCAGTTGTCAGTGACTATATCTAGTAAAACAAACTACTGCAGATCCTGTTGGCTCCTGGATTGTAAAAAAAAACATTTTCTTATGTAAAAACTCTTTTTATACTGTTTATACAAAATGTTGGTTTTCTATAATAATTTCCAAGGCCAGAAATGACGTGATGACTGAAGTGTAATCTAAAGTAGGAAAGAATACATTTTAATGGGAAACTGGTATGAGCAGGAAATGTCAAGTACATTGCTATTTATGCAAACACAGACCTGTATTATGGGTACAATCATTGGTCCTACGGCCATCCAGCCTTAAACACCAGGTACAATTTGCCAAGGGAAGGAAAAAAAAAACAAATCATACTACACTTCCAGAACATCAAAGTATTGATATTAATGTCAACTTATGTCAAAGGGTGAATATGCAAAAGGGTGACAGTGTTAATTTCGTTGACTGAAATACTTTCGCTGACTAAATAATACTATTTTATTAGACTAAAATATGACTAAAGCTAAAACAATTGAGATTACTAAAATACGACTAAAACTAAAATGACATTTTAGTTAAAAAACTAAAACTAAACTGAAATTTTACATCAAAATGAACACTGTACATAAGAATATGTAGGGGGCATCTACTAAGCTACTAAAAGAAAAAAAATAAGAAAAAAGCTTTTCTTTTTTTTTTTTCTTGATATTTAATATTGATAATATATTCAGATCATATGTCCAATCACATTACAACCAATAGAGTTTACAGTTTTTTTTTTTTATATTTTCAAGTTGTACTTCTGTTTCTCAAAAAGCAATATTTTTGTTTGTTTATGAAACTTGTTTTTATTCATAAAGATGTTATATATTGCAACGGCTAAATCTGTGTCTGTAGTGCTTGTTCAAACCTTAATACCATAAATAATACGTTATTCGTTTTTTTTACTTCAGGAGTATATAATGAGAGTGACAATTCTAAAGAAATGCTTAAATAATGCATTCAAATTTAACCACTTACGAACCGCTGCACGCCGATATACGTCCTTACTTTGAAGAGGAATATCGTTGTAGCAGCAGCTAGCTGCCATAACCCTGGTATCCTCTTCTTCGGCCAGCGCTTTCCGAAAAGAGTGATCTTACCAGTGTATTCGCCGCAAGATCACTTTTATAGGCGGCGAGAGAGGGCCCACCCCCACCACTCCCTGGTGCCCTCCGCCGCACTCAGCAGCGGTGGAGGCGTTTGGATCTTCACCCTTGCTGGGTATGGAGATGAGTGAGGGGAAGATGGCTCCCACTTGTCTCCATACCATTGCAGGACAGAAGCGACGTCAAAACGTCACTTCCGCCCATAGCTCTTAAAGGGCCATTTAAAAAAAAAATATTTAAATGACAAAATTATTTTTTTTTTTATTGCATTTTAGTGTAAATATGAGATGTGAGGTCTTTTTGAACCCAGATCCCATATTTAGGAGGTCCTGTCATGCTTTTTTTCTATTACAAGGGAAAAAAAACTGAGGAAAAAAACATTTTTAAAAAAAATATTTTTTGGGGGATATATATTATAGCAAAAAAAGTAAAAAAGAATGTGTTTTTTTCAAAATTGTCGCAATTTTTTTGTTTATAACGCAAAAAAGAAAAACTGCAGAGGTGATCAAATAGCACCAAAAGAAAGCTCTATTTGTGGGAAAAAAAGGACGTCAATTTTGTTTGGGAGCCACTTCGCAATTGTCAGTTAAAGCGACGCAGTGCTGAATCACAAAAAGTGCTCTGGTCAGGAAGGGGGCAAATTCTTCCGGGGCTGAAGTGGTTAGGCTTTACCTGCAGTAGAGAAAGGTCAGATCACACCTATGTCTGTATAGACTACCTTTGTTTCGCCACTAGATTTTCTCCCTGATTATGAACTCAGCTATTACAATAGACCAGTTTTTACACAGTTCTGAAATGAGTCCAACATAAACATCATAATATATTTCAACTGAATGACATCTTTTAATAAACTTACAAAGCTGAAAACTTTGCCAGGTCTTTATGAACAAACTCCATGGATTTTCTGGGAATGTTCTATCTCACACTGTAGACACAAGTCAGAGCAATTCTGCCTTCTACTGGGTAGCTTTGGCAGAAAAATGCACTGGCAGATTGTAGCTTTCGAAATTCTCTTCGGTAGACTGTACCCCATAAAAAATGAATGTCCTAGCCAGGCTCTTGTACATGTTTTGCATGTTACCAAATGCAATATACTCTTTAGATCTCTAAGTTTTGAAACAAGGTTTCCAGGTTGCCTTGGGCCTGACGTCCCAGACTGTGACAGTAAAAGGAGTAGCAGCTCAATGTTGAGCTCACCTCTCTGCTCTCTCCTCACTGTCAGCACATCAACTGTCTGGCTCTTTGTGCTGCATCTACCTCTCCCACAACAATTCTGCTACGCAAAGACTGCTTGCATTTAATAATTAAATTTAATGTGAAAAAAAAGAAGCCTTATGCCATGTACACACGACCAGACTTTGACAGAAAAGGTCCGACGGAATGAATTTGCCGTACAATTCGATCGTGTATGGGCTCCATCTGACCTTTGCTGTCTAAAAATCAGACAGACTTTAGATTTAGAACATGTTTCAAATCTTTCCGACGGACTTGCGTCTGGTCGAAAAATCCGTTGGTCTGTATGCTAGTCCGACGGATGAAAACTGACGCTAGGGCAACTATTGGCTACTGGCTATGAACTTCCTTATTCTAGTCCGGTTGTACGTCATCACGTTTGAATCCGTCGGACTTTGGTGTGATTGTGTGTGGCCAAGTCCGTTCGGAAAGTCTGTCGGGACTCCGCTGAAAAGTCAGTCGGGAAGACCGTCAGACCTAGTCTGCTGGTAAGTCCGGTCGTGTGTACATGGCATAACTATAACTATTCTTAAAAATGTTCCTTATCCCCTCCTCCTTCCTCCTACCTTTCCTGCCTAACCTGAATAAAAAATGTGTATGCGTGTACTTACCTATTTTTATTCTGCTCTGGTTAAGTCACATGATCCGGCAGCTCTGTCTCTCCCATGTGAATGAGTAGCTGCTACAGGGGAGAGAAGGATGTGTCGACTGGGCAATAGGAGCCTATGGGTGACATCATGGCTCCTGGAATTCACAGCTGTTGTCAAGAACTCCCTTATGCCCTGTACACACGACCGGTTTTCCTGTCGGAATAAACTCTGAAGACTGTTTTACATACACGCGATCACACCAAAGTCCGACCGTCCAGAACATAGTGACCTACAACACATACGACGGGACTAGAAAAAGAAAGTTCAATAGCCAGTAGCCAATAGCCTCCATCTCATACTTGCTTCAGAGCATTCGTCGTTTTTGGTCCGTCGGAACAGCATACAGAAGAGTGGTTTTCCCGATAGGAATTGGTTCCGTTGGAAAAATGTAGAACATGTTCTCTTTCTAGGTCCGTCAGAATTTTCTACGTAAAAAGTCAGATGGGGCATACACGCTATCGGAATATACGATGAAAAGCTCCCGTCAGACTTTTTCTGTTGGACAATCCACTCGTGTGCACACGGCATAATGCAGAGCTGAGGAATGATGTGACTGGACCAGAGCAGATTGAAAATAGGTAAGTACACAGATTTTTTTTTAGACAGGATAGGTAAGAGGCGGGGGAGGGAACATTTTTAAAAATAGTTATAGTTTTAGTAGGGTTTTCTTCCATTTCAATGATGTATATACAGAGCTTAATAATTTATTTATTTTATATCTGTCTAGAGTGCAACTCAGGCAATACATTCAAAAATCAATCAAGCCTGGAGATATAATGGTTACCTTTTCCTGGCTGTCCATTGAGAGCTGTACTGGCATGATCAAGCATCTGCCAAGCTTGTCTGTAGCTACAGGCCTTGCTGCATATAGAATACTATCATAGGCGTGTGCAGGGTGTGTGCCAGTTATGCCTGGCCACACCCTAATCACCCCTTGAGGTGCAGATTTGCCCTGCTGATATTTCACGGAGGCAGGGCTGGATTAACCACATCATGGGCTTGATGCTGAGGATTTTGGTGGGCCTTTTTATGGAAATAAATAAAATGAAGATGCAAACAATTTTTTTTTAAAAACAAATTAAATATTTTAATTACCATTAAAGTATTGTGCCCAACAATGCAGTGCTGTAATGGGCATAATACCCAGTGGGGGGAAAATATTTTTCTATTATTATTATTATTTTTTTGCACTTAATCAGTATGTCAATTAATTAGTTAATAGCAGGAGGATGACACAGTGAACTAATACAGGAGTGAGTGCTGCATTCACCTATTTATAAGATATCATTTCCATATGGTGACACATGTTTGATGTGAGCAGCTACCCCCAGACGTTAATATTCCCTCATATCGAATTATTTCCACTAACCAAAGTGGTGGCACACAGAAACTACACTATGGGGCTGATTTACAAACGCTTGCGCCATGAGTTGCGGCACACGCCGATGCCCAACGGCCATTTTCGTATTCACAAAGCATTTGCACCTGTAACATAGCGCAATTCCCCATTTACTATCAACATGCCAGCGCACGGGAGGTGGTGATCAGTGCGCCGCTATAGACCTGGCGCACGCATCATTCAGCTCAAAATTAAAATAAGGTGGAAATGCCAATATTATGGGGTGATGTGAGGAAGTATAGTTATAACTGTCCAAGCAACAAATATGCCCAAAATAGATTGGAAAAGTAACTTTCTGTGAACATGCCTGCTGCTTCTGCAAATACACTTGGAACTGTGCGAGGTCAATTTATGCACTGCGCATGCGCAAGCGGAATTTGCGCACATTCAAGTGCTTTGGTTCACTGCGCTGGAAAATCTTAGTAAATGTTAAGCCACGTAGATGCATTTGCATAAGTTGAACAGGCACACCTCTCAACTTGACTTTTTTTTTTTTGCGCTGGTTCACTTCTATGTTTTTTTTAAGGCTATTTGGACACAGGTCATATTAGCATTAAGAAAAAATAAAAATGAAGAAAAAAAAATGCGTGGGGGTCCCCCGAAATTCCATACCAGGCCCTTCAGGTCTGGTATGGATATTAAGGGGAGCCCCGTGCCAAAAAAAATGGCATGGGAGTCCCCCTCAAAATTCATACCAGACCCTTCAGGTCTAGCATGGATTTTAAGGGGAACCCTGCAGCAAAAAAAAAAAATGGCGTGGGGGTCCCCATCAAAATCCATACCAGACCCTTATCCAAGCACGCAACCTGGCAGGCCGCAGGAAAAGAGGGGGGATGAGAGAGCGCCCCCCAAAGCACTTTGTCCCCATGTTGATGAGGACAAGGGCCTCATCCCCACAACCCTGGCCGGTGGTTGTGGGGGTCTCGGGGCAGGGGGCTTATTGGAGTCTGGAAGCCCTCTTTAACAAGGGGACCCCCAGATCTCGGCCTCCCCCCCATGTGAAATGGTAAGGGGGTATTTCCTACCATTTCACCAAAAAAAGTGACAAAAGTGTTAAAAATGACAAGAGCCAGTTTTTGACAAGTCCTTTATTAACCACTTGACCACTGGGCACTTAAACACCCTTAATAACCAGACCAATTTTCAGCTTTCGGTGCTCTCACATTTTGAATGACAATTACTCAGTCATGCAACACTGGACCTATATGAAATTTTTGTCCTTTTTTTCACACAAATGGAGCTTTCTTTTGGTGGTATTTAATCACCGCTGGGTTTTTTATTTTTTGTGCTATAAAAGAAAAAATACAGAAAATTCTGTAAAAAAATGAATTTTTCTTCATTTCTGTTATAAAATTTAGCAGATTAGTAATTTTTTCTTCATAAATTTTGGCCAAAATTTATACCACTACATATCTTTGGTAAAAATAAGTACAAATTGGTGGATATTATTTGGTCTTTGTGAAAGTTATAGAGTCCACAAGCTATGGTGCCAATATCTGAAAATTGATCACACCTGAAGTACTGACGGCCTATTTCAATTCTTGAGACCCTAACATGCCAGAAAAGTACAAATACCCCCCAAATGACCCCTTTTTGGAAAGAAGACATTCCAAGGTATTTAGTAAGAGGCATGATGAGTTTTTTGAAGTTGTCATTTTTTCCCATAATTCTTTGCAAAATCAAGATTTTTTTTACTTTTTTTTTTTTTTTCACAAAATTGTCATATTATCAGTTTATTTCTCACACAGCATATGCATACCACAAATTACACCCCAAAACACATTCTGCTATTACTCCCGTGTACGGCGATACCACATGTGTGAGACTTTTACACAGTGCGGCCACATACAGAGGCCCAACATGCAGGGAGCGCCATCAGGCGTTCTGGAGCACCCAGGACAATTCTGAAATTTCTCTCCTACATGTAAAAATCATCATTTATTTGCTAGAAAATTACATCGAATCCCAAAACATTATATATGTTTTTTTAGCAAACACCCTGGAGAATACAATGGTGGTCGTTGCAACTTTTTATCTCGCACGGTATTTGCGCAGCAATTTTTCGAATGCTTTTTTTTGGAAAAAAAACTGTTTTGTGCTTAAAAAAAAAAAAAAAAAAACACAGTAAAGTTAGCCCAATTTTTGCATAATGTGAAAGATGAAGTTACACCGAGTAAATCGATACCTAACATGTCACTCTTCAAAATTGCACAGGCTCGTGGAATGGCGCCAAACGTCGCTACTTAAAAATCCCCATAGGCGTCGATTTAATTTTTTTTTTACTGGTTATATGTTTTGAGTTACAGAGGAGGTCTAGGGCTAGAATTATTGCTCTCGCTCCAACGTACGCAGCGATACCTCACATGTGTGGTTTGAACACCGTTTTCATATGTGGGCGGGACTTACGTATGCGTTCGCTTCTGCATGCGAGCACATGGGGACAGGGGCGCTTTAAAAAAAAAAAAAAATGTATTGTTCATTTTACTTTATTTATTTTAGTTTGACATTTTTTTCCCCAAAAATAAATTTTTTGATCACTTTTATTCCTATTACAAGGAATGTAAACATCCCTTGTAATAGGAATATGGCATGACAGGTCCTCTTTACAGTGAGATGTGGGGTCAATAAGACCCCGCATCTCACCTCTAAGCTGGGAAGCCTGAAAAAAAAAAAAAAAAAGATTCTGGATTTGATAGTATTGGCGAGTCGGTAGAAGCACCGGAGGGCGGCGGGAGGGGGGGGGGTGTCTATGGCTGGGTATTGCAGGGTATCACCGACTATGGCTGGGTATGGCTGGGTATATCAGAGTATGGCTGGGTATCTCAGAGTATGGCGTTGCAGAGTATTGCGTTGCAGAGCATTGCAGGATATTGGAGGGTGTTGCAGAGCATTGCAGAGTGTTGCACGGTATTGGCGGGTGTTGCAGAGCATTGCAGAGTGTTGCAGGGTATTGGTGGGTGTTGCAGAGCATTGCAGAGCGTTGCAGAGCATTTCAGGATATTGGAGGGTGTTGCAGAGCATTGCAGAGTGTTGCACGGTATTAGCGGGTGTTGCAGAGCATTGCAGAGCATTGCAGAGTGTTGCACGGTATTGGCGGGTGTTGCAGAGCATTGCAGAGTGTTGCAGGGTATTGGTGGGTGTTACAGAGCATTGCAGAGTGTTGCAGAGCATTGCAGAGTGTTGCAGGGTATTGCAGAGTGTTGCAGGGTATTGCAGAGTGTTGCAGAGCATTGCAGAGTGTTGCAGAGTGTTGCAGAGCATTGCAGAGTAATGGCAGGGTATTGCAGAGTAATGGCAGGGTATTGCAGAGTATTGCGGTGTAATGCAGACTATTGCAGAGTAATGCAGAGTAATGCAGGGTAATGCAGAGTAATGCAGAGTAATGCAGAGTAATGCAGAGTAATGCAGGGTAATGCAGAGTAATGCAGGGTAATGCAGAGTAATGCAGGGTATTGCAGGGTATTGCAGAGTAATGCAGAGTAATGGCAGGGTATTGCAGAGTTTTTGCAGGGAATTGAGGGGTTAATTTTCGGTGAGCAGCGATGTGGGCACTGCAGATGCAGCCCACATCGCTGCTGACACCGATCTCCTCCCCCTCCGCTGTTCCGATCGGTACAGAGAGGGGGAGGGAGGAACCGGCGTCATAACATGACGCCGGTTTGTTTACAAGTGATCACTCCGTCATTTGACGGAGCGATCACGTGGTAAACGGCCGCGACGAGCGGCCGTTTACCGTGATCCGTGATGCGCCGGGTCCTGTGGACCCGGCGGTCACGGATGCTCTCGAGTGCGCGCCCCAGGGGGCGCGCGAGAGCGGAATTCTGGGAGGACGTCATATGACGGCCTCCCACAGTTAAGAAACCGCCCTAAAGCCGTCATTCGGCTATAGGGCGGTTATTAAGTGGTTAAAGTCTTCTTTCATCTTCCTTCTTCTGGTCTTCTTCCTTCTTCTTTCCTTCATCCTTCAGTTTCTTCCTCCATCTTCTTCTTCCTCTGATCCTCTGTTTCTTGCTCTGGTGCTCTCGTCCGGCATCTTCCTCCATGGTGTCTCTTCTTCTTTGTTTCCTTCTCGGGCCGCTCCGCGCAATGGGAGGTCTGGTATGGATTTTGAGGGGGACCTCCATGCCATTTTTTTTTTGGCTTAGGGTTCCCCTTAATATCCATACCAGACCTGAAGAGTCTGGTATGCTCTTGGAGGGGAACCCATGCCGTTTTTATTTTTTTAATTAAAGTCGTCTGGCATGGGGGCGACACAAAGTCGTGTTGTAAGTCGCCCCAAGTCATGTTGCAAGTTGCCCCAAGTTGCGCTGTGATTCACACTCAAGTCGTGTCCAAGTTGCTTCCCAAAGTCACGCTGGAAGTTGTGTTGCCCCTGTGTGAATGGACTATTAATGATACGGTGTGCGCTATTATCAATGGGATATTATTATCGCGTGTTCCGGCATTTTATCATCTGTTGCGCTTATGCGTGCGCCGGTCCATACGCTCACTTAATAATTTATCTGGTGCACAAATGAAGGTATGAACTGGCGTAGCGCATTCATCTTAGTAAATCAGCCCCTATATATTTTTTTAAATAGGGACAGCGAGTTCAGGGAGAAAATTCTCTGCTTGCTGTCACTAGATCCAGTGGATAGGGGAGACACTGCAGTGGGAAATGGGAACATGTTAAATGTTCCCAAAGGTTAACTTATCCTTTAACCGATTGCTTACCAGCCAGTTTCACCCCCTTCCTGCCCAGACCAATTTTAACAGCTGTCACAATTTGAATAGCAATTGCGTCGTCATGCAACACTACCAAAATGTTTTTTATTTTTTGCTAAACATAAAAAAATAAATTTTTGAAAAAATAAGAAAAATTTGTTATAACATTTTGCACATAAGTAATTTTTCTTCTTCGCTGATGTCCACAGATGATGCTATACTAATGATGCTAGGGGGCACTAATGGGCTGCACTGATGGGCACTGATAAGGCGGCACTGTTGAGGCAGTACTGATGAATCTGCACTAATATGCGGCACTGATGGGCACTGATAGGCGGCACTGATGGGTACTAATGAGCTGCACTGATGGGCGGCACTTATGGGTACTGATAAGGCGGCACTGATGAGGCAGAACTAATATACGGCACTGATGGGCACTGATATGTGGCACTAATGGACTCTGATAGGTGGCACTGATAGGCAGCACTTATGGGCACTGATAAGGCGGCACTGATGAGGTAGCACTAATATGCGGCACTGATGTGCTGCACCAATGAGCAATTATGTGCTGCACTGATGGGCACTGATAGGTGGCACTGATGAGCTGCACTGATAGGCGTCACTGGCACTGATAGATGGCACTAATGTGCTGCACCAATGGGCAATTATGTGCTGCACTGATGGGCACTGATAGGTGGCACTGATGAGCTGCACTGATAGGCATCACTGGCACTGATGAGTGGCACTGGCACTAATGAGCTGCACTGATGGGCACTGATGAGCTGCACTGATGGGCACTGATGAGCAGCACTGATGGGCACTGATAAGCAGCATTGATGGGCACTGATAGGTGGCACTGATGAGCTGCACTGAGGGCACTGATGAGCTGCACCGATGGGAACTGATAGGCAGCACTGGCGCTGATAGGTGGCACTGATCTGCACTAATGGGCACTGATAGGCAGTACTGATAGGTGGCACCGATGAGCTGCACTGAGGGCACTAATGAGCTGCACTGATGGGCACTGATAGGCAGCACTGAGCTGCACTAATGGGCACCGATGAGCTGCACTGATAGGCAGCACTGGCACTGATAGGTGGCTCTGATGAGCTGCACTAATAGGCACTGAGAGCCCACCCACCCCCGCTCTCCCCAAGAGTTAACCCACTTCAGCCAGTACACACTGAGCTGCACAATAAAGGATAGCAACTTACCATCGCCCGACTTCCCCAGCCCCATGCAGACCTTACTTGGAGCTGTATAGTGCTTTCTCCGGCTAGCCTCTGGATGATGTCACTCCAGTCGGGACATCAAGCTCCACTCAACAGGGAAGTGTGTTGAACTCAAGGGGAGGAGCCCACTCAGCCTCAGCGCACTGGTACTGCGTCACAAGAGGCTATGCAGCTTTCTGCAAGGCAATTAAATGTACACTCACTATATTGGGCCTATAATGCAACTGTCTAGTATCTACAAGGCAATGTAGCGGCCGGTGATTGTGTCTAGACTCACTGCATTGGGCCGATATTATGGCAGTGGCCTGGAGCTGCAGTTTCAATAGCCCCTATGTTAATCTGGCCCTGCCCAGAGGCTCACCAATGGAGCTCCTAAAATTGTTTTTAAAAGTAATAATAAAATAAAATTGTAAAAAATAATACAAAACTAAACCTACTGACACCGTCCAAGGCTCTACTAATACCATCTACTGTTCTACTAACACTGTCCATGTTTTAATAAATTTTATAAGCATGCTTGTGTGGTTGTGTGTGTCTCTACAACATACCTGCCAACAATCTGGGATTGGGCGGGACATTCCCGCATCTTCACCTTTGTCCCGTGGTCCCACTGTGTAGGCGGTTTGTCCATCATTGTTTGCAGCCTGAGTTAGCTGTTTGCTCATAGCTCAGTGCTTTCACTTTAAAATACAGAAGCCCGGCTTCAGTGTTAGAAAGTCAAAGTCAAACCTCTCCCACAGCTCCTACAGCAGAGCCAGAAAGGTATAACAAAAAAAGTGCAGCACTATTGAAATAAACTAATGACAATAAAAAGTGATCATTAATATAGCTGACATATTAAGTGCATTAGTGCAAAAATCCAAAATAGTGAACCGTACAAATGGATGACAATAATTAATTGAAAAAAAGTCCAGTATATCGATAATGCACGAAACGTTCAAATGATGATATATTTAACCCCCCTGGTGGTATTCCTGAGTCTGGCTTGGGGTGAAAATTTTGTACCATTAGCGGTAACCCCCGAGCCAGACTCGGGACCGCATCGATGGATCCAGGAAGAGCTTACTTACCTTATCCCCTGGATCCAGCGATATCCCCCGCTGTACGAGCGAGCCGTCCTCCGCTCGATCTATCACATCGCCGGGGCTCTGTTTCCTGCGAGCGTTGCGACACACGGGGACAGAGAACGGCGCCAAATTCTAAAATTGAAACACACAGTATACATACAGTATAATGTAATCTTACAGATTACATTGCTGTATGTAATTATTCTTCATCCCTTTTGTCCCTAGTGGTCTGCCCAGTGTCCTGCATGCAGTTTTATATTATAAAAACTGTTCTTTCTGCCTGGAAACTGGAGATTGTCCATAGCAACCAAAACTGTCCCTTTACATCAAAAGTGATTTTAGATCAGCTGGAAAACAGCGATAATAAATTGGAATCACTCTTAGAATTGAGCGATAGCGATTTGTGGGGAGATCCGTCATCAAATACTGAAAAGTAATGACAGTGACAATTCTGCAACTGAGCAAATTTCAGTGTTTTTGATTTGATTACATTATTGAATATTTTTTATTATTGTTATATTATTATTTGGTATAATTATTTATAGTTATTTATTATATTATAATTTATGATTTCTTTTTTCAAACTTTATCATACCCGGGATGTCTGCTAGACTCTGGTTTGGACAGATTTAAGTGAGTTATTGCTAAGAATTACAGGCCTACTATATAAAATGCCAAATTTTCATGCAAAATAATTGTACCGCTTTCAGCACCTAAAATCTGAAATAATCATACCGCCAGGGAGGTTAAATAAGTGACATCAGTTCATACGGAATCTTGGTGTGGTGTAAAGTGAATCATTTATAAATAGTGAAATAAGAACATTTGACCACGTGAGACCACAGGTAAAACAGGAGGCTTACCAGAAAGCCAGTGACCACCCTTATTCAGGGGGGTCATATAAGGCTTGTTGGATCTGTGATCCATTTGGAGACACCATTTAAGCCTGGTAGGATCGTCCAATGTGCTGAGCTCTCACCTCAAGAGGCCTGGAAGGATCATCCAATGTGCTAAGCTCTCATCTCCAAATGATGCTGAGCAAGATAGCTATTTCCCCACAGTGAGAATCCCCCACTTCCTGTTCTGGTGACACTAAGACAGGAAGTGAGGAGAAATCTCAAGCATGTTCTAGTTTTATATAAAAAGTATATATAAAACAAGCACTTTTTTTCCATTTTGGCTAAATTATGGAAGAGCTAAAACCACATTTTTTTACAATCTGTGTCCCATTGTGAGGTCCAATAGACACAACAGGAAGTGAGAGAGAAGTGCCCTTGGAGGCAGTTGTCACCAGAGCCGGAGTCCCAGGATAGAGGAGATGGGACTGAAAAAGGAGGACATGGGATGGAGAACATGGGACTGGAGGAGGAGGAGGAGGATGTGGGATGGAGGACATGGGGCTGGAGGATGGAGGAGATGGGACTGGAGGAGGAGGACATGGGACTGGAGGAGGAGGACATGGGATGGAGGAGTTGTGACTGGAGGGGAAGAAGGAGATGGGACTGGAGGAGGGGGAGGACATGGTATAAAGGAGATGGGACTGGAGGAGGAGGAAGATGTGAGATGGAGGAGATGGGACTGGAGGAGGAGAAGTAGATAGGACTGGAGGAGGAGGGCATGGGTTGGAGATGATGGGACTGGAGGAGGGGGTAGGATGGAGGAGATGGGGCTGGAGTAGGAGGTAGGATGGAGGAGATGGGACTGGACGAGAATAAGGACATGGGACTGGAGAAAGATGACATAAGATGGAGGAGATGGGATTGGAGGCTGAGGAGAAGGACATGGGATCAGGGAGATGAGACTGAAAGAGGAGGGCATAGGATGGGACTCGTGGGACTGCCAGTGAGCGGGCTCTGGGGAATGTTGGTGGTCAGGTCCGGAGATGGGGGGGGCAAGTTTAAAACTGTGTAAGGGGCCCCATGATTTCTGATGGTGGGCCCTGAGTATGCACATCAAAAAGAAAGTGTTACAGAGACTATACAACATCTCCCTATCTCTCAGCACATTCCCTTTCTGCTTCACTGATTGAAAAGCATACTGCTTCATGTGAATAAAGGAAAGAAACTTCAGCTGTCACAAGAGGAATTTTCATTACAATAAAACTGTTATAACTGTAACTGTATAATTATTACTGGAAATGTAGTTACTAATTATCACATTAAAGAAATAACCTTTGACCTTTAACCTTATATCAAGTGGTAGAATTCCAGGCAAGCCGATCATCCAGGATTGTCTTATAAATATAATGACATTTACTGGAAAGTAATGCTAATGCTGTCTGTAACTTATGTTCCGCTGCAGCATGCCCTCAATTTATAACAAATCCCAACACTTTGTCCCCCTCTAGTGCTCACAAAGAAAAACTACAACACTAAATCTCTATGAACAAGGGTACGTTCTATCACATGACCGTGAAGTCTTTTTGTTTTCCATTTTAACCACTTTCAGACCGGACCAATTTGCTGGTCCAAGACCAGACCAATTTTTGCGATTCGGCACTACGTCGCTTTAACTGACAAGTGCGCGGTCGTGCGACGTGGCTCCCAAACAAAATTGACGTCCTTTTTTTCCCACAAATAGAGCTTTCTTTTGGTGGTATTTGATCACCCCTGCGTTTTTTATTTTTTGCGCTATAAACCAAAATAGAGCGACAATTTTGAAAAAAACGCATTATTTTTTACTTTTTGTTATAATAAATATCCCCCAAAAATATATAAAAAAACATTTTTTTCCCTCAGTTTAGGCCGATACGTATTCTTCTACATATTTTTGGTAAATAAAATCGCAATAAGCGATTATTGATTGGTTTGCGCAAAAGTTATAGCGTTTACAAAATAGGGATAGTTTTATAGCATTTTTATTAATAATTTTTTATTATTATTTTTTTTACTAGTAATGGTGGCGATCAGCGATTTTTATTGTGACTGCGACATTGTGGGGGACCCATCGGACATTTTTGACACATTTTTGGGACCATTGTCATTTATACAGTAATCACTGCTATATAAATGCAGTGATTCCTGTGTAAATGACACTGGCAGTGAAGGGGTTAACCAGTGGGTGGCAGTGTAGGGGTTAAGTGTTCCTAGGGGTGTGTTACTAACTGTGGGGAGGTTGGGCTTTCATTTAGTGAACACTGATCTCTGCTCCAATCACATGGAGCATAGATCAGCGTCACTAGTTGCTAGGCAGAATGGAGAAATGCTGTTTACTCGGCATTTCCTCCATTCGGCCGCTCCGTGAGACGATCGCGGGGATGCCCGCGTCGATCGAGTCAGCGGGTCCCACGACCGGACTTACGGGGGTCCCGACCAGCGCGGGAGCGCGCCGCCGCCGGCGCGTTCCTGATGGCAGGGCGGCATTGAATATTGGACGTACCTGTACGCCAATATGCCTGCCCGTGCCATTCTGTCGACGTACATCGTCGTGCGCTGGTCGGGAAGTGGTTAAATCTATGTGAGCGCGTGATATTTTTCTTCTGGGAAAGACTGGAATAATTATATATATATATATATATATATATATATATATATATATAAATATATATATATATACATACACATACAGTGGTGTGAAAAAGTGTTTGCCCCCTTCCTCATTTCCTGTTCCTTTGCATGTTTGTCACACTTAAGTGTTTCGTAACATCAAACCAATTTAAACAATAGTCAAGGACAACACAAGTAAACACAAAATGCAATTTGTAAATTAAGGTGTTTATTATTAAAGGTGAAAAAAAATCCAAACCATCATGGCCCTGTGTGAAAAAGTGATTGCCCCCTAAACCTAATAACTGGTTGGCCCACCCTTAGCAGCAACAACTGCAACCAAGCGTTTGCGATAACGTGCAATGAGGCTTTTACAGCATCCTGGAGGAATTTTGGCCCACTCATCTTTGCAGAATTGTCCTAATTCAGTTACATTAGAGGGTTTTCGAGCATGAACGGCCTTTTTAAGGTCATACCACAACATCTCAATAGGATTCAGGTCAGGACTTTGGATAGGCCACTCCAAAGTCTTTTTGTTTTTCTTCAGCCATTCGGTGGTGGACTTGCTGGTGTGTTTAGGATCATTGTCCTGCTGCAGAACCCAAGTTCGTTTCAGCTTGAGTACACGAACAGATGGTCGGACATTCTCCTTCAGGATCTCTTGGTAGACAGCAGAATTCATAGTTCCTTTTATAACGGCAAGTCTTCCAGGTCCTGAAGCAGCAAAACAGCCCCAGACCATCACACTACCACCACCATATTTTACTGTTGGTATAATGTTCTTTTTATGAAATGCAGTGTTCCTTCTACGCCAGATATACTTGGACACACACCTTCCAAAGAGTTCCACTTTTGTCTCATCGGTCCACAGAATGTTGTCCCAAAAGTCTTGGGGATCATCAAGATGTGTTGTGGAGAAATTGAGACGAGCTTTGATGTTCTTTTTGCTCAGCAGTGGTTTTCTCCTTGGAACTCTGCCATGCAGGCCATTTTTGCCCAGTCTTTTCCTGATGGTGGAGGCATGAACGCTGACCTTAACTGAGGCAAGTGAGGCCTGCAGTTCCTTGGACGTTGTTGTGGGGTCTTTTGTGACCTCTTGGATGAGTTGTCGCTGCGCTCTTGGGGTAATTTTGGGCGGCCGGCCACTCCTGGGAAGGTTCAACACTGTTCCATGTCTTCGCCATTTGTGGATAATGGCTCTCACTGTGGTTCGCTGGATTCCCAAAGCTTTGGAAATGGCTTTATAACCTTTTCCAGACTAATAGATCTCAATTACTTTCTTTCTCAATTGTTCCTGAATTTCTTTGGGTCTCGGCATGATGTGTAGCTTTTAAGGATCTTCTGGTGGACCTTACTGTGTCAAGCAGCTCCTATTTAAGTGATGCCTTGATTGTGAACAGGTGTGGCAATAATCAGGCCTGGGTGTGGCTAGAGAAATTGAACTCAGGTGTGGACAACCACAGTTATAGTATGTTTTAACAAGGGGGGCAATCACTTTTTCACACAGGGCCATGATGGTTTGGATTTTTTTTCACCTTTAATAATAAACACCTTCATTTACAAATTGCATTTTGTGTTTACTTGTGTTGTCCTTGACTATTGTTTAAATTGGTTTGATGTTCCGAAACACTTAAGTGTGACAAACATGCAAAGGAACAGGAAATGAGGAAGGGGGCAAACACTTTTTCACACCACTGTACATATATATGTATATGTACATACATGTATATATATTTTTACCTTAAGGTGTCACTAAACCCACATCATTAAAAACTATCAATAAATGCTGTATTACATGCTGTTCATACTCACTCAGTCAAAGATATTCACTTTCTATTTCTTGCAAAAAATCTGATTGATTCTGCTGTTCTCTGTCTCCTCCTTCTGTCCATGTCCCCACTGCAGTTGGGGAAATTGCAGAGCAGTGTTGACATCTAGTGCACGTGCTCAGTTTTCAGTGAGTTTCTATGCTGAGCATTTCCTCCCTATCACATCTGAGCAACCCATGTGACTATAGAGTCACACATGTGTAGCGCTAGCTTTTGACGAGCAGGCGCTATGTGTTTTTTCAAAGTTAAAGCGGAGGTCCACCCTAAAGTGGACCTTCCGCTCATTGGAATCCTCCCCCCCCTCTGGAGCCACAATTGGCACCTTTCAGGGGGGAGGGGGGTGCAGGTACCTGTACAGTACAGGTATCTGCACCCACTTCCGGGATGGCTCTCTGCGGAAAGGGGCATAGATTACGCCCCTTTCCGAAAGTCCCCCGCTGCCTGCTGGGAAACACAAAGATCCCAGAGGCAGCGGGTCCATCCTTATTGCGCAGCGCGAATCGCGCATGCGCAGTAGGGAACCGGGAAATGAACCCGAAAGGCTCCACTTCCTGATTCCCAGCTGCAGTATTTGTAGCTGCTGGCTTTTAAAAAAAAAAAAAACGCGGACTCCCGCTTTAATTTTCCTGAAACCACAGTTGGGTTTTGGGGCTAATTTTCTAAATTTCTGGTTTCAGTACCAGTCCAGCTGGATTGCACTGGGTTTTCCTTGGCCGCAGGTGTCGCTGTCACCGCCAGCAAGAGTAAGAACGCAGTTTAGCTGGGTGTATTGAATGCCACTGTTCTTTCGGACCAGCCCAGTGGGAGTGTTCTCCTGCTGTGCATTCTGGGAGGTGGTATTTAAGGTACAGACATCACGTTCTTCAGGGTTCCGGTTCCATAGATTGTTTCTGCCTGTTTCGGTTTGGGTGGTCCTCCTGACCCAGCCACATGGCTCTCCTGGCCTGGGGTGTGGAGCTAGGGATGGCCGAACTGTTCGCCCGGCAGTCGATTCGCGGCAAATTTTGCATGTTCGCGATTCGCCCGATCGGTGGACTATGTGTTTACAGTGTGAAAGAACTTTGACCCATAATGACACATCCATCATGGGGTACAGGACAGCCAATTGAGACATTTTAGCACATGGACAATTGGACATTCCCCCTACCTTATAAATAGACCTGATCTGGCAGCCATTTTACATTCTGTCTTATGTCAGTTTAGGGACAGGACGCTGTGTGGAGCAGGGAGAGACTGTAGTGACACAAATCTCTAGCTATTAGGTCCACAAAAGTCCTTTTAAGGACTGGTATAGGTGTAGTACAGTATATAGGGTTAAGTGCGCTGCTGTGCTGGTGATTGCAGCAGCCTGTCTTTTGTCAGTGTAGGGACAGGACGCTGTGTGCAGCAGGGACAGTCAGTTTAATCCCTAGCTAGCTATTACTATTAGGTCCACAAAGGTCCTTTTAAGGACTGGTATAGGTGTACAGTATATAGGGTTCTGGTGCACTGCTGTGCTGGTGATTGCTGAGTGCACTGTTGACTGATTCTGCAGCTGTCTTTTGTCAGTGCAGGGACAGGACGCTGTGTGGAGCAGGGACAGTCAGTTTAATCACTAGCTATTACTATTAGGTCCACAAAGGTCCTTTTAAGGACTGGTATAGGTGTACAATATATAAGGTGCTGGTGCAGGTCTGTGCTGCAGATTACTGCCCTATTCTGTAGCAGTCCTTTATCAGTGTAGGGACTGAGGGACAGTCTGCAAATCACTAGCTACTAGCTCCACAAAGGTCCTTTTAAGGACTGGTATAGGTGTACAACATATAGGGTGCTGGTGCAGGGCTGTGCTGCAGATTACTGCCCTATTCTGCAGCAGTCCTTTATCAGTGTAGGGACTGAGGGGCAGTCTGCAAATGACTAGCTACTAGGTCCACAAAGGTCCTTGTAAGGACTGGTAGAGGTGTACAATATATAGGGTTGTGGTGCACTGCTGCTGACTGCTGCCCTATTCTGCAGCAGTTTTTTTTATCAGTGTAGGGACTGAGGGACAGTCTGCAAATCACTAGCTACTAGGTCCACAAAGGTCCTTGTAAGGACTGGTATAGGTGTACAATATATAGGGTTGTGGTGCACTGCTGCCCTATTCTGCAGCAGTTTTTTATCAGTGTAGGGACTGAGGGACAAATCACTAGCTACTAGGTCCACAAAGGTCCTTTTAAGGACTGGTGTCATGGTTATGCAATCGAGTTAATCTGCTTACCTGTTTCCATGTGTTCATCTCTAGAGACCAGCCGACCCTCACCTGACTGCTTTTGTAATCCATCCTCTGGCATGACTCCACCCTAGCTCCTATCAGAGAGCTCTATATTAACCTGTGCACTGCAGGCCATCCCTGCTGATCAACCATATGTATTCCTTTGTGTGTTAGCTTCCTGTTACCTGCCGTGTGCTCTTCTGTTGTTTTCCGTTACCGACTTTGGCGTGTCCTTGACTATCCCTGTTTGCCTGACCTTTTGGCGTGTCCCTGACTATTCCTGTCTGCTTGTGGCCCCGACCTTGGCTTTGTCCCTCACTATCCCTATCCTCCTGTTGCCTACTGTGGGTGTGAGCTGGGGGACCCTGGGGGTCACGACCTGGAGCCAGTTGCAGCCAAGTCCATCCTCACCACTAGAGGCGCTGGTGAACACCGGCTGGCTCTTAGACTCCGCGCCCCAGGGAATCTTGCGCTCTAACCCCAGTGGGATCTGTCTCCCGTCTGCAGTAGTCAGCCGTAGGGTCCACAACCTTGCGGTGCACTCCTGATCCCTACGGTGTGCATCTGTCACCTCGCCTCAAGGTGACCTGACAGTTTGATCAGCCATGGACCCAGCTGATGTGCCGCTACCCACAGATGATCCATTGCAGGGCTTAGTTCGCAGACTTGAGACCCAAGAATCGCATCAGACCCAGGTGATGCGATTCCTTCAGGATTTGGCATCCCGTGTTGAACAGGTTCAGGCCTCATTAGGACCCTCGGTTCGACAATCTCAACCGCTATCTGCCGCTGCACCTATCGCATCAGTCGCAGCCACACATTCATTACAACTACCAGCTCCGGCCCGTTTCTCTGGGACTCCAAGGCCTGCAGGGGGTTCCTTAGCCAGTGCACAATTCATTTTGAACTTCAGCCCCAAAACTTCCTGTCCGATCAGGCGAAAGTAGCATATATTATATCCCTCCTGTCCTGCGAGGCGCTAGCTTGGGCTGCCCCTCTGTGGGAACTGAATGATCCAGTGGTTTCTAGTCTGTCTGATTTCTTGAAACTTTTTCGGAATATCTTCGAGGAACCGGGTCGTGTCTCCTCAGCGGCTAGCGCTCTTTTCTGTCTCCGTCAAGAGTCCGCGTCTGTGGGACAATATGCTCTTCAGTTCCGTATCCTTACTGCTGAATTGAGCTGGAATAATGAGGCCCTAGTTGCAACCTTTTTACATGGCCTCTCTGATAGAGTGAAGGATGAATTAGCAGGAAGATCCCTTCCTGGTGATCTGGACAGTGTCATCACCTTGTGTAACCAGATCGATATTCGCTTTCAGGAGAGGGCTCTGGAAAAAAGATGCCAGCATGCCCCGTTCTTTAGGCAGCCTGAGCCCCCAGTCCCTTCTCTTCGATCAGAGGAGCACCCCCTGCCTACTGAGCAACCTATGCAGTTGGGCTGGACTAAGTTATCTCCCAAAGAACGTGCTAGGCGCAGAACTCTGGGCCTATGCCTCTATTGTGGGGCCAAAGGTCATTTCCGGGACACTTGTTCTCTTCGTCCGGAAAAACGCTCAGGGCTAATACATCTGGAAGGTGGAGTATTAGACCCTGAAATATCACCTTCACCTTCTCGTCTTCTCCTTTCTGTGTTGCTTCATGTCGGTGCTTCCTCTCGTTCGGTCTCAGCACATCTGGATTCCGGAGCCGCTGCCAATTTCATGGATTGGGAAACTGCATCCTCCATGAGACTTACCCTTTTGCCCCTTACAACGCCATTGGCGGTCTTGGCGATTGATGGCACTGTTCTCCCAGGGGGCCCTATCCGCTTCCAGACTCTTCCTGTTAAGATGTCAGTAGGGACACTCCACCAGGAGTGGATATCCTTCCTTGTCTTACCTAAGGCTTCATCTCCTATCATATTAGGTCTTCCTTGGTTACGGCACCATTCTCCACATGTTGACTGGTCTGCTGGACAGATCCTGGCTTGGGATTCCTCCTGTTCCTCTTCCTGCCTACTCAAGGGTACCCCAAAAGAGAAACTTCCTGTTACCACCATCCCAGTATCTTCTGCTCTTCCCGCTGTATATAGCGATCTCTGGGATGTGTCCTGCAATAGTCAGACTGATGCACTCTTTAGATCATGTGGTACTCTGGATGAGGGACCCACCTATGAACCTGAGTCGATCATTCACTCCAGTTTGCATAAAAATGTATCTTTGCCTGTCCCTAATCTCCCTTGGACGCACAGCCAGGCTAACTTGTCTGCAAGTTCCACAGTTGCTATGCCCTGTGATGCGATTGAGATGGTCGCTACACCTGACGATACTATTCAGTCGGCCTCTGCACCAGTTATGCTAGTCCAACACATGCCCAATGAGCTTCTTGCTTCTTGTTCAGGACCTTCGGTGACCCGGCCTCACCCTACTGCTACTATGTCTATTCAAACCCGTTTAAGAGGCTCAATCCATCCTTTGGATAGACTGCCTCATTCGGCCAGGTGGGGTTTTCAATCTTTTTCTCAGAGTTCTCTGCATTCTGTTTGTGTTTCAGCTATCCAGTTTGACTCTTTTGACATGTCACCTTCTAACCAACCTGACCTCAGGGATCCACTGACCTCTGCCCAGTCTGGTGGTCCTGTTCTAGATGCCCAGCTCATCTTTAAGGGCCTGGGGGACCCTGCTCAGGCTCCTGATCTTCTCATGCCCTTACCCATTCCTAAAAAGCCTTTAGTCCTCAAGTCCTCTCGTCCTCTCCCTACCTCGGTTCCAGTCTCTGAGGATAATCTAAAATACGAGGTTAGCCAAGTTTTGGATTCCCGGCTCCGTAAAGGCATTCTTCAATACCTCGTACATTGGAAAGGGTTTGGCCCTGAGGAGAGGTCTTGGATCACTGCATCTGAGGTCTTTGCTCCTAGTCTGTTGAGAAGGTTCCATCTGGAGTTTCCCTTTAAGCCTGGACCCAGGCGGGGGAGGGGGAGGCCTCGTAAGAGGGAGGGTACTGTCATGGTTATGCAATAGAGTTAATCTGCTTACCTGTTTCCATGTGTTCATCTCTAGAGACCAGCCGACCCTCACCTGACTGCTTTTGTAATCCATCCTCTGGCATGACTCCACCCTAGCTCCTATCAGAGAGCTCTATATTAACCTGTGCACTGCAGGCCATCCCTGCTGATCAACCATTGTGTATTCCTTTGTGTGTTAGCTTTCTGTTACCTGCCGTGTGCTCTTCTGTTGTTTTCCGTTACGGACTTTGGCGTGTCCTTGACTATCCCTGTTTGCCTGTGATCCTAAACTTTTGGCGTGTCCCTGACTATTCCTGTCTGCTTGTGGCCAGACCTTGGCTTTGTCCCTCACTATCCCTATCCTCCTGGTGCCTACTGTGGGTGTGAGCTAGGGGGCCCTAGGGGGTCGCGACCTGGAGCCAGTTGCAGCCAAGTCCATCCTCACCACTAGAGGCTCTGGTGAACACCGGCTGGCTCTTAGACTCCGCGCCCCAGGGAATCTTGCGCTCTAACCCCAGTGGGATTTGTCTCCCATCTGCAGCAGTCAGCCGTAGGGTCTACAACCTTGCGGTGCACTCCTGATCCCTACGGTGTGCATCTGTCACCTCGCCTCAAGGTGACCTGACAACTGGTATAGGTGTACAATATATAGGGTGCTGATGCATTGCTGTGCTGGTGATTGCAGCTGTCTTTTGTCAGTGTAGGGTCAGGACGCTGTGAGGAGCAGGGACAGTCAGTTTAATCACTAGCTAGCTATTACTACTAGGTCCACAAAGGTCCTTTTAAGGACTGGTATAGGTGTACAATATATAGGGTGCTGGTGCAGGGCTGTGCTGCAGATTACTGCTGGTTTCTGCAGCAGTCTTTTATCAGTGCAGGGACTGAGGTACAGTCTGCAAATCACTAGCTACTAGGTCCTTGTAAGGATTGGTATAGCTGTACAATATATAGGGTTGTGGTGCACGGTGCTGGTGTCAGTGCTCTATATCATGGTGCTGGTGTCAGTGCTCTATATAACGGTGCTGGTGTCAGTGCTCTATATCACAGTGCTGGTATCAATGCTCTCTATCACGGTGCTGGTGTCAGTGCTCTATATCACGGTGCTGGTGTCAGTGCACTCTATCACGGTGCTGGTGTCAGTGCTCTCACGGTGCTGGTGTCAGTACTTTCATGGTGCTGGTGTCAGTGCACTCTATCAGGGTGCTTGCTGTTGTCAGTGCTCTCCTGTTACGGGTGTCAGTGCAATCTATCACGGTGCTGGTGTCAGTGCACTCTATCACGGTGCTGGTGTCAGTGCTCTATATCATGGTGCTGGTGTCAGTGCTCTATATCACGGTGCTGGTGTCAGTGCTCTATATAACGGTGCTGGTGTCAGTGCTCTATATCACAGTGCTGGTATCAATGCTCTCTATCACGGTGCTGGTGTCAGTGCTCTATATCACGGTGCTGGTGTCAGTGCACTCTATCACGGTGCTGGTGTCAGTGCTCTCACGGTGCTGGTGTCAGTGCTTTCATGGTGCTGGTGTCAGTGCACTCTATCAGGGTGCTGGTGTCAGTGCTCTCACGGTACTGGTGTCAGTGCAATCTATCACGGTCCTGGTGTCAGTGCACTCTATCACAGTGCTGGTGTCAGTGCTCTATATCACGGTGCTGGTGTCAGTGCTCTATATCACGGTGCTGGTGTCAGTGCTCTATATCACGGTGCTGGTGTCAGTGCACTCTATCACGGTGCTAGTGTCAGTGCTCTCACGGTGCTGGTGTCAGTGCACTCTATCACGGTGCCGGTGTCAGTGCACTCTATTTCGGTGCTGGTGTCAGTGCACTCTATCACGGTGCTGGTGTCAGTGCTCTATATCACGGTGCTGGTGATCATCTCCTGCACCCTCTTCATAGCCTACCCTGACCTTTCCTTTCCTCCATTGCCTTCATGCGCTCCTGAGTCCAGAATTGTCAAAATTTCACAGATAAAAAAAGAATGCTTGTAGTTGTAGGTTTTTAAAGTTCGCCTGCCACTGAAGTCAATGGGGCCCGCCGCAAGCTTTGCGGGTTCGCAAACTTTTGGCCGCGTTCGCGGTTAGCGTTCGCAAAATGTCCCGTCGGAAGTTCGTCCATCTCTATGCGGAACCACGCATTTCGAGTCTCGGGGCTGGCTGGCCTGAGGCAACGCAACTGCAGGGACAGGCCTGAATGGATTTCGGGGTCTATTGATCCAAAAGTGGTCCGGTGCCATCTCATCTGAAGGGAGAGGCCCAGCAACTGGAAAAACATTTCTTGCTAAAAAAAACAAAAAACTGTTTTTCTTAGTTTCTGTCAGAAAATTTTGCAAATAAGTAATTTTTCTTCTTCACTAATGTGCGCTGATGAGACTGCACTGATGGGCACTGATGGGGCAACACTAATATGCAGTACTGATGAGCACTGATAGGCGGCACTGGTAGGTGGCACTGATGGGCACTGATAGGCTGCACTTATGGGCACTAATGGGCAGCACTGATGAGCAGGCACTGAAAGGCATCACTGATAGGCACCATTTTCATCACTGATGGGCACAAATTGGCATCACTAATGGGCACAGATTGGCATCACTGATGGGCACAGATTTGCATCACTAATGGTCACTTGCTGGCATCACTGCTGGGCACGGATGATCAGTGCCCTGATTATGTGTACAGGCCTCCTCTATGAGGAAATGCTGCTGATTGGCTCTGTCAGTGTGAGGTGAAGTGAGCTGATAACAGGCATTTCCTTGTTTACATGTGATCAGCTGTGATTGGACACAGCTGATCACATGGGTAAAATGGGTAAACATGGGTAAAAAGCCATGTTATCAGATCTTTACCGAGATCAGGGTCGCGCAGTGTCCCTAACTATATAGATCAGACCAAAATGAGGGACAAATGAGAAGGACAGTCCCTCGAAATCAGGGACAGTTGTGAGCTATGCATGCAGGACTCCTGCAGACTCCTCAGTGTATTTGTCTGCTCGTACTGTGTATGGGCAAGCAGATACACACCGACAGGAAGGGAGAATGAACTACCACAGTTCTCAACAGTGCCATGGTAGTTCATTGAGGACTACAAGCTGACAGCTGCAAAGGTTGATATGACTTGTAGTTTTCCAATTCACAGAACATTGTGAGTCCCACATGGCCTTTTTTTTCAGTGAGCAGGGGGAATAGACTCTCAACTCCATGTAAAAACAGGGACTAAGGGGGGTGCGGGGGCCGGTGCAATTGTAACATGTTACATGTTACACCCTGAATATTGTTGTGACATGTTACAAAAGGTGAACTTATCCTTTAATTCTATTATAAGGACACTGGACTTCTAGCATAGTAACCATACCTCTGAACTTTTTGAGATAGGAACAAGGACACCTATTAGCAAAAGTATGTAGGCATAGGACACACCCCCGCCACACCCCCTTAACCACTTTCTGACCAGCCGCCGTTGTTATACGGGACTTCAGTAACCAAAACTGCAGTGTTTATCCTCATGACACATCACAGGAAGCACCTCCATGGTTAACAGAGGACAGACTTAAAATTAGACTTGGGAAACTTAACATTCATAAATCACAAGATGGCTTGCACCCAAGGGTACTTAGGGAACGCAGTCAAGTAATTGCCAGACCATTTTTTCTAATTTTTACTAACAGTCTAGACTGGAATGGTACCAGCTGATTGGAGAAAAGCCAATGTAGCACCAATATTTAAAAAGGGCCCAAAATACATCCCTGGGAATTACAGACCAGTTAGCCTAACATTAATAGTATGCAAGCTCTTGGAAGGGATGATAGGGGACTATATACAAGATTTTAGTAATGAGAACGGTAGCATTAGCAGTAATCAGCATGGATTCATGAAGAATCGTTCTTACCAAACCAACCTATTAACCTTCTATGAGGAGGTGAGCTGCCATCTAGATAAAGGAAGGCCCGTAGCTGTGGTGCATCTGGATTTTGCAAAAACATTTGACACAGTTCCCCATAAACGTTTACTGTACAAAATAAGGTCCGTTGGCATGGACCATAGGGTGAGTATATGGATTGAAAATTGGGTGAGTTCAGAGGGTGGTGATAAATGGGGAGTACTCGGAATGGTCAGGGGTAGGTAGTGGGGTCCCCCAGGGTTATGTGCTGGGACCAATCCTATTTAATTTGTTCCTAAACGACACAGAAGATGGGGCAAACAGTTCAATCTCTGTATTTGTGGATGATACCAAGCTAAGCAGTGCAATAACTGCTCTGCAGGATGTGGAAACCTTGCAAAAAGATCTGAACAAATTAATGAGGTGGGCAACTACATGGCAAATGAGGTAGAAAAATGTAAAATAATGCATTTGGGTGGAAAAAATATGAATGCAATCTATACACTGGGGGGAATCTAGGATGGAAAAGGACCTGGGGATCCTAGTAGATGATAGGCTCAGCAATGGCATGCAATACCAAGCTTCAGCTAACAAAGCAAACAGAATATTTTTGGGAGCAGTGTTTTTTTAATGCTCAACGTGAAACAATAAAAAAGACCCTTCAGGTCTGGTATGTATTTTAAGGGGAACCCTGCGCCAAAAATTAAAAAAAATGGCGTAGGGCCCCCCCCCAAATCCATACCAGACCCTTATAGGAGCACGCAACCTGGCGGGCCCCAGGAAAAGGGGAGGGCGAGAGAGCGGCCCCCTCCACCTGAACCGTACCAGGCCACTTGTCCTCAACATTGGGAGGGTCCTTTGGGACAAGGACCTCATCCTCACAACCCTTGCCCAGTGGTTGTGGGGGTCTGCGGGTGGGGGGCTTATCGGAATCTGGAAACTCCCTTTAACAAGGGGACCCCCAGATCCTGGCCTCACCCCCTGTTTGAAATGGTAACGGGTACATTGTGTGTCTTGTACTTGCTTCAGACCATGTTTCGTTTTTGGTCCGTCGGAACAGCATACAGACGAGCGATTTTCCCAATAGGCATTGGTTCCGTTGGAAATATTTAAAACACGTTCTATTTCTAGGTCCATCTGAATTTTCGTAAAAAAAAGTCAGATGAGGCATACACACGATCGGAATATACGAAAAGCTTCTGTCTGACTTTTTCTGTCCGACATTCCGCTCGTGTGTATTATAGTATTGCATTATTGTAGAAAGGCAAGAATTCTGCCTATGATAAATCTCCGAGGGTGCCAACCCTTGGATTCACACCAGGAAACATAAGCCCTCCAGACCCTATAATATATAGTTCTGGAAGCTGGCTTCCTTGCATCAATCAGTTGTCACGGTCGTTCCCGGAACCCAGTGACTCGTGGAAGGCCTGCTCACGTTGTCCCTTCGTTTAGAGCCAATAGGTACCCATGGGCGCGCGTTGGCGCTAACGATCGCTTACGTATAGGTACGAACGGGCGCACGCGGGTGCGCGATGTGGTGAACGAGCGCACGCGGGTGCGCGAGGGCTCGAACGGGCGCACGCGGGTGCGCGGGCTCACGAACGGCTGCACGGTCTTGCACGGGCACGCTCAGACACGCCGTGCGACCGTTCTTGGCGCCCAAAGGGCTATTTAAGGAACCTGTTGTAGTCTCCCGGTGCTGTCCGGTCTACAGCGTTCCCGTGAGTTTCCTCTGCTTAAACCTGATTGTTCCTGCCTCTGACCCTCCCGGCTTGTTCCTGTTTACTCCTGCTTGCTGCCAGCCTTGACCTCCGGACTTCCTGACTACGCTTCTGCCTTCTCCTTCGGTACTTCTGCTGCCTGCCTGTTGACGACCCGGCTTGTGTTTGACCTTTCTGTTTGCCTGCTGATCCAGTTGTTTCCTGTGACCACCACTGCCTGTTGTCAGCTGTTCCAGGATCTTCCGCCTGCATCTGCTGCTGTCTGACGCCAGCTCCAGGGCCTATCTTCCATCACGGACTTGGCACTTGTGCCCTCTGACCTCTAGAGACCCTGTTCCCACTCTCAGGGGATCTCGAGCCAGAGGCTTACGAGAGGCCGCTCCCTGCACTTTTGGGCTCCCTCCATCAGGTACGTGACATCAGTGTAGAGATAACTGACCCGGAAAGCCCACGTTTCTTCAGAATGTGGGTTTCAATAGCCAAGCCGTTAAATTTAGAGACCGTAAGGTAGGATGGAATATCGATCCCTGTGAGAACAGATCTGGTCGTAGTGGGAGAGACCATGGGCCCTCCACTGCCATCTTTACGATTTCTGCATACCATGACCTTCTGGGCTATGCTGGTGCCACCAGAATTATCAGTTTTCTTTCCAGCTTGAGTCAAAAAAGAAGTTGAGGCAGCAACTGAATAGGAGGGAATGCATAGATCAGTGAGAACTGATCTCACAGGGTCACAAATTCATCCGTTCCGCATGCGAGTGAATCCCTTGTCCTGGCCACAAAGTTGACTAACTTCATGTTAAACCTGGACGTTAGAACATCTACATCCGGAATCCCCCTTCTTTGGCAAACAGCCCGAAAAAGGTTGGGTGAAGAGACCATTCCCCTGGGAATAACTGCTGGTGACTCAAGTAGTCTGCCTGCCAATTCTCTACTCCCAGAATGAAGACTGCCGATAGGCACGGAACATTCCTTTCTGCCCAAGTTAGAATATGGTTAACCTCTCTCTGCGCTGAGAGACTCTTGGTGCCCCCTTGGTGATTGATATAGTCCACAGCTGTGGCATTGTCGGATTGAATCCTGACAGGACAATCCCATAATCTGAAAGTCCAGGCCTTTAGAGCCAGATGCACTGCCCAAATCTCTAGGATATTGATGGGTGAGGTTCTTTTGGTTCTTGACCACTGTCCCTGGACAGTTGTCTTTTCTAGAACTGTCATTACTACTTTCCAGATGACTGGTCTGAAGGATTTTCCTTTCAGCAGATTCTGGGTTAGTAACCACCAAGTGAGTCTTTTGGACACTCTTGGGGACAGCAGCATTGACAAGTCTAAAGCTTGAATTGTTTTGTTCCAAGTAGACAGGATACTGTTTTGCAACAGTCTTGAATGGAACTGGGCATAGGGACCTGATTTGAATGAAGCCACCATGGTTCCTAGCAACCTCATGCAAATTGTGAATGGAGGGATCGTCTTTTGACCTGACCATCCGCACAAGCTTTCTTATGGACTTGATCTTTCAATGAGGCAAGAACACCTTTTCTGCTGGGCTGTGTTTATTATCAGACCCAAGTACTCCAGTCTTTTTAGCGGTATTAAGGAAGATTTCTCTAGGTTGAGAATCCATCCCAAACTTTCCAGGTAACTGGTTGTAATGCATACGCTTTGCTCCAAACGAGCCAACGTCTAGTCTATAAGCAATAGATCGCCTAGGTACGCTACGTCTGTTATGCCATGTGCTCTTAACCTGGCCACAGATGGGGCCAGCATTTTTGTGAACACCAGGGGTGCTATGGCTAACCCGAAGGGCAGGGCTGCAAACTGGAAATGCTGCTGTTCTAACTCGAACCACAGAAACTTTTGGTGAGCAGGGAATATAGAAACATACAGATAGGCATCCCTGATGTCTATTGATGCCAGAAATTCTCCTCCTATAAGGGTAGAAACTACTGACCTGATTGTCTCCATGCGAAAGGAGCTCCTCCTAGAAGGTTAGAAACTACTGACCTGATAATCCCATGCGAAAGGAGCGGATCTTCGGGAACTGATTTAGATTTTTTAGATCTAGAATGGGTCTGACATCTCCATTTGGCTTTGGTACCATAAAAAGATTTGAATAAAACTCCAAACCTTGCTCTTTTGTGGGGATCTGTATGATCACCCCTTGAGATATTAATTGGTCTAGTGCCTGAAACAGAGATTGTCTTTTCTCTTGATCTTTGGGAACGCTTGACCTCAGGAAATGAGACTGTGGAATGTCCAGAAATTCCAGCTTGTACCCCAGCGTTACCGTGGAGATGACCCATCTGTTGTGAATTTCCTCTTGCAAGACTTCTGAAAACTACAGAAGTCTTCCCCCCACCTTGGGGAGGGGGGTTGTCTCTTCATGATGAGGCAAAAGTATTTGTCCAAATCTTCTCAAAATAATCGCTCCCCATGAAAAGGGAACCCAGTTAGGAGGTTTTTACATGGTGCGTCAGCTGACCAATTTTTTAACCACAGGATTCTACGCATATGTACAAGCATAAGCGTAAGGTGAGGCGCCTGGTGAATATAATCTTTAATGGCATCTATGGCAAAGCATAATGCTTTTGGTAGTTCAGCCAGTTCCCGGGCTTGTTGCGCAGGAACCTTTTTAAGGGCCTGTCTAAATTGGTCCTTTAGGGATTGACAGGCGACTATTGCAGCGACTGCAGGCTGAGAAACAGCACCTGCCCAGGAAAAAGTAGATTTTAACAGGGATTCCACCTTCTTATATGTTGTATCCTTAAGCATTTGTGCATTGTCTACAGGACAAGTTAGGCTTTTATTCACACTGGAAATTGCAGAGTCAACTGCTGGTACTTTCCATCTCTTGGTGAATGTCTCCTCCATGGAATAGAGAAAATCTCTTAGGAGGGAGAAAATGCTTATCCGGTGATCCCATTCAGCAAAAATAAGCTGTTCTTGTAATACATGGACAGGAAACGCATGCAAAGGCTGAGAAGGTTTTAAGGAACCCAAGGAAGAAACTGAGCTTTCAGGAGACTCCATTAGGGGCAGCATGAAAGTGGAATGAACCATCTTCATAAGAGTTTGTATCAGCAATTTCTCCGATTGTGAGGCTGAAAAAGGTTAATCTACCGTCGTTTCCTCTGTAGAGGAATCATAGGTTTGTTTTTCTTCCTGATCGCCTGAGGGTAACACCTCATCCTGTGCCCACTGTTCCCCTTGCAAAGGTTCTGAAGTGGGGGAGGGGGATCTAGCACGCTTCCTATCCAATTGAATGGAGGATGCAATTAAAGCCACGAATCTTCCTTCCAGACCATGCAGGGTGGAGAAAAGGACATCTTCAGTCACGTATACAGGGGCTGAGATGTGAGAAGCAGTTTCACCATAAATTTGTTCCAATGGCTCACCCTGGCTTGCCATAACTGGAAATTCAGGCGAGGATGACAGCGTGGACATGCGACTCGATATCCTAGTGCCTGGGTTTGAAACCTTTAGTACCTTTTTGGTCTTTTGTGGTGTCTTTTTTAGCGGTCATAGTCCTAAGCACAAAAACAGAAGCACTATACAATTGCACTTAATCGCTGAATATAGTCATGACATTAAAGTCGCTATAAAGTTCAGCCTAGTGCTGGGAAAAAAGTGTCCTTCCTGTATCAGGAATGCGAGTTTGCTACCCTCACGTGTCCCATAGCTCCTGTGTCCCTGTGTGCAGACTGCTTGTTTCCTCCTCGCCAGCCGAGGAGAGACTGTTCCAGCTGTGGTTTTATTTGTTTTTGCCTGCCATGTGTCCTCATGAACGTTCACGACACTGTGCTTAGTCCCCACCCCCTCCAAAAAAATCCCATCCCTCTTTTCATTTTATAATGTTCCCGCACTCATGCGCGGCACTTTCGGGTTTACAGACCCAAGATGGGGGGGGGGGGGTGTAATGTAAGGGGGGTACAGTGCTGATGTTTCCCTCAACTCTCCGGTCCCTTCAGGGGGGAGAAAGAGAAAACATTTGGCAGACTTCTTTTAGCTGAGAATAAATCCCCTTGCACACCTGCTACGGCCACACAGAGACTGACTGAGCTTTACAGTGAAGACAACAGACTAAGGCAGGGGTGCCCAACCTTTTAAAGAGTGAGGGCCACTTAAGGGACTTGGTAACCGGTTGCGGGCCACAATGAGCAGAGCAGGTGGATGGCATGTCTGTGTCCACTCTGCATTTTGAGAGCAGACATGGATGCAGCCACGATACTTTTTAGCGGATCGTATTGGAGGTAGAACACAAGTCGGTTTATGTCTGCCACTACTTAGAAATTAATGGAGGGTCCAATTGGTCAGACTGTTGGACTGACCATGTGAAAGGGGTCCAAGGCTGCTTTCACACTGATGCACTGCGGTTTACCTGCACCACGTGTGCAACACAGTGTACCTTTGGCTTTCCTGCAGTTTGCAATAGACTTCTGCATGGATTATATATTCTGCAGGTTTGGTTCACTTTCAGAAAGCTCACCAAACTCGCAGGTAATAACAGAAGTCTATGGCTCAGCGCAGGTAACCCACAGGTAAATTGCTCTGCACCTGCAGAAAGATATGCCCATATATACACTGTGAATTTAGTAATAAACTGGCCTTTAATAACAGTATTCTTTCTATTCTATCCCAGAGCAGGAGGTTGCGGGCCACTTGTTGAGCACCCCTGGACTAAGGTATGGGCATAGACTCCCTCTAGTGGACAATTAAGGCATGACAACATTTTTTCCCTAATAGAATAATACATAGGTGGACTTTTCAGTTCCTACGTTTCTTCTCTTACCTCATCCCCACAGCAGGATTTGCTGAATTAACAGACAATCCAACCTTCACCCATCATGGCAGGCTAAGTTTAGCAAACCTTCAAGGACCAGGTCCCTAGATATCAGGGTTCCAACTCCCTTGGACCTGTAAAAGCACCCTACCTAGCAAGACCTAAGCCCTGGTGTCACGTACCTGGTTGGAGAGCCCAAGCGTGCAGGGAGCGGCGCCTCGTAAGCCCCGGCTCGAGAGCCCCTGGAGATGGGAACAGGGATTCAGGAGTCCGGAGGGCACAAGTGCCAGACTGGTCAGCTGGTAGAAGAGACCGGAGCAGATGGTGGACCGGAGCGGAAGGTGCAACCAGCGCAGGATGCTGGACGGCTGGCACAGGCGAACAGGCAGGAGCTGCGGAAGTAGTAGTCAGAGCAGGTCCGTAGGCAGACTGGCAGAAGTAGTCAGGGACGAGCTGGGTCGGCAACAATCGGGCAGCAGAGGTACAAGGCAGAAGGCAGAAGCGTGGTCAATCAGGCAAAGGGTCGGAGGCAGGCGGCAAACAGGCAAAGTCCAGGAACAGGCCGGGTACAGAATCAGGAACACACACACAGGAACAGATAGCAGGAGTCACGGGAACGCTGCAGACGGGACAGCACAGAGGAGCAGGAGCAGGTCCCTTAAGTAGGCAACTGGGCGCCAAGAACGGTCGCACGGTACGTCTACGTACCCCCGCGGGTGACTGTGCTCCCGTTCGTGACCCCGCGTACCCGCGTACGCCCGTTCGGCTTGTCGCGCACCCGCGTGCGCCCGCTCGTGTCAACGCGCACCCGCGTGCGCCTGTTGGGGACTATGTGCACTCGCGTGCGTTCGTTAGCGCCAACCCGCGTCCGAAGGCACCGACGATCCCCTCGTACCGGGAACCTGCGGGTAAGTCTTACTTGGGTGACCGGGGTGGTGGAACGACCGTGACATTGCCCCCCCCCCAAGGGGCAACCTCCGGATGCCCAACTGTGCCATCTTATCCGGGTGAGTTCTTTTGAAGGCATGGATTAGTCTTTCAGCATGCAGGTTGGACTCCGGTTCCCATGAATTCTCCTCAGGGCCATATCCCCTCCATTTAACCAGAAACTGGGTCTGGTTACGTCTCCTCCTGCAATCCAAGATAGCTTCAACCTCAAACTCCAATTCCCCATCAATCATCACGGGTTCTGGGGGGTTGGTACTCCGGTCGGCAAAGGGGTCCGGAACCGCAGGCTTGAGCAATGAAACATGAAAAACCGGGTGGATCCGGAATGACCCCGGGAGTTTCAGCTCAAAGGCTACTTCATTTAGTTTCCTCAGAATGGGGAATGGACCCACGAACTTCGGACCCAGCTTCCTGGAAGGGCAGGCCAACTTCAAGTTTAACGTAGACAGCCAGACCTGGTCCCCGACCTGGAGGTTAAGTTCGCCCCTTCTCTTCCTATCGAAGACTTCCTTATAGTGTTCCTGGGTTTTAGCCAGCGTTTCTTGAAGGATCCTGTTATTATTCCTGAAGAAGTTAAGGTCCTCCTGGACCGCCGGTACTGAACACTCAGGAAGATTACCGGGCAGAAAAAGTGGGTGGAAACCGAAGTTTGCAAAGAAGGGGGACTGCTTGGTGGCCGAATGGACGGAATTATTATATGCAAATTCCGCTAAAGGTAGAAGCGATACCCAATCGTCCTGGGAGAAGGAAGAGAAGCAACGCAGATACTGCTCCAGCGTTTGGTTGGTTCTCTCGGTCTGGCCGTTAGTTTGAGGGTGGTAGGCCGAAGATAGGCGAAGCTCAATTTTCAGGGCCCCACAGAGAGCCTTCCAAAACCTGGACGTGAATTGAACTCCCCTGTCAGAGGTGATGTCAGCAGGAATGCCGTGGAGCCTTACTACTTCTTTAATAAAAGTCCTGGCCATCTCTGTGGCCGATGGAGTCCCCTTCATGGGTAAGAAGTGAGCCATTTTAGTAAATCTGTCCACCACCACCAGAATCGAGGAAAAGTCTTCAGAGGGGGGCAGTTCCACGATAAAATCCATGGATATCATCTTCCACGGCCTATCCGGGATGGGTAATGGCCTCAGCAAGCCCCAAACCTTCGACTTACTCCCCTTATTCCTAATGCAGGTGGTACACGCTTCTACATATTCCCTGCAGTGTTTCTTCATCTGGGGCCACCAAAACGTGCGTTGAAGTAAGTCTAAGGTTTTGAATGCCCCAAAGTGACCGGCCAATGGGTGGTCGTGGCAGGAGCTGAGGACCGCAGTACGTAACTCCTGGGGGACAAAGATTCTATCCTGGTGCCAGAGAAGACCGTCCTTGGAGGTTAAAGAGGTGTCAGAAGATAGAGCCGGATCACTGGAGGCCTGTTTAATTTGGGACAAGAGATCTTCTTGGAGCAGGAGAAAGTTTCCTGGGGGAAGAATGGTGTCTGGCGTAGGAGATAACACTGGCTCATTGTACATCCGGGAAAGAGCATCGGGCTTCACGTTCTTCGACCCGGGCCTGTACGTGATATGGAACACGAACCTGGAAAAGAAAAGTGCCCACCGGGCCTGTCTTGGCTTCAGTCGTTTGGCAGATTTAAGATACTCCAGGTTCTTGTGGTCCGTATAAACCAGGATCGGGTGGGAAGCACCTTCAAGGAGGTAGCGCCATTCCTCCAACGCCGCCTTGATTGCCAGTAATTCCCGGTCTCCGACGTCGTAGTTCTGCTCAGCTTCTGAGAGTTTACGGGAAAAAAAGGCCACTGGGTACAAAAGTGACTTAGGCCCCTGTCTCTGGGATAATACCGCCCCAACGGCTACTTCCGAAGCATCTACCTCCAGGATATAGGGCAGCGTGGCGTCGGGGTGTCTCAGGATCGAAGCTGAAACAAATAGTTTCTTCAGGGTTTCAAAGGCTTCTTGCGCCTTGGGAGTCCACAGGAATCTTTGACCCTGTTTGGTCAGCTCCGTGATGGGGGAGATAATGGATGAAAATCCTCTGATAAACTTTCTATAGAAATTGGCAAATCCCACGAACCGTTGGACCCCTTTCCGGTCCGAGGGAGCGGGCCAGTCTAGGATGGCTGAGACTTTCTGGGGATCCATTTCTATTCCATTTACCGAAATGATCAAGCCCAAGAATTGAATGCTCTGTTGCTCGAAGACGCACTTCTCCGGTTTGGCGTACAGGCCATGGAGACGGAGACGAGCCAGGACAATCTTCACATGCTCCCGGTGTTCGACTAAGGAGGAAGAAAAGATTAGTATATCGTCAAGGTATATAACAACAAACAGGTCTAAGTACTCTCTGAAGACATCATTGACGAAATGCTGGAATGTAGCAGGGGCATTACAGAGTCCAAAGGGCATGACGAGATACTCATAATGCCCGAAGCGGGTACGAAAGGCGGTCTTCCACTCATCGCCTTTGTGGATACGGACCAGGTTGTAGGCGCCCCGCAGATCCAGCTTGGAGAACACCCTAGCCGACCCCAGTCTCTGGAACAATTCAGGCACCAACGGTAGAGGGTAGCGGTTTTTCACAGTAACCTTATTGAGTGCCCGGTAGTCTACACATGGTCGTAGGGAGTGATCCTTCTTTTGGACGAAGAAAATCCCTGCACCTGCCGGGGAAGTGGAAGGTTGGATAAAGCCCTTCTTTAAATTATCATCCAGGTAGGTCTTTAGAGCTCCCAGCTCGGTCTCAGATAGGGGAAAGATTCTCCCGAAGGGAATCTCCGCTCCCGGAAGCAAGTCTATCGGGCAATCATATAGTCTGTGGGGAGGTAGAGTCTCTGCGCCCTTCTTACTAAAAACATCCAAAAATTGGTGATAGACTTCGGGCACTGCCAGTCGGATCTCGGTGTCTGTCTCCAAGCAGAGCAGGGAAGGAGGGTTCGTCTTGATGGCTGGAAGGCAATACTGATGACAATAGGCAGATGGAAACTCGATCTTTCCAGTGAACCAGTTTATCAGGGGATTGTGGGCCTTCAACCAGGGTATGCCAAGAATTATGGGAAAGAGAGGAGACTCGATAATGTCCAGACACAGGTGCTCCTGGTGGTCCCCCGTGATGGTGACAAGAAGGGGAGATGTTTCCTGGGTTACAGGTCCGGATCTCAGAGAGGAACCGTCGGCCAAATAGATTGGAAGTTCCTTGGCCCTGGGCCGAAGGGGAATGTTGTTTCTCAGGGCGAAGGATAGGTCCATAAAACCGCTACAGGCCCCAGAGTCAATGATCGCGTTGACGCGGATAGTCTTGCCGGAGAACTGTAAAAGAAGAGGCACAGCCAGGTGAGAGATGGTACTGGTACTAGGCGGAGTAGGAGGAGAGGCGGGAGGTATAAGCAGGCACTTACGCGACTTGGCGGGGCAAGTGCAAACATAATGTCCAGATCCTCCGCAGTAGAGGCACAGGTTACCAGATCTTCGGCGTTGGCGCTCTTCGGGGGTCAGAGGTGAACGTAGTAATCCCAGCTGCATGGGTTCCGATAAATCCGGAGAAGAAGGACCAGGAAGAACCGGTGGATTGGCACTTGGAACCCGTGGCATCATCCAGACTGGGCGAGAGGTGGAAGAAGAGCGCTCCAGACGACGCTCTCTTAACCGCCTATCGATCTGGACAGAGAGGTCGATGAGCGCTTCCAGGGTCTCAGGAGTTCCTACACGGGCCAGTTCGTCCTTCAAAGCCTCCGAGAGTCCCATGCGGAGCTGGTAACGGAGAGCTGAGCTGTTCCACTCTGTGTCGGCGCTCCAGCGCCTGAACTCAGACACATAGTCCTCTACTGGCCTGCGACCTTGCTGGAGTGCATGCAAAGCCGCTTCTGCGGTGGCTGCGAGCTGGGGGTCCTCATAAAGACGAGACATGGCTTGGAAGAAGACATCTAAGGAGTCCAGACAGGGGTCTTTTCGTTCAAGGAGGCGATGTGCCCAGGCCTGGGGTTCGTCGGTAAGTAAGGAGATAACGAACCCTACTTTCGTAGCCTCAAGAGAAAAGGTCCGGGGCTGAAGGGCGAAGAAGAGCTCGCAGGAATTCCGGAAGGCCCTAAACTTATTCCGGTTACCGGAAAAACGGTCTGGTGTAGGGACCCTTGGCTCTGGCGGCAACATGACCACTGAAGGAGGACCTGGAGATCCGGAGGCAACTGGAGCTGCGGCAGATAGGGCTTGAACCCGTTCCTCCAAATGACCATAACCCTCTTGCAGGTTCTTCACGGCCTGGGTGAGGCCGGCTAGATGGTGGCACAGTTCATCCATCGGAGACGCTCCCTGCGAGGGCTCGGACATGGCTGTCCCGTACTGTCACGTACCTGGTTGGAGAGCCCAAGCGTGCAGGGAGCGGCGCCTCGTAAGCCCCGGCTCGAGAGCCCCTGGAGATGGGAACAGGGATTCAGGAGTCCAGAGGGCACAAGTGCCAGACTGGTCAGCTGGTAGAAGAGACCGGAGCAGATGGTGGACCGGAGCGGAAGGTGCAACCAGCGCAGGATGCTGGACAGGAACTGCTGGACGGCTGGCACAGGCGAACAGGCAGGAGCTGCGGAAGTAGTAGTCAGAGCAGGTCCGTAGGCAGACAGGCAGAAGTAGTCAGGGACGAGCTGGGTCGGCAACAATCGGGCAGCAGAGGTACAAGGCAGAAGGCAGAAGCGTGGTCAATCAGGCAAAGGGTCGGAGGCAGGCGGCAAACAGGCAAAGTCCAGGAACAGGCCGGGTACAGAATCAGGAACACACACACAGGAACAGATAGCAGGAGTCACGGGAACGCTGCAGACGGGACAGCACAGAGGAGCAGGAGCAGGTCCCTTAAGTAGGCAACTGGGCGCCAAGAACGGTCGCACGGTACGTCTACGTACCCCCGCGGGTGACCGTGCTCCCGTTCGTGACCCCGCGTACCCGCGTACGCCCGTTCGGCTCGTCGCGCACCCGCGTGCGCCCGCTCGTGTCAACGCGCACCCGCGTGCGCCTGTTGGGGACTATGTGCACTCGCGTGCGTTCGTTAGCGCCAACCCGCGTCCGAAGGCACCGACGATCCCCTCGTACCGGGAACCTGCGGGTAAGTCTTACTTGGGTGACCGGGGTGGTGGAACGACCGTGACACCTGGGTTCCCGGGGTCCAGCCCTACAAAGAGAGGCGTTACAGGCAAAAACCTTGTGCTTCAGATACGAGGCCCCAGGTACTATCCACTTACGCCTCAGTGGCACTTTGGATGGATCTGGTCTATGGAGGCTATTTAAATCCAGCATGGATCCTTCCTGGAGCTCCTCAGAGCACATCTTCACTCGTGACCAACACCTTAGACACTGGCGAAAAAACTGATGTGCTCCTGGAAGTAGGAGGGGTTATATAGGGAGTGAACTTCCTGGATTGGGTATACCAGTGTCAATCACCTGAAGGTTGCCTACAACCCATTAAGTAATTACTTAAGGCTCTGTGTCCTGTGATGTACGATAAAGAAAGGTATTTTTTAATGACAATAAACCAAGAAATGGCTTGTGAAGCAATTATTAAGTTTTATTTTTGTTTGCATGGGAATGTATTTATTTTTTTCTTTTGAGTGCACAGGATCTGATCTGTTAGACATGAGTTTGCATCAATGAAGCTTGCTTATTTTAGTTTACAAGTAATATTTGTTTTACACATTTACCTTAAGCCACAAAAGGCCTTAGAATGGAATGTAAAATTCCAAAAAAAGGAAGTCCAAAGTTTGCTTCATCCAAAATGGGCCATGTGCCAGAGTGGAAGGAAACTGAATTTTCCTGGATAACAATCATATACTATATTCACCAGTCACCAGGAATACTTTGTTATATTTAACATGATTATAAAATGACCCTAACAGTAACCCCTAGTAATCATGTTGGAACCGCCTCTATAAACTTTTTTTTTTGATGGAATGAGGAAAGGTTAGACCCTCTGCAGAGTTTTTCTTGCAGCCTTTGTTACTGCTAGTTAGTCACAAGACAAATCAGAGGGGTGAATCTATCCTTTTCAACCATACCTGTGGTAGCAGAGAAGCACTTTAGTAGTTACCACTACTAGAGTGACCACCACTATCTTCTGGATCATGTGCAGAGCAGACGCCTTGCTGCATAGTAAGCACTTGGGGTCGCTCACTTGGCATGGGCAACATTCAATGAATACAAGGCATTCCATGATTGGACAAGGCAGAGAGGCACAGCGGTGATGTCACAATTGCCACTGTGTCCAATCAGAGGTTGGACTGTAGGGTGTTAGTTCATCTTTCTCGTTTTCCCACAAGGGTGAACTAACAGTGTAAAATATTAAGTTCACAAGTTCAAAAGCTTCATCACCACATCAGAGGTCTCCTCAGAACCCCCCTTTACATGAGACCTCTCATCACATCAGAGGTCTTCCAATCACACCAGAGTCCCCCCTTTCATGTCAACGTCACCCCTTCACCACAGAGGCACTCCATCACATCAGAACCTCTGATACATCGGAGGACCCCTATACATTCGAGAACCTCATCACATCAGAGTCGCCCCTATACAAAAAAGGCTGCCATATATAAGTCTACCTATCACAAAGCCCCCTAGGTACAAGTCCCCCATCAAAGAGCCCCTAAGGTCTCCTTCACTCCATGGTGCAGAGATGTCAGTTTTTGTTGCACGTGTTCTGCAAAGGCACAAAGAAAACAATTATTCTCTATGTGACCTATTCACTCCACAACACTGGTATCATGTGCAGATTTTTTTCTGTGCAGGAATTTGCAAAATGTATGACACAGGGTGTGATGACTGTCTTTTGATAAAAAAAAAAAAAAAACGTGCATGAAAATTGTTGTCGATGTGCAAAAAAACTCAATGAAATGTGCATGAAAACTGATGCATGACTGATGCAAACTCGTCACTCTGCAAATTAAATCTGCATGTTCTTTTCCATTTGTTTTTATGCACGTATGGTGTGAACGAGGATTGAATCACACAATCCCCCCATCACCAAGCCATTGGATGTTATAGTGTGCGGGCAGCCAGCTAACCCACACTATTCCGATCCCAAGCTCCTGCCCCCCCCCCACGGTAAACCTAAATGGAACCCAGGTTGAGAAACACTGGTTTAGATACTTGAACACAGGTTCAGTTCAGCTCTTTCCCAGGATCATTTAAGCTTACTGTACCAGCCATGGCCAAAAGTTTTGAGAATGACACAAATATTAATCTTCACAATCTTCGCAATTTGTATATACGCCAGAATGTTATGAAAAGCGATCAGATGAATTGCAATTAATTGCAAAGTCCCTCTTTGCCATGAAAATAAACGTAATCCCATTTATTTGTGAACAAGGCTTCAGAGCGCCAAAGAAAGTCCAACAAGCGCCAGGACCGTCTCCTACAGTTGATTCAGCTGCGGGATCAGGGCTCCGCCAGTGCAGAGCTTGCTCAGGAATGGCAGCAGGCAGGTGTGAGTGCATCTGCACAGTAAGACCCGGTTCACACTGAGGCAGCACGACCTGCAGCACGACTGCCTAAGGCGACCGGGATCTGACTTTAGCGGCGGCTTGCAAAATGACATCTGTATAGAAGTCAATGCAAGTCGCCCCAAAAGTCGTACAGAAACCTTTTTCTAAGACGGAGCGACTTGAGTCGCTCCAATTAGAACGGTTCCATTGCACAGAACGAGACTCGACTTGTCAGGCGGCTAAGTCGCCTGACGAGTCGCCCCTGTGTGAACTGGCTGTAAGGAGAAAACTTTTGGAGGAAGGCCTGGTGTCAAGAAGAGCCGCAAAAAAGCCACTTCTCTCCAGGAAAACATCAGGGACAGACTGGTATTCTGCAAAAGGTACAGGGATTGAACTGCTGAGGACTGATGTAAAGTCATTTTCTCTGATGGATCCGATTGTTTGGGGCATCTGGAAAAAACCTTGTCCGGAGAAGGAAAGGTGAGCACTACCATCAGTCTTGTGTCATGCTAACAGTAAAGCATCCTGAGACCATTCATGTGTGGGGTTTCTTCTCAGCCAAGGGAATGGGCTATTCCCTCTCATGTAAGCATTGCTATCAAATCCTAAAGGCACATACTAGTTCCAACGCAGGCATGTCACCCTTAGTAACTGTCTTAAAAGTCAGATGACAAGGACTATCAAAAGAGCAAAATACCCTGCATCAGATCAGGTATGCTGCCCAGAGACAGGTTTTCTTTATCATAACGAAGAAAATAATAATAACCACAGTAAATTAAACAAAGTTCTATCAAAACAGTATAGAATTCATTGAAACTATTTATTGTAAAGTTTCCTCTGATTTTTTTGTTTATATTGTATTGGCGTGGAAGATCACAAAATAACAACTTAGAAAAAAAGATCTTTTTATTTTTAAAAAAATAGCAAAAACCTAGTTCATGTTTATAATCATTTTTCAAGAATGTACAAACAACACACATGATTGCTGTCTCACAGACCCTACATATAGTGTAATGTACATGTAATACACAAAGGAGGGACTCTTCTACTCTTGGCTCCAGATGTGGCCCTAGTCGTTGGTGTCAGACTTTTTTGGAGATCTCATAAGGCTTTCTGTTGTATTTTGGCCCCTTTGACTGGGAATGGCGGGCAGGACGCGAGTTGTCCTCAAGGGTTCTCTTCTTAGGACTGGCAAGAAGGAATAGAGTGAGTGACTCTGAGTTTTAGAGATGATTAATGGAGACAAGTTATTTGCCATCTGCAGAGAGTTGGTTGGCAAAGACATAGACTTCTTGACTCCTGGACAGGCTTGCCCAGATGGCAACTGCACTGGAATAAAAAAAAGAAAAGTAGGAAATTATATTTAACAGATAAAGGTTATATACTTCTTGCTATCAACATGGATGTCAGTGGAAGCCTAGGGAGCAATTAGCCTCAATTCACTCAACCAGTTTACTATAACATGATGTTAGAAAACAACTAACAAGTTACTGTACATATACCCCATTAACTAACAGCAACAGAGTTTATACCAGATTACCAGACATGTCAAGTTGATGTTTTTTAGGTCACATTCAGCTCTATTTTAGTTCACTATTGGTTTAATTGTGTTTTATACAAGCACACTGGGTGTTTAGCCCCGGTACATGAGGCTCTGGTGGTTAGATGCGGGTGAAAGGCACAGGTGCACTTAGTGCCCTAAATGGTACTGGCATTTGGGGCACCTTCCAAGCGAAGGGGCTTTTATGCTCCCGCTCTGATGATTGGCATTGGAGCGTAAGTGGGTACCTCTCAAAATAAGGTACCTGCTTCCCCTTAAAAAAAAGATTTAAAATTTAGCAGAGAAGGAGAGAGGAAGGAAAGTGGAAATTCCCCATTTGGATGAATCACTAGTTATTGGGCTTGTTTGGCAGGTGGTAAGTGGCTTCCTTAGTTCTTCTGTGTGTCAGGAACATACATCAGTATTTATACCCTCACTAAGGTTGCTAGTCCTTGTTTTGGAAGATCTTATTATTTTACGATCATCTTATTGCAGCGCAGATGTGGTTACTTCACTTGCAGTTTTAGGAGCCATAAACATTGGGCATTTAGCGCCGGTGTATGGGGCATTTAGCCACAGACAGAAGGCACATGTGCACCACCCAGCCCTTCTGCCAGAAATAAAAGGCTGACAGCTGCTGCAGTTTGAGCTGGGTGGTGCACCTAGCAGTACAAGTGTTTAAGCTAGTGAAGCAAAAAGTCTGAGTCCTGGGCATTTGCCTCCAGGCGCATACTGCCTTAGACAGAAGTACCACTGATTGCACCGCCAAGACCTGTCTAGCCATAACAGCTGTCAACTTCTCATAGAGTTTGATAGGCTGCTAGCAGCAGAGCTGGATGGCGCACTTGTGCCCTTCATCCACGGCTAAACACCAAAACCCTATGTAGTGTGTCCAAATGTCCAGAAGGCATTGAGTTTACCTGGCTCACAGAAATATTTTTGCTGCAACTATGAACGCCCATAGTAGTCTGTAGCAACCAATCAGTTTACAGCTTTTCTGTTTTCTTAACTCAAGTGGAAAAGTTAAGGCCAGCACCCAGTAACCATATGCTGGTCTGTACTTTACTATATGCTAAACATATAAATACCAAATACACTACTTTTCTACTGTTAACGTCTGCATTCTGTGCGCTATTTGCTCCTGACCCCTGCACTGTGTGCGTTACTTGAGATTGACCTCTGCAATCCGTGTGTTACATATTCCTGAACCTTGAACTCTGTGTTACTTACTCCTGACCCCTGCACTCTCTGCATAACCTATTCCTTATTCTTGCACATTCAGTGTTACTTATGCCTCGTACACACGATCAAACAATCCGGTGGAAAAGTCCGGCAAACTCAAGTCCGCCGGACAATCCGCCCGTGTGTAGCCTCCGGCGGAATTTTTTTTACCCAAAAGTCCAGCGGACTAAGAAAGTATTTTTGCACTCCAATCTGTCCGCCGGACTCGCTTTTCGGCGGACAGTACGACCGTGTGTGTACTAGTCTGCTGTACTTTTGAAATGAGGGGACTTTTCCCGTGCAGAGTGGACTTTTCCTCCGCTACCTTCTGCTCTTTTGCTAGCTCTTTCACTAGCGGAGGAGCCCGGCTTTCTTCTTCACCGCCGCCCTCTTCTTCCGACTTCGGGGGTCTTGTCCCCCTCTTCGGGGGTCTTGTTCCCCTCTTTGGTTCTTCTTGTCGGGCCACCGCGCCTTCTTCTAGCTCTTTTACAAGTGGTGGCCCGGTCTTCTGTCGCCGTCTTCTGTTCTTCTCTTCAGATGTTGCCTCGTCGATGCCTCCGCTCACAATGACAGGGACGCGGCGTGCGGCGACTTATACAGGGACATCACTGGATGATGTCCCCGCCCATTATGATGTCACAGTCCCAGCATCCTCTGGGACTGTCACATCATAATGGGCGGGGACATCATCCGGTGATTTCCCTATATAAGTCGCCGCACGCCGCGTCCCTGTCATTGTGAGCGGAGGCAGCGATGAGGCAACATCTGAAGAGAAGAACAGAAGAACAGAAGATGGCGACAGCGGCGAAAGAAGACCGGGCCACCGCTTGTAAAAGAGCTAGAAGAAGGCGGGGTGGCCCGGCAAGAAGAACCGAAGAAAAAGTACAAGACTCCCGAAGTCGGATGAAGAGGGTGGCGGTGAAGAAGAAAGCCGGGTTCCTCCGCTAGTGAAAGAGCTAGCAAAAGAGCAGAAGATAGCGGAGGTGTCCGGCGAGAAGACCCCCGAAGACGGAAGAAGACCCCCGGAGCTGTGCAATAAACAATTTTTTTGTGTGTTGTGTTTTTTTTAACTTCTTTTTTTTTTACAGGTGAATGGGTAGGGGTACATTGTACCCCATACTCATTCACATAGGGTAGGGGGCCGGTATCTGGGGGCCCCCTTATTAAAGGGGGCTCACGGATTCCGATAAGCCCCCCGCCCGCAGACCCCGACAACCAACGACCAGGGTTGTTGGGAAGAGGCCCTTGTCCTCATCAACATGGGGACAAGGTGCTTTAGGGTGGGGGGGGGGCGTGCGGCCCCTCTTCCCCAATGCACCCCCCATGTTGAGGGCAGCGTGCTCAGACAAGGGTCTGATATGGACCCTTGGGGGGACCCCCACGCCGATTTTTTCGGCGTAGGGGTTCCCCTTTAAGTCCATAACAGGTTACGGGGCCAGCGACGCCTCCTTCGCTGGCCCCGGCTACCTGGAGACGCGCTCAAAATGAGCGCACTTTCCTCCACGTGTGTGGGCGAGTCCGTTCATTTCAAAAGTACGGCGGATAGTCCGGCAGACTTAGTATGCCGTATTAGTCCGCTGAAAAAGTGCCGTGTGTGGGCAAGTAGCTCGTTCGGAAAGTCCGGCGGACAGTCCGGTGGAAAGTCCGCCAGACTAAGTCCGCCGGATAGTCTGCTACGTGTGTACGCAGCATTACACTGACCCCTACACTGTGTGTTACTTAACCCTGCATTCCATGTGTTACACCTGACCCCTGAACTCCATGCATACCTTACTCTAGACACCTGCATTATTTACTTTGGATCCCTGCAGTCTGTGTATTACATGTGCGCAACCTCTGCAATCTGGGAATCACTTACTCCTGACCCCTGCACTCTCTGCATTACTTATTCTTATCCCCTGCGCTTTCTACTTTAATTACTCTTGATCCCTACACTTCATGCTTTACATACTCCTGACCCCTAAACTCTGTGCATTACTAAATCTGAACTTCTGCACCCTGTGCAATATATACATCCGACCCATGCGTTACTTACTCCTGACCTTTGCACCCCACGGGCTAATTACTCCTGAGCCATGTGCTCTCTCTGCTATGCCCACCTAAACCCTGCACCCTGTTTGTTACGGACTCATGATCCCTGCACCCTGTGGAAAATGGACTGCTGAACCCTGTACCTTATGGACCCCTTTACCCCTACACTTTGTGCGTATAGCACTGTTGATATACAGTGCCTTGAAAAAGTATTCATACCCCTTTCAATTTTCCACATTTTTCATGTTACAATCAATACCATAAATGCATTTTATTGGGTTTTATGTGATAGACCAACACAAAGTGGCACATAATTTTGAAGTGAAAGGAAAATGATGAACAGTTTTACATATTTTACAAATAAATATCTGAAACAAACTAAAATATAGTGGAACCAATTGCCTTAAGAAGTCACCTAATTAGTAAATAGAGTCCACCTGTGTGTAATTTAATCTCAGTATAAATACAGCTGTTCTGTGAAGCCCGCAGAGGTTTGTTAGAGGACCTTAGTAAACAAACAGCATCATGAAGGCCAAGGAACACACCAGACAGGTCAGGGATAAAGTTGTGAAGAAGTGAGAACATCTCACGGAGCACTGTACAATCCATCATCTGAAAATGGAAAGATTATGGCACAACTGCAAACCTACTACCGACATGGCCGTCCACCTAAACTGACAGGCTGGGCAAGGAGATCATTAATCAGAGAAGCAGCCAAGAGGCCCATGGTAACTCTGGAGGAGCTGCAGAGATCCACAGATCAGGTGGAAGAATCTGTCCACAGGACAACTATTAGTCCTGCATTTCACAAATCTGGCCTTTATGGAAGAGTGTCAAAAAGAAAGACAATGTTGAAAGAAAGTCATAAGAAGTCCTGTTTGCAGTTTATGAGAAGCCATGTGGGGGGACACAGCAAACATGTGGAAGAAGGTGCTTTGGTCAGATGAGACCAAAATTGCACTTTTTGCCTGAAAGCAAAATGTTATGTGTGGCGGAAAACTAACACTGCACACCATCCTGAACACGCCATCTGCGTTCACATCTTGGCGTACAGGGGCAACAATCGCTGTAAAATCACACAAATAGAATTGCGGAACACCCATCACCCAAAATAAGCTCATGTACTTCTTTTGGGCGATTGGCATCCTGTGAATCTGTTTGCGCCATTTTACTGCGATTGTCGCCTGGTGTTCTGTGTTGCGGGCAGAATCGCCCGTGGTTCGGAAACGCCGCAAATCACAGGAAGCCCTTGCGATCCCCGTTACTTTGAATGGCACCAAAATTGTTGCCCGACTAACTGCGGTAAAATCGTGCAAACAGAATCGCGGGACGCCCAATGCTTAAAAGAAGTTTTTGTATTTCTTTTGGTTGTCGGGCATCCCATGATTCTGTCTCTGCCATTTTACTTTGATTTGATGGGCGACAATCTCAGCAGAATCGTGGCGCAATTTGGTGTTGTTCAAAGTAACGAGGATAGCAAAGGCGCCCCACAATTTGCGCCATTTCAGAATCACGGGCACAATCGCGGTGATTCTCCATGCAAAGCGGAACACCATGGTGTGAATGGAGCCTGAGAGTAGAGCAGTAAATTATTGCACAGAGTGACAATCAGCATTGAGCAACCTGCTAATGGCATGTGCTATATTTAGGAAAATAATAATATGCAGCATTTCATATTTACTTAACTATATAATATATAAAAAATTGTATTATTAAATAATACAAACTGTAACACACACACAAACACAACACAAGTTATTTTCAATTCTCTTTGGATTTTTTTCTTTATTCACCATAACATCCATTTCTTGAGGGACACAGGAATTTAGAGACTGTTGGGTTATGCTGTCACCTACAGCAGGATTTGGAAACCTGCAAACAAAAAATTGTGGTATAACCACTCCTATTCTAAGTATGTCTTTGTTATGTAGCAGTAAATAGGGCATGATTTTATACATGGACTGCTGGGACCTGTATCCCTCAATTAGCTCCAAGAAATGGATTTTACAGTAAGTAAGGTAATATAATATCCTTGCTTGCTCATTCAGAGATTGTTGGGATGTCCAAAAGCCAACTGAGAGGCGTAAAACAGCAACAAAACATTAACAAACCTACAAGAAAAAAATAGAACCAGGAACTGTCAACGAGACACAGGTTCCCCCAAGATTGTGTTCTGAGTCCATGGCAGAGGACACACTGGCATAACAATTGCACTTAACAGTTATGGGCATCTAGTGGTGAAGAGTGAGAACTACATGTCTAACACCATGTTACATTCATTTATCAAATGCTCAAGTGAATTAAAGAGGAATCTTGATTAAAGAAAAGATTGAAGAAAACATAGCAAGAAAAAAGGTTACACCTTTGTCAAAACAGAAAAATTGCATCTGTAATTGACTGAGCTTATTGTGCATGAATTATCGCCTGTACTACACAAAGTTTGTAGTCAACTCGTTCCTATATTTTATAATAGTATCCATCTTCCTAGGACACTAGCAAAAAAACAAAGGCAGGCTGGGAGTAGGAGGAGTTATACCAGGCTGGCCACTATTTTTTGGTCTGCCAGTGTCCAAATCCTCCAGTATAACCCACGTTTCCCTAGTCTCTGTGACTCTCAATGAACAAAAAAAAAATAATGATTACCATTTCAGTGTAATTTTATGGAAAGGATTATAGATTAAAGAAAAAATAAAGTCATGATAATACAGTTATGATGTATATGTGCATATAATGTTTATAAATGTATCTGCACAGATGTTTTAATGCCTTTTATATGTCAAGGGGTTATGAGAAGCAAAGACATCTTTATAACCATATGCTCAACAATCATCACATGGGACAAGAATTCCTGGGAGACAAGCTGCTGTAAATAACTCTGGCTTAATTAAAAAGTAGGACAATATTTTAAAGGGATTACAATCTTTTTTGTGCACAGTTTTCAAATATACTGTACGTGAACGTGATCAGTTTACAGGATGACCTGCTTCCATAGCATTCACAAATGTAAGGACTGGCATTCCCCTTGACAAAAGGTAGGATATACATTTACAAATGTGCTGCCTTTTGTCTACTTTTTTTTTTTTTTTTATGGAACTTCACCCTTATCATGAAAATTACAACAAAGGCACCTTTAGAAATGTTTAGTAATGGCAATTTAGGCAAGTATAAAATGCTTATAGATAACTGCAGACTTTCTTTTGCTTCCATATATTTTCCTTTTTTCCCCCTTCCTTCTCATTCTGGCCACTTTTACTAAGGCCAGATTAGTACATCTCCCTATACTTCCTGGAGCTCTGCCTAGAGCAGTGTTTCTCAACTCCAGTCCTCAAGGCGCCCCAACAGGTCATGTTTTCAGGCTTTCCATTATGTTGCACAGGTGATTTGATCAGTTTCACTGCCTAAGTAATTAACACAGCCGTTTCATCTGAGGGAAATCCTGAAAACATGACCTGTTGGGGCGCCTTGAGGACTGGAGTTGAGAAACACTCGCCTAGAGCACAGGGTCTGCTTTCTGGAACTTGTGACAGGAACTTCCCAGAATGCATCTGTGAGGCCAGGGTTACATCACCCATGCCTCGCTCAACCAGGAAGTGGAAAAACATGAATTGTAAGTAACAGCAAAAAAAATATTGATTGTTAGGTGATAATTAGTTTGTATTAATTGCTGTGATTTTTCTGAGGGCCACCTTAACCACTTCACTACCGGATACTTTCATCCCCTTCCCACCCACAACAATTTTTAGATTTCAGTGCTGTTACACTTTGAATAGCAATTAATAGTGCCATGCAACACTGTACCCAAATTCAATTCTTATCATTTTTGAGACAGATAGAGCTTTCTTTTGGAGGTAATCACCACCACCTCTTTTTGCTATATAAACGATAAATATAAAAAATACTCAAAAAAAAAAAAAAAGTGTTTTGCTTAGTTTCTGCTATAAAATTTTGCAAGTAAATAATCTTTTTTATAATAAATTCAGGTAATAATTTCTTTTTCTACATTTCTTTGGTAAAAATAACCAAAATCGATGTATATTATTTAGTCTGTTTTAGACACAATAATAGTAACTTGACATTGTTAAAAAACTACAAGTCCCATCATGCCTCTGCGAGCAATGCTTGCAACTGTAAGGCCGCGTACACACGGGCGGACTGTTCGCCCAACCTTGTCCGCTGAACAGTGTTTGGGCGGACAGTCCGCTCGTGTGTGGGCTTTCAGCGGACAGTTTCAGCGGACAGTTGGACGGACAAAGTCTTTCGGAAATTCCGAAAAACTGTCCGCTGAAACTGTGTTTGAGCGAACAGTCCGCCCGTGTGTGGGCCTGTCCGCTGTACTTTCGAAATGAGCGGACTGTTCCCGCTCGGAAAGTCCGCCCATTTCGAGCGCGTGTACAGGTAGGCGGGGCCCGCGAAGGAGACGTCGCGGGCTCCGCCGCCTGGAATGGGCTTAAAGGGGAACCCCAACGCCGAAAAAAATGGGGGCGTGGGGGTTCCCCCAAAGTCCACACCAGACCCTTGTCCGAGCACGCTACCCGGCCGGCCAGGAAAGGGGGGCGAGCGAGCGCGCCCCCCCTCCTGAGCCGTACCAGGCCGCGTGCCCTCAACATGGGGGGTGCCTTGGGGAAGGGGGGGCCGCGCGGCCCCCCCACCCCAAAGCACCTTGTCCCCATGTTGATGAGGACAAGGGCCTCTTCCCGACAACCCTGGCCGTTGGTTGTCGGGGTCTGCGGGCGGGGGGCTTATCGGAATCCGGGAGCCCCCTTTAAGAAGGGGGCCCCCGGATACCGGCCCCCCACCCTATGTGAATGAGTATGGGGTACAATGTACCCCTACCCATTCACCTGTGAAATAAAGTACAAAAAAAACACAACACAGGGGAAAAAATATTTTATTGCACAGCTCCGGGGGGTCTTCCGTCTTCGGGGGTCTTCTCGCCGGACTCCTCCGCTATCTGTGTGTAGCTCTTTTACTAGCGGAGGAGTCCGGCTTTCTTCCTCCCCGCCGCCGGCCTCTTCTCCCGACTTCGGGGGTCTTGTCCCCCTCTTCGGTTCTTCTGCCGGGCCACCGCGCCTTCTTGTAGCTCTTTTACAGGCGGTGGCCCGGTCTTCTGTCGCCGCTGTCGTCGTCGCCGCCGCCGCCGCCGCCTTCCGTTCTTGTTCTTCTTCTTCTTCTTCTTCTTCTTCTCCTGGAGATGTTGACTCGACGAGCTCTCCGGCCGGAATGCCAGAGCCGCGCTGTGCGGTCACTTATATAGGGACAATGGGGCGGTGTCACATGGTATATGTCACATGGGTTGGTCACATGGGTTGATGTCACATGGGGACTATGACATCGTAAGGGGGCGGGGTCACCATGTGACCAACCCATGTGACATATACCATGTGACACCGCCCCATTGTCACTATATAAGTGGCAGCGGAGCGTGTCCCTGGCATTCCGGCCGGAGAGCTCGTCGAGTCAACATCTCCAGGAGAAGAAGAAGAAGAAGAAGAAGAAGAACAAGAACGGAAGGCGGCGGCGGCGGCGGCGGCGGCGACGACGACGACAGCGGCGACAGAAGACCGGGCCACTGCCTGCAAAAGAGCTACAAGAAGGCGCAATGGCCCGGCAGAAGAACCGAAGAGGGGGACAAGACCCCCGAAGTCGGGAGAAGAGGCCGGCGGCGGGGAGGAAGAAAGCCGGACTCCTCCGCTAGTAAAAGAGCTACACACAGATAGCGGAGGAGTCTGGCGAGAAGACCCCCGAAGACGGAAGACCCCCCGAGCTGTGCAATAAAATATTTTTTCCCCTGTGTTGTGTTTTTTTTGTACTTTATTTCACAGGTGAATGGGTAGGGGTACATTGTACCCCATACTCATTCACATAGGGTGGGGGGCCGGTATCCGGGGGCCCCCTTCTTAAAGGGGGCTCCCGGATTCCGATAAGCCCCCCGCCCGCAGACCCCGACAACCAACGGCCAGGGTTGTCGGGAAGAGGCCCTTGTCCTCATCAACATGGGGACAAGGTGCTTTGGGGTGGGGGGGCCGCGCGGCCCCCCCTTCCCCAAGGCACCCCCCATGTTGAGGGCACGCGGCCTGGTACGGCTCAGGAGGGGGGGCGCGCTCGCTCGCCCCCCTTTCCTGGCCGGCCGGGTAGCGTGCTCGGACAAGGGTCTGGTGTGGACTTTGGGGGAACCCCCACGCCGATTTTTTTCGGCGTTGGGGTTCCCCTTTAAGCCCATTCCAGGCGGCGGAGCCCGCGACGTCTCCTTCGCGGGCCCCGCCTACCTGTACACACGCTCGAAATGGGCGGATTTGCCTCCTCCTTACGTGGGCGAGTCCGTTCATTTCAAAAGTTGAGCGAACTGTTTGCCCAACCTTGTTCGTCAAACAGTCCGCTCGTGTGTGGGCAAGTCCGCTCCTGCAAATTTTGAGCGGACTGTTTGCCGAAACTGTTTGACGAACAAGGTTGGGCAAACAGTCCGCGCGTGTGTACGCGGCCTAAGCCTTGTAATGCCCATGGGACATTTGTTCCACAACAGCTGGAGGGCCGCAGGTTGGGCACCCATGCGCTAAGGCAGAGATATGCAATTAGCAGTCCTCCAGCTGTTGCAAAACTACAAGTCCCATCATGCCTCTGCCTCTGGGTGTCATGCTTGTAGCTGTCAGAGTCTTGCTATGCCTCATGGGACTCATAGTTCTGCAACAGATGGAGGTCTGCTAATTGCATATGCCTGCACTAAGGAATTCCAGATAATTTGAACTAACTGACATGAGTATCCATTGTATTCCACAATCAAAACTGGATAGTATGTAGACACAGCCCTCTCCAGACTGGTGAATCTTGTAACTAAACAAACAGATAAATCAAAGAGCGCAAACTCCTAGTGCATTATTCACAACACCTTAATAAAGGTTAAAAAGAGTGCAAACTCAAAAAATGCTAAAATGGTAGCCGCACTGTATGTAAACTAAGAACCAAGGGTCAGGCTTGCTCTGATGAAGAGGGACTGTCCTGAAACACATCAACTGATTTTAGGACATCTATCTGAACTAGAAGAGTTCCATTACAGGACAGACCCTTTATCCTTGGTTTACGTACAACACTGTTATCATTTTAGCTTTTGTGAGTATGCACTCTTTTTATCCTTAAATAAAGTGCTGAGGATAATGCACTAGGCATTTTGCCCTTTATTTTATGTGATTATTTAGTCTGTGTGAAAATTATAGAGTCTATAAACTATGGTGTAATATATATATATATATATATATATATATATATATATATATATATATATATATATATATATATATATATATATATATATATATATTCCGGATGTACCTATGGCCTATTTCATTTCTTGAGGGCCTAAAATGCCAGGACAGTACAAATACCCCCCAAATTACCCCTTTTGGAAGTAGACAATCCAAGGTATTTAGTAAGAGGAATGGTAAGTTTTTTGAAGTTGTCATTTTTTGTCCAAATTTTTTGGAAACTGAAGTAATTAAATAAAATTATTTTTCCTGCTCCTAATTAACAAAGGGATGCAGAGCAGGAAAGAGGAGGGGGGTTGTTAACCCCACAGAGCTGTTAGCTGTCTCCCTTTCCATAAGACATGGTCACACCTAGTGGGAATCTGCATCAATTTACTATATGGAACACTGCCGCATTCCCACTATTATTTAGGTGCAGACCTGCACTAGGTAATGTGGCGCATGCCACATCTGACAGTCTCTTGTGCTATTATAGTTGCACAGGAAGCTTAGTTAATTACCCGGTATGAGTTTGAAAGTCAGACCATACCTAGGTATAAAATGAACCAGTAATCCTGCCCAACTATTTCACGCTAACTACCTCCCCACACTACGCAACCTTACATCCCTCCTTGCTGTATGGCAGTCTCTGTGTGTCTCTTGGTTGGAACCGATCGTGGCCAATGTCATTGCTACCCAAGCTGTTATACCTATATAGAGTGTTCCCGGTCCCTGCATACTTCCATAGGGTTATACAGAGCCGAACCTTTAAATACATTTGGGGAACAACGAAACCTAGAATTGCTAGACTAATTTTATATCGCCACAAAACAAATGGGTGTCTAGGAGTACCAAATTTTGGTAATTACTTCTATGTGGCCCTGTACCACGCGAAAAGCGAAATTCGGCTATGGGTCTGTCTGGAAGCAATAGACGCTCCACCTATAACTGTCTCTAACCTGTTGTGGTTGCCCCCCCAAATGCGAAGAACAATAACTAACCCTGTCACTCAGCACTCCCTTGGGATCTGGGATAAATGACGCAATCCCTTTAAATTAAAGTCCCCTCATTCACCTTTACTCTCATTTTTTGATCACCCGCACTTTTACCCAGCCTACGTGGAACCTTCTGCATTTTCAGCTTGGTCCTGTGCGGGTCTTGTTCGTGTGTGTGAATTGAATTCGGGCAAATCAATTCTAACGTTCCCAGCCCTGCAAGCTCAGACACAACTCCCTCACAAAGAATGTTTTTGATACCTTCAAATAACTCACTTTATCCAATCCACGATAAAAACCTGTACAGATTTGGATCAATTATCCCAGTTTGAGAGTATATGTAACTCAAACCCACACCCTCCAGGAATTAGCTCCCGTGTCTACACTCATCTATCTTCTAAATCAGTCACTCTCCCACCGTATGCCATGCAATGGCCCAAAGACCTGGTGTTAGATCTTGATGCGGAAGCCTGGGCAAATATTTGGATTAACACTAAGAACTCCACACAGAATGTTGTCGCGTCAGAGGCAAACTATAAAGTTCTAAAGCGCTGGTACTTGGTCCCAGCTAGAATCTCCAAGTTTGTACCTGGATACCCCCAAACTGCTTTTGAGGCTGCAAAGAGCTGGGCACCCATGTCCATATTTGGTGGACATGCCCGGTAGTGAAATGCTTCTGGGCGACAATTTTTCATATGCCATCAGTGTTAATGCAAACCACTTTAAAACCAGACCCAACAGCTGCCCTGTTAAATTCAGTACCCTGCAAACTCACTAGATCCCAAACCCATCTTCTCCTTCAATTAACAACGGCAGCTAAGCAAACCATTGCAAAAGCCTGAAAGTCCCCATCCCTCCAAACATTTGAAGTAAAAAATAGAGTTACCCAGGCTATGATTCATAGCAAGATAGAGGCAACAATCCTTGACAAACTTCCCCAACATAGAAAGGTATGGCAGTCATGGGTGGAACACTTTTTACCCCTCATTTTGACAGACGGCTGTTGGAACCCTAGCCCAATCTAAGTACTACCTAACGGTAACAACCACTGCCCTGGACCCGCTTGGGCCGCCTGACCACTCCACCTCTCCCCGCTGTGTGTCTCTATTCTTCACTTCCCTCCCCTACTTATTTTCCTGGCCCACTCTTCCTACATTTCCTCTATGCTTCGCTTTCTTTAATACAGAAAATTTAGTATGACAGAACAAACTCTCCAAGGGATGTCCCCAAGCTCGCTGTCCAGGAAACAATAACGGACGATAGTTCTTCTTTCTCTCTGGACTCCCTACTTGAACATTTCAGGCCTACTTTACTTCAGCTAAATAATATACTTGATAAGATTTGTTTTGATCTTAGAACCCACACCAAGTATTATACTGCATGCTATCGCTGTAATGTTACTGTACAGTTTGCTATGTTACATTTGTTTGACTAAAACTTAAATGTATTGTTCTTTCATATAATCTCATTTGTCAATAAAAATAGTTTGAAAAGGAAAGAATTTGAAAGTCAGGGGTAGGAGGTCAATAAAGGGCAATTTTATAAATTAGGGAATCTGACATTCACTGTAGCTGAAGTTTCAAAGTGCATGTGTTTTAACCCCCTTCTCACCCATCGGGCCATGCTCAGGTGCGATCTGTCACTGGCTGTGTCCACCGGACATGGTCGATGAAAGATCACTGTTCCAGCCTGCTGCCAGTACCTTATGATCGCTGTAGCCAACCACATGACAGTTGTACTCAATGAAAGGCTTTATTACATGCTTTTCATTATGTACTATTGCGAGGAGTTCTGTGATTGGTCAAATTAATCACATGGTACAGACAGGACCAATCACAGCCCATTTGTACCATAGGATTAGCTGTGGCCAATCACAGCTCTTCGCAATAGTAATTGAATCTACTGAATCAGTAGTTTTCATTCAGAAAACAACTGGTGACCGTATGTAAAAAATTGCGAAAATGTTTTTTTAATTAAATTTTCCCAAAAAATGTGACAACAAATTATAACTTCAAAAAACTGGCTATGCTTTTTACTAAATACCTTGGACTGTCTACTTTCCAAAAAAAGTGGTCGTTTGGGGGATATTTGTACTCTTCCTGGCAAGAAATGAAATAGGCCATCAGTACATCAGGATTAAGCGATTTTCAGATATATACCATAGTTTGTGGATACAACTTTCCTACAGACAAAATAACATACACTGATTTTAGTTATTTTCACCAAAGAAATGTAGCAGAATAAAATTTGGCCTAAATTTATGAAGAAAGATAATTTATTTGCAAAATTTTATAACAGAAACAAAGAAAAACAATTTTTTTTCTATCAAAATTTAAGGTCTTTTTTCATGTATTTTGCCAAAAATAAAAAACCCAGCGATGCTTAAATACCACTGAAAGAAAGCTCTTGTGTGAAAAAGTTTGCACTATAAATAGTTTGCACTATATATTATGTTAATGCATATTAAAGCAACACAATACTGTGGTTCAGTAATGCACAACAAGCCCGACGGGAAGACAACCTGACCGGGCGCACTCGCAGGATTTACAGCGATAAGTAGTAGAAGTAGATCCCAGATATGCCGATAGCATCTGTCTCGAGGAGGAGAATGTGGACTGGTCCATCTGTACCCAAGTGGGAGGCTTTTAGGAAGGATGGTGTGTCCCTGTGCTTTCCTTACTCATCTGGAACTTCTCCCTGATGCTAAGCACTGTCCCTAATAGATGGGTGACCTGTCCTTACTTAGTCCACACACAAAATGCACCCAAACATGGGAGCCAGGGTCTTAAATAGACTTTGCCTGACTAAAGTCACATGGGATGCCAGCATCCAATCGGATGCTGCCTCTCTGTGACTGAGCGGATCATAGTGGAATGAGGTTCATCCTGACTTTCTCCCCCACCTGCATTGCCGCTATGGACAAGCGCCACCTGCCATGGAGAAAATACACTGCCTACAATACTGTGTGTTAAAGACCACTGTGTTAAGGCAGCTCATTTATTTCGATTGGGCCAGAAAATAAACATGTCACTTTTTATTTGCAGCTTGTGGTGTGCTGCAGTGCATGTGCGTTGTCTGTGTCAGGTCACCTTGAGGCCAGGTGACAAATGCACACCATAGGGTTCAGGAGTGCACCGCAAGGTTGTGGACCCAATGGCTGACTGCTGCGGACGGGAGTCAAGGTGATAAGGGAGGCAGGGCGAAACGCCAAGACGGATCCCCCCCCGGGGTTAGAGCGTAAGATTCCCTGGGGCGCGGAGTCTAAGAGCCAGCAGGTGTTCACCAGAGCCTCTAGTGGTGAGGATGGACTGGGCTGCAACTGGCTCCAGGTCGCGACCCCCAGGGTCCCCCAGCTTACACCCACAGTAGGCGACAGGAGGATAGGGATAGTGAGGGATAAAGCCAAGGTCGGGGCCACAAGCAGACAGGGATAGTCAGGGACACACCAAAAGGTCAGGATCACAGGCAAACAGGGATAGTCAGAGACACGCCAAAGTCGGTAACAGAACAACAGAAGAGCACACGGCAGGTAACAGGAAGCCAAACACACAAAGGTTGATCAGCAGGCCTGCAGTGCACAGGTTAATATAGAGTTCTCTGATAGGAGCTAGGGTGGAGCCATGCCAGAGGATGGATTACAAAAGCAGTCAGGTGAGGGTCGGCTGGTCTTTAGAGACAAACACATAGAGACAGGTAAGCAGACAAACTCTATTGCATGACCATGACAGTCTGCTACTATAGTAGTGCGTTGGGGTGCCCTTCATTGATGTGTTACATTTCCGCACACTAAACACGTAGTTTCTGCAGATTTTTTGAAACACACTATCAGCGTTTGGTGCTTTGCCTTGTCATTCTGACTTATAGAGGAAGTAAACTCTCCCACGCTGATGATTCTTTTCATTTAGTCCATTATAATAAGTAATTATCAAACTATGGCCACTGTAATCCAGCCCAAATTGCATATTACTTACTGTTTAAAGAAACTTTAAATAACTTGTTTCCAGGGATTAGGCAGCGCCATCTTATTGTTTTGTTTTGTTTTCTGAGACCACAGTGGAGTCTATTTCCGCCCTTACATTGAGAACTTCCTGTACTGTTAATCAAGCCTCCTTCTAAATCCAAAGATTCTATGGCAACCCTTGTTCCCTGTTCATAGCTGACTTGTTTTATTTCATAGTATTTACTTGTGCTGATTACCTAGTGTTTGCCTGTTTGAGTCCTATCAGCTTCAGCTGATAAGACTGCAGTAATGCTGTCCCATGCCCTGCTTTACACTGCATGTCATGTCACATGGTTATATGGGGTGTAGGAGGAAGCTCTGAGTGATTATGTAGCCTCCTGGGAGTTCAGTGTTGTGTGCCGTAGGAAATCCTGATAACAGATAGATAAGCACATAGAGAGTGTCCCGTAAACCAAGGGAGATCTGGGAATGCTCAGTGACGTCATTCTAAAGAACAAAAGGGATTACAACAATACTAAGCAAGTAAGGAGATATCTACAAGCAGTGTTCATTAGGGTTTTTTATGCTGATTTACATGGAACAAAGTTGTGGGGGAGGGTTTACAACCACTTTAATGCACCGTAATGCACCCAGTACAGTTCCTGTGTTTGCAGTAACCTATGGTAAAATGTGTGATTGCTGAGCCAAAGTCAGTAAATCTGAATAAGGAGGCACTAAAACTTGATATAAAAGAGAAAATTGGGCATAAGATAGCCCAAAGGTCGGACTTTAAAGGCACAATGGAAAGTAGAAGATATAACATTTTCTATTTTTTATTCATAACAATACATGGTACAAAACGAAAAAAAAAAGGTAAAGAATTAAAAACATATGCACAATACATGACGGATGAACATGCATAGTATACATAGTAGTGAGCCCCTGAGTGTCAACGGGTTTCGCTGTCTAGCTTAGTCAGGGCACACTCAGGGATTGTTGGAGAATAACAGGTAGGTCTCACTATCTAAAATAAAACATTCAGATAAGACTTCATATGATAGCAACATGTGTTAACAATGGATCATCATCATATGTGAATGACATATGTGGCATACAAGTAGAAATACCTTGCAAAGGAATCCATGAAAGACAGTGGCACCCATAAGGTTTCAAGTATTATCATTTATAGTATTTCTTTTTTCCAAATAACAATTTCTATTTTTCGTGGTCGTAAAACAGAGATATTAGTACAGGCATACAGCAAAAGCAGTAAGGCTCCCAAAATTTGGGGGGCCCATTGCAAAGAAACAGCACAAAATAACATAGTATAGGGTGGCACAGCAAGAACAGGCGGTTCGACCAGGGGTGCAGAGCGGGATGAGAGACACAAAGAGTCAAACATCCGCACAGGAAACCACGAAGCCACCCAGGGTCTACTGCTCAGCTCATATGCCACACGAAAAACAAGACAGGGACCATCAACAGCATACGCAAAAAAGGTGGAGGAGAGAAGAAGGGAGAAAAACAAGGAAGAAGAAACGGAAAAAGAAAAGGAACTAGAGCGCCAGCGGTCTACATCACCACACCCATACCGGTTCGCCATCAATCCTCCAGCAGCCGCCATCTCCCCCAGACCAGGTCATGTTCCTCAAGCCTATCGCTCATTCTGGCTGTCGTCTTCTCCATGAGCTCAACATCTTTGATCCTGGCGTATAAGGCCTCCCTAGACGGGGGCACTGGGCTTTTCCAGTTTAAGGCTATCAAACAATGGGCCGCTGTCAGGACATGTCTGAGGAGCTTCCGACCAGACCTGGCCAGTGTGGGTTGGGACAAGCCTAGTAAAAATAATTTAGGGGAGTGGGGTACTGGAACGTCAAATAAGCGCTGGAGCAGCCTTCGGACCATTAGCCAGTACGGGGCGATCAAGGAACAGGCCCAGTAAATGTGGAACAGGGAGCCCCGCTCCTTCAGGCATTGCCAGCAGCGGTCTGAGGTGGAGGGGTATATTTTGTGGAGTATGTCCGGGGTCTGATACCAGAAAAAAATAATTTTGTAGGAGTTCTCTTTGTACAGTGTGCACAAAGAGGACTTGGCCGCCTGGCCCCACACCCCCTGCCAAGTCTCGAGGGAGAGCTCCTCACCCAACTCCCTCTCCCAGCGTCTCATATAGGAATGTTTGCCCCTCGTTAGGAAATGGTATGTGTTAAGAATGCGATAGATGTCCGAGATCAAGCCTCTGCGATGTCTGCCTTCTCAGAATTATCTGTTCAAAAGGAGAAGGGTGGGGAGAGACGTAGGTGAGGGGCTTTAGACTGCACAAAATGTCGAATTTGTAAGTAGCTGTAGAACATTTGTCTGGGGAGGTCGTGCTTGTCCTGGAGCTCCGAGAAGGACAAAAGCTTTCTTGTTCTGGGGTCTACTAGGTGCCCTAGGTGGAACAGGTCGCGCGAAGCCCAGGGCCAGGACATCTGATGAGTCAGGCCAGCCGGCAGGAGCGGGTTACACAGAAAGGATGTCAGTGGTGAGAACTCCGAATGAAGACTGTGCTCGCGGGAGAGCTTCCGCCAGAGCAGACGGAACTGAGCCATCGACCCGAGTCTATCTCAACACTCGCACCCCAGAGAAAACTGTTCGGATGTACCGGGGCTAACCAGATTTTTTAGATCTCCGACCACCTATTAAACGATCTCTGTGGGAACCAGGAGGCTATGGCCCGCAGCTGAGTGGCCTGGTAGTAACAAACCAAATCAGGAAACGCCAGGCCGCCGTCTAAGCGTGAGGCCGTCATAACAGAGCTCGGGACCCGGTGTTTCCTGTAGTTCCAAACAAATTTCAACAGGTCCCTCTGGAGTGCGCGTAACTGAGCATATGGGACCGGGATTGGCAATGTCTGAAACAGGTATAGGAGCTTGGGGAGGACCACCATCTTAATGGACGTAATCCGTCCCAGGAGAGAGATGTGGTGGGTCTTCCATTTACGAATCAGATCCCTAATCGTCCGATAGAGGGGAGGGAAGTTGGCTTGGTACAGGGTATGAAATGACGGTGTAAGAAGGACCCCCAAATATTTAAGGGAGGAGCTTTCCCATTTATATGGGAACGCGGAACGTAAGTGGGTCGTCTCAGCCGTAGCCATGTTTAGTGGGAGGGCCACCGATTTGGAAGAGTTAATTTTATAGCCCGAAAGCCCTCCATAGCGGTCCAGCTCTGAATGGAGATTGGGTAGTGAGATCCTAGGCTGAGTCAGGGTAAGGATAATGTCATCTGCGAAAAGCGAAATCTTGAATTCCCTACCCCTGACTGGAATCTCCCGGATATCAGGGTTACTTCTAATGGCAGCCGCCAGAGGCTCCACGCACAGGGCAAAAAGAAGAGGAGAAAGCGGACAGCCCTGGCGGGTGCCATTAGCTATAGAGAAGGTGGAAGATGTGGCGAAGGGGGTCCTAACTTGTGAGGAGGGTGTGGTGTAGAGGTTTTGTACCGCGCGCAAAAATGGGCCCCGAAAGCCCATACGGTGCAACGTGGCCTCCATGAAGGGCCAACTGAGGCGGTCGAACGCCTTCTCGGCGTCTAAACTTAATACCAAAGACGCCGTGTTATCTCTGTTCGCCACGTCGATGAGATCAATGATCTTCCTGGTGTTGTCCCCCGCCTGTCGCAAGGGGACAAAGCCCACTTGATCCTTATGTATTAGGGAAGGGAGGATCGTGTTTAAGCGGTTTGCGAGGAGCTTCGTGAAAATTTTGAGGTCAGCATTCAGCAGAGCTATAGGCCGGTAGCTAGCGCAAGAGGTCGGGTCTTTGTTTGGCTTGGGAATGAGGGAAATAAGTGAACCCAGCATGTCGGTCGGGACCGGGGTTTGGCGGAGAAAGGAGTTGAACAGTTTGGTCATATGTGGGCTCAGAAGGGGTAAGAACGTCTTGTAATACTCGTAGGGGAGCCCGTCCGGCCCTGAGGACTTGTGGGCCGGAAGAGCCCTCACAGTCTCGAGGAGCTCTTCCTCAGTAATAGAGGCGTTCAGCTCCTGGAGGTCCGTGTCCTGCAGTCGGGGTAGTACGATGTTTTCCAAGTACTGGGTAATACGGGTAGACAGGCCCGGGGTCGGGGGGTTGTGGGGGATGTCAGGCCTATTGTACAAGTCCGTATAGAAGTCCGCGAATGCGTCCACTATCGCTTGGGGGTGGGTCAAAAGGTCTCCCCCCCTGTTTTTAATTTGGGCCGGAGTGGAGGACACTGTGCGGTCTGCCAACTTCGGGGCCAACAGTGACTGTGCTTTGTTTCCCTTGTCATAGTAGAGTTGTCGTAGGCGGACCAGTGCTTTCTCTACCGACCCCAACGCCAGGCATTTATAGTATTTCAAGTATTTGGATATTCATAACAGAAAGGCAGCTAGAACAATTCAAATAATGACATAAGTCATTATAAGACATAAGAAAAACCAAAATATAAACAACATTGAATATGATAATATAGAGAAATACTTACTACCTCAAAGTGCCACGTGGCACCTATATTATCAATATTGTCAACCAGAAAAACCACAGCTGGATGAGAAAAAATATGAGGGGGGTGGTGATATGGTGGTGATATGAATTTGGACACTGAGAGCCAAAGACCTGAATAATATGAACATATATTTAAAAACAGTTCCATATACATAACCATTAAAGCAGGGAGCCCAAACTGCAATCAAACAAAGCAGGTGCCCAATTAGATCAGGTTCAGCAATCCCTCAGGGCCATCTAAAGGAAAGAAAAAGTAGTATAGTGTAAATGAAGCATGACGCTTGTGAGGCTACATAAGCTAATAAAGTTTGTCTTGCCTATACTTACCATGACCAACAGGTCTGTCCAGCCCTAAAACGACCCGCACGCTCACCACACCAGGATCGGATGGGGAGAGCTATTTATAACCCTCCAAACGCATCCAAGACCCGGACACACTGCAATTCACAATACAGGGGTCCTACGCAGAGTGACAGTGCCGCAGAGAGACGTAATTCAATGATGTGGCAGCAGGCACGCCCCATCTGACGCCAACAAAATGAACGGCAACTATAAGGCCATCCACAGGAGGCATCAGATGCATATAATGCATCAGAGGGGGCGATGCTCCATCCCACATCCTCCCACACAGACACAGAATCAGCAAGAGAGGGGGTGGAGCATGAGCGGACACATATGCCGAACCAAAAACACAGCCCGCCCATAGCATAGAGCAAGCGCAGATCCACAGCACATAAGTGCACAAAAAGCACACATGAGAGGCACAAACGCCCAACACCCCAACAGCCATGCCCAAAAAATGAAACCAAAAACCACCCACGTCAGACAAAGAAGAGAAATAAAAGAAAAGAAAATGTATTGTTAAGCGAGGACTCTACACTATAGTATTAAATAGGAACCACATGCAAAATACATGCGACAGACATGTCACAGAGATATGCAAGAGATAATCCAGAAAAGATAAGGACATATTGCTCAAGTACCATCATATATGTGTAATCAAACATTTTTGAAGGAATTCAAGTTCCATTTCCCAGAACTCCTACATTTTATTTGCTTCCAAAATGCATAAAAATCAAATTAATCCTCCTGGGCGTCCAATTATCTCGGGAGTGGGCTCAAAAATAGAAAGAGCACATGTAGTTGCATTGCTCTCATATATAAAGGGTACCTTAAACCTTCTAAAAAATCTAGATTGCCTCCATGAACCACAAGGATGTCTCCTTGTGGCCATTGATATTGAGGCTTTATATTCCTCAATCCCTCATCAGTACGATTTAGAAATAATATCTAGATTTCTTTGAGAAAGGGGCTTTAATCGGATTTGTGTTACAACTTTTCTCTCATACCCTCACAAAAAATGATTTTTTTGACGAGTCCCACTTCCTCCGGGTACAGGGGGTGGCTATTGGCACATGTTGTGCTCCTTCCTTAGCCAACCTGTACTTGGGGGGGTAGGAACGGGACCTTTTTTCCAATGATGAGCACTCTGATCTCCTTTCCGATGTATTATGTTGGATTAGACATATCGTCAACGTATTCATATTATGGGCAGGATCAAATGAAGCATTGCACCATATTATGTTAATACTGGACACAAACAATTACAATCATAAGCTCACAATTTAATCTAATGAGAGCAGCATTGCATATCTTAACATAACTTTGAGCATTGAGGTTGATGGTACAATCAGTACATCTCTTTACCGTAAGCCCACGGCAGGGAACACAATTCTGCACACGTCTAGCACACATCCGTATTCATTGATACAAAGTATGCCCTTTAGCCAGTACTTACATCTTAGGAGGAATTGCTCAAGTGAACCTGCTTTCAGGCATGAGGCTGACCTCCTTTATAGCAGGCTTTTGGCTAGGGGTTACAGTAGATCTTGCCTTAAAAAAGCTTTTAAAAAAGCACAGGGTAAGTCTAGGGATACACTGTTGTTCTCAGAACCCAAGAAAAAACACGGTTAGATTCATAACTACCTATTCAGACCAACATGAACAAATATGTTGAATCATGCAGAAACATTGGCATTTACTTTCAGCTGACCCAATACTCAATATAATATCTAGGGGTCAATGCGGAGATTACCTTTAGACGCTCAGGATCGATCAGGGATCGCTTGGTGCAGAGTTAATACCCCAAATGTTTCAATAAGCAATGCGATAGACCGGGGCCCTTTCAATGTAGAACCTGTGACTTCTGTCACTTGCTTATTGAGGGCTCCCCTGTTCTGCTTCCCAATGGACAAACTCATATAATTCGCTATCATAAAACTTGCCAAACTATAGGAATTATATATATTATCCTTTGCCAATGTGGAGCATTCTACATTGGCAAAACCATCAGACCCCTATGGAAGAGGATGAAAGACCACATGTATTATGCTACAGGTGGTCTGCTCAACACGGCCATTGGTTATCATGTGGCTTTTAAACATAGATACAACCCCCATGTGTTTAGATTTGCCTCCCTTGATAGGGTCTATGAAGATCCACAAGGGGGCAATTTTGATCAAAGGGTTCTACAGAAAGAAACCCAATGGGTTTATAATCTTCAGGCTTCTGGGCCTAAATGACATGTTGAGTTTCAGACCTTTATAGCGGGGTTCCTATATATTCCTTTTCCACATATCCTTTTTTTAGGGAATATGTTTTTTTGGGATCTATTTGATCAATGTTTAACCAACTTTCTCCCATTTTTTGTCTTTTATAGCGCAAATGCCGAGATATAAAACTCATAATACGGGTATGGTTTTCCTTTTTTGAAAAATCAATATATTATTATTATTATACAGGATTTATATAGTGCCAACAGTTTGAGCAACACTTTACAATATGAGGGCAGACAGTACACTTACAATACAAATCAATACAGGAGGGATCAGAGGGCCCTGCTAGTTAGAGCTCACAATATATGAGAATATATGTAATATTTAGCTTATTAAGCTTTATGATATGTTTATAGTATAGATCTTTGGACAGTAATTTATGTATTTTTTATTACACATACAGTACAGACCAAAAGTTTGGACACACCTTCTCATTCAAAGAGTTTTCTTTATTTTCATGACTATGAAAATTGTAGATTCACACTGAAGGCATCAAAACTATGAATTAACACATGTGGAATTATATACTGAACAAAAAAGTGTGAAACAACTGAAAATTTGTCTTATATTCTAAGTTCTTCAAAGTAGCCACCCTTTGCTTTGATTACTGCTCCGCACACTCTTGGCATTCTGTTGATGAGCTTCAAGAGGTAGTCACCCAAAATGGTTTTCACTTCACAGGTATGCCCTGTCAGGTTTAATAAGTGGGATTTCAAGCCTTATAAATGGGGTTGGGACCATCAGTTGTGTTGTGCAGGAGGTGGATACAGTAGACAGCTGATAGTCCTACTGAATAGACTGTTAGACTTTGTATTATGGCAAGAAAAAAGCAGCTAAGTAAAGAAAAACGAGTGGCCATTATTACTTTAAGAAATAAAGGTCAGTCAGTCCGAACAATTGGGAAAACTTTGAAAGTGTCCCCAAGTGCATTGGCAAAAACCATCAAGCACTACAAAGAAACTGGCTCACATGAGGACCGCCCCAGGAAAAGAAGACCAAGAGTCACCTCTGCTGCGGACGATAAGTTCATCCGAGTCACCAGCCTCAGAAATCGCAGGTTAACAGCAGCTCAGATTAGAGGACAGGTCAATGCCACACAGAGTTCTAGCAGCAGACACATCTCTAGAACAACTGTTAAGAGGAGACTGTGTGAATCAGGCCTTCATGGTAAAATAGCTGCTAGGAAACCACTGCTGAGGACAGGCAACAAGCAGAAGAGACTTGTTTGGGCTAAAGAACACAAGGAATGGACATTAGACCAGTGGAAATCTGTGCTTTGGTCTGATGAGTACAAGTTTGAGATCTTTGGTTCCAACCACCGTGTCTTTGTGCGATGCAGAAGAGGTGAACGGATGGACTCTACATGCCTGGTTCCCACCGTGAAGCATGGAGGAGGTGTGATGGTGTGGGGGTGCTTTGCTGGTGACACTGTTGGGGATTTATTCAAAATTGAAGGCATACTGAACCAGCATGGCTACCACAGCATCTTTCAGCGGCATGCTATTCCATCCGGTTTGCGTTTAGTTGGACCATCATTTATTTTTCAAATAGGACAATGAGCCCAAACACACCTCCAGGCTGTGTAAGGGCTATTTGACCAAGAAGGAGAGTGATGGGGTGCTGCGCCAGAGGACCTGGCCTCCACAGTCACCGGACCTGAACCCAATCGAGATGGTTTGGGGTGTGCTGAACAGCAGAGTGAAGGCAAAAGGGCCAACGAGTGCTAAGCATCTCTGGGAACTCCTTCAAGACTGTTGGAAAGCCATTTCAGGTGACTACCTCTTGAAGCTCATCAACAGAATGCCAAGAGTGTGCGGAGCAGTAATCAAAGCAAAAGGTGACTACTTTGAAGAACCTAGAATATAAGACATATTTTCAGTTGTTTCACACTTTTTTGTTCAGTATATAAATGGACGTGTGTTAATTCATAGTTTTGATGCCTTCAGTGTGAATCTACAATTTTCATAGTCATGAAAATAAAGAAAACTCTTTGAATGAGAAGGTGTGTCCAAACTTTTGGTCTGTACTGTATATGATGGTACTTGAGCAATATGTCTTTATCTTTTCTGGATTATCTCTTGCATATCTCTTTGACATGTCTGGCGCACTCTGTTATTTTGCATGTGGATCCTATTTAATTGTATAGTGTAGAGTCCTTGCTTAACAATACATTTTCTTTTCTTTTCTTTCTCTTCTTTGTCTGACGTGGGTGGTTTTTGGTTTCACTTTTTGGGCATGGCTGTCGGGGTTTTTGGCGTTTTTGTGCAGCTCATGTGTACTTTTTGTGCACTTATGTGCACAAAAAGTGTGGATCTGCGCCTGCTGTATGCTATGGACTGACTGTGTTTTTGGTTGGGCCTATGTGTTCGCTCATGCTCCTCCCCTTCTCTTGCTGATTCTGTGTCTATGTGGGATGAGGATGTGGGATGGAGCATTGTCCCATCTGATGCATTATATGCATTTTATGCCTCCTATGGATGGCCTTATCATTGCTGTTCTTTTCGTTGGTGTCAGATAGGGATGTGCCTGCTGCCGTGTCATTTGAAGACGTCACTCGGTGGTGCTGTTGCTCAGCGTAGGATCCGCACCACGTGCATTGCAGTGTGGCTGGGTCTTGGATGTGTTCGGAGGGTTATAAATAACTCCCCCCATCCAATCTTGGTGTGGTGAGCATGCGGGTCATTTTAGGGGGTATGCTGGACGGACCTGTTGGTCATGGTAAGTATAGGCAAGACGAATTTTATTAGCTTATTCAGCCTTATGAGCGATATGCTTCTTTTACACTGTACTATTTTCTCTTTCCTTTAGATGGCTCTGAGGGATTGCTAAACCTGATCTAATTGGACACCTGGCTTGTTTGATTGCAGTTTGGGCCCCCTGCTTTAATGGTCGTGTATATGGAACTGGTTTTAAATACAGTATCTCACACAAGTGAGTACACCCCTCACATTTTTGTAAATATTTTATTATATCTTTTCATGTGACAACACTGAAGAAATGACACTTTGCTACAATGTAAAGTAGTGAGTGGACAGCTTGTATAACAGTGTAAATTTACTGTCCACTCAAAATAACTTAGTTATGTTGGAATACTGCCCTGCGGCCCAATCTCAGGAGGGCGGGGATCATGCTCTGCTGCAGTATGTCACAGTACATGTTGACATTCATGGTTCCATCAATGTACTGTAGCTCCCCAGTGCCGGTAGCACTCATGCAGCCCAAGACTATGACACTCCCACCACCATGCTTGACTGTAGGCAAGAGACACAGACTTTGTATGCCTCACCTGGTTGCCACACCGACACACGCTCGACACCATCTGAACAAAATAAGTTTATCTTGGTCTCATCAGTACACAGGACATGGTTCCAGTAATCCATGTCCTTAGTCTGCTTGTCTTCAGAAAATTGTTTGCAGGCTTTCTTGTGCATCATCATTAGAAGAGGCTTCCTTTTGGGACGACAGCCATGCAGACCAATTTGATGCAGTATGAGGTGTATGGTCTAAGCACTGACAGGCTGACCCCCCCCCCCCCCCACCCACACACACACACACTTTCAACCTCTACAGCAATGCCAATCTCTGGATATGATGCTGAGCACCTGCACTCAACTTCTTTGGTCGACCATAGTGAGGCGGGTTCTGAGTGGAACCTGTCCTGTTAAACCGATGTATGGTCTTTGCCACCATGCTGCAGCTCGGTTTTAAGGTCTTGGCAATCTTCTTATAACCTAGGCCATCTTTATGTAGAGCAACAATTCTTTTTTTCAGATCCTCAGAGAGTTCTTTGCCATGAGGTGCCATGTTAAACTTCCCGTGACCAGTATGAGAAAGTGAGAGCGATAACACCAAATTTAATACACCTGCTCCCCATTCACACCTGAGACTTTGTAACTCTAACAAATCACATGACACCGGGGAGGGACAATGGCTAATTGGGCCCAATTTGGACATTTTCACTTAGGGGTGTACTCACTTTTGTTGCCAGCGGTTTAGACATTAAGGGCTGTGTGTTGACTTATTTTGAGGGGACAGCAAATTTACACTGTTATATAAGCTGTACACTCACTACTTCACATTGTAGCAAAGCGTCATTTCTTCAGTGTTGTCACATGAAAAGATATAATAAAATATTTACAAAAATGAGAGGGGTGTACTCACTTTTGTGAGATACTGTATATGTTCATATTATTCAGGTCTTTGGCTCTCAGTGTCTAAATTCATATCACCACCATATCACCATTGTTTTAGCTGGCTTTCTGACATGAATATACCCAAGCACTTGAAATACTATAGATGAAAATACTTGAAACCTTATGGATGCGACTATCTTTCATGGATTCCTTTGCAAGGTATTTCTACTTGTGTGCCACATATGTCGTTCAGATATGATGATAATCCATTTTTAAACACGTGTTGCTATCATATAAAGTCTTATCTATGTGTTTTATTTTAGATAGTGAGACCTGTTTTTCTCCAACAATCCCTGAGTGTGTCCTGACGAAGCTAGACAGCGAATTGACACACAGGGGCTCACTACTATGTATACTATGCATGTTCATCTTTGTCATGTATTGTGTATATGTTTTTAATTCTTTACTTTTTTTGCTTTTTGTACCATGTATTGTTATGAATAAAAAATAGAAAATGGTATATTTCTACTGCCCATTGTGCCTTTAAAGTCTGACCTTTGGGCTATCGTATGCCCAATTTTCTCTTTTATATCAAATTTCCATCAAATTTTTCTGCAGGTACAAATCTCTCTTTGGTGGTTTTAGCAGGTACATATGCATCACAATCAATGTCATAGTCATCAGAAGCCACATAGTTGTACTGTTGCTAGCACTACATGCTGCAAAATGTCAATGGCTCAGCAACTAAGCTACAAATCATTTAGAATTTCATTGACACAGACCTTTCACCTACCTCAAGTCTATTTTTACAGCAACAAAACTGCTAAGAAAAGCGATTCTGTAATTGCTACAATATTGCCTGTGTGACATAAACCTTAAAGATTATCAGATTTTTGTATGAGGACCCAGCAAATTATGTTTACATGAGTTATCTGTAATAGAAAAAGCCCCATGCTAGTGAAAACATGCTTTCTCTGTATCCCTGTTTGATAACACCATGACATCTCTTCTGGGAAAGTGAAACAATGATCAGGAGAAATGCAGTGTACAATTCTTTTTTTAAACCACATCCGCTGCTGTATGATCATTTACCGGTATTTTGAAGAATTCAACTCACTGGCAGAAAATAAGAAGGAACTCTTTATGGAAGTCATAGGAGTTATGAAAGACAACTTCTTGCACTTTTATGTTAACCAAGGAAAATCATTACAGAGAGAGTACAGTGATACCATTTTAAATGCATTGTTGAGTGACATGGAAGGAGAAAATAAAATATTAAAAGTGATTCTATACACTACTTTCTTTGCCCATAAATGACTGATAAAGACAGGAGCACATTATACATCTGAGCTGTCATTGCTGTACTGTATTCGGAAATACTTAATGCCGGTGTTCTGACACAAAGTGTCCGGCTATCGAATAGTGTCCGGGCCGTACTACCGAAAGAACCTGGACTCATTGCGCCGTTTATCTTCTGAGATTTTCGGCTTCTCCTTGTCCCCCTTACTGCACAAGCGCAGTACAGGGCGGACACTATGTGATGGGGGACACTATTTGATCGGACACCGGTCAGTTGCATGTCTGTGGTGCCAGCATACTTCTCTCATTACAGGTTTCCTTTAACATTAAAAAAGGAGGGAGGGTGGGGTTAGGGCACCCTGACTCAGGACTACTATTGGCGGGGGCCAATTGTTTGGGCAAGTATATAAGTCAATCCCAAGTCCCAAATATCCATTTTGATTAGCACATCATCTGGTCCACCATCAAAGCTTGCCTCTCAGTTGACCAATAATGTTAAAAAGAGTTTATCTGGCGCAGATAATTCACCATTGGTTCTGCCTCTTTTCCCACCCAATCCTTAAAGCCGAGCTCCAGTCGTTTTTGTGTTTATTAAAAGTAAGCAGCTACAAAAAGTGAAGCAGCTGACTTTTAATAAATACACACTAACCTGTTTGCACCATCGCTTGTCTTTGTCTGCCCGGGACTTCAACTGTGGGCACCCGGACAGACCGAGCCAGAAGCACACTTAATCACACTTGTTTAACAATAAAAGTAAATAGAACAAACGTAGTCAAAACATAGCCAAATTTCAGTAACCAGAATGGATAGTCAGACAAGCCAGAAAGTCAGGAAGCCAGGAATCAGGGTAGTGGAACAGGAAGCAGGATCTGGAGCCAGAAGGAACATCAGCCAAGCAAGTCTTTAACAGGCATGCTGGAGAGAATCACTGATGTTGACCAGGCGAAGGCAGAGATCATCTGGGCTGGATGGCTTAAGTAAGCAGGACTGACAAGCAGAATATCATCAACAGGTGAGATACTGTGTAGAGATAGGAGCTGGAAATTAACTGACAGCTGTGCGGCCAGCTCAGAAGGAAGGGCTGAGCCCAGCCCCGACATACAGTGGTGTGAAAAAGTGTTTGCCCCCTTCCTCATTTCCTGTTCCTTTACATGTTTGTCACACTTAAGTGTTTCGGAACATCAAACCAATTTAAACAATAGTCAAGGACAACACAAGTAAACACAAAATGCAATTTGTAAATGAAGGTGTTTATTATTAAAGGTGAAAAAAAATCCAAACCATCATGGCTCTGTGTGAAAAAGTGATTGCCCCCTAAACCTAATAACTGGTTGGGCCACCCTTAGCAGCAACAATTGCAACCAAGCGTTTGCGATAACGTGCAATGAGGCTTTTACAGCGTCCTGGAGGAATTTTGGCCCACTCATCTTTGCAGAATTGTCCTAATTCAGTTACATTAGAGGGTTTTCGAGCATGAACGGCCTTTTTAAGGTCATACCACAACATCTCAATAGGATTCAGGTCAGGACTTTGGCTAGGCCACTCCAAAGTCTTCATTTTGTTTTTCTTCAGCCATTCGGTGGTGGACTTGCTGGTGTGTTTAGGATCATTGTCCTGCTGCAGAACCCAAGTTCGTTTCAGCTTGAGTACACGAACAGATGGTCGGACATTCTCCTTCAGGATCTCTTGGTAGACAGCAGAATTCATAGTTCCTTTTATCACAGCAAGTCTTCCAGGTCCTGAAGCAGCAAAACAGCCCCAGACCATCACACTACCACCACCATATTTTACTGTTGGTATAATGTTCTTTTTATGAAATGCAGTGTTCCTTCTACGCCAGATATACTTGGACACACACCTTCCAAAGAGTTCCACTTTTGTCTCATCGGTCCACAGAATGTTGTCCCAAAAGTCTTGGGGATCATCAAGATGTGTTGTGGAGAAATTGAGATGAGCTTTGATGTTCTTTTTGCTCAGCAGTGGTTTTCTCCTTGGAACTCTGCCATGCAGGCCATTTTTGCCCAGTCTTTTCCTGATGGTGGAGGCATGAACGCTGACCTTAACTGAGGCAAGTGAGGCCTGCAGTTCCTTGGAAGTTGTTGTGGGGTCTTTTGTGACCTCTTGGATGAGTCGTCGCTGCGCTCTTGGGGTAATTTTGGGCGGCCGGCCACTCCTGGGAAGGTTCACCACTGTTCCATGTCTTCGCCATTTGTGGATAATGGCTCTCACTGTGGTTCGCTGTATTCCCAAAGCTTTGGAAATGGCTTTATAACCCTTTCCAGACTGATAGATCTCAATTACTTTCTTTCTCAATTGTTCCTGAATTTCTTTGGGTCTCGGCATGATGTGTAGCTTTTAAGGATCTTCTGGTGGACCTTACTGTGTCAAGCAGCTCCTATTTAAGTGATGCCTTGATTGTGAACAGGTGTGGCAATAATCAGGCCTAGGTGTGGCTATAGAAATTGAACTCAGGTGTGGACAACCACAGTTATAGTATGTTTTAACAAGGGGGGCAATCACTTTTTCACACAGGGCCATGATGGTTTGGATTTTTTTTTCACCTTTAATAATAAACACCTTCATTTACAAATTGCATTTTGTGTTTACTTGTGTTGTCCTTGACTATTGTTTAAATTGGTTTGATGTTCCGAAACACTTAAGTGTGACAAACATGTAAAGGAACAGGAAATGAGGAAGGGGGCAAACACTTTTTCACACCACTGTACATGCAGGAAGAGGAGAGCTTCTGCTTGGATCATCTAGGCAATCCGAGTGGAAGTAGGAGCGGATACCTGTCAAAACTAGGTACCTGCCCCCCCCCCCAAAAAAAGTGAAATGTTAAATGTGGCAGGGGAGGGGGTAGGGTGGAGCTCCGCTTTAATAAGGGTCGCCCCGCCCAATTGCCAGTGGTCCCATCCTTCCCCAGCTTATGCTCTTGTGAACTGACAGGCTGGCTCACAGTTTTATTTAATTGCATTTCCCTCCTGGTTTATATTGAGAACATGGAAAAAAAATTGTTGGGTCTCCTGGACTTCTGCCTAGGTTGTGGATTATCCAGCTCTGCATGCTATAGCCTGCTCCCAGTCTGACTTGCTCAGCCCTGACAGTACCCCTCCTCCTCAATGACCCCTCCCCCTCAGAGGACCACCAGGCTTAAGGGGAAAACGTCTATGGAAATCACAGAGGAGGACAGGAGCATGTACGTCCGAGGATGAGACCCAAGAGAGTTCCTCCGGACTATACCCTTTCCAATGCACAGGTACTATATGCACCCACGAAACCTACGGGAGTCAACAATGGACTGTACTTCATATTCCTTATGGTTCACATCCTGTACAGGGTGAGGACGTGGCAGACCAAAGGTTTTAATAAGGAGACATAGAACACATTTGAGATACGCATATTAGAAGGAAAGTCTAAAGCGTAATCCACTGTGTTAACCCTGTAGAGAATATGGAAAGGCCCAATAAACTGAGGTGCCAACTTCAGTGAGGGAAAATGGAGTTGGAGGTTGCAAGATAACAGCCAGACCCTGTCCCCAACGTGGTAGGAAGGTGCAGGCAGGCGTCTGCGGTCAGCATGGAGTCTGTACCTATCATTGGCATGTTGCAAAGCCTTCTGGGCTTGTGCCCAAGTGGAACAAAGACCACGGAGATGTTCCCAGGAATGCTCTGCGGAACAAATGAGTCAGGCAACATGGAAGGTTGGAAACCTTCCATGTGGCACAGAGGTGGTAAAGAGGTTGCAGACCAAAGGTTTTAATAAGGAGACATAGAATTGATGCATATTAGAAGGAAGGTCTAAAGCGTAAACCACTGGGTTAATCCTGCGGAGAATATGGAAAGGCCCAATAAACTGGAGGGGCCAACTTCAGAGAGGGAACACGGAGTTGGAGGATGCAAGATGACTGCCAGACCCTGTCCCCAACCTGGTAGGAAGGACTTGTGCCCAAGTGGAACAAAGACCATTGAGATGTTCCTCTAATGCAGGAATGCTCTGTGAAACAAATGAGTCAGGCAACATGGAAGGTTGGAAACCATAGTTCGCAATAAACGGGGACAATCGGAAAGAAGAAATTAAAGAATTCAAGGCACTATTGTGAGCAAACTCTGCCCAAGGTAAGAGGTCTGACCAGTTGTTATGATGGTCAGAAATATAGCAAGGTAAGAACTGCTTCAAGGACTGGTTGGCTCGTTCTGCGGCCCCATTAGACTGTGGGTGATACACAGAGGAGAATGCAAGCTGAATTCCCAACTGTGCACAAAACGATCGCCAGAACCGGAACACAAACTGACTACCCCTGTCCGAGAGAATCACCTTGGGTAGCCCATGTAAGCGAAAGATCTCCCAAGCAAAAATGAAAGCCAGTTCCTTAGATGTGGGCAACTTCTTAAGTGGAATACAATAAAACATTTTCGAGAACCGGTCAACCACCATAAGGATAACTTTGTTGCCCTGAGAGTTGGGTAACTCCACAATGAAATCCATAGACAGGTGGGTCCAAGGCCTCTCTCTATTAGGTATGGGTTGTAGGAGACCCACTAGAAAGTGTCGTGGAGTCTTACTCTGAGCACACACGGAACAAGCAGCTACGAAGGCTGCTACATATGCACGTAGACTAGGCCACATGAATTGTTGAGAAATTACCCAAAAGAGTTGATTCTTCCTAGGATGGGCAGTAGCCTTGGGAGAATGGTAAGTCTGGAACACAGCAGTATGGAGATTCTCCGGGACAAAGTAGCGGTCGCAAGGTTTCTCAGAAGAAGCATGGACCTGAGCTGCCAGAATTTTGTCACTCAAAGGGGAAGTGAGATTGGTGTGAACCGTAGACAAAATACGATCAGGAGGAATCACAGGAACCGGAATCTACTCCATCTTGGAAGCGGAGGAAAATTGTCATGACAAAGCGTCAGCGCTTACATTCTTAGTTCCGGGAAAGAATGAGATAAGAAAAGAGCCCATTGTGCCCTTCTGGGAGAGAGGCGTTTCACCTAAGACAAGAATGTGAGATTCTTTCTTTTTTTTTTTTTTTTTATAAATTTATTTTTATTGAAAGTTTTCAATACATTAATAACATACAAACATACCAAACGGTCCCAAACACCTCCCCAAACCCCCCCCCCCCCCCTCCCTTCCTCCCTCCCCCTCCCCCCACCCAACCAAACTCCCTCCTGTGCAGCCCTCCATTCTTCCTCCTAGTTCAGTCTATAAACACCGACAGTACCACTCATATAAGAAACACATAGCCTGTACTGTAACTGAATAGTGAACTATTTGAAATGGGTATATAACCAATCCAAGGGGAAGCACCTCCCTGCCCCGCCCCTCACCCTACCCTCAAGGGAAAAAAAAAAAAAAAACCCTCACCTAGCGATTAATTCACAGTATCTGCGGCATCAAGCCAGCACCGCCACACTCTCTCAAATTTGTTAGGGCACCCTCTGCTAAGATAGGTGGCTTTGTATAACGGCAAAGCATTATTAATTAAACCTTTCCAATAAGAAACCGTAGGAGGTTCGGGTTTCTTCCAAGAATGTGAGATTCTTATGGTCAGTAATGCCGCGTACACATGATCGGACTATCTGGCAGACTTGCTCCGGCGGACCAGATTCCGCCAGACAATTCGCCCGTGTGAAGGCTCCGGCTGACTTTTTTTCCCCAAAAGTCCAGCGGACTTAGAAAGAAGTTTTGACTCAAAATTGTCCACCAGACTCGGCAGTCCAGTGGACAATCTGGCCGTCTGTGTGCTAGTCCGCCAGACTTTTGAAATTAATGGACTTTCCTGCACACAGAGAAAAGTCAGTTAATTTTGAATGTGGCTCCAGGTAGACGGGACTAGGGAAGGAAGTCAATGTCGCCGCTTCCATGGGCGAGACTGACACAACGCTGGCCCCGTCACCTGGTATGGATTTAAAGGGGAAGCCCTACGCTGAAAAAACATTGTGGGGGTCCCCCCCAAGGTCCATATCAGACCCTTATCCGAGCACGCAGCCAGGCGGGTCAGGAAAGGGGGTGAGGATGAGGAGCGCCCCCCTCCCGAGCCATACCAGGCCACATGCCCTCAACATGGGGGGGTGCTTTGGGGAAGGGGGGACCGTGCGGTCCCCCACCCCAAAGCACCTTGTCCCCATGTTGATGAGGACAAGGGCCTCTTCCTGACAACCCTGGCCGTTGGTTGTGAGAGTCTAGGGGTGGGGGGCTTATCGGAATCCGGGAGCCCCCTTTAATAAGGGGGCCCCCAGATACCGGCCCCCCACCCTATGTGAGTGAGTATGGGGTACAATGTACCCCTACCCATTCACCTGGTGAAAAAAATTTAAATAAAACACAACACAAGGTTTTAAAATAATTTATTGCACAGCTCCGGGGGTCTTCTTCCGTCTTGGGGGGTCTTCTCACCGGACTCCACTATCTTCTGCTAGCTCTTTTACTAGCGGAGGAGCCCGGCTTTCTTCTTCGCCGCTGCTGCCGTCAGGGGGTCTTCTTCCGACTTGGGGGGTCTTGTCCTCAGCTATATTCAGCTATAGGCACTAAAGGGGGGGCTAGCGGTGGCCCGGTCTTCTGTCACTGCCGCCTCTTCTCCCGACTTTGGGGGTCTTGTCACCCTCTTCGGTTCTTCTTGCCGGGCCTCCACTCCTTCTTCCAGCTCTTTTACTAGCGGTGGCCTGGTCTTCTGTCGTCGTCGCCGTGTGATGTCCCCGCCTCTTATGATGTCCCAGTCCCAGCATCCTCTGGGACTGTGACATCATAAGGGGTGGGGACCTCACTCTGTGACCCCGCCCAATGTCCCTATATAAGTGTCCCTGTCATTAGGGTCCGAGACAGCGTCGAGTTAACATCTCAAGGAAGAAGAAGGGCAGAAGAGAAGGCAGCGGTGGTGACGCCGATGACGACAGAAGACCAGGTCACCGCTAGTAAAAGAGCTGGAAGAAGGAGCGGAGGCCCGGCAAGAAAAACCGAAGAGGGGGACAAGACCCCCGAAGTCGGAAGAAGAGGTGGCGGCGACAGAAGACCAGGCCACCGCTAGCCCCCCCTTTAGTGCCTATAGCTACCACCCCTTTAATAAGGGTTGCCCCGCCCAATTGGCAGTGGTCTCATCCTCCCCCAGCTTATGTTCTTGTGAACTGACAGGTCAGCTCACAGTTCCCTCCTGGTTGATATTGAGAACATGGAAGAAGCTCTGCACACTATAGCTTGCTCCCCGTCTGGCTTGTTTTTACACACATCTTGACTCTTTAATCGGGCTAAAACCCCAATTTTACGGTTAAGCTAAAGACTGTCATGTTACATGATAGTATTCACATAACATAACCTGCTGACTACTATGGCACAAGAGAGAATATCCGTGTTATAAGAGACTGCTGAGCTGCACACATATTAAGAGCTTTGCAAAAGACTCCTGTTAGAAACTGTTGTCATAATGTAGACCAATATATATTTCTTTAAGGCTACAAGCGACTGTTGAAGACTACTGCCTTGTTTTAAGAGATGAATAGACTGCTGCCAAATTATAACTTGCTTATCATGAACACAAGACAAGGAAGGGGGCACCTCCTAATCATTTTCATGCAACATAGAGTACCCTACTCATAGCCTCTACAATATACTGATCAGAATTAGACATATTAAAATAGACAAGGATGTCAGCTAGGGGACATCTCCACAAAAGGTGAATAAGATCAACACCATTCCTCCAGCACTTACTACAATTAGAAACTGTACTTTGCCTGATGGTAAACAGGAATATGAGTATACAACACATCCTATGCAGAATAAATAAATTGAGATACTCTGTGAGAGAGATACTTTTTTAGGGACCACACTAAGATTGTCCTCCCAATGATCTTCTGGGACATCGTTGAGATCTTATTCCCGCCTGTGTTTATTCTTGTGGGATTTTGGTCACATACTTGTGAGTAACTGGGAATATAGATATAATATCAGTCCACTTGTGTTGGTCATCTGCAAAGGGGAATCAAGCACTGGGGTGGGGTCAAACCTTATGAGTTTAATTCCAACCTGTGCTTCCAGGGCATATCAGAGTTGTAAACAGTGAAGTAGGACTTTTTGCTAAGTTTAACCACTTACTGGGCACTTAAACCCCCCTCAGTCCCAGACCAATTTTCAGCTTTCAGCGCTGATGCACTTTGAATGACAATTGCGCGGGCATACAACACTGTACCCAAATGAAATTTTTATCATTTTTTTCCCACAAATAGAGCTTTCTTTTGGTGGTATTTAGTTACAGCTCGGAGTTTTATTTTTTGCTAAACAAACAAAAAAGATGCAAAAAAAAAATCATGTTTTAATAGTTTGTTATAAAATTTTGCAAATGGGTAATTTTTCTCCTTCATTGAAGTGCGCTGATTAGGCGGCACTGATGGCTGCATTGGTGGGCACTGATGGGCTGCATTGGTGGGCACTGATGGGCTGCATTGGTGGGCACTGATGGGCTGCACTGGTGGGCACTGATAGGCATAGTTAAGGCGGCACTAATAGGCACAGATAAGGCGGCACCGATGGGCACAGATAAGGCGGCACTGATGGGCAAAGATGGGCACAGATAAGATGGCATGGATGGGTGGCACGGATAAGTGGCACGGATGGGTGGCACAGATGGCCACTGATAGGTACCACTGATAGACGGGACTGATGGGCACTGATAGGTGGCACTGATAGGTGGCTCTGATAGGTGGCACTGCTGGGCACTGATGGGCGGCACTGCTGGGCACTGATGGGCGGCACTGCTGGGCACTGATGGGCGGCACTGGGTCGCAGCACCTTTGAGGCAGATTGTGGGCACTGTGGGTGGCACTGTTGGTGGCACTGTTGGTGGCACTGCTGGATGGCACTGTGGGTGGCATTGTGGGTGGCACTGTAGGTGGCACTGTGGGCACTATGGGCACTGATGGGGGGCACTGATGGGGGGCACTTACTTTTATTCAGGATGGCACGGCGGTGGGCAGGTGGGCACTGGCAGGGGGCAGGTGGTCAGCTGTATTGCTGGCCGTGATCGGGACTGATGTCCCGATCACGGCCGCCGGTGATCGGCTTTTTTTTTCTAATAATAGCCGAATAATAGCCGATTACCGGCTCCGTTCTATCACATGATCAGCTGTCATTGGCTGACAGCTGATCACGTGATAAGGGGTCGGGATCGACCCCTTGCACGGATCGGTGATCAGGCGAGTCTCACGGACTCGCCGATCACAGAGCGCGCCGCGCGCGCCCCTCAGGGGGCGCGCAGGCCGCTCGTATCCGGGACGACGTCAATAGACGTAGTCCCGGAAATGTAGGTCCGCGCTGTTGCCGTCATTTGGCAATAGCGCGGATCTGAAGTGGTTAAACACCACATGTAATGGTTGGAATATTTTAAGAGCACCATACTTAAATAAGTATGTACAGTAGCTTATATAACTCAGCAAGTGACTTATTATGGCATACAAATAAATACATACAGTAATACCCGTCCACAACCTTACAGCATTGCACATCCTCCCCAGAAGGTACAGGATAGGACAGCTGGTGTGTGCTTTAATATAATTATCGATTTCAGGTTTCAAGCAACAGTTTACACCCCTGCATATAGTAGAAAATATGAGGAGTTGGAACAATTGAAGGTTAAGCCCTTAGTAACAAACTTAAACCAGCATCACAGGGTTATGCAGAGTGAACGATAAAGATACTAAAGGTCACTCTGTGCTCCTAATGCCACGTACACACGATCAAACAAGCGGGTGGAAAAGTCCGGAAAACTGAAGTCCGCCAGACAATCCCCCCGTGTGTAGCCTCCGGCATACTTTTTTGACCCGAAAGTACGGTGGACTTAGAAAGTAGTTTTGCACAATCTTCCCGCCGGACTCGCATTTCGGCAGACAATCCGGCCGTGTGTGTGCCAGTCCACCGTACTTTTGTAATCAACGGACTTTTCCCGCCCGGAGAAAAGTCCGCTCATTTTGAGCGGGTCTCCAGGTAGGCCAGGCCCGCGAAGGAGACGTCGCTGGCCCCGCCACCTGGTATGGACTTAAAGGGGAAACCCAACGCTGAAAAAAATCGGCATGGGGGTCCCCCCCAAGTCCACAACAGACCCTTGTCTGAGCACGCTACCCGGCCGGCCAGGAAAGGAGGGGCGAGCGAGCGCCCCCCCTCCTGAGCCGTACCAGGGCGCGTGCCCTCAACATGGGGGTGCCTTGGGGAAGGGGGGGGCCACGCAGCCCCCCCACCCCAGAGCACCTTGTCCCCATGTTGATGAGGACAAGGGCCTCTTCCTGACAACCCTGGCCGTTGGTTGTCGGGGTCTGCGGGCGAGGGGCTTATCGGAATCCGGGAGCCCCCTTTAATAAGGGGGCCCCCGGATACCGGCCCCCCACCCTATGTGAATGAGTATGGGGTACAATGTACCCCTACCCATTCACCTGTAAAATAAAGTACAAAAAAAAACACAACACACAAGATAAAATAATTTATTGCACAGCTCCGGGAGTCTTCCGTCTTCGGGGGTCTTCTCGCCGGACTCCTCCCCTATCTTCTTGTAGCTCTTTTGCTAGCGGAGGAACCCGGCATTCTTCTTTGTTGCCGCAGCCTCTTCCGACTTCGGGGGTCTTGTCCCCCTCTTCGGTTCTTCTGCCGGGCTACCGCGCCTTCTTATAGCTCTTTTACAGGCGGTGGCCCGGTCTTCTGTCGCTGCCGCCGCCACCGCCTTCCGTTCTTCTTCTTCTCCTTCTTCTTCTCCCGGATTCCGATAAGCCCCTCACCCGCAGACCCCGACAACCAACGGCCAGGGTTGTCGGCAAGAGGCCCTTGTCCTCATCAACATGGGGACAAGGTGCTTTGGGGTGGAGGCACCCCCATGTTGAGGGCACGCGGCCTGGTACGGCTCAGGAGGGGGGGGGGGCGCTCGCTCGCCCCTCCTTTCCTGGCCGGCCGGGTAGCGTGCTCGTACAAGGGTCTGTTGTGGACTTGGGGGGGACTTTTTTCGGCGTTGGGGTTCCCCTTTAAGTTCATACCAGGTGGCAGGGCCAGCGGCGTCTCCTTCGCAGGCCCCGCCTACCTGGAGGCGCGCTCGAAAAGAGCGGGCTTTCCTCCGCGTGTGTGGGCGAGTCCGTTCATTTCAAAAGTAGGGCGGATAGTACGGCGGACTTAGTACGCCGTATTAGTCCGCTGAAAAAGTGCCGTGTGTGGGCAAGTAGCCCGTTCGGAAAGTCCGACGGACAGTCTGGCAGGAAGTCCGCCAGTCTAAGTCTGTCGGATAGTCGGCTACGTGTGTACGCGGCATAAGTAGGGCTTTTTGTAATAGACATATACTGACAACTATATATTAACAAAACATATGGGGGGGGGGATTCAATAAAGGTTCTGCACCACTAGTCTGGTGTTAATCCCACTAGTTAATGTATTTTGCCAAATTCATTGAGCATTTGCGACAATTTATTTTTCTGACAGCCACTCGCGTAACCAAATTCAGGTAGTTCCAATATGCGTCACTTTTAAATTGTGTCCCATTGAATGGGCCACTTTTACAATGTGTCAAAGTAAAAGTGGAGCTAATTAAGTCCAACTCTCTTTTGGAGATTAGAGAGAAAAACCGTCAGACATATTTTGCAAAAGTGTCTCGAGTTCATTCTAAAAGTGGCGCAGCATGAGCCAAATTCAAGTTCTAGACAGGTACATGAATTTGGCACATTCTTCACCACTTTAACCTCCCTGGCGGTGTGATTATTTCAGATTTTTGAAGCTCAAAGCAGTACAATTCTTTTGCATAGAAATTTGGCATTTTATATTGTAGGCCTGTAATTCTTAGGGATAATGCACTTAAATCTGTCCAAACAAGAGTCTAGTAGACATCCCGGGTATGATAAAGTTTGAAACACGAAATCATAAATTATAATACCATAAATAACTATAAATAACTATAACAAATAATAATAAAAATTATTCAATAATGTAATCAAATCAAAAACACAGAAATTTGCTCAGTTGCAGAATTGTCGCTGTCGTTACTTTCAGTGTTTGATGACGAATTTCCTCACAAATCACTATCGCTCCATTCTGCAAGTAATTATATTATACCATGCTCTGTCCCTGTGCATTGCAACTCTTGCAGGGAACGGAGCTTGGCTCTGCGATGAATTGTGTGGAGACACAGCCACCGCACACTACGGGGAGACATCGCAGGATCCTGGGCACAAGGTAAGTAAGCTGTACCTACATCCTGCGATGCGATCCCGAGTATGGCTCGGGGTTACCTCTATTGGTACTGAAAATCCACCCCGAGCCACACTCGGCAATACCGTCAGGGAGGTTAAGAATGCATGAGAGACACTTTCACAAAATGCATGAGAGACACTTTCACAAAATCTGCTTGCGCCAGTCTTTATGAATTCCAGGGATAATGTTTACATATATTTTATTTTATATGTGTTCAGGTCTAAAAAAAAAAATGCATAAAACACATTTTTTTCATTTGTTTCAGGATTATATGAAATCTTGCATGAATATTGCCTATTTTATGGCTTCCAGCCAGTAGGTGGAGCTCTGGGTTCCTTTCCACATATTTACCAGGCCAATCCCAACTGTGCTGCTGAAAACAATGCCTGTTTTTACAGGCTAGATATTAAATTACCTACCCAACCATTCCTTTTCTGTACAGATCTGTGTGGGGATGTACAGATTTTCAGTTAGAGAGAGTCTGCAAGCAAACAGCTCTTGCTGTAGCTCTATTTTGAAAACCCATAATATTCTGTGTTATTGGTGTCACAAGGACATCCTCTAATAAATGTTTGTATGCAGAATAAAGATTTAAACTCTAAAAGCCTATAAAGCTGAAAATATAACTGACTCAAATCCATTATCCTACACCTGTTAATGCCAAATTGTAAAACTATAGGTCACCTGCAGATGGAATCTCCGAACTGTTTGTAGAATGAATGCAATACAGCATTGAAAATGTTGCCCAATTAATTTTTGTTTCTCCTTATGATGCTACAGGAAAAAAAAAGTTTGACCCTTATGAATGAGATCCCCCCTTTCAGATGTACTGTATGTGAATAGCATGTTATTTACACCTACTTTTCTTCACACAGTGATCCGGTAAAGGGGCCAAGCTGTTTCGCGCAAGTCGAAATTCTTTAATTCTTGGCTTATCTTGAGGGAGATGAGGTGAGTTGTGACCTGAAAATAATTATATATGTTAATGAAGTATATTATAACACTTTAAACAAAAATAGGTAAATGTAAAATATCTTCAGTTAATGAAGATTTACTATATAATGTATATATTTTCAATAAAAAAATCTTTTACAAAGCACAAAGGACACTTCTCATTAAATAAAAGCATTGTCACTTGCGCTGGTTTAAAAAAAAAAAAAAAACCCTCAGGGTTCATGCACAAAGGATGTTTTAATAATGCCATTGCTACAGCAGCGCTAAAAACGCATGGTTTTTCACGTTTAGCCGCATTTTTACATTAGCGTTGAGTCTTTTTCGTGTTTTTTTGGCGTTAACGTTTTTGGGTGTTTTTTCATTAAAAACTCTCCCTATAATGTAAAAGCACCTAAAAACATCAAACGAGGCTAAACGTGGCTTGACCCGTTTAGACCGTTTTTTTGTTTTTACTGCTCCTGGAAGCACAGGCTGGTTTTTTTTTAGTGCCCCTAAATTCCTGACAGTTTAAGTGTACATGAACACAGGCTAATATGGAGGGGCTTTTAGAGGCAGTTACAAAAAACGTCAAACGCCCCTAACAGCAGCTGTTCACATGCATTCACTGAAGTAGTCAAAAGTATTGGGACACCTGCCTTTACACGCACATGAACTTTATTGGCATCCCAGTCTTAGTCCGTAGGGTTCAATATTGAGTTGGCCCATCCTTTTCAGCTATAACAGCTTCAACTTCTCTGGGAAGGCTGTCCACAAGGTTTAGGAGTGTGTCTATGGGAATGTTAAGCATTCTTCCAGAAACGCATTTGTGAGGTCAGGTACTGATGTTGAACAAGAAGGCCTGGCTCTTAGTCTCCGCTCTATATCATCCCAAAGGTGTTCTATCGGGTTGAGGTCAGAACTCCCATATATTAACTCAGCTATTACAAACCAGACCCGTTTTTACACACGTTTTCTGAAATTTATCCAACATAAACATCATATAAGATTTCAACTGAATGACAACTTTTAACACAACTTACAAAGCTGTAACACTTTGCCGTGTCTTTATAAACAGACCACTTGGTTTTTCTGGGAATGTTCTGTCTCATATTGCAGACACAAGTCAGAATAATGCTGCCCTCTACTGGTAGGCTTTGGTAGGAAAATGTACTTGCAGATTGTAATCGTTGATATGAAATTTAAAATGAATAAAAAATGCAATGGTCTCTTTTTTTTTCTAACTTAAAAAGATTTAATTTATTTTTATTCCCTTTATATACATATTTCATTGTTCTTCACATTTAACACAAGTCTCTAAAATGTATTTTGCTTCAAAGTGACCAAATTAAAGTTTTCCAAAGTAAAAGTAGAATTTTCTCAATAAGTTGCTTAGATCTAAAGACCATGGGACCAATATGACAAAAACAAAGAAGAAAAATTACGACAAATTGTGAGTGTGCCATAATTATCGCTTCTCGGCCTTTTGGCTAAGATCAAGTGTAGTATCTGTTCTTATCAGTTGCCAATAGGTGGCGCTTGTTTACCGTCCCTGCTCTACGGCGAGGTGGAGTAGGGGTGGCGGTTGCTATGCAAAGCCTGTTGGTGTAAAGGTGACCCGGACTGGTTTGTAGCCGGTTCGGGAAGCCTCCTGATGAGGGCGGAGAACCACTGGTCGGCGCCAGGGGAGGGGACCCTGGCAGACCGGCTTGGATTGTGGCAGCTTTAGCCCCAGTCAGTTTTTCAGGAGGGAACGCTTAGCTCTTCTGTTCCAGCAGAGGGGCGGCCGGTACCTTTCGAATATAATTAGGTAGGAGTGACGGGAGTGAGGGTTTGACCTGATGGCAAAGGGTCTCACTAAGCTCGCTGATCTCCATGCCTTTCTGGCTGTGGTGGGGGCTGTCGTGGTCTGGGCTGGGCTGTCGGGGATGCTTTTGTTGGAAAGCCCATGGTGATGTGCCCCTGGAGTGGCAGTCCAGGGGTGCCTTCTTTCACTGTGCGTCAGCACTTTGATTTAGGCACCTAGGTCACGTCACCATTACACGCTTTTTTTACACCGGCCTTTTGGCTAGGACCAGAGGAATTTTTGATTCCTGGCCGGAGGGCCGGCCATTGTATTGCACAATGGCCACTTTTCACTCTCCTCTTCACTATCCCTTCCTCACTTTTTATTTATTTTATTTGTGTGTGTCTTTGTCACAGTCTGTCACTGCACGTTTGATGAGTAGGGTGTCGGTCCTCGGACCAATCCTGAAAGTCTCTGGGAGAGCGGACATAGGCCTTATGGCTTGGTCCAATCTCCATGAGGGGGGGCCTACCTTCGGGGAAGCCCCCACAGTACCAAGTACCTAGGAGGTTCTGTTTCGGCAGTCCTCCCGGGGAAAGGAGGGCTTCCGGTTTCGTCCGGGGCCCACTTGTTGAGTCTGGTACCTCAGTCCCTGTCTGGAGCCTAACGCCCCGGGGGATCAGGGTATGGTCCTTCTTTTGGAGGACATCAGGCACCCGTCTGCACTTTTTAGTGTTTCACTCTTTATGTGTGTGCACTTTTTTTATGCACCGGGTGGAAGTTTTTTTGGGTGTGTTTGCACGCCATGGGCTTTTTCAATAGAAAAAAAAAAAAAAATTATCTAGTGGAGGGCCGGCCATTGTATTGCACAATGGCCACTTTTCACTCTCCTCTCCACTATCCCTTCCTCACTTTTTATTTATTTTATTTGTGTGTGTTTTGTCACTGTTTGTCACTTCACGTTTTGATTAGTAGGGTGTCGGTCCTCGGACCAATCCTGAACGTCTTGTGGGAGAGCGGACATAGGCCTTCTGGCTTGGTCCAATCTCCATGAGGGGGGCCTACCTTCGGGGAAGCCCCCACAGTACCAAGTACCTAGGAGGTTCTGTTTCGGCAGTCCTCCCGGGGAAAGGAGGTCTTCCGGTTTCGTCCGGGGACCACTTGTTGAGTCTGGTACCTCAGTCCCCGTCTGGAACCTAACGCCCCGGGGGATCAGGGTATGGTCCTTATTTTGGAGGACATCAGGCACCCGTCTGCACTTTTTAGTGTTTTACTCTTTATGTGTGTGCACTTTTTTTATGCACCGGGTGGAAGTTTTTTGGGTGTGTTTGCACGCCATGGGCTTTTTCAAAAAAAAAAAAATTATCTAGTGGGGGATGAAAACCTGAGTCTACTTACTGTGTACATGATAATGGCACAGTCCCACAATCATTGTGTCTGCAAACTTTGCTTTACTTATTGTGCCACAAGCAAAAGTCTAACAGACCTATATACACCTCAGTACAATTATTTGCAAAAATAATTTTGTTTTTCTGAACAATGTCTATCTTTAGGAAGAATTTAATTAACAGTCAGTGACTACTAAGCAACCAGCAAGTATTGTATAATATAGCATAACGAGTGAAGTAGTCAGATGCATGTAATAGAAAGCCCTGTGTACACAGCGCAGTGATCAGGAGCATGTCATATACAGCCCAGCATACAGAATGCAGTGATCAGGAGCATGTCATATACAGCCCAGCATACAGAATGCAGTGATCAGGAGCATGTCATATACAGCCCAGCATACAGAATGCAGTGATCAGGAACATGTCATATACAGCTCAGCATTCAGACTGCAGTGGTCAGGAACATGTCATATACAGCCCAGCATACAGAGTGCAGTGGTCAGGAGCATATCATATACACGCCAGTGTACAGAGTGCAGTGGTCAAGAGCATGTCATATACGACACAGTATAATGAGTGCAGTACTCATATTAGAAGAATTGCAGTCCTATAATGAACTAGGTATAGAGCAAGAACAATCTACATTTTTTTTAAAACAATTAATCATTTGGTGCCTTTGGTTTCATATTTTATACTCATAGTGTACCTTACCTGAATGCATATTTTCCATATGAGGAAGATGAGGAGGACATAGACTGTCCATATGGTTTGGCTTTTTGAGTAAAGCATGACCCTTGAACTTGTCAGGATCTGGTGAAGTCCAGGATTTATGGGGCAGGATTTGGTTAGCAGCTATATTCCATGGATTGTCTTGCAAAGTCTGGCAACTAATTCTGTGGTCAAACAAGTCATGCTCACTCTTGCTTTTCTGAGACCGGTGTGCAAAATGAAAAGCATTGCTTTGTGGGACATCTGATGTAGTCTGTGATGTGGTCAAAAAAGTGTGTCCAAGAGTTATAGGAGGGAGACTCTGTGTTCTTATGGGTGGAAGACCTTTGCTATTTTGCTTGTTTTCGGGTAATAGATATTTCTGTGACTCCACCGTCCTTTTTTTGCAGTTGACTGAGGTCACCCTTTCATCGGAAGGGTCTTTGCAGTTTGTGTCCAATATACAGTCAAATGTGGTGATGATATCATCAACCTCCGAGGTCTCTTCTCTGTTATACCTGAGTTTGTCCTTCTGGTGTGCTTTCTGCTCCACCTTCTTCTTCTTGCATGAGAATATCTGATTCAGCACAGTGAGACGCCCTTCTTTCCTCATGGCTTTACAGCCCGGGGAGGTGAATGGCTGGAACGGGTCTGGTGTACTGTCAATGAAGAAAGAACATCACTGTTATGAATATTCAGTTATATTTACTAACAACTTTAAAGCCAAAAAGTGTCCCTTGTGCTGGTGCTGGCTGTCCTAGTTGAAAACCAAAGTTGGCCGCCATGTCCTTAACAACCGATAACTCATTAGCTGCCAGTGGGCCTCCACACTGACAGCTGAAATGTAAACAAAAGTTATCAGAAATGAAAAATGCAGACAAAAAAAGCAGCGTGGGGTCCCCTAATCCATACCAAACCCTTATTTGCAAGCATCCCCCTCTGTAACCATACCAGGCGACATGCCCTTAACATGGGATGTGCTTTGGGGCAGAGGGCGATCTGCCCCCCTTCCCCAAAGCACCTTGTCCCCATGTTGATGGGGACAAGGGCCTCTTTCCCACAACCCTGGTTGGTGGTTGTGGGGGTCTGCAAGCAGGGGGCTTATCAGAATCTAGAAGCCCCCTTTAACAAGGGGGCCCCCAGATGCTGCCCCCCTATGTGAATGAGTATGGGATACATAGAACCCTTACTCATTCACCAAAAAAGTAAATACAAACACAACACAAGTTTTTAAAAAGTCCTTTATTAAAAAAATAAATAAAAAAAATGTCCCTGGTATAGATCCATCTTCAATCACACCGCCTGCCACCACCACCGACCCCAAAAAAAAACAAAAAAAAACTCCAGTCCCAATGAAGGCTCCCGCTGTCTGCCAGCCCTGCCATCTCACAGTCCTGAAATTGCTAAGGGGCAAGGCCACCCGGTGATGTCACCAGGTGGCCCTGCCCCCTTGTGACGCCGCTCAACCAGCATGTCCCCATCAATGATGTCACAAGGGGCGGGGTCACCCGATGTCATCAGGTGACCCAGAGCCCTCCCTGCCCCAAAGCACCCACCCCCATGTTGAGCTGCATTAAGCTTGGTATGGTTCAGGAGGGGGGCCCACTCGCTTCCCCCCCTTTCCTAGCCCGCCGGGAAGTATGCTCGAATAACGTTCTGGAATAAATTCTTGGGGAGGACCCATGCCTTTTTAATAAAAAGAAATTGGCATGAAGTTCCCCTTAAAATCCATACCAGACCAGAAGGGCCTAGTATGGATTGAGAGGACCTCACAGTGTTTTTTTCATTGCCAGAATTCTGTTTACATTCATCTGTCAGTGGGGCCGCTCGTTGATAGCTAATGAGTTATTGGTTGTTAAGAATGCGCCGGCTGACTTTCCGGCCTGCTCCTTAACAACCAGCTATTCTTCACACAGATTCGAATCGGCGGATCATTTTTCAACCAATTTGAATTTGACTTGTTCTGAAAATTTGGAATTCATTAGAAAACAAATATACGAAACTAAATTAAATGAAATGAAACAAAATTTGTTACTATTTAATTCGGAGATTCGTATACTTCCGAATCTCCAAATAAGCAAAAATTTGTCCAAATTGATATCCGGACCGAAACAAATTGCACATGTCTAGCTCTTCCTTTCTTTCTGCAGGGCTTCTGGGACGGACCAGAGGAATCCCCTGTGGCGCTGAGCAATCAAAATTGCTCTGGTCCATCACAAAAGCACTAGAGAATGAAGAGTGGATGTGTATTCTGTCAAAAAATGATCTGACACATTGGGGTTGATTTACTAAAACTGGAGAGTGCAAAATCTGGTAAAGCTCTGCATAAAAACCAATCAGCTTCCAGGTTCTCTTTTTTTTGTCAAAGCTTAATTGAACAAGCTGAAGTTAGAAGCTGATTGGCTACCATGCACAGCTACACCAGATTTTGCACACTCCAGTTTTGGTAAATCAACCCCGATGTTTATGAACACTATCCATATGCAAGATAGAAAGACACAAAATAGTTACTTTTGTATGTACCCTGTTGTATTAAATGCAGATTAAAGGGACAGGTCTCATCTGCACATAATGTAAGGCTGGCCAAACATTATACTTTTTTTTGTACAATTTTCCTGTAGACCGGGTTCACACTGCACCCGACTTCAAAGTGGCGCGACTTCCGCTCTACTTTTAATTCAGACCCCAGCGCAACTATGGCATGACTTGCACACGACTTCTGTAACAGAAGTCAATGCAAGTCGTACCAAAGTCAGACGAAAAGTAGCGCAGGAACCTTTTTCGAAGTCGGAGCGACTCAAGTCACACTGATTAGGACGGTTCTATTGCACAGAATGGGGTCCAACTGAAGTCTGACTTCTGATGAGACAAATGCTCCAAAGTCGGTGGGATTGTCGCGTCAGTGTGAACCGTGCCTCAGACTTACCAAAACCATATACGAGGTCAAACCTAAACACTTTCAAATTGTATGCAATTAGGCAGGCCCTTGCACTACATAGTTGAAGATAAATGTATGGCCAGCTTAAGTGAAAGCAACCTAAGAAGAAAGAAAGTTTATTAAAAAAAAAAATGTGTTCCTATTTCACTCCCTTTTAACCTTTAATTTATCCAGACCTAATTAATACCGTCTTCCTTTTTAGCTATTTTTTTGTTTATTTCTATTTTTCTAACTATTAATATTACATTTTTTTATTATTTTTATTCATTTTGTTTGTTGCTTTTTAGTGTCACATACAAAAGCACAACATTTAAAAATAAACTTCTCATTTCATTTGTAAATTTACTTTGAAATGCTTTGCACCAGAATTATAATTTTAGTGTCGCAGGATAAAATGTATACCTTTATCTACCAATCAAAGTAGAAAGAAGTGTTTTTTTTAGTTTTGTAAAAAATGTTGTCTAAAGATTGCATATAAAATAAAATCATTTTACAAAACACAGAACAATATATGTATTACTTTGTTATATAATCTTGCTTGCAGTATAAGCAGGCCCAGCAGAAATGTAAAACCTGTCCTGGTCCACAGGGAGTGTAAAGGTGTGAGAGCTGAATATTTTTAAAGCCAATTTTTTTTTTATTTTTTATTTTTTTAGCCAGTAGGGGATAATTTAAAATCATGTCAGATTTTTTTTGCTCCTTTGTCCCACTGGGGAGAATTACCTTCACTTCATGTCCTGACAAAGCAGCAGTGAGTGATAGGAAACAAGGGAAATCCCTCTTGGACAGTGTCCTCACTGGAAAAAATACGCAACCTCAATTGCTGGCTGCTATGACTTCTGCTGACAGTCTCTCAAAGGGGTTTACCTTCATGACCACGCAGCAAACTGAAGTAACTCTTCACAAACAAAATTAGGTTATAGTACTCCTCAATTTCACTTTATCTTACTACACTCTCAAAATTGACTCCTGGGCACACGGCATGCTTCTCCGGACACATAGTTGCCAACATTATCAAAAAATTGATAGGGACACTTTTTTTATCTGTAGGTGGTGTCTTATTATAATTAGGGGGTGGGGTATTCATTTATAGGCATGCCGTAGTGGGGAAGAAAAATGTGGTGAGAAATGGGCGTGCTTTAAACGTAATGTTGTCCGTGACTTAAAGGGGTATGGCTCAAAGGGGGTGTGGTTTGAGTCTGAGATGAATGACGGATGGAGGAAGAAAGAAAGAAAGAAATAGGGAACGGAGGAGAGAGAAGGAAGGAAAGAAAGAGGGATGAAGGGCCAGCAGGCCCAGATCCTACACCATAATAGAAATTTGTGTATTACAGAAAGTTTAACAATCAGCAGATAAAGATACTACAAACATCTGGTGTTAGCGCTTCAAACATCAAGGCACCATGGTTGATATGGTGTCAGGGTGATTGAAGCAAATTATTTCTATTATTACATTGTAATATAAAATGAAACAGTTCAACTTACCATAATGACGAATCAGTGGGAGCCCTGAGTCTGTCACTTGCCATGTCGCCTGCTATCAGATGCCATCAGGTGTCCCCAGCAGAGTCCCTCCTTACATCAGGTGTCCCCAGAGGAGTCCCTCCTTACATCAGGTGTCCCCAGCGGAGTCCCTCCTTACATCCAGTGTCCCAAGCGGAGTCCCTCCTTACATCAGGTGTCCCCAGCGGAGTCCCTCCTTACATCAGGTGTCCCCAGCGGAGTCCCTCCTTACATCAGGTGTCCCCAGCGGAGTCCCTTTTTACATCAGGTGTCCCCAGCGGAGTCCCTTTTTACATCAGGTGTCCCCAGCGGAGTCCCTCTTTACATCAGGTGTCCCCAGCGGATTCCCTCCTTACATCAGGTGTCCCCAGCAGAGTCCCTCCTTACATCAGGTATCCCCAGCAGAGTCCCTCCTTACATCAGGTGTCCCCAGCAGAGTCCCTCCTTACATCAGGTGTCCCCAGCGGAGTCCCTTTTTACATCAGTGTCCCCTGCGGAGTCCCTCTTTACATCAGTGTCCCCTGCGGAGTCCCTCTTTACATCAGTGTCCCCATCGGAGTCCCTCTTTACATCCGGTGTCCCCAGCGGAGTCCCACTTTACATCAGGTGTCCCGAGCAGAGTCGCTCCCTACATCAGGTGTCCCAAGCGGAGTCCCTCTTTACATGAGGTATCCCCAGCGGAGTCCCTCTTTACATCAGGTGTCCCTATTTACGTCAAATGTCCCCAGCAGAGTCCTTCCTTACATCAGGTGTCCCCATCAGAGTCCCTCGATACATCAGGTGTCCCCGGCAGAGTTTTTCTTTATATCAGGTGTCACCAGCAGAGTCCCTCCTTACATTAGGTGTCACCATCGGAGTCCCTCCTTACACCAGGTGTCCCCAGTGGAGTCCCTCCTTCAATCAGGTGTCCCCAGCGGAGTCCTTCTTTACATAAGGTGTCCCCAGTGGAGTCCCTCTTTACATCAGGTGTCCTCAGAGGAGTCCCTCCTTACATCAGGTGTCCCCAGCTGAGTCCTTCTTTACATCAGGTGTCCCCAGCAAAGTCCCTCTTTACATCAGGTGTCCCCAGCAGAGTCCCTCCTTACACCAGGTGTTCCCAGTGGAGTCCCTCCTTACATCAATCAGGTGTTCCCAGCGGAATCCCTCCTTACATCAGGTGTCCCCCCTCTTAGCGGGTGCGGGACACACCCCAGTAGCGACACCACTGGTGATTTGGTCTCTGCGCCATTTACAGCACACCAGCTCATGGAGGCCAAAGGAAAGAACCAAGAGGCGGAGATTTCCAGGGAAACGGTTAGACCGGGACATTTCAAGGGGGAAACGGTTAGACGGTTGGACAAAGGTCTAAATACCGGGAATGTCCCGGGAAATTCAGAACAGTTGGCAACTATGCAGACCCACGGCCTGCTTCTCCAGACACATGGCCTGCCTCTCCAAATACACGGCCTGCTTCTTAAAATACACAGCCTGCCTTTCCAGAAATGCACCCTGCTTCACCAAACACATGGCCTGCTTCTCTAGACACGCAGCCTGCCTCTCCATGCAGCCTACTTCCCCAAATGCATGGCCTGCTTCTCCAGACACATGGCCTGCTTCTCCAGACACACAGTACGCTCTCAAGACACACGGCCTGCTCTAAAGACACACGGCCTACCTCTCCAGACACACGGCCTGTTTCCCCAAACACATGGTTTGCCTCTCCAAACACACAGCCTGCCTCTCCAGACATGCAACCTGCCTCTCCAGACACACAGCCTGCTTCCCCAAATGCATGACCTGCTTCTCCAGACATACAGCATGCTCTCAAGGCACATGGCCTGCTCTCCAGACACACAGCATGCTCTCCAGACACATGACCTGTTTCTCCAGATACACAGCCTGCTTTTGCAGACATACAGCATGATCTTCAGACATATAGCCTGCTTCTCCAGGCACAGTCTGCTGAAGTTCTCAAGAAACAAATGGTATTCTAATGTTCCTCAGTTTTAGTTATCTGGCTATAGCTTCAGAATTGACCTTATTCCTTCAGGCACACAGCCCGCTTCTCCAGACACACAGCCTGTTTCCTCAAACTTATCAGGGCTGGGTTCTCAACCCTTCCTTCTCTGTGCTCAGGTTGCTCAGCTGTCTGTTAATTGGCAGTACTCATCTTTCCACAGTGGCTCATCTGTTAATCATCTCCTGCTCATCAGTCAAGCCCACAGCCAGCCTCTTCTGGCTATTTAAACCGCCTGGTTCATTTCTTCTAAGCCTTCACATTGGTCAATATATCTAGAGACTCTCTGCTGTGTTCTTGTTGAAGACTTGCCTGGTTGATGTCTCTTCTTGTTCTTGATCCCGTTTGCTGCCTCTGACTACGCTGATCTCTGGCTTCCTGATTTCCTGGCTTGTTCTGACTACCCAATTTGGCTACGTTTTGGCTATGTTTTGACGATGTTTACCAGTTGTACCATTTTTACATGGCCTGCTTCTCCAGACACACAGCCTGCTTCTCCAGACATACGGCCTGCTTCTCCAGGAACACGGTTTGCTTCTCCAGAGATGGCCTGATTTTTCAGACATGGCCTGCTTTTCCAGACACACAGCCAGCTTTTCCACACACACAGCCGGCTTCTCCAAACATGGCCTACTTCTCCAGACACAGCCTGCTTTTTCAAACATACAGCCTGCTTCCCCAAACATATGACCTGCTTCCCCAAACACACGGCCTGCTTCCCCAAACACACGGCCTACTTCCCCAAACACATGGCCTGCTTCTCCAGACACACCCCCTGCTTCTTCAGACACATGGCCTGCTTCCCCAAACACATGGCCTGCTTCCCCAAACACACGGCCTGCTTCCCCAAACACACGGCCTGCTTCCCCAAACACACTGCCTGCTTCCCCAAACACACGGCCTGCTTCCCCAAACACACGGCCTGCTTCCCCAAACACACGGCCTGCTTCTCCAGACACACAGCCTGCTTCTCCAGACACACAGCCTGCTTCTCCAGACACACAGCCTGCTTCTCCAGACACACAGCCTGCCTCTCCAAACACACAGCCTGCCTCTCCAGACATGCAACCTGCCTCTCCAGACACACAGCCTGCTTCCCCAAATGCATGACCTGCTTCTCCAGACATACAGCATGCTCTCAAGGCACATGGCCTGCTCTCCAGACACACAGCATGCTCTCCAGACACATGACCTGTTTCTCCAGATACACAGCCTGCTTTTGCAGACATACAGCATGATCTTCAGACATATAGCCTGCTTCTCCAGGCACAGTCTGCTGAAGTTCTCAAGAAACAAATGGTATTCTAATGTTCCTCAGTTTTAGTTATCTGGCTATAGCTTCAGAATTGACCTTATTCCTTCAGGCACACAGCCCGCTTCTCCAGACACACAGCCTGTTTCCTCAAACTTATCAGGGCTGGGTTCTCAACCCTTCCTTCTCTGTGCTCAGGTTGCTCAGCTGTCTGTTAATTGGCAGTACTCATCTTTCCACAGTGGCTCATCTGTTAATCATCTCCTGCTCATCAGTCAAGCCCACAGCCAGCCTCTTCTGGCTATTTAAACCGCCTGGTTCATTTCTTCTAAGCCTTCACATTGGTCAATATATCTAGAGACTCTCTGCTGTGTTCTTGTTGAAGACTTGCCTGGTTGATGTCTCTTCTTGTTCTTGATCCCGTTTGCTGCCTCTGACTACGCTGATCTCTGGCTTCCTGATTTCCTGGCTTGTTCTGACTACCCAATTTGGCTACGTTTTGGCTATGTTTTGACGATGTTTACCAGTTGTACCATTTTTACATGGCCTGCTTCTCCAGACACACAGCCTGCTTCTCCAGACATACGGCCTGCTTCTCCAGGAACACGGTTTGCTTCTCCAGAGATGGCCTGATTTTTCAGACATGGCCTGCTTTTCCAGACACACAGCCAGCTTTTCCACACACACAGCCGGCTTCTCCAAACATGGCCTACTTCTCCAGACACAGCCTGCTTTTTCAAACATACAGCCTGCTTCCCCAAACATATGACCTGCTTCCCCAAACACACGGCCTGCTTCCCCAAACACACGGCCTACTTCCCCAAACACATGGCCTGCTTCTCCAGACACACCCCCTGCTTCTTCAGACACATGGCCTGCTTCCCCAAACACATGGCCTGCTTTCCCAAACACATGGCCTGCTTTCCCAAACACATGGCCTGCTTCCCCAAACACACGGCCTGCTTCCCCAAACACACGGCCTGCTTCCCCAAACACACTGCCTGCTTCCCCAAACACACGGCCTGCTTCCCCAAACACACGGCCTGCTTCCCCAAACACACGGCCTGCTTCTCCAGACACACAGCCTGCTTCTCCAGACACACAGCCTGCTTCTCCAGACACATGGCTTGCTTCTCTAGACACATGGCTTGCTTCTCCAGACACACGGCCTGCTTCCCCAGACACATGGCCTGCTTCTCCAGACACACAGCATGCTCTCCAGACACATGGACTGTTTCTCCAGACACACAGCCTGTTTCTCCAGACACACAGCCTGTTTCTCCAGACACACAGCTTTCTTGTCCAGACACACAGCATGCTCTCCAGACACATGGCCTGTTTCTCCAGACACACAGCCTGTTTCTCCAGACACACAGTTTTCTTGTCCAGACATACAGCATGCTCTTCAGACATAATGCCTGCTTCTCCAGACACAGTCTGCTGAATTTCTCATTAAACAAATGGGATTCTAGTGCTCCTCAGTTTTATTTGCAGCTGGTTACAGCTTCAAAATTAACCTTATTCCTTCAGGCACACAGTCTGCTTCCCCAGACATGCAACCTGCTTCTCCGGACACATGGCCTTTGTATCGGTACCCCCATAGGGGCTGCTGGTAATTGTAGTGCTTCTGTCACCCTGCCCAGCCAGGCACACACTTTTTAGTCACACCTTAGACAGAAAGCAGTCCTTGCACTTGTTTTTATTGAGGGGAATAAACTTGGATGGGGATAGGGAAAATTATGAGATGCCCTGATGATTGAAAGTTAATGTTGGGACAGAATTATATACATTCCTGGTATATACAATCTCCTCTCTTCCTCCAGCACAACACTTGCTTGCAGACTATCTCTTCGTAACACCTCCAGCACATCACTTGCTTGCACTCTCCAGACAAGCTAGCACAGATAGACAGGCCCGACACTGACTTAGCCAGGCCTTAGCAAATGCCCTTTGCAGGCAGGGACTGCGGGCCCCTATGGTGTAGTAAAAATATAGTAGTCCTTGGTGCTAGCTGCCCACGTGGTTACTGAGCCCAGTACCACAGCTTCAGGCTATGCCAGCCCCCCTGGCTGCAGCTGCCTCTTTCTCCACTGCCCATAACACCACAGTCCATCCTACTGGCTCTGCATCAATCTCAGACTGCAGTTTCCCAGCCCTCTCAGGCGTGCCTCCCCAGTTCTCTTGACTGTGACATATGTTACACTCACCAGCCCTTCTGGCTGTGACCTGTAGTTCATCCCTGGAGACTTGCCCGACAGTGCTTCTCTAGTTGTTCTCCCTTGATCCTCCTGGTCAGGACACCTCTGTGTGTTGTAGGAGGGTCCCGTCCACACCCGAGCCCAGGCCCAAGGTTGCCCCCTCCAGGGGAGCTCACTCAAAGGGTACGACATCTCCAGCTTTCACTCGATCACAACTACTCCCCAGCTGGGCTGACCCTGGGTATTTAAGGAGGCCTGCCCCCTGCCAATCCAGGGTGGGGATTGGTTAGTGCTCCTCAAAATACCTCAGGCAGCTCCACCTTTCCAGAAAATACTAGAACATTCTGGAAAGAAGTGGGAGGTGTTGGCGATGCTGCCTGTGAATAACCCAGCTCTGCCCTGGGTCACTCCCAACCCAGATCAAAACACACCCATGCTTGGCTGCCAGCCAAGCCTGGAAATGTACCTACTCTACCAAAAACAACACTATCACTTCAAGCACACTAGAGGGTGCTACACCTTCTTCCCCAGACATGCAGCCTTCTTCTCAAGACACACATCATTCTTTCCTGACATTCAGCCTGCTTCTCCAACATATGGTTTATTTCTCTTAATGACAAACTCACCAGGGATTTGCCAAACATATCACACCTATGGCACAGCACTCTAGAACCTACTTAATAAAGTCTAGCAGTTAATGGAATATAGGCAACTCATGACCACAGTATTCTGAGAGAGACCTTGCAAAAAAAAAAAAAGCAAAAATGCAAAACATAAAGCAGGGCTTTGGAAAGCATCCCTACATTCATATCACCCTTATGTAATAACAGTGATGGACATGTTGTCTTGAACATTCTGCAAAGTGGACCCATTCAAACCACATACGTACTCAGCAGTTCAGCTCAACGCAAACATTTAAACCATCCCATTTCAGGAATACTTGTGTAGCGCTGAGATCCTTGTCTTCTAATGTGTATTAACATTAATTATAATGAAAGTCTATGCCGGTACTATAGCTTAGTGTTTGGTGCCATCTAGCGGCCAAATACTGAAAGTAAACTTAAATGACATTTGGCTTTTAAGCATTGAACTATTTAAAGGAAGTGACTGTTTTTTACATTGGAGAGTTGACCCCTTTACCCAGGATGCTGAGTGACCTACCCATGAACACCCTCTCTTGCATTGCATGCTGGGTAGGAGATAAAAGGACCCTGAGCGGCCATTTTAGCTCTCTGGGGAACGCATGGCCTGCCTGTGAGGACTTGTGCAGCGGCCTCCTGGAGGAAGAGACCTATTGCCTATACAGAGCGCTCGGTTGTGTGAGTGACCTGAAGTGTCAGCGACTCAAAGATCAGATTGAGAGGATACAGAGACACTCGTTTGAGCATCGGAAGACCAGGTCCACCTGTCGGAATGGGATGGAGCTGTTTGACGCAGAAGCAAGCTGCAACTACTGGACCAAAGTTACCATACCAAAGTTCTGATCCAGTTGGTGAGCGGGTTGTTATCCGTTGTTTTCTAAACCATTGCACCTAGTCAGACTTATATACAGGTCTCGCTGGAATACTTAGTCCCATGGAGGAGGAGTATAGCAACTGACGCTAGGCAGGCATAAGGCCTACTTACTGTCACACTTCAAGCATTGTACTATATTTGTGGAAGCAACACTAGGATCATCCTTGATTCAATTTTAACTGCTTTAACCTTGGATTACAAATCTATGTGTAGTTATCATTGCTAGCGAAGATCCAAAGATAAAGACTGAGTACTTTAAGTGAGATCTCACGCATAGCTGCAAAAGTAGGGGGAGCTCCCATTTATATATATGTATATTGTTTGTAAATGTTTTACCAAAGTTCATTGTCCTGTCAATCTATGTTGGGTGACAGTACATTTGTTGTAATCACCTATTTACAAATATATATAGTAAAATATACTCTGGTTAAGTACCTCGTTGTGTGGAGTATTGTTTTCTCTCAGCAGGTGGAGCCAGTGGATCCTGAGAGGACAATACAGGTATACTGTGATATATTATATTGTACTGTATTGTATTGCATCACAGCTGTGTCAAGGGGACTGAGGCAAGTTAGTGGGGTTTTGTTACTAGAGTGCAGGCCCAAATCAAGTCAGCCGCTCCTTCGGGAGTAAGTGCTACACCTGATTTTGAGGGACTAACCCTGACTTGGAACAAAGTCCCTCTTTCCTCCTCATTTGTCCCTCATTTTGGACTGATCTTTAGGTGCTAAACCATCTATCCAGTTTCCAAATGTAGGCATTGGTAAATTTCAAAAATCATTATAAAGGAATAGTAGTGGTTAAAAAAAGCAGTGGGTTTAACTCATAATTTTTTTTGTAGAATTCTCCTTTAAGGGGGTATGGCAGGGGTGTGTGTCTTATGCCTACATACTTTTGCTAATAGGTGTCCCTCGTTCCTATTGCAAAAGGTTGGGAGGTATGCCTAATCCATATAATGTAATACAAGTCTTAATATGTATATGTACTGTAATTTCAAAGCATGTTTTCAGTATATTTAAATAAGCAACTTTCACATAAGGAATATCTGGTTATCTTGCCATTAATGTTCTTTTGTTCTTTTGTTCACTTGACAACTGTCTTCCAGTTGTGCTCCTGCTTTGTCAGCCTATCATGTGTGCCTTGGGTAGGCTACAAATGGCTAATCTGACACACCTTGCTCAGGCATGGTCCACCGCTGCCACTATACAGAAGCTGTTCAGAACACTGGAGTGAGTGCAAATGCAAAAAAAATTAAAACAGGTGAAAATGGTGTTCTTTAAAGCCAATTGTTTTCTAAAACCTGGTACTTTTGCTTGAGGGTGCAGCATTACTTTATTTTATTGGGTCCCTCCTTCTCAGGATTGTATATTGGCAATATTTGTTTTATTGGCTCCCTCCTTCTCAGGATTGCATATTGGCAATATTTGTTTTAATGGCTTCCTCCTTCTCAGGATTGCATAAAAGTAGAAAATGGAAAAAAGAAGTGTTCTAATTAAACCTCATCAGGGTTTTTACACCGAATGGAAGATACCTTAATCAATTACTTTTCACGCTTACCTGTTCTCCTGAGAAAGCAGCTTGATGCATGCAGCGTGCCCACAGTACATAGCATAGGTTAAAGGGGTGTTTTCATTGATGTCCCTGGGATTAATATCCACTCCCAACTTCAATAGAGTCTGTACACAGTCTGATTTTCCTGCTGCTGCAGCCCAGTGTAGAGGAGTTCTGGAGCAGAGTTATGGATATGTCAACAAAAAACTATTCATTGCTATAGGTCAATGAAATTGATCATGTACAATGTATGCATGCAATGTATGCATCTGCAATGAGGATGATATCTGCTGTCTTCCATCATCCAATCATGTTCAAGCAAAAATGCTGTTTTTTTTTATTTTCCTTGCATATACTTGGGTATTCTTTGTAAAGTGAAGCTTTACTTCATTTTATAAGCTCTGGAGCACCTGCAATGACACCGGCAACGGCACTTGCAAAAGTGCACAGTCTAAAACCTCTACTGTGGTCGGTCAAATGATTAGGCATTGTTTATAAGACTTCTGTCAATGGGGTAGATCAGAGAATATACTAGTCCTCTACTTCTTATAACTACATTATCATCTACTATGTATACCTATACAGTGCTTCCTGAATGCCTATTGCTACCTTTTATGACTTTAAAGGAGAACTGTCATGAGCATTCGAAAATTAAATATAGATTTATGCCTAAATATTTGTATTAGCCTTTTCATTAAAACAGTAGTAAGGGTGAAGAAAATCATTTTTTCCCTTGCTTTCCAGCTTCTTTGCCCCTTCCCTGATAAAGCCTGATTTGTGGGTGTCACTAACCTTGAGCCAGCCCTGTTCCCCTGTTCCATCCCCTCTGTATTTTCATTGGTAGCTAGGATGGTAGTGACCAAGCCACAAAGCATGATTGGTGGAATACTTACATCATAACAACCACCTGCAACCTAGCAACCAATAATGCTGTGTGACCCAGCTGCCAGCATCCTAGCAATCAAGGATGCTGGGTGTCCCAGCTGCCAGCATCCTAGCAATCATTGCTGTGCCTCCTAGTGAACAATAAAAAGGCAGAGGGGTGGAACAGGGGAACTGTTTTCTTAGTGACAGAACAAGAGCTGTTAGTTAGGACTTGGTTGTTCTTGTCCCCTTGCTAGCTGTATAATCAGACATTGGTGGGGGGTACACTGATACCCATGCTATCTTGGCTTGGAGACCATGTAGAAAGATGGAACTGGAAAGTGCTATATGCAATTTGTGCACTGGGGGACATGAGCAACAAAAATAGTTAATGAAATTTCTTCTTTATCATTAGGGTGAGAAGGTGGGAGTCTTATTTCACTACAGATTTGGTTTAAGTCCCATATAATATTGCTAGTAAATCTACACGCTGCTAACTTTCCACAGTTACTTCCCTCACCCACTCTCATCCTTTCTAAACTACTGCAATATTGGTTATCTAGAAGGATATACATGCCGTCTGCATGTATACTTATCTGTCAAATGTCTCCCCTCTGTCTGCTATGAGACCCAAAAAACTGCAGATTTTGTGGGTGGGTCTGTTTTCCAAGGCTCAGTGGGTGGAGTCGTGATGTCAGTAGACTCCCACCCACCGTTACACTCCCCTTATCAACATGCATTTTCTCCTGTGTATTTCTTACACTGAACTTCTGCTATGATCACTAACATCCAGTCAAAACCCATAAAAATCCCCACGTGACTTCAGCATGCCAAATCATGCTGAGGTGTGGAACAGCCAAACCTTGCAAAGCAGCAGAAGAATGGAGTGGGAGGGAATTAAAAAATAATGCATGTCTTAGGCTAGTGCACGAGATATGTAAATCACCTGTCACTCACAGCAAGGGGGAGGATTTGACAAAGTTTTTCCTCTGTTTGTCAAGATTTATCTCACTGAACATTAAAAGAGGATTGCTCAGAGCTGGATTAACGCTTTGTGGCAAGACTGGGCTCAAATCATAGGAAATCTTATACTCTACATTATGACATAAAAAAATAATAATAAATAAATAAAAATTCGGGGTTTACATCCACTTTAAAGATTTTATATACTTGAAATATATTTGTTCCAGATTTTAGTGAAAGTGAATGTCCAGATATTGAAGTGTAGATCAACATTTTCTTTGGTGCACAGCATTACATATCTGAACACTTACCTGTCATCCACATCAAGGGCCTGTAAGTTACACTCTGGGACTCGGGCGAGTTCACAGATAATATCACTGTATCCTGCAGCTGCTGCTATATGCATACATGTCTTCCCATTCTCATCATCATAGTTGATTGTGGACTGGCCCTGCTGATGATCGAGTATTATAGAGCACAGCACTCTGTTTCCACTCTGAAATCAAAGAGGTAAATGTGAATATATATCCATGAATGGTAAAGTATCAATAATGAGAAAAATGTTTTTGTCCTTTGGATGGATTAGGGAATGGTTAAAACCCCTGTATTATATTTTATGTGATGCTATGGGAAGATTCTTTCTGCTATGGGGAGATTTTTTCTGTATTTGTTCTGGTGACCACTGTAACCACTTGTGACTATGAGAAGCAAGAAAACAGGGAGGGCACAGAATTAAAGAAGAACTATGACCTCCCATTAAATATGTGCCCCAGCACCTTAATTGTAAGTGCTTCTGTACTTTTTCCTCAATCCCCCCTTCAAAGTGCCCTAAATACCTGCTGGTCATGCTTGTAAAGTCCACTTAGTGCAGCTTCCTTGGATGGGGGACAACACTGCTGCACTACTACTGAATTCAAAGCAGTGTTGTCCCTCACATAGGCTGTTGCTGTGTGCTTTACAGAGGGATGAGAAGATGTTGCTGATGGTTGTGGCATTCAGTATTATCACTGCTGATTTATAAACATGTAGCTTGTCAATCAACAGCTGGTCGTGCCCACTGATTTCTGTATTGACCGAACTGCATGTGCTGCAGAAACATTCTCCGTTTTCTTAGAATCCTGATTTTGGAAATCAGAATTCTGACTTTTTATTTGAGAATTCTGACTTTTAATTTCAGAATCCTGACTTTGAAACTCAGACTCTTCCATCCATAATATTATAACTGGAAAATTGATCTGTTTAGATTGATCAGAAGAGCATTTTGATATACATTGAACAGGGAAGAGCAGGAGTTCATATCACATGGTCAGTGTTGGTCATCTTACTTTAAAAAAGTAACTAGTTAAGTTACAAATTACTTCTCCCAAAAAGTAATTGCGTTAGTAACTCAGTTACTACATTGGAAAAGTAATTAGTTACTCAGCAAAGTAACTGACTTTTTTTTTTATATTCTATAGACGGGACTAGCGAGGGAAGTGAATGCTGCCGCCTCCATCAGCGAGATTGACACCTCGCTAGCCCCATCGTCTGGTATGGATTTAAAGGGGAACCCCTACGCCGAAAAAATGGCGTGGGGGTCCCCCCAAAGTCCATAGCAGACCCTTATTCAAGCACGCAGCCCGGCCAGTCAGGAAAGGGGGTGGGGGCGAGCGAGCGCCCCTCCCCCGAGGCGTACCAGGCCACTTGCCCTCAACATGGGGGAGTGCTTTGGGGAAATCACCCGGTGACCACGCCCCATTCCTATATAAGTGATCGCGCAGTGCTCACAAGGCATTACAGTGGGAGAGAGTGTCATGTCAACATTAGAAGAAGAAGGAAGAAAGAAGAGAGAAGAGGGAAGAAGGACGCAGGAGACCGGGCTCCACCGCTAGTAAAAGAGCTGCAAGAAGGTAGCGGAGGAGCCTAGAAGAAGAACCGGAGAGAGCGGGAGAAGAGGCTGGACACCGGGAGAAGAGGCCGAACAGAGCGGAGAAGTCGGAAGAAGACACCCGAAGTCGGAAGAAGACCCCCCCGGAGCTGATTAATAAATTACTTTAAAAACCCGTGTTGTGTTTTTTTTATTAACACTTTTTTCCCCAGGTGAATGGGTAGGTGTACATCGGAATCTGGGGGCCCCTTATTAAAGGGGGCTCCCGGATTTTGATAAGCCCCCCGCCCGCAGACCCTGACAACCAATGGCCAGGGTTGTTGGGAAGAGGCCCTTGTCCTCATCAACATGGGGACAAGGTGCTTTGGGGTGGGGGGCCGCAGGGCCCTCCCTTCCCAAAAGCACCCTCCCATATTGAGGGCACGCAGCCTGGCTCAGCCAGGCTGGGCTGGGCTGCGTGCTCGGATAAGGGTCTGCTATGGACTTTGGGGGGCCCCCACTCCATTTTTTCAGCGTAGGGGTTCCTCTTTAAATCCATACCAGGCGTTGGGGCTAGCGAGGTGTCAATCTCGCCGATGGAGGCGGTGGCATTCACTTCCCTCACTAGTCGGTCTACCTGATCCTGGGCGGTAGATGTAATTGCAGCAACGCTGGCCAAGTAATGGGAACGGCGTTTCCATGATGGGAAGAGTAATCAGTTAGATTACTTGTTACCCTCTAAAGTAACTGCGTTAAGTAACTCAGTTTATTTTAACTGAGTTACTTATTACATCACTGCACATGGTCACATCTTAGAAACCAGTACCTGAACTGCCCAGTGAAGAGCAGTTTTAAAGTCTTTGTCCACCAGTGTTGGATCTGCTCCTTTCTGTATCAGGATCTGTACATGCTGTGGTCGGTTATGAAATGCTGCCCAGTGAAGTGACGTCATTCTCTGTCATACAAGAATATAGAAAAATTACAGAATGATAGCCTAAAACTTATCTAAACAAAATGTAGGTAGAAAAGGAACTGATTTAAATGACTATTTCAGATAGCACACAAGCATTCAGCACGACAAATTCAACATTTGAATTTACCAGAAGACAATGACATCTTTGAGGAGTTTTCATAAACTGAAGCTTCATCAACAAAACAGATCTTAAATATTTGGCACTTAGTGGCAGGTTTGAAGAAGTACAAATGGTCTGTAGATCTGTGGAACAGGAATGAATGGGAATGATAGGAGTAGGCATGACACCAGCTGAAAAGATTCTGACAAGCATCTGTGCAATTTTGTCAACAATATATTACTGGATAGGGGACTATGCCACTCTGAAGAAAGGTCAGACTTAGAGGAGGCTGCCTTTGCTCTCCTTCTGAAAATTATAGTTGCCTATCTTTTGAGTTACGGTATTTATTTTCTAAGATGCTAACCTAGAATGAGCATGTAGAAAGTGAAGTCAAAAATCTTGATTTTGTTTGGCACTTATATTTTTACCCTGATGAAGCCAATGTATTGAGGAAACATGTTGGGATAAAGATTATGACTTTTTAGCACTTTTTCATTACATCAACTCAAATAAGAAGAGTAATATGGATTGAGAAAGTAAGTGCTAAAGATAGAGGGATAGTAATCAAAGAAAGTAATCTTAAAGCGGTTGTATACCCCGAATTTTTTTTTTTATACACCTGCAGGGCAAAAAGGCATAATGAGCTAGTATGCACCGCATACTAGCTCATTACGAAATACTTACCTTAGAACGAGGCGTCGGTAACTCACCTGGTCCACGCCAAGGGAGCTGACATGTTGTATCAGCGTGTCTTTCGGTTATCGCGGCTCCAGAGCTGAGAGTGGCTGTAGCCACGATGTCGTCACTCCCGTGCATGCGCGCGGGAAACTTCTTTCCAGCAAAGTCCAGAGTCTGACGGGCTTTCAGCCGAGAATCCCCTGTGCGCATGCGCCGCTGAAGTCAGCGGCTCATTGCGAGGGGAATATCTCCTAAATCGTATAGGTTTAGGAGATATTATTTTTACCTACAGATAAGCCTTATTATAAGCTTACCTGTAGGTAAAAGTTAACATTTTGACTATACAACCGCTTTAAGAGTAAAAAGGAAGGGGTGGATGGCACTACCTGTTTCTGAAGAGTGACCTGTCAGATTTAGTTATTATATGACATAAATTAAATTAGGTCCCAATGTCACTACCTATATATATCATATATACTATAAAAAGAACATTTTCACACTATGATTAGTGACATACATACAAAATAATACATATTCAATGTATCAAAAAAGTGAGCAGAAATTAATTAAATAATTAATTAAGGAGCCATACGATATATATTCTTAATTACTTATTTAATACATTTCTGCTCACTTTTTTGATACATTGAATATTTATTATTTTTTATGTGTGCCACTAATAGGGATGAGCCGAACACCCCCCGGATCGGTTCGCACTAGAACTTTCGAACGGACCCCAAATTCGTACGAACTTTAGAACCCTATTGAAGTCTATGGGACTCGAACGTTCGAAATTAAAAGTGCTAATTTTAACGGCTAATATGCAAGATACTGTCCTAAAAAGGGTTTGGGGACCTGGCTCCTGCCCCAGGGGACATGGGTCAATGCCTAAAATGTTTTTAAAAATGGCCGTTTTGGCGGGAGCACTGATTTTAATGACGATTAAAGTGAAAAAAAAGTGAAATATTCCTTTAAATATGGTGCCTGGGGGGTGTCTGTAGTATGCCTGTGAAGTGCCACGTGTTTCCCGTGTTTAGAACAGTCCCTGCACAAAATGACATTAAACGGAAATAACATCATTTAAAACTGCTTGCGGTTTTAATGTTATATCTGGTTCCTGCAATATGGTTGAAAACCATTGAGAAAAATGGCATGGGTAGCCCTCCCTGCCCATTACCAGCCCCTTTGGGTTTTGTACGCATATTAAGGGGAACCCAGTACCCATATTAAAAAAAGGAAATGCGTGTGGCCCCCAGGCCCTATATACTCAGAACAGCAGTATACAGGCGGTGCAAACAAGACAGGGACTGTGTAGGTTTGTTGTGTTAAGTTGAATCTGTTTGTAATTTTCAACCGGTACATTTTTAAAGTGTAGCTCCAGTCAAAAAAACTATTTTTAAAGAGGAAGTAAACCCTGATGGGTTTACTTCCTCTTTTTTTCCCTGCAAAGGTAAAGCATAATGGACTACTATGCATCGCATAGTAGCTCATTATGTGTCACTTACCTGACACAGGAGCCAGCGAAGTCGCCGCTGTCCCCTGTAGTCCGCCGCATCCATATTGCTGGTGGCGTCTCGCAGCTCCGACGAATCACAGCGGCGAAGCCGCGATGACGTCACTCCCGCGCATGCGCACGGGAGTCGCGTCTCGCAGCTCCGCCGCTGCCATTCGGCGAAGCCGCGATGACGTCACTCCCGCGCATGCGCACGGGAGTCGACAAATTAGGCAAATCCATTCTTGGACTTGCCGCATTTAGTGCGCCTGCGCGCCGCTGTCTACGGCGCATGCGCCGTAGACAGCGGTGCCCATTTTCGGGCAAATATCTCCTAAACCATATAGGTTTAGGAGATATTGCTTGGACCTACAGGTAAGCCTTAATCTAGGCTTACCTGTAGGTCAAAGTGGTTTGAAAGGGTTTACTTCCTCTTTACGTTTTTTGGAAAACATAGGGAAGGGTTATCACCCCCTGTATAATTTGTTTTGTCGTACATCTTTTTTCATCTCACTTGCTGTTGTCTCCTTCCGTTTGCAAGTAGGAGATGTTTGTAAGTTGGATGTTTGAAAGTAGGGGCCTGCCCTATATGCTCTGCAGAAATGGCGGAACAAGGTGTTGGTTTTGCCACAACATTGTAAGCCCTGAAAGTGACTCTTGGTGGGCGCTGGAGCGCCCTGCTGTGAACGATTCTATCAAGAATTGTAATTACATGCCATTGTTGAACAGTGGTAGAAAAATTGACCTTTGGTGGTTGTGGTGCTGGTGCCACAACACTATAAGTCCTCACAGTTACTCTAGGTGGGCACTCCTGTGAAATATTATATCAAGAATTGTAATTACATGTCCCTGTTAAACAGGGGCAGAAAAATTGGGCCTTAGGACCTGGTGCTGGTGCCACCACACTGCAACCTCTCCCATATACTCTATTTTTATTGCAGGAATTAGCCCTGCTGCAAAGCATTGCATCAAAAATTGTAATTAAACGCCCCTGTTAAACAGGGGCAGAAAAATTGGGCCTTAGGCACTGGTGCTGGTGCCACGACACTGCAACCTCTCCCACATACTCTATTTTTATTGCAGGAATTAGCCCTGCTGCAAAGCATTGCATCAAAAATTGTAATTAAACGCCCCTGTTAAACAGGGGCAGAAAAATTGGGCCTTAGGCACTGGTGCTGGTGCCACGACACTGCAACCTCTCCCACATACTCTATTTTTATTGCAGGAATTAGCCCTGCTGCAAAGCATTGCATCAAAAATTATAATTAAACGCCCCTGTTAAACAGGGGCAGAAAAATTGGGCTGATGGCATCACCCAGAACCAGAAATTTTCTTCCAACATATCAGCGGAGGAGGAAGAGGATAGACAATCAACATAACAGGACAGTCACTCAGCATCAGCAAAAAAAATTATTCGGTTACATCAGCTTCAGGTGCTTGGTAGCTGTGGGTGATCCAAGACTGATTCATCTTGATGAAGGTCAGTCGATCAACTGATTCGGTGGACAGGCGCACCCTGTGATCGGTAACAAAGCCACCAGCAGCACTGAAGGTGCGTTCCGAAAGAACGCTGGATGCAGGACAGGCCAGTAGCTCAATTGCATACTGTGCAAGCTCTGGCCAGTGATCCATCCTCAAGACCCAGTAAGCCAGAGGATTTTTGGTGGGAAAGGTGTCCAAGTCTGACCTTGCCCCTAGGTATTCCTGCACCATGTAAATCAGACGCTGGTGATGGTTGCTGGAACCGATCATACCTTGGGGCTGCGGACTAAAAAATTGTCTGAAAGCATCAGTCAGACGGCCACCTTCTCCACCGCTCCTTCTGACCGATGCCTCAGCAACACGTTGTCCAGGACCAGGAGTTTGTAACCTCCCAGTCTCTGGGAACGCGTTGCACAGACCTTTCTGCAAGGCCTCCCGGAGATGTCTCATCCTCTGCTCCCTCTGCGATGGCAAGATAAGGTCGGCAACCTTACCCTTGTACCGTGGATCAAGGAGAGTGGCCAACCAGTAATGGTCCCTCTCCTTGATCCGAAGAATACGAGGATCCTTCGGCAGGCTTTGCAGGATCAGGGAGGCCATGCAGCGTAGGTTAGCTGAGGCATTCGGTCCGGAGTCCTCTGGGTCACTAAGGACAACATGATCCGCAGCTACCTCCTCCCAGCCACGTACAAGTCCACGTGTTTCTTGGGACTGTAAATCATCCCTACAAGACTGCTGCTGCTGCTGATGCTGAGTGCCAGCCTCCACCTCCATGCTGACACAATCATCCTCCTCCTCCTCTTCCTACTCCTCATCCTCTTCCTGTGTGATGGGTGGCACAGCAGGAACACTGTCTGGATAAAGGGGGCCTTGAGAGGCAAGGAAGTCCTCCTCTTCCTGCCTCTGTTCTGCCTCAAGTGCCCTGTCCATTATTCCACGCAGCGTATGCTCCAACAGGTGGACAAGAGGTACAGTGTCACTGATGCATGCACTGTCACTGCTCACCATCCTTGTGGCCTCCTCAAACGGTGACAGGACAGTGCATGCATCCCTGATCATGCCCCACTGGTGTGGTGAGAAAAAACCGAGCTCCCCTGACCCTGTCCTGGTGCCGTAGTCGTACAGGTACTCATTGATGGCCCTCTGCTGCGTGTGCAGCCGCTGCAGCATGGCCAACATTGAGTTCCACCTGGTGGGCATGTCACATACAAGGCGGTTCTTGGGCAGGTTCAACTCCTTTTGGATATATGCACCTTACCGCTGACCGCCCTGTCCAGCGAGGCAAGGACATTGCCTTTCACATGCCGGTAGAGAGCCGGAATCGCCTTCCGTGAGAAAAAGTGGCGTTTGGGGACCTGCCACTGAGGAACCGCACATTGTACAAACTCACGGAAGGGGGGCCGAGTCTACCAACTGAAAAGGCAGCAGTTGAAGTGCTAGCAATTTAGCCAAGCTAGCATTCAACCGCTGGGCATGTGGATGGCTGGGAGTGAACTTCTTTCGCCGGTCCAGCAGCTGGGGCAGGGACATTTGTCTGCTATAATCGGACTTGGGTGTACTGCTAGCAGAGTGCCCGGAAGCACTTGGCTGTGACACACCTAATTCTACACCTTCATTCCTCTCAGAGCAGGTTTCAGAGAGGACTGAAGGTCTAGTGGGTTTGGAGATGCCAGCTGATGAGGAGCAAGGAGAGGTCCGCTTTGTTCTTTTGTGTGGGTCTTTGAGGTACACTTGCCAACGAGCTGCATGGCAGGTCAACATATGTCTGGTCAAGCATGTGGTGCCCAAGTGGCTGATGTTTTGGCCACGCGAGATACGCTTGAGACATATGTTGCAAATAGCAGCGGTGCGATCTGATGCACTCGTCTCAAAAAAGGCCCACACTAAAGAACTTTTAGAATAATGCGCAGAGGCAGCGCCCTGCACAGGCGGAGCTCTGCGGTGTGATTCAGTCGGTGTGCTGCCCCTAAGCTGGCCCCCGGAGGGCATCCTGCCTCGTTGGACATGTGCCTCCTCCTCCTCCTCCTCTCTCCTACCAGGCACCCACGTGGAGTTAGTGTCCTCATCATCCCCTCCCTCTTCATCGCTGTAGCAAACCTGGCAATATGCTGCAGCTTGTGGAACATGACTGCCAGATTGCTATCCTTCTTGAGCATCCCCTCTCTCTGCATTCACGCTACTGCCTTCCTCTAGCTGAGTGTCATCATCAGAGCCTACAAAACACTGGGCAACCTCCTGGAGCATGTACCCAACACTGTGCTCAAAGAGTTCAGGAGACTCCTCAGGAGGGCGTGGTGGGTCTAGGGAAGGAGTCACTGATGATGACATTGAGACGAGGGAAGACGATGCGTTGGCAGCTGCTTTGCTAGTACCCTGAGACTGGGTGAGAGAGGATGAGGAGGATGAAGAGGGCTTGGTCATCCACTCTACCAAGTCGTTGGCATGTTGCGATTCAACATGTCCAGCTGCCGAAAACAAGGACAAGTGTGTCCCATGGCCACGTGCTGATGACAATGCACCACGTCCACGACCAGCACTGTTGTCTCTAGACACAGAGCCTGCTTGCCCTCTTTTATCGGCTCGCGCCTGTCTGCCTCTCCTTGCTGGCCTTCCAGACATGGTAATGGCCTGATGGGAGTTCGGTAAAACAGCAGTTGGGTAGTGTATATTGTGCTGGAGGCACACAACACCCACTAACTCCTGCAGATGCCTTTATTATAGAACACCAGAGATAAAGGGGTATACTGTACTGGAGGCACACAACACCCACTAAGCCCTGCAGATGGCTCTATTAGAGAACAGCAATAAAGGGTAGATACAGGTGTATATTGTGCTGGAGGCACAAAACACCCACTAACTCCTGCAGATGCCTTTATTATAGAACACCAGAGATAAAGGGGTATATACAGATGTATACTGTGCTGTGCTGGAGGCACACACAACTTCCAATAACTCCTGCAGATGGCTCAAATAGAGAAGAGCTATGTAGGTGGATATAGCGGTGTGTACTGGGTACAGAGCATGCAGACAGCTCGCACAAGATCCTAACACTACTGACTGCAAGCTCTATTATAAAAGATAGATCACTAGCTATATAGGTGAGGTGAATATAGCGGTGTATACTGCGGTCAGGGCACGCAGACAACAACCACTACAGAAGAGCAAGATCGAAAATCGGCCGATAACGATCGGTGTATACTGTGTTGAAGGTACACAGAACACCCACTAACTGCTTCAGACGCCAACACACTACACAAGGCCGCCGTGCTGGCGGCCTTATATAGTGTGGGGTGTGTACTACACAGCCTGAGCTATGATTGGCCACAGGCATCCTGCCTGTGGCCAATCATGGCTCTCCTCGCTGCTGGGGCTGTGATTGGCCAAGCATGCGGGGTCACAGTGCATGCTTGGCCAATCATGAGCCAGCAATGCACTGTGATGACGCAGTGCATTGTGGGCCGTGAGCGCCACACGAATTTGGCGCAAACGGCCCATAACGTTCGGAATTCGCCGAACAGGCGAACAGCCAATGTTCGAGTCGAACGTATGTTCGACTCGAACACAAAGTTCATCCCTAGTCACTAATCATAGTGGGAAAAATGTATTTTTATAGTTTATATGATAGATATAGGTAGTGACATTGGGACCTATTTTAATTTCTCTTCATATGTCATATAATAACTAAATTGACAGGTCACTCTTCAGTTACAGGTAGCACCATCCACCCCTTCCTTTTTACTCTTATCCATTTGCAGAGCTGCCTTTTGGAGAGCTCTTTTTGGGGAGGCTGAAACCTACATAATCCTAACCACGGTACCGCTATATATAATTCATTAAGACCCCTTTCACACCACATCGCCCATAGCGTGGGCGGTAAAATGACGCTATTTTTAGTGGCGCTTTACCGCCGGATTTGTGGTGCATTTCGGCCGCTAGCGGGGCGCTTTTACCCCCCGCTAGCTGCCGAGAAAGGGTTAAAACCACCAGCAATATGCCGCAATGGCGGCGTTTTGCCGGTGGTATTACAGCGCTGCCCCATTGATTTCAAAGGGGGGCAGAGGTGGAGGAGCGGTAAACACACCACTCCAAAGAAGCTGCTGGCAGGACTTTTCCCTGACGTGCTGCCAGCGCACCGATGTAGTGTGAAAGCCCTCGGGCTTTCACACTACAGACAATGGTCCAGATTTTTTAGGGCGGATTGCAGGCACTATTTCTAACGCTATAGCACCTGCAAAACGCCCTGGTGTGAAAGGGGTCTAAAGAAGGTAATCTGCTCCCTTCCTTGTAGACTAGGACACAAGATGAATCAAAAAATAGTTGCCACATAATATTGTACATTAATGTACTTTGATATACATATCGTATTTGCCGGTGTATAAGGCGACCCGGCATATAAGACGACCACCTAATCTTACAGGACAAAAACGCTTTTAAAACTGTACTTACCGTATAAGACGACCAGGCTTCCGAGGCTTCATATTTCTTCCTTCTTCCTGCTTTTGCTGGAGCCAATCACGGCGAGCGATGTATTCTATTAATGAATACAAAGCCTGCTTGGATTGGCAGAGGCTGTAACATCATCAGCCCGCGCCTCTCTGACTCTCAAAGCCAATCCGAGCAGGCTACTCTGTAGCCTGCTCGGATTGGCAGAGGTTGTTACTCCAGTCCGAGCAGGCTCTGTATTCATTTGAATACATTGCTCACCAGGATTGGCTCAGCGGTATATACTGTATGTAGCCGAAGCTACATACAGTATTACCGAACACCAGGCAGGCATCTGAGGTTCTGACGCGTTGTATAAGACGACCCCTGCTTTTTGGCCAGTTTTTTTACATGTAAAAGGTCATCTTATACGCCGAAAAATACGGTATATGGTTTAAAAAAAGTTAATAAAGGTTATGTTTTATAGGTCAAGGTTTGACATATAAGCTGCCCATCCTAACTGATATAAAAAAACATAATTTCCTAGTGACTTCCTAGGAAGCAGAGCCTGTTTTATCAACAAAAAACATTGAAAGGGCAATAGATTCCCTTAGTCTAGGTTCACAGCTATGTGATTTTTTGTGCATTTTCCATCTTCCAGAAAGGCACTACAGTTCATTAACATGGTTTCCTATGGTACATGTTCACATCTATGCGTTTTTCATCCGATGCGTTTCTGGAAAGGGTCAGGGACTTTTTTTCCCCACAGCAGATTGTGTTTCCTGTGTTGCGTTTTTTTTAATGCAATTATTTTTTTTGTAATGCAAACTGTATCAGCTGTTTTTATTAGTTTGATAAAGGAATTGTAAAAAAAACTCTTGCACTATCTTTATCCACTGGGATCTGGGGGCCCCCTGTTAAAGGGATCTTCCAGATTCTGATAAGTCTACCCTTGTTTGCAAGCACAGAGGCAAGACGTTTCTTTTAGTTGGTTACCAGGTTTGCACACATCTCAGGAGGGATTTTGGTCTAATCTTATTTACAGATCTTCTCTAAACCCTTAAGGTTTCTTGGCTGTTGCTTGGCAAATCGAAGTTTCAGCTCCCTCCATAAATTTTCTATAGGATTACTGTCTGGAGACTGGCTAGGCCTCTTCATGAACTTAACCACTTTCATACCGGGCATTTTAACCCCCTTCCTGCCCAGGCCAATTTTCAGCTTTTAGCGCTGTCACACGTTGAATAAGAATTGTGCGGTCCTTATATGTTGTACCCAAATTAATCATTTTTTTCCCCACAAATAGAGCTTTCTTTTGGTGGTATTTGATCACCTCTGTGTTTTTTATTTTTTGCGCTATAAACAAAAAAAGTGTGGCAATTTTGAAAAAAAAAAACACAATATTTATTACTTTTTGCTATAATAAATATCCCAATTTTTTTTTTCAAAAAAAATATTTTTTCCTCAGTTTAGGCTGATATGTAGTCTTCTACATATTTTTGGTAAAAAAAAAAAAAAAAAAAAATCGCAGTAAACGTATATTGATTGGATTACGCATTTTTTTTTTTACTAGTAATGGTCGCTATCTGCGATTTTTATTGTGACTGCGATATTGCGGCAGACATATTGGACACTTTTGACACTATTTTGGAACCAGTGACATTTAAAGAGCGATCAGTGATATAAAATGCATTGATTGCTATATAAATGTGACTGGCAGGGAAGGGGTTAACACTAGGGGTGCTTAAAGGGTTAACTGTGTGTCCTAGGGAGTGATTCTAACTGTAAGGTGAGGGGACTCACAAGGAGAGGAAACCTATCGGTGTTGCCCTGTAATGGGAACACACGGATCAGTCTCCTATCACCTGACAGGACGTGGATATGTGTGTTCACACACACAGATCCACGTCCCTGCTCTGTAACGAGCAATCGTGGGTGCCCGGCGGACATCGTGGCCGCAGGGCACATGCACCAAGTGATGCGGCGGGCGCGCGTGCGCCGCCCGCAATGCAGGGAATCCCAGGATGTTATATGATGCTGGAGGGATCGAGGATTCCTGCGGGCATCATATGACAATAGAGTGGTAGGGAAGTGGTTAATGTGCTTCCTTTTTGAGCCTCTCCTTTGTAGCCTTGGTGGTATGTTTTGGATCATTGTCATGCTGGAAGACCCATCCACGACCCATCTTCAGTGTTCTGGCTGAGGGAAGATGCTTCTCAACCAAGATTTTACAATACATGGCCCCTCCATTGGCCCCTCAATGTGGTGAAGTCAGCCCATACCTTTAGCAGAGAAACAACCCCCAAAATATAATGTTTCCACCTCCGTGCTTGACTGTAGGCATGGTGTTCTTAGGGTCATAGTCAGCATTTTTCTTCCTCCAAACACGATGAGTCGAGTTAATGCCAAAGAGCTAAATTTTGGTCTCACCTGACCACAGCATTTTCTCCCAATCCTTCTATGAGTCATTTTGATATTTACTGATAAACTTGAGATGGGCCTGTGTGTGTGCCTTCTTGAGGAGGGCGACCTTGCGGGCACTGCAGGATTTCAATCCATGGTGGCGTTTTGTGTTACCAATGGTTTGTTTTATGACTGTGGTTCAAATTGCCTTGAGATCATTCACAAGCTGCTTCCATGTAGTTTGGGGCTGATCTCTCACTTTTATCATGAACGTCCTTACCCCATGAGGCAAAATCCTGCATGGAGCTCCAGACTGAAGTCGACTGATGGTTAATTTGTATTTCTTCTATTTGCGAATAATCATTCCAACAGTTGTCTCCTTCTCACCAAGCTTCTTGCTGATGGTCTTGTAGCCCATTCCAACCTTGTGCAGGTCTAGAGTCTTGACCCTGACATCTTTTGATAGCTCATTGGTTTTGCCCATGATGATGGGTTTGATTAGAAAGAGATTGCGGGAACAGGTGTCTTTTTTTACACATAACAAGTTGTCATTAGGAGAACCACCTTAAAAGAGGAAGAGTGCACAGGACACTGAACAGCTCTCAGTTTCTACATGGTCAACTTTTTTAACAGATATAACCAGGGCTGTGCTGCTAATGAGGCCAGTTAAAGAGGCCACCTCAAGTGGCACTCATGGAGACATGGCAGGGGTGGCACTGTCTATGCTGTACACTCTGTGCACAATGCATGTTCAACCTTGTGTACTTTGGCCTCCTTGCATAGCATCATTAGTTGTTATTGTACAGGTGGCCATCTGCAGCATAATAATGACATGGTGTGGCCCACCTGCCTGCATCTTAGCAACCAATTACACTATGCAGCTCAGAAGCATCCTAGCAACCAATGACACTGTACAGACTGACCACTAACATTCTAGCAACAAGGAACAGAGGAAGAGGGGGGTTAAAGAGCAAAGAGCAAATAAGTTAAGTGTTAGGCCACGTACACACGGGCGGATTGTCTGCCTAACTAAGTTCGTCAGATAATCCGACAGACAGTCCGTTCAAAATTTGCATGAACGGACTTGACCACACACGATGAGCAGACAGTCCGCTGAAAGCGTGCACGATGACGTGTACAGCATGTACGACGGGACTAGAAAAACGACGTCCTATACACTGCAATGCAACCTTCGGCCGTGTAAATCCTTTCTGAGCATGCGCCATACTTAGTCCGTCCAACTTGCCTACACACGAGCGGACTGTCCGCTGAAACCAAGTTTGGACGGACAAAACCAAGTTTGAACGGACTGTCTTACGGAAATTCCGTAAGGCCGCGTACACACGCGTGGACTGTTCGCCCAACTTTGTCCGTCAAACAGTTTCGGCAAACAGTCCGCTCAAACTTAGCATGGACGGACATGGCCACACACGACGGACGAACAGTTTGCTGAAACCGTGCACGATGACGTGAACGGCACGTACGACGGGACGAAAAATACGACGTCCTATACACTGCATTATAGCTTTCGGCGTGAAAATCCTTTCTGAGCATGCGCGCAACTTAGTTTGACGAACAAGCCTACACACGAGCGGACTGTTCGCTGAAACAAGGTTTCAGCGGACAGTTTTTTCGGAAATTCCGAAAAACCTTGTCCGTCAAACTGTCCGCTGAAACTGTCCGCTGAAAGCCCACACACGAGCGGACTGTCCGCCCAAACACTGTTCAGCGGACAAAGTTGGGCGAACAGTCCGCCCGTGTGTACGCGGCCTTAGACTTTGTTCGTCAGACTGTCCACTGAAAAAGTCCGCTGAAGCCCACACACGAGCGGATTGTCCGCTGAAACACGGTTCAGCGGACTAAGTTGGACAGACAATCCTCCCGTGTGTATGCGGCCTTAGAGTTTACATATATTTTAAAAATAATCCTAACTGTCTAACTCTAAACTGTTATTTTTATCCCAAGTTATGAAGAATCCATTGTTTGGTTTTTGTAAGCAGTTGAGTAGAGCTGGGAATTCTGGAGAGAAAATTTTACCAATGGGACACTAAGACACATTTACAAAGCCAGTGTATGACTTAACCTGCCAGCATCCACAAAAACACATCATCAATTTTGGCTAAAGTTGGCCTTTATCTTTTGAATTTTATCACTGGTCCCTGCGAGGATTAGAGAAAAACGTGTTTATGTGGTTTCCAAGTCAGGTGTTAGCTTTTGTTTTCTAAACTGACAGCTTGGCTAGGCTGCATTATTCCTTGGCAAACGTTTTTAATAATTAGCGCTGTTGTTTGGACGCAATGCTAATTAATAATCCAGTGTTTGCTGTATTATGTCTTAATTTACAGTGAACAAAAAAAAATTTGCTGACAGCAGTCATTTTCATTTGCTGCATATTCTTCATCATCAGCTCTTTAATTTATTGTGACAGCTCAATCCAGTTGTTTATTACCTGTTACACTTTATCATGGCCAGTCTTTGAGACTGAATGACTGATTAAGCAATAATTGAATAAGATGAAGTCTTTAGTTTATGTGCCGAGTAACAGTCACCCTTAACACTGTGCATCCAAATTCCTTTTAAGGGATTTTTTAAAATAGAAGCATCAGTGCAGTTACATTTCAGAAGGCAGCAATTTGTAAACTATGACAGACACATGTCAGCTATATAGACTATATATGGGGGTCCCTTTATCCCTTATCTGTAAAGTTCAGCTGCAAGTATTTTATATAGAAACACGCTTTTTAGTCAAGGTAAACATCTATGCGGTTGATGCATTTTTCAGGCATTTTTTTGTGTTTTTAAACCTGCGTTTTTGATGTTTTGTGAATGCATTTTGCATTTTTTTTCTGTTCACTTTAAAAACACTGTATATACAGTGGGGAAAAAAATAATTATTTGATCCCCTGCAGATTTTGTAAGTTTGTCCACTTACAAAGACATGAAGGATCTATAATTTTTATCATAGGTGTATTTTAAATGACAAAGACAGAATATCAACCAAAAAAATCCAGAAAAAACACATGATACAAATTTTATACAATGAGTTGCAGTTCAGGGACTAAAATAAGTATGTATCCAAACTCTAGCAGCTATTGCTATCTAACCCAAGCGCCACATTTTTTGATTTTTTTATGAGCCTATTCAAACTGAATGGGAAGTCGATAAAACCTCAAAACGTACAAAAGAATTCAGAATCCTGCAATTCAGCGCAATACAACGCAGTGCAAATGCCAAATGTATTTGTTGCTGTGTGCTTTAAATCAATGATGCAGTATTGATGTGCTTTGCGGTGCAATTCATTTTACATTGCAATGCACATTACACCCATACACAATGGGATACATTATAATGTGGGTCGTGATGATGAATAACGTTTGTTCTGGAATGAATGATCTTTGAGTATGATAGCTGGTTCCTCTTGGAACCATTGTTGACCTAGTTCTTTCAAAAGAGAAAAACACAATAACCACATTAACATTCTAACACTTTGTTATTACAAGAACATGTGTTCAGGACAGTCCCCTATACACAATGATTATACTGAATCTATAGGTATGGGCACTTCGATTAATTATCATCTACAGTATTTTCCATAAATATTTGCAATGGAGAACAGAAAATCAGCCAAGTTGACAAAAAAAAGAAAGAAAGAAAATACCACCCACCTCATTGTCCTGATGATTAATCTCACTTAAAGTTGATTGCTGCAGAAGTACAGACAAAAGCCTAAAATAAGACAATAGACAATTTGTTTAAAAATACTGAAACAGAATCTGAGAATGTCTGGAATGTTCACCGATCAGTCATAACTTTATGACGACTGACAGGTAGAGTGAATAACATTGATTATCTCCTTACAACAACACCTGAAAGTCAGTGGAATATATTAGGCAGCAAGTAAACATGTTATCAGTGATGTTGATACATTGAAAGCAGAAAAAATGGGGATTGCAGTTTGGTGTATGTGGCTGCGTGGCCGCTGACTAGACATGGTGCCAATACTGACCCATGCCCACAGCCAAAAGTCCCTCTAATGGGCTTGTGAGCATTAGAACTGGACCACAGAGCAATGGAAGAAGGTGGTCTGGTAAAAAGAATCACATTTTATTTTAAATCATGTGGATTGCCAGGTGCGTATGCCTTTCTTATTTGAGGAAGAGATGTCACCAGAATGCATTATGGAAAGAAGGCAAGCTGGTGGAGGCAGTGTGATGCTTTGGGTAATATTTTGCTGGAAAACCTTGGTCCTGCCATTTGTAAGGATATTATTTAGACATGTACCCTTACCTAAACACTGTTGCTGACCAAGTACACCCCTTCATGGAAACAGTATTCCCTGACGTCAGTGGCCTCTTGCAGTAGGATAATGCACCCTACCTCACTGCAAAAATGGTTCAAGAATGGTTTGATGAACACAACAATGAGTTTGAGGTATTAAATTGGTCTAGAAATTCTCCAGATCTCAATCTAATTGAGCATCTATGGGATGTGCTAGAAAAATAAGGTTGATCCATGGAGAACCCACCTCACAATTACATGACTTAAAGAGGAAGTAAACCCTAATGGGTTTTACTTACTTTTTTGTTCCCTTCAAAGTAAAAGCATATTGGGCTAGTATGCACTCAGTCAGGATCCATTCAGACTGGCCTCTCAGTGAGCCGCTAGAGCCTGAGCCAGCCACTTCCGCCCCCTGCACAGCTCAGTGCTCCAGTGAGTATTGGAGGGGCAGAGCAGAGAGCCGGTGACTGACAGTCACCGACTCTCTGCTCACTGAAGACTCTAGATGAGTATGATTTTTTGTTATTTTCGGGTCCCAGACTTCTCTTTTAAAGGCCAGCTGAAGTTTCTAGCTTCTTTTAACTGCCCAGCAATAAAAAAAAGCAGTACTCTGGAATATTCAACCCATCTCTGATGCTGTCCTTTGCAAACTAACTAAGGTATGTCACAAAGCTTCCCAGGACTCACAGGAGAATGCTTCAATGTAATTATGCAGTTGTGTTCTCTGCAGGACACTCCAGAGAAAGAAAAGGACTGAAGATCCATTGAAAAAAAAAGTAGGCAACCCCAGTGTGTTCTTTTGAGGTTGGGAGCAGAAAATGGAGGACAAGGCGCCAACCAGGAGCTAAACCTAAAATCAAGAAACACCTATTCTTGATCGCTTCTTGTATTTGTATTTCTTTATCAAATTGTTGGGCAAAATTTTGTAATTTGCCCTAAAATTTCACATTTTATTTTTCTGTTATGATACAAGTTCTCATACTGGTTGATGTGCTTACTTGATTTACTTGAATATAATACTATAATTAAAGCGGAGGTCCACCCTAAAGTGGAGCTTCTGCTCATTGGAACCCTCCCCCCCTCCGGCGCCACAATTGGCACCTTTCAGGGGGGAGGGGGGTGCAGGTACCTGTACAGTACAGGTATCTGCACCCACTTCCGGCGTGGATTCTGCAGAAGCTACGTCCCTTTCCGCAGAATCTACGCCTCTTTCCGAGGGTCCCCCGCTGCCTGCTGGGATACACACGGATCCCAGAGACAGTGGGGACCATCCTTATTGCGCAGAGCGACTCGCGCATGCGCAGTAGGGAACCGGGAAATGAAGCCGCAAGGCTCCACTTCCTGATTCCCATACCCAAGATGGCGGCGGCAGCACCCGAGAGACGATCGAGAGATCGGCTTCGGGTGCCGACATCGCGGCCGCGCTGGGCGGGTAAGTGTCATTATTTTAAAAGTCAGCAGCTGCAGTATTTGTAGCTACTGGCTTTAAAAAAAAAAAAAAAAACGGCGGACTCCCGCTTTAAATTGTTATGATTGAGACATTGCTTTTACAGTGTTACATATAACTGATAAGAGAACAATGACATTGTAAAATAAGCTTCACGTACCTGACATCAGCTTCAGCAGTGGCCGCATGCAGGGGAAGTCTCCCATTTTTATCTGGTATATTCTGCTTGGCACCATTCCTGAGCAAACTAACACAGCCTTCCAGCCATCCCTGTAAGTGACAAGTGATATTAGCTTGCTTCTTTGTAACATTACTGTAACCTGCTGCCAGCCTCAGTTAATGAACCCCTATACCCTGAGACAGTCTTCCCCACCCTTTTATCCTTGAGAAACTCTTAACAAGTTTTTTTTATATTTTATTTAGTTTTGGATTTAGAAAAGAAGGGTTAAAATCCTTTCACATTTGTTCATTACTGCCTGTTACCCATTAGCAACACTTCAATTCACTTCCTGTTATGAGGCACAACAGGAAGTGTGAGGAAATCTCTGCAAAGTAAGCAAATATTCCCTCATAGCCAGATGTCAGGAAAAGGTGCCCACCTCTTGTTGTGGGGACAGCTCTAAAAATTTGGATTTCCCCTCAGTTTCTGGTTTCATGACAATGGTCAACAGTACAAATAGAGAACGTCGGACAGCGGGGAGACATCTATAAAAACATGACAGGTATTCCAACTCTTTCCTCATTCTCCAAAACTGAGGAAAAATGTTGGTTATCCATACAGTTTAATTAAAATGTTCATAATTCAAGGGTTAGGGTTTAGGCCAGAGACCTTCTGGTGCCTTCGTCAATTATTTGCCTGGCCTCCTGAGGCTTGTAATTGTGCTTCTGTTTACTATTAAAACATAATCTGCTAATAGATGTAGAAATCTAAAATAATATTTGTGATTTTATTTTTTTTAATAAAAGGAAATCTGTCTTATCACTTTCGTACAGCTGCATTCAAATATCACCAAGACCGTCTGCCGTTTCGGCGTACCGGATATCTTTAGACCTCTCCATCATTGGAAATACAACAAACAAGCAAACTTCAGAGAATGAGTCATTGCTTTCATCACCTTCCAAGGAGCAAGATTTGAGCTCATATGTCAGGTTTCTAGTCATTGAACAGACAAGATGTTCAGAGAAGTGAAAGAATTAATATATGACCTTTCAAAGTTCTGTGATGTTGCCGTACATGGCTACAAAGGTCTCTGACAATTACACCTCCAGACAGATTGATATTTTCTTCTCCACACTCATAATTTAGCCATTGTAACCACTGTTGTCACAGAGGCCTTTCAAGCCCTATGCTTTTGTATCCCTATCATGGCCAGCTTAAGAACACTGAAGGATAAATGAACAGTCATTTTATATAAAAATGATCACAGCTGTGACACTGATTGTAAGCTAGAGGACAAAATGGTAGCCACAATCCTCCTTCTAACAAATTAGTGGTCTATGGCAACATTACTCACAGCAATTATACTTTCCCCTGCTGTTTCGTTTGCATTTTAGAATGGCTATAATATATTTCAGAGACCCCCGAAAATCTGTTCTTTTCACTAATCTGTTACAAAGCTTTTATATTATGCGTATATGATGTATTTGCAAGCTTGGAGCAATCTGTAGACACAGCTGTACTGCCGCCACCAGTTTCAATTTGACATTAGGCATACTTTGAAATGTTCCAGTTTTGCCACAATGGATATTTCAAAACCTGCATAAGGTTGCGGCACTGATGTACTCTTATCAATAATTTGCCTAATATGGCTAATGACTTCCAACATACAAGCTGGTCCTCATGCACCAATGTGTAACTACCTTAACCGCTTAAGAATCACCCCACGTACATTTACTGCGGCAGGGTGGACCTTAAGTGCAAAATCACGTACCTGTACATGTTTTTTTTCCCAGGGCGCTTGCATGCCCCGAAGCCCCGCTCCCGCTGTGATTGGACACAGCAGGAGACAATCAGCAGGTCCGGGGGACCTGATGTCCGCTGAAAACCCAGCGATTGTTCGAAGAGAGGCAGAACTGCGGTCTGTAAACTGTATGTAAACAAGGCAGATTGCTGTTCTGCTAGTAAGGAAGATGGAGATCTTGTGTTTCTGCTAAGCGGAAACATGGATCTCTGTCTTCCAAGAGTGCAACCATCCCCCACACAGTTACCAAACACTCCCAGGGAACACAGTTAACCCTTTGATCGCCCCTGATGTTAACCCCTTCCATGCCAGTGTCATTTGTACAGTGACAGTGCATTTTTTTTAGCACTGATCACTGTATTGGTGTCACTGGTCCCCAAACTGTATCACATTTGTCCGCCAAAATATTGTAGTCCTGTTAGAAATCGCTGATTGCTGCCATTACTAGTAAAAAAATAAATAAAAAAAAAGTCCATAAATCTATCCCATGTAGACGTGATAACTTTTGTGCAAACCAACATGCTTATTGGGATTTTTTTTTACCAAAAACATTTAGCAGAATACATATTGCCCTAAATTGATGAAGAAATTAGATTTTAAGAATTTTTTATTTTAAGAAATTTTTATTGGATATGTTTTATAGCAGAAAGTAAAAAATATCGTTTTTGTTCTCAAACTTGTCGGTCTGTTTATAGCTCAAAAAATAAAGAAATAGTTTTTTTTGTTTTTGTTTATAGCACAAAAAATGAAGAGCAGAAGTGTTCAAATACCACCAAAAGAAAGCTCTATTTGTGGGGAAAAAAAGAACATCATTTTATTTGGGTACAGTGTCACATGAGGGCGCAATCATCAGTTAGTTAGTATTGCAAAAAATGGCAGTTTAGGAAGGGGGTAAAACCTTTGGGAGCTGAAGATGTTAAATCAGAACTCCAGTCTGATACAGTCTATGCCCTTGTACACACGGTCGGGGAATCCGTCGGAATGTGTCCTATCGGACCGTGTTGTCGGATAATCCGACTGTGTGTGGTATGCATCGGACTGATTCCGTCGGAATGTCCGTTGGACCCAATTTTCCAACTTGTTGGAAAATTTTCCGACAAACTGGTCCGATACATACTCTGATCATGTGTAGAGAATTCCGATCGGACAAAGTGCCACGCATGCTCAGATCAAATTCCTACACCAAAGCTATTGGCTACTAGCCTGAATGTAGTCCCGTCGTAATGAAATAACGTCATCACGTTCTGAATGATCGGATTTTCTGACAACTTGGTCCGACCGTGTGTATGCAACAGTTTCGGACACAATCCGTCGGACAAAATCCGTCGGACAAAATCCAACGGATTTGGTTGGCAGAATGTTCAACCGTGTGTACAGGGGCTATAGTTTTTTTAACCCCAAAAATGTAAAACATTTAAGAAAACAAAAAGGTCACACCCTTATGATTAAACTCTCCCCTATATCTTCTCTTTTACCATCACTTTCAAACCATTGTCTGCAGTTCTACCTGCCTGATGTATATTGTGAAAAGTTGGGGAATTTGTAGCGAAATAGTGAGTCTACTCCAGAAGTACATTTCAGGGCTTTTTCTGCCCACTTTTATTTAAAACAAAGAAAAAAGTTCACACAAGAATAATTTTCGATGCAAGGTTCTCACCATCAATGCAACAAAACATAGAATTCAGCTTCGTGGCTGTCTTTGCAGCTTCACTGCTCAGCCCTCATGTCTTGGTCCTCCAAACCATCAAAAACACAGTCCCAGTGCTCGTACACAAATTGCTGTACCTTTGTCAGTTTGATTTGTTTCTCCTGCAGCTCCCAGCTGCAGTCTTGGGCCTTTGTCTGTCTTGATCTGGACAGTATCGTGCAATGTGCACATAACAGTTCCATTTATACATTGAACTCTTAGGGAGGGTGGGGCCATTGACCTCTAACCCTGTCTCTAACATATATCCAGCACACACCTGCATCATTAGTGTGCCTGTTTCCTGCAAAATCTGGTCCAGACTGCCATTTTAAACAGTATCCACGCATCATTCCTCTCTCTTACCACTAGCCTTTTACCACCCACTGAAGGAGCTAATACCCCAAGCATATTCTGGTCTTTCATCATAGTACACACTCACACATGCACACACTGATAGAGAACAGCCCGGTTGCAGATACATGTGGCCCTCTTGAGCCACAGCATTCCTCTTTGCAAGGTGGAGTAGCCCAACTCTAGTCTTCAAACCATACTGACAACTCGCTCACATACACAACCTTTCTTCGGTAACTACTTCTCCACACCACTATCCTTTCCTTTATGGGGCAGACTGAACTCTGCCAAACAGCATCTTCTGGACTTGCCAATATGGATGTCAACAACTGGCTGTCTCCCTCCATCCCCGTCAATATGGCTCTCAGGCTGGTTTTTGTTGATACCACCAATGGCCGCCATTGATGTAAGCTATGCAGTCGTTTAGAATTTTGATTTCAAATGATTATGTTAATTATGCACAATATCTGATTTTTGCTTTTTTGCTTAATGATAACAGTGTTGTCCCCTCAATATCATAAGGTACAATTCAAACAAAATGTGTTAACCGTTAAGAATTGGACAAGACTACTTGGATCATCCGATAATTATTATATTATCTTGTGTCATGATGCCCTGTATTGTTTGAGGGATATAATTTGTAGAGGTATGTTAATCTTATTTTGGTTATTTATAAGCCTTCTTAACATGACCAATTTTAACCTATTTATAATGCAATGTATTTTTATATAAGTTGATGCGTCTCATGTTGCGCCTTTAAAATCCACCAAGTTATTTTTGTTGGTGTTTTTGTTTTATGGTAAAAAATCAGATCACCTTGGAATGTCTACTTTCCAAAAAGGGGCTATTTCAAGGGTTTTTCTACTGCTCTGCCATTTTTATTTGCTATGTTTTATAACAGAAAGTAATCAAAACTATTTTTCTTTTTAAATGTTTTTGGTCTTTTTCCCGTTATATAGTAAAAAATAAAAACCCAATACTTACTAAATACTACCAAAGAAAAGCTCTTTCAGACTCATAAAAAACTGAATTGGGTACAGTATTGCATGACCGATTAACTGTCAGTCATTTATAGATGTATTCAGTCCTACATTGATTCCAACCTCTTAATTAAGGGGTAGGTTCTCAGTCTGTGATTTCTTACTTAAGGCTAGATTCACATTTGTGCTTTGTGTGCAAAATCACGTGCAATTCCACAGTACATAATAAATGGGCATCTCTTCTGCAGATGTGCAGAAGTGCCATTAACTCTTAATTGCACCCCAATGTACCTTTGCCAATGGTACAGTTCGTTTTGATGCAGCACAATTTAAAAAAAGGGTCATACACTTCTTGTAGGGCAGCTCACTGAAATGAATAAACTGCCATGAATGCAACATGCAAACATATGTGTGGACCTTTGCATCTGCATAGATGTGAAAGGATCCTAAGGCCAAAGACACTCATTCTAGTGAGCTGAAAAGGAGAGAAGCGCAGCAGCTCAAACAACGGCAATGATCTTGCATATAATAAACTGTTCATGAATATTCAATATGCCCTCTACCATCTTCACCAAGGAAGGATGAATAAGTATCATGATTGTTAGAAGTGCACATAAACATATTTACATGCAAAAGAAAAACAATAACAATTATAATGAATTTATAATAATGAAAAATATCCCCTTTACTGCAAGGGATACTTTCATGATGTTCATTTAATATAGGCAGATAATGAAGAAATAATTAAGTACATACAGGTAGTTAATGATGAACATGGAACAAGGTTTATAATAGAAACCAATATAAATGACCTAAATCTTGAAGTAGATGTTCTTGTAAACCATGTACCAAATTACTATTTAAAGGTGGACTCATGTATTCCCCTATAAAGATTACATTTTCTTACCAGGTACGTGGCAAGTGATAGACTTGTTCTTCCACAGGCATCTTGTGTATTTATGTTAGCTCCCATTTTCAGCAGCAGTTTCACTGTATCGACCTGTCGTCCGGAGACAGCGTGCATCAGTGGTGTGCAACCTGAAGATGAAAAGTCAACAATGGGCATCCAAAGGTTTGTTAGAGTATGTTGCATGACAAATATCGCTATAGCATCTTTTAATTTAGGAAAAAAAAAAGTACATATTATCCATGGCAATTATAACATGGACTTATTTAAAGGGTCGGCCTTGCCAAAGCAGATCTTTCATCTACATGTGACAACTGTTTAATTAAAGTAGAACTGAGGCAAAACTTTTTTCATAAAAAAAACTATATCAGTCAACATCCGTGGAAAATAAAATAAAGTAAAAAAAGACAGCTTGCAGTGAGGCCAATATGCAACAAATCCTCCAAAGTCAACCAATATATAAAGTGCAGCACCTATAGTATAACTATTTGAAAGTACAAAAGTGTTATATAACAAATTAAGTGCAATTCCTCATATGAATAAATAGATGTAAAATGTGCAATTCATCCACCAATAGTCCAATTCCTTAAAATGATAGCTCCTCAATTTCAAGTATAACAGGTAAGTATATAAAAACTTAAACAGCAAGTTCATGTAAAGTGCAGACAATCTCCACAACTATTATGTGGATCGATGAACAAACATTGTACGTATCCACCATGCAGATTACCACCACCAGCCCTCCACATTCACCAGAAAATATGGCTGCATTGACAAACAGCAAAAGCGCTTAGTTGTATCACCCAGGCAACTCTACAATTCCTCAGGTTGTGGTCCCTTTAAGATGTCACAGCTATACAGGATAAATGCTCACAAAACAAAGATCTCTCATGGTGCAGCATTTAAAAAAAGTTTTAGAACAAAGCACATAAAAGCAGTTTAAAACTAAACAACAGTAGCCAACAACTTACAGCTATGGCTGCCACATACATGCTGTCAGTACACTGTAATTCCTCCCAACAGATTTTGCACTATAACGTGTCTTCAGGGGTCAAATGTACTGCATTATTTTCATGTAGTATATATTGAAAATCTCATCTTGCCCAATTAGAGCTGAATAAAAGCCCACCATCTTGTTGTAGTCCGGTGGCCTGGTGGGCGTTTTTTATCTCTAATTGAGCAGAATTAAATTCTCTATATATTTACTACATTAAAATAATGCAGCACATTCTGACCCCTGAAGACACCCTATAGCGCAAAACCTGCTGCAAGGATTTACTTTGTGCTAACGCCACGCCACCGCATTTATGGTATATGGCTGCAATAGCTGTAAGTTGCTGGCCACTGTTTAGTTTTAAACAGCTTTTATGCGCTTTGTGTTAAAAATTTTTAATGAATGCTACAGCATGAGTGATCCTTGTTGCTCCAGTATATAAGCATTTATCCTGTATAGCTGCAGTATCCATTTTCCTGTCCTGGATGGTACTCTAACCAATGTTGCAGCCAGTGAGAAGACATCTTAAAGGGGCTGCAGCCTGAAGAATAGTAGACTTGACTGAGTGATACAACCAGCGCTTTGCTGCATAAAACCATATAGTCATATTTTCTGGTGTGGAGTACTGATAATGGAAATCTACACCGTGGATACACACAGTGTTTGTTCACTTTACATGAACTGGCTGTTTTTTAGGTTCATTAAAACTTGAAAATTTCCCTTCACTTCCTGTCTCATAACCAAAACAGGAAGTGAGAGGAAATACCTCCAAAGTGAGGGCATACCTGGTTGTCACCAGAATTAGTCTCCCCATTGGAAGATTTCCCCTCTGTTCTTGTTCTGGTTGCAACTCACAATTTGGGATTTTCTTTCACTTTCGCTCTATTTGATAGTGGTAAACAAGACAAATACAGAGGGCGAATCAACATATCAGGGACATAGAAAGCAATAAAACCCTGACAGGTGTTCCCTCCACTCTATCCAAAACGCTTAACTCTATCGAAATCACCCAAAAAAGTTTTGCATTTAGTTATACTTTAAAGGTACACTTTCAAAGATTTTGCTGTTTTAACTAGGTATTACTGTATTTATTTTCCCTGTGTTTTGTGTTTGCTTTACCTTGTAATGATGGGCTCACATGTTGAGTCTGCAGTTTGTAGTGTCATAGCTGACTGATCCCCCTTTGTACATGTATTCTTCCACCTAGCTTGCCTCCAAGGCATGCCTCGCCATAGCCTCTGTTTTGCATCACACATGTGCTAATGTGAGGAAAACTGCATTGTAATCTCTTTGTTAATTGTTCTGACTGTTTGTGTCGGTGTCAGATCAAATAACTGATTAGCTCTCACCTGCAGAGCACTAGACTGAGACACCCAGAGATGTATGTATTTTCTACACTGGAAATAACAGATCTCAGACTACAGACAGGGGTCATACAATAGGCCCTGCAGTACCAATCCCCATTCATGTTTGAACACAAACAGAAACTTCTGACACAGAATCTGAATATTTACTCTGCTATGGGCTGTGTGTACATCGTGACACCATGATACTACATGATCAATACACATCTTATGCATGTGAAAACAAAAGGTGCAGATAGTAAAGTTTTAATGTTTTTAAACTACCAAATGGCTTGCCTAAGCAGTCAGATTCATCCTTATCTGCAGCCCTGCAAATCCAAGAAAGGGATCTCACTCTTCCTGCTACATTCTTTGTTAAATAAAGGAAACATCAGGCACATGCCTAGATGAAAAGGGCTCACCATCTCATTGACAAGGCTGATGCCGCGAACAGACGATCAGAATTTCGGCCAGCAAAAGACTGATGAGAGCTTTTCATTGGAAAATGCAACCGTGTGTGTGCTCCATCGGAATTTAGCTGGCTGAATTCCCGCCAACAAAAATTTGAGAGAATGTTCTCAATTTTCCCGATGGAAAAACTTTCTATCAGAAATTCTGTTTGTGTGTATGCAATTCCGACGCGCAAAAACTCCCTCATGCTCAGATTCAACTACGAGATGGAAGCTATTGGCTACTAGGTATTGAACTTACTTTTTCTAGTCCCGTCGAACATGTTGTACGTCACCACATTCTTGGTGGTCGGAATTTGGTGTGACCGTGTGTATTCAAGACAGCTTGAGCGGAATTCCATCGGAATTACGTCGGGAAAACCATCAGACCTTTTTCCGACCATAATTCCGATCGTGTGTACGCAGCATAAGTTTAGCTACCTCACTTATATGCTTAATGATACATAACATAGCATAAGTGTCATAAAAACCTTTTATCTATATGAATCAACCCATAAAAGTAAGAACGAATGATACTTGTGCGAAAAGGGATAACAATCTAATTTATTTAACCCCTTGCCGCCGAGCACATGCAGATGTGCATACTCGGCTTCCGGGGGTTATACCGGGATGATGCCCGCACCTGCAGGCTGTTATCCCGGAGGAGCGGGAGGGGACGTCCGCTTTTACCAGGGCTCCCGTTCAATCGGGAGCACAGATGGCGAATTCGATGCCTCCGGCGGCTGGGGAGGAACTTAAACACAGAAGCGACGTCATGACGTCACTTCCCGTTTACTTGGCTGCCAATGGCGCCGGATTTAAAAATATATACAGTATGCAGAATCGCCAAAAACGGCAATCTGAATACTTTGAAGTGTAAAGGAGGGATCGGGGGTCTTTTAGACCCCCGATCCCTCCATAAAGAATACCACCAATTACTGTCACAAGGGATGTTTACATTGCAATAAAAGTGATCAAAAATTAAAAAACAAAACAAAAAACACTTTATTAATTTTAAAATAAATAAAATAAATAAGAAAAATGTTTTTTTTAAAGCGCCCGCCGTCCCCGCGAGCTTGCAAAGCAAAGAAAACGCATACGGAAGTCGCGCCTGCATATGTAAACGGTGTTAAAATCACACATGTGAGGTATCGCCACAATTGTCAGAGTGAGAGCAATAATTCTAGCACTAGACCTCCTCTGTAACTCTAACCTGGTAACCGGAATTTTTTTTTAAAGCGCAGCCTATTGAGATTTTTAGGTACCGTAGTTTGTTGTCATTCCACGAGTGCGTGCAATTATAAAGTGTGACATGTTTGGTATCTATTTACTCGGCGTAACATTATCTTTCACATTATGCAAAGAAAATAGGCTAATTTTACTGCTTCGTTTTTTTTAAATTCATGAAAGTGTCCCTTTTCCCAAAAAGTTGCGTTTAAAACACCGCTGCGCAAAATACCGTGTGACATAAAATATTGCAACAGTCACCGTCTTACTCTCTAGAGTCTCTGCTAAAAAAATATATATATATATATATATATATATATATATATATATATAAAATGTTTGGGGGTTCCAAGTAATTTTCTAGCAAAAAATGTGGATTTTAACTTGTAAACACCAAATGTCAAAAATAGGCTTAGTCATGAAAGGGTTAAACTTACTATTGTAGAGAAAAGAAACTTGTATTAATCCGAGATTAGCAACTACAACATACATGATACAACCTTAAAAACAACGATGTTACCAATGATACAAAATATTGCTATAATGGTCATACCCATGCTATCAAGAGATTAATAATATATTATGGCAAAATCCTACGATAGAAAAGATTAGGGAAGAAAAGAGACATAATAGATAATACAGATACATTGTACAGTTGTGCATTTATTTTCTTTATCAAACATATAACTGAATCAACTGTGGTTTTATATAAACCTGTAGTTTAGTTTTAATGTTTATTGTTTGATTAGTTCTATGACACATTACTTTTTACGCTAAATAAATCTTTATATATTTGTGATGTAATAGTTCATGATGACCAATATAACATTTATAGTAATCCAATCCTATGTGTTTGCAGACATTTATTGTTCAGTTTATTGCTGAACAATCTGCAAACATTGATGTAATCTGGATGATAAGTACCACTGTACTATAATCCTATCATGCTGTTCTAGTCTGTAAAAATGAGTAATCAAGACGCAGGTCGTGCGATCTCTGGAGGGAGTTCTAATGCTGGGTCTGGTGAATCAGATTCCTAAGGTAACAAAACAGCACAAGTGATTTGTCATCTCATTTAAACTGAATACCAATCTGTTTGATTGTTATGAATCACAGTGTCTACAACACACTGCAAACATAATTTCTGCAAAGAGATTTAAACAGCAGTTCTAGACAACAAGTGAATTGCTAATGCAATCCAGAAAATATTGTAAGTGAGCTAAAGTCAGAACATGCACTCAATTTACTTTTAGTGAGGTTATTTAACGCATGGCACTGGCTGGCATATTTAGTAACATTAATGAGTCGGCATTGTTAAGGAGCGGGCAGTTGTCCGCGTTCTTAACAACCACTAAACAACATGGTTGTTAACCACTTCAGCCCTGGACCATTTTGCTGGTCAAAGACCAGACAACAAACAGACCACTTTTTGAGATTCGGCACTGCGTCGCTTTAACTGACAATTGCGCGGTCATGCAATGTGGCTCCCAAACAAAATTGGCATCCTTTTTTTCCCACAAATAGAGCTTTCTTTTGGTGGTATTTGATCACCTCTGCTGTTTTTATTTTTTGCGCTATAAACAAATATAGTGCGAAAAAAAACGCATTATTTTTTACCTTTTGTTATAATAAATATCCCCCCAAAATATATAAAAAAACATTTTTTTTCTCAGTTTAGGCCGATGCGTATTCTTCTACATATTTTTAGTAAAAAAAATTGCAATAAGCGATTATTAAATTGGTTTGCGCAAAAGTTATAGCGTTTACAAAATAGGGGAAAGTTTTATGGCATTTTTATTAATCATTTTTTTTACTAGTAATGGCGGTGATCAGCGATTTTTATTGTGACTGCAACATTATGGCGGACACATCGGACATTTTTGACACATTTTTGGGACCATTGTCATTTATACAGCAATCACTGCTATATAAATGCAGTGATTCCTGTGTAAATGACACTGGCAGTGAAGGGGTTAACCAGTGGGTGGCAGTGTAGGGGTTAAGTGTTCCTAGGAGTGTGTTACTAACTGTGGGGGGCTGGGCTTTCATTTAGTGAACACTGATCTCTGCTCCAATCACATGGAGCAGAGATCAGCGTCACTAGTTGCTAGGCAGAACGGGGAAATGCTGTTTACAACTGCATTTCTCCATTCAGCCGCCCCGTGAGACAATCACGGGTATGCCCGTGCGCGATCGAGTCCACGGGACCCGCGACCGGACTCACGGGGGTCCCGACCGACACGCGAGCGGCACGCAAGCGGCGCGCTCGCGATGGCAGGGCAGCATTAAAGATTGGACGTACCTGTATGCCAAAATGCCTGCCCGTGCCATTCTGCCGATGTATATCGGCGCGCGCCGGTCGGGAACCGGTTAAGGAGCAGCTGTCAGGAGGCTTCCCCACTAGTAAAGGGGGCTTCCAGATTGTGATAAGCCCCTGGCCCACAGACCCGCACAGCCCTGGCCTATGCTTCAGGAGGCGCTCACTTGTCCCTCCCTTTCCTGACCTGCATGCTTGGATAAGGGTCTGGTATAGATTTTAGAGGGGGGGGGGGGTGTGGACTCCACGGCATTTAAAAAAACGGGCGGACTGTATAGCTTACTTAGTCCGTCGAAACACATTTCAGCGGACAGTCCGCTCGTGTGTGGGCTTCAGCTGACTTTTTCAGCGTGCAGTCTGGCGTACTAAGTATTTCGGAATTTCCGTAATACTGTCCGTCATACTTTGGTTTCAGCGGACAATCCGCTCGTGAGTAGGCTAGTTCGACGGACTAAGAATGGGGCATGCTCAGAAAGGATTTACACGGCGGAAGGTTGCATTGCTGTGTATTGGACTTCCTATTTCTAGTTCCGTCGTACGTGCTGTACACGTCATCGCGCAAGCTTTCGACGGACTGTTTGTGCATCCGTGTGTGGTCAAGTCCGTTCATTCGAAAGTATGACGGACTGTCCGTCGGATTGTATGACGGACTAAGTAGGCCATACAATCCGCCCGTGTGTACGCGGCTTAAGGGCCTGGTATGCATTGTTAAGGATGCGGCAGCCGCAAGCGCCTTCACAACCATGATGTTTACTAGGTGTTAAGGAGCAGAAGGCTGCCCGCTCCTTAACAACCAGTACACATTCCACAAATACTGCATGCCTGGACAACTACTTAATTTCCATATGCATTTAATTATTTATTTCCTTCTGTGAATGGATTTTAATGCCTGTTTGTGTGGTATTTACTGATCAGTTTCAGCATTTTTCGGTAAATACCGCAAAAATGGTCTTTTGCAGTGACGACGAACCTTGGAACCCCAGATATTTTGGAAGTACATTTCCCATGATGCACAACTACAGTGCAAAGTGCATGAGCATCATGGGAAATGTAGTTCTAAATCATCTGGGGTGCCAAGGTTCGCCATCACTGGTCTAGTGAATTGACAGTTTCCGGATCGCATGAGATATTTAGGCAAAATGTGATCTGACACCTGTCTGTCTTCATATCAGGCTGCAAAGCAACAAAATGTGATTATTTTAAAAGGGGGTGATTCCTTTGTATACCCACTGTAGATAAATAAAAGCTGACCATTGTAAGTACCCCTGCTAGTGTAAATGATTTGTATTATTTCTCTGATACATTCTGCTTGAGAGCTCCTTCTTTTAAAAAAGAACAGACTTATTGGCTGGATCACCAGGTGAAAATAGAAGGAAAGATTAAAAACAAAATCAATGCAGCCATCACAAGAAATATTTAGCTGCAATAAAATAAATGTTTGCTTTTGGATTTAAAGCGAGACTGCACTGCGGAAAAAAATATTAAAAGCCAGCAGCTACAAATACTGCAGCTGCTGACTTTTAATAAATGGACACTCACCTGTCTCGGGGTCCAGCGATGCCGGCAGCCGAGGCCGATCGATCGCTCGGCTCTCGGCTGCTGCCGCCATCATTCTAGTTGAGGGAATCAGGAAGTGAAGCGAAGCGGCTTCACTTCCCGGTTCCCTACTGCGCATGCGCGAGTCACGCAGCGCAATAGGAATTGTCCACGCTGTCTCTGGGACCCGTGTGTGTCCCAGCAGACAGCGCGCAGGGACAGGAAGAGGCATAGACTCCCGTGGGAGTCTATGCCCGGAAGTGGGTGTAAATACCTGTCTTTGACAGGTATCTGCACCCCCCCTCCCCCCTGAAAGGTGCCAATTGTGACACCGGAGGGGGGGAGGGTTCCGATCAGCGGAAGTTCCACTTTAGGGTGGAACCCCGCTTTAACACCACTTTAATATTCTATACAGAAGCTCCCATTCTAGAAATGATCACTAGTCCATTTCTGTTTGCAATATCTCCATGCAAAAGTATATAGAAATTAGAATTAACGATTTGCTAAAATTATTATAATGTATAAAGTAGATTTTATTTATTTAGACTCCATTCACATTAGCGCGTGCGACTTTGATCCAACTTTATACTCAATGGCATAGCCGTCGCCATGGGTTGGCTATGGAGGCTGTAGCCCCGCATCTGGAGCCCATAGCCCTGAGTCTCTTGCCGTAGGGTCCCTGCCTAACCAGCAGGTCGCAGCTGCGGCAGGCAGACGGGCTGCATTAGAGGTGGAGGAGAGAGATGAGCAGGCAGACAAGCAGAGATGACATCATGTCACCACTCTTCCGCCCTCACAGCCAGGCCACTTCAATGTGGGAGCAATGTGTGGTGGGGAACAGAGAGATGACATCATCTCTCACTGCCCGCCACACATCAGCTCTTTTGCCCTCACAGCATGGGCCTCTTCAATGTCAGAGGTGCGGCAGGGAGCACAGAGATGACATCATCTCTCACTGTCTGCCCCGCATCTCCGCTCTCCTGCACTCACTAAATGGACCAGTGTTGCCAGCCTGCCACCAATGCAGCGACAATGCACATTTGGTGGCACTGGCTGGCATTACAAGTGACAATCCATATCAGTTAGCAAGTGACATCCCACATCTAGTGGCAGGTGATGTGGCAAGTGACAATCTGCTAATGGTGGCAGGTGACGTGGAAAGTGACAATCCGCATCAGGTGGCAGGTGAAGTAGCAAGTGATAATCTGCAAATGGTGGCAAGTGACGTGGCAAGTGCCAATCTGCAAGTGGTGGCAAATGACGTGGCAAGTGCCAATCTGCAAATGGTGGCAAGTGCCAATCTGCAAATGGTGGCAGGTGACGTGACAAGTGACGTGCCAAGTGACAATCTGCAAATGGTGGCAGGTGACGTGGCAAGTGACAATCTGCAAATGGTGGCAGGTGACGGTGGCAAGTTAAAAAACTGCATCCGGTGACAGGTGACGGTGGCAAGTGACAAGCTGCATCTGGTGGCAGGAGATGTGGCAAGTGACATGCCAAGGGCTACCACTGATTCTGCATTATGGTGAACTGAACCACTTCATTATATATTAGAATGTAATAATAGAAACAATGCTCTTTGATCTCCCTCACACCATATCAACCATGGTGCCATGATGATTGAAACGCCAACACCAGCCTTTGCCCAAGAAAAATTGCTTACCACCGGCTTGACCGACCCCCCCCACTGGGCCTGCAGAAAGCTTGGTAACCGCTGCTATAGGCTCTAGCCCCAGATCTTTTGCAAACCTAGCAATGCCTCTGCTCAATGGATCTAAATTGCATCAAAAATCATACAAAAGTAGTGCAGGCAACTTTTCAAAGTTGCTGCAACTTTAAGTCACACCTTTTTGAACAAGTGCCATTCAAAAGAAGGGGACTTGTCATGCGACTTTAATGTCCAAAGTCGCACAACACATAACACAACTGCGAATGGAGCCTTATTCTTTTTTAACAAAGCTGGCATTTCAGCTTAGAAAAAAATAAAATCCCTTCTAATGAATAAAACTGTCTATTGTCACCTGTAAATACATGATTAGACACACTGCATTCTGCACCAGATTCTTACAACACAAGAACACCCTATTTACACACACACACACACACACACACACACACACACACACACACTGCAAGTTACTGCAATGAAGGAGGAAGGGAGAGTCTGACGAAAACAATTGTGTTTATCTGGGGCTGTCATGTGCTGCCCAATGGACATTGGATTGTCATCTCATCCAACCAGATAGGAATGCTGTTCTCTAATGTCTATGAGCACCTTTAGGCTGATCATATATGGGAAGAATTTCGAACAAAAATAATGTTCTAAGAAAGTTTGTTCTTTTTTTTATCATTAGTGGCTCAAATCGACATTCGTTTTCAAGGATGGACATTTTTTCTGGAACAAACGTTGACATTTGACATTAATCATAATGACATTCAAATGTTCTGAGATTTTTCGTATGAATTTCCGTAATGCCTTTCCTATGAATTTTGCCCAGCTTTAGTCTCTCTATAATATATCTCACCACCACACTCTCCTCTGACATTCCCCAGGACACACTCAGTACCTTCATTGTCACAGTACTCCAGAATGGAAGGATCTTCCCGGATTATTGCAGTCAATGTGTTGACATCACCATTCGCTGACGCTTGATATACCACACTCAAGTCAATCTCTTCTGCTGAATCACCTTGAAACAGAAACCGGAAAGGCCAATTGTTATAAAATGATTTAAGCAAGTTATACAGTAAAAGTAGATTGCCAGAAAACCGAAATCCCAAGGCCTAGGTCCTACCTTCCAGTTCCAGCTGTAATTATCTATGTGCACATGTGAAAAAAAAAAAACCCTCTGAAATAATGGTAATAATGAGCGACAACACAAGTAAACACATGCAGAAATTATATTGTCCTGTTATCTTTCTTATTCTAGCCTGCTCATGGGACAGCAAAGGAAAAGCAACAAACTGATGAGGTCATCGGTGTGCTTTTTCCATCTATAAGTATATTCACAGTATGAAGCTTGTAATAGATGGGTCATTTATTTTAGTTTCAATAAAAAAAAAAACTGATTCCTCCATCCATGAGATGGAAAGAGGAATCTCCAAAAAACACTCAACTCCTGCGTTGTGTAGTGCCACTGAACAGCCGTGAGCTCTTTGCTTTGACTCTTTGGGCATTGGACTAATCCCTATCAATCGCAATACACCACATCTATAATGTCACAATTGTCAAGACATGTAAATCACAATACAATAAAATCGTCAATCTTATCCTAAATAGTTGTGTATAGATCCAGGGCTCAACTTCTTGGTTCAATAGGTATAAAGTGCATAGATCACAAAGGAGCACTGAGCCAATGCTTGTTACATGCCACTTAAAGTGGGGTGCCCCCTAAAAAAAAAAATTTAAAGTCAGCAGCTACAAATACTGCAGCTGCTGACTTTTAATAATCGGACAATTACCTGTCCCAGGGTCCAGCGATGCAGGGGAACGAAGCCCCCCCTCGTTCCCCGCTCCGCTCGCGGTGCCGTCATTCTTACTGTGCGCACCCGGCTGTGGCTTCACAGCCGAGCACCCACTGCGAATGCGCGAGCGGCGCAGGGCGCTGTGATACGCCGCACAGTCATCTGGGACACGTGACAGGTCCCAGATGACTGTGCGGCGGGAGGGGAAGTGATGTCACCAGCCCGGGCAAGGAAGAAGGCAAACTACGAGGGACCCCCTAGCAAGAGGAATTTAGAGGTGAGTAAAACATTTTTTTTTCCAATTATTTTTTTTTTTTTTTTTAAGAGTTTTAAACAATTTTTTATTTTTTGGTGGCAACACCACTTTAAGGACTAATCTCTTTTTTTAATTTAGGTGTTTACATGTGTTTTTGCTAGAAAAGTCTTACAAGCGCATTTTGTTTGGAAAAAAAAAACACATTTTGAAATAAAAAAAATAAGACAACAGTGAAGTTAGTCCAATTTTTTTTTTCATTGTGAAAGATAATGTTACGTCAAGTAAATTGATACCCAACATGTCACGCTTCAAAATTGTGCCCGCTCGTGGAATGGCGTCAAAATTTTACCCTCAAAAATCTCCATATGCGACGTTTTAAAAATTCTACAGGTTGCATGGTTTGTGTTACAGAGGAGACCTAGAGCTAGAATTATTGCTCTCGCTTTGGCCACCGTTTTCATATGTGGGCGCTACTCACGTATGCGTTCGCTTCTGCGCACAAGCTCGTCGGGAGGGGGCGCATAAAAAAAAAATCTTATTTATTGTAGTTAATTTTATTTATTTTTTCACAGTTTTTAAAAAAAATTATTGGGTCACTTTTATTCCTATTACAAGGAATGTAAACATCCCTTGTAATAGAAAAAAAGCATGACAGGTCCTCTTAAATATGAGATCTGGGGTCAAAAAGTCCTCAGATCTCATATTTGAGAAAAAAAAGTGATGTTTTGAGGTCGCTTCTACCCTCCTATGGTATGGAGATGGGTGTGGGCCATCTTCCCCTCACACAGAGGGCGTGGGAGAGCGGTGGGAGGGGGGTGGCACCTCTCCTGCCGCTGATAACAGTGATCTGGTGGCAAATCTGCTGCAGAGACCACCATTATCATAAACAGAACCCCCAGCTCTAAAGATGGATACCTCAGTTGTGGTAGCAGCTGCTGTCGTTACCGAGATATCCATCTTCAAACTGCCGAAATATATCTACATGAGACGGTCGGGAAGTGGTTAAACTCATATGTGGACAGGGCCATCTTTAATATTGATTGAACCCTGGGCAAACATTATTTCTTGGTCCCCCCCCCCCCCCCTTCCATTTTTGCTCTCCACCTGCTCTGAGTCTACAATAAATAGCAGCTAGACTCAAAATCAGTTTACTGAATCAGATCAGGCAGTGAATGTGATTGGTTGCCAGAGGATACTGTGTATCATTACCGCTCACTGACTGGCTGCTAGAGGTTACAGCACACATTATGTATCGCTGATTATTTGCTAGAGGATACAGAAGATGACTTATGCTTGTTGATTGGTTGCTAGAGATTACTGTACATCACTACTGCTCACTGATTGGTTTCTAGAGGTTACTAGACATTCTTACCACTCACAAATTGGTTGCTAGAGGTTACTGCACATTATTAATGCTTACTGATTGGTTGCAAGAGGTTAGTGCAAATCATTAATGCTCACTGATTGGTTGCTAAGGTTATAGCACATTATCTCCCCACTGCCTGCACACCATGGACATGGGAGCAGAGGGGACCCATCAATAGACAGAAAACTCCTAGGGATTCTAGTACTTCTGGAATCAGTGGCAATGCTGGGGGGGTGATCAGTGGCAATGCTAGGGGGTTGTTTGGATCAGTGGCAGTGGTGGGGGATGGGATTAGTTAGGAGGCAGTACACTGTGGCAAATTCATCAAGAGCAAAGCTGGAAATATTTGGTAAGTATATAGTGGGGGATTCTACACTGACCACCAATGTAATTGGGAATTTACAATGACAACCAATGTGAGGGGGGATTTACACTGACCACCATGTAACAGAGGATTTTGTGTCACCTACCAATATAAAGAGGGATTTCTACACTGACACCAATATAACAGAAGCATTTACACCAACCACCAGTGTAAGGGGGAGTATACAATTACCTCCATGTAAGGGGGAATTTACACTGACAACCATTGTCTAGGAGATTTGTACTGACCATCAATGTAAAGGAGGATTTATGCTGACCACTAGTGTAAGGGCAATTCTGTGCTTACCACCAATTTAAAGGGAAATGTACACAATGCAATGAAGAATTTACACTAACAACCAATGTAATGGGGGACTTTACTTCAACAACCAATGTAATGGGGGATTTTATATCAACAACCAATAAAGGGGGGATTTACACTCACCACCAATTTAAAGAGGGTTTCTACATGCACTACCAATGTAAGGGAGGATTTGAAACTGACCATAAATTAAAGTTTGGATTTTTTACTGATTACCAATATAAAGAGGAGTTTCTATACTGGCCACCAATGTAATGGGGATTTACTATAACCACTAATGTGATGGGGATTTACACTGATCACTAATGCAATGGGGATTTACACTGACCACTAATGCAATGGGAAATTTCACTGACCACTAATGTAATAGGAGCATTCACAGGGGCCACTAATGTAAGGAGGGATTTACACTGGCCACCAATGTAAGGGGGATCTTCACACTGGCCACTAGTGTGAATGAAAGTATTGTACACCAAGCCCCAATGTAATGAGAATATTTACAGTGTCCATCAATGTAACTGAGACATTTTGCCTAATTTCACATTTGTGTGTGTCGGGAATGCATACGATTCGCTTTCCTGACGCCACAGAGCCATACTAGCAGATACACAGCACTGCCTTTAATTGTTAATAACACCCTCATGCATCTGCTGAGATGTACGTATTCACATGCACCACAATTCACGGTGCTGTCATTTTGAAAAAGGGTTTCACCTCAAATTTGCTTACCGTATATACTCGAGTATAGGCCGACCCGAATATAAGCCGAGGCCCCCAATTTACCCCCAAAAAAACTGGCAAACTTATTGACTCGTGTATAAGCCGAGGGTGAGACATGCCTGTCCATCCCTGTGTGTGTGTCCGTCCATCCCTGTGTGTCCGTCCATCCCTGTGTGTCCGTCCATCCCTGTGTGTCCGTCCATCCATCCCTGTGTGTGTGTGTGTCCATCCATCCATCCATCCCTGTGTGTGTGTGTGTCCATCCATCCATCCATCCCTGTGTGTGTGTGTGTCCATCCATCCATCCATCCCTGTGTGTGTGTGTCTCCATCCATCCATCCATCCCTGTGTGTGTGTGTCTCCATCCATCCATCCCTGTGTGTGTGTGTCTCCATCCATCCATCCCTGTGTGTGTGTGTATCCATCCATCCCTGTGTGTGTGTGTCTCCATCCATCCCTGTGTGTGTGTGTGTGTGTCCGTGTGTGTGTGTGTGTGTGTGTGTGTGTGTGTGTGTGTGTGTGTGTCCAGCCTACCTGTGTCCCGAGCCTGTGTCCCGAGCCTCCGTCCCGTGCCTTGCCTCCGTCCCGTGCCGTGCCTTGCCTCCTTGCCTCCGTCCCGTGCCGTGCCTTGCCTCCTTGCCTCCGTCCCGTGTCGTGCCTTGCCTCCGTCCCGTCCCGTGCCGCGCCTTGCCTTGCCTCCGTCCCGTGCCTTGCCAGGATCGCCGCTCTTCGTCGGCGCCTCGGCGGCCATTCTAAAATTCAAAAGCCGCGCCTCCGCCTTCGCCTGTGATAGGCGGAACACTGAATTTCCCAGCAGCCTGTGTTCCGCCTATCACGGACATCGTCTCATCCTCGTCCGTAGTACGAGGATGAGCGGATGTCCGTGATAGGCGGAACACTGACTGCTGGGAAATTGAGTGTTCCGCCTATCACAGGCGGAGGCGCGGCTTTCGAATTGTAGTATGTCCGCCGTCTGTCTGCTCGATACGCTGATCGAGCAGTCAGACGGCGATGACTCGAGTATAAGCCGAGGGGGGCACTTTCAGCCTCAAAAAAGAGGCTGAAAATCTCGGCTTATACTCAAGTATATACGGTACCTTTGCAGAACAGTCTGATGTTAGGCTTAATGACCACAGTTCTAGGCAGGACTTTCAAGCATGCCCCTTTACCTCCCCGGTGGCCAGCATTCAGCAGAAGTGATGGTGTATATAACCTCAGGGGGGCATGATATACATATGAATGCTGCCTCTATTTACATATCAATGCCGCTGGTCCATGGCTATTTGCATATCAGTGCAGCTGCTATTTACATATCAATGCAGATTATTTACATATAAACCCAGGGTCTGCAGGTGAGTCATCTGTACATGGCAATAGAGCAGAGCTGAGCAGCATTAGTAACAGAACTTTACACTGAAATATCGGGACACAGCACAGGACTAAAACTTAATGGGACAAGGGAATTTGAACTGGAATAGTTGGCAAGTATGCGGCAGCTGCTTTGGGCCCCACAACAAAGATGGGTCCCAGGGCAGATGCCTATTTTGCCCTGCCTTAAAGACGCCCTGTATGTGTAACCACAGTAAGGTAAAATAAGATTAAGTTTAAAATTTATAAAATTACTAAACCTGGTAAGAATTGATGAAGGAATAAAACAATGAGAGAATAAAGAGAGAAAGTGTGTGGGATCATGTATGAATCTGCTATTGTAAAATTGTCATATTGTCATACGCGATCTGTAATGGTTATTATTATTGGTCTCTCACTCGTCTCTCTTGTGGATGGATGAATACAGGGGTACACTCCACTGGTGTGGTAATGTCCCCATCAACCACAGCCTGTATTCAAACAACCCCCACTACTCCCCAGGGTTTGGTGCGCAGTCCTGTTCTGAGGTGCACGACACTCCTCGAGCTGTGCAGGCCAGGGACTTCTGAATGTCTGGACTACACCTTCATCGTATTATCTGAAAGTGCGGTGATGGTCTGTGCGCCCACGTGACCTCCATGGGTCTCCTGCGGATGGCGTACTGATGTACCCACCCACCTGATGATGCAATCAGGGCTGTTCACAGCACCAGCAAGGTAATGGGCAGGGAAAGAGAGATCCTCCCTGCAGGAGCTACTCCCTCCATACGTCTCCACCAGCCGATGCACCACCTGCAGCTCTAACTAAATGTGTCAGACACACAGAGGAAGGAGAACGAGGGAGAAAAGAGGGGGGGGGGCAACAGAGAGGGGGAGGGGGAGGAAAGAGTAATCTCCCCTGAGACATTGTATTCTGGCAAAAGTTTTCCAGATATAGTGCCCTGCTCCTGTTAGGCTAAATTTAGTTTTTGGTTCTACTATAGTCATTGGAGAAATGATCTGTCCGGTCTGGGTTTTCTAAGCTGGCTGATTTATTGCTCCTGCCTGTTTCTGGAAGACGCTTCCGGAAAACAGAGGAAGGAGGGCCAATAACTCAGTTATGAATATTTATCATACCTCAGCCAATCCCTGAAAGGGGGTGTCCAGAAGGTGGCTTGGGGGGTAATAAATGTTTGGGAGGCCTGGACAGAGTGTTATCCTTCCTCTACTAGGAGGGTCACACTTCTGGGGCTGCTGCCCCTGGGAGGCACCTAGTGTGAGACAGGAGTTGCAGTTTGGGCCTCAGCTGGTGTTGGGCTGGGGGCCTGGAGAAGATTGCCAAAGTAATCTGCTGGAGAGAATTGCCTGGAGGCCATGTCATTTGAAGGATTCTTTTTTCTCCCTCACTGAAGAGTGTCAGGTGGAAGCTAGGTGGTAGACATCTCCTGGGACATTGTGAGATCTTAGCTTGGGACTTTTACGTGAGCCTGTTGCTATGGGATTAGTGCTAATAAGTTTGTCCTCCTCTTGATTTGATATAGTTTTGGACTATTTTGCACCTGTATCCCTCTCCTGTTAAAGTTTTTTACAAATACAATCCACAAAAAGGCATCCCCTAGTCTTAGCTTGTGTGTTAGTGTACTTGGAACTGTGTCTGTTACAGGCAGTCTCTGTACTAGCAAGGGAGACCTGGGCACATTCTCAGCACCCCCTTTGGGGGTAAGCGCTACATAACATTCTCATTCAACAAAAGTCAATCTAACGATCAGCTTCTGTTGAACAGGGAAGCCCACACACAGATCGAAATTCGGCTGGTGTCTGCTGAACCGGTTGAATTTAATTTCATCAATGGCCAGCTTAGACTGAGTGCCATGCAAAGCAACAGAGCCCCAACTAGCTCCGTGTGCTGGAGCTTCTGATCCTGGGGCAGCCTATAATAATGCTTATCTATGGATATAATGAATATTGCACTGTTTAGGAGATATTCACAAATTTTACAGATGTGACATCACTGGTGCATGGGCACTGTGGCAACTGAATGTGCTGTTAAGTCAGAGTGGTGCGCTGCGATCGTGACTCCCGTGCCCATTCCCAGAAAGAAAGATTGGAAGAAGATGGGAGCCCTGGCAGAGGTGACAGCACTGTATACGGTACATACAAGCAAATTATGCCATTAACTTGCAGGTTTTTTTGATGACTAAGGCTTTAAGGTGATTGAGTTACCCACGTGATCATTGGCGGCCCCGTCCATAAGGTGCAAAGGTGGCTCGGCTCCGCCTAAGCCATGCACCTGGCCCCTTATCTACATGCAGGGCGCTGGAAACATGGATTTCAATGTTTTTTTTTTTAAACACATGATTAGAGCCTGAGGCTCTAATAGGCATTAAAAAAAAGGGTGGGCTTGGAGCACAGAGCACTGCGCCCTGAGCCCACCCAGTTTTGTAATTTGCTATTTTCTTCCTGCTTCTCCTCCCAGCCAATCAGGAAACGGGTCCTGAAACCCTATGGGAGTCTTAGGACCCACTTCCTGTTTGACTGGGAGGAGAAGCCCTGGCTCTCCTCCTGGTACATTGTATGATAGAGATGGCAGTAGGGCTGTCAGGTGTGCGTGGTGGCGGTCTCCTCCTCCTCCATGAACCTCCTCTCTCCTGGGGCCCGGTGATGGTGATAAGGGAGGCAGAAGCTCTGAGTCCCCCCCAGTAGTGGACGCCTCCTCCTTGGGCTGTGACTTCAACCTCAGCCCTGGAGCTCCAGAGCTGGCCCGGCTCCTCCCTCCTCCGTCCACTGGAAGATGACTGTTTATGGGCTGGGAGCACGATGAGTGTCAGGGGTTGTACGGAGGAGTTGGTTTTACAGGGCAAGCAGGCAGGGGAGAGCTGTCTTGGAATGGAATGGGGAGATGTGTACAGCTCTGGGCTGTTTGAGCCTCATTCACACTCAGCACAGCCGATGATGGGGGGGTCTTTTATGTTTGCGCCCCAAAGATTTTTTAGCACCAGCCGCCACTGCACGTGATTAGTGTTAGTGTGGTATGTTCCTGACATTCATTTGAACTAAGGAAAAGACTTAGCTGAGTGGTCATATTACAGAGCAAGCTCAGTTGAATTGAACTAACTACTATTATATATACCTTGACCTGAATAGATGGGGACCTTCACAGACAAAACAGCTTATGATTGAGACTCAGGATACATTCTATGATTTTGATGTAACAAGGTATAAGAAAGTTCCCTGATTTCTCTTATTCACACACAATGAGCCCTTTCTAAGAATTTCTTAGCAGCCTTCACAGCTTCTGGTGTCAGAGTAACATATTCAGATAATTGCAGAAAACTGTGAGCACAAAGTGAAATAGCCTGAATAAAAAAATATATATAAATGAAAAATATTCTGCTAGGTATTATGAGGAAAAAACAATGTGAAAGAATTAAAGTGTATGTAAATTCAAAATCAATTTTGTCTGGATTGGGATCATGCTTCACTGGATACAGTTTTATTAAAGCGGTAGTAAACCGCTGGATGTTTTTTTTTGTACCTTGCAAGGTAATGTCATAATGTGCTAGTATGCAAATAGTTATTAAACTTACTTTAAAACAAAGCCTTCCAGCACTGAGATGTCAGAGCTGCAGGCACTCCCAATCTTTATCTGTTTTCCTTCCGGGTCCACGAACCCCAGCTGTGTGATTGGCTAGAGCCGCAATGACGTCACTCCTGCGCATGGGAGCCGCAGTTTATGGCACAGGACTCTGAAGGAACGGTGCACGTTTAGGAGATATTTATAGTACCTATAGGTAAGCCTTATTATAGGCTTACCTATACGTAAAAGTCAGAGATAGGAGTTTACTCCCACTTTAAACAAACTTTTTTTGAGAAACTGTTGCAAAGTTTCCCACCTGGAGATCATGCTTGTAAGCAGCGCTTCCTATTGCAGGCTGGCATCACTAAGCCCCCATTCACACTGAATGCGACTTTGAAATTGTGCTACTTCACTTAAAGTAGCTTGATTTCAAAGCCACAGGTCAGTGCAATTCGAGGAAAGACTTTCCTGACATCTGTGCGACTTCATGCACAGATGTCAATGCAATTCACACCTGAAATTGTGAAAAATAGAGCAGGATTTTTTTTTCTAATCCGTGCGGCACTGCATAGTTTGAGTTGCACCGACTTGAACAGTTTCATTGCAATAGGGTGCGACTTGTCATGCAATTTGGAATTGTCAAATCGCATGACAGGTCATACCAGTGTGAACAGGGGCTAAGTCTCTGACTTACAATTAGTAGCAGCGTTGACAGTCTGCTGACTCTTCATGAACATGCCTCCTGCAGACCTATTAGAATGCCCAATGGCAGGCTGGCAGGCATTGCATGGCAGGCTGACAACGCTGCAGCTAATTACTTGGCAGCAACGTAGCATTGTCAGCCTACAATACGAAGTGCTGATACTGGCAGGATCTCTATATACTAATCTTTGTAATACACGAAAAATGACTTGCTTGAGAAAACTGCATACAGGAAAGTATGAAGGTCATACATTAAAAACAGATTTTGGTTTTACATACAGCATAAAAGTAGGTATTTTTTTCTAATAATAAAAAATAAAATTACTTGTATTGTGTGGATGGAGGAAACAATTGATTTTTCTTTTTCATTCAGCCAACAGGTTGAATGAAAAAAAATAATAATCTAATAGTGTATGGCTGGCTTTAGTTCTGCAAGTTTGAGCCCTCGTTTCCACCAGTATAATTTGTCTTGCGATTTGACAGTTCCAAATAGCATGACAAGTCACACCTCATTGCTGGCAATGGAACTGTCCAAATAGTTCATGCTGCGGCGACTTTGAAAAAGGTTCCTGCAGTACTATTTTCCGAATTTCACTGTGACTTGCATTGACTTCTGTTAAATGAAGTCGCAAGCCGCATTGATGTACAAATTGCACCGATGTGCGGCTTTGAAATCACACTAAAGTAGCATGATTGCAAAGCCACACCAGTGTGAATGGGGGCTAAATCTAAGGCCGCGTACACACGCGGGGACTGTTCGCTCAACTTTGTTTGTCAAACAGTTTCAGCGGACAGTCCACTCAAACTTAGCATGGACGGACTTGCCCACACACGATGAACGAACAGTCCGCTGAAACCGTGCGCGATGACGTGAACGGCACGTACGACGGGACTAGAAAACGACGTCCTATACACTGCAATGCAACCTTCGGCGTGTAAATCCTTTCTGAGCATGCGCGGAACTTAGTTTGACGAACAAGCCTACACACGAGGGGACTGTTCGCTGAAACAAAGTTTCAGCGGACAGTTTTTCGGAAATTCCGAAAAACTTTGTTCAGCAGACTGTTCGCTGAAACTGTCCGCTGAAAGCCCACACACGAGCGGACTGTCCGCTGAAACACTGTTCAGCGGACAAAGTTGAGCGAACAGTCCCCGCGTGTGTACGCGGCCTTAGTATGATGCTACAGGCAGTAGTCTTTTTATTTTATTTAATGTATTGTACTTGGTACGATTATGTTCCCTGTACTTTCCACAGTTTTTTTGTTAGACCCCTTTCACACCAAACCGCCGATAGCATGGGCAGTAAAACGCCGCTATTTTTAGCGGCGTTTTACCGCCGGATTTACGGCGGATTTGCAGCGCATTTCGGCCGCTAGCGGGGCACTTTTACCCCCCGCTAGCGGCCGCGAAAGGGTTAAAACCGCCGGCTTACGCCGCAATAGCGGCATTTTGCCGGCGGTATTACAGCGCTGCCCCATTGATTTCAATGGGGAGCAGCGGTGGAGGAGCGGTAAACACGCCGCTCCTTCACCGCTCCAAAGAAGCTGCTGGCAGGACCTTTTCCTGACGTCCTGCCAGCGCACCACTGTAGTGTGAAAGCCCTCGGGGCTTTCACACTACACACAATGCTGCAGCTTCTTTAGGGCGTTTTGCAGGTGCTATTTCTAATCCAATAGCGCCTGCAAAACGCCCTGGTGTGAAAGGGGTCTTAAAGTGCTACTAAACCCAGTAATATGAAAATAGTTCATCCGCCCCCCCCCCCCCCCACAGTGCCCACTGCTCATAAATCTTTTTACATTAAAATACTGCCACTATATACCCTTTTATCACAGTCACGTGATAAACTGCAGAGTCCATCCTAGTGCTAAGTGTTCAGCCCCACTATAAAAATCACTGATCGCCGCCATTACCAGTAAAAAAAAACAATTAATAAATCTATCCCATAGTTTGTATACGCTATAACTTTTGCGCAAACCAATCAATCTACGCTTATTGGGATTTTTTTTAACCAAAAACATGTAGCAGAATACATATTGCCTTAAATCAATAAAGAAATTCGATTTTTTTTATAAGCAGTAGAAGTAAAAAATATATATTTTTTTTTTAATTGTCGGCTTTTTGTTTATAGTGCAAAAAATAAAAACCGTAGTGGTGATCAAATTCCACCAAAAGAAAGCTCTATTTGTGTGAAAAAAGGACATCAATTTTATTTGGGTATAGCGTCTCACGACAGCGCAATTGTCAGTTTAAGTAACACAGTGCCGTATCGCAAAAAATTGCCTGGTCATGAAGGGGGGGGGGGGGTAAACCTTCCAGAGCTGAAGTGGTTAAACAAAGAACTCTAGTTTATCACTACCCATCTGCGATCATTCACGTGACCCACTTTCTACTAAATGGGTAATATTAAAATGGCAACTTAAAAGAACACCTCTCTTTGCCTTCCCGCACCATATCACATCACAGTCCAAGTTTTTGCCATACAAATAATATCCCTATTGCTTTGCTCTACTCTGCACATTTCTTAACCACTTAAGCCTTGGACCATTTTGCAAGCCAAAGACCAGACCACTTTTTGCGTTTCGGCACTGCGTCGCTTTAACTGACAATTTTGCGGTTGTGCGACGTGGCTCCGAAACAAAATTGACGTATTATTTTTCCCACAAATAGAGCTTTCTTTTGGTGGTATTTGATCACCCCTGCTGTGTTTTATTTTTTGCGCTATAAACAAAAAAAGAGCGACAATTTAAAAAAAAAAAACGCATTCTTTTTTACATTTTGCTATAATAAATATCCCCCAAAAATATTTTAAAAACATTTTTTTTCCTCAATTTAGGCTGATACGTATTCTTCTACATATTTTTGGTAAAAAAAAATGCAATAAGCGATTATTGATTGGTTTGCGCAAAAGTTATAGCGTTTACATAATAGGGGATAGTTTTATGCCATTTTAATTATTAATTTTTTTTTTACTAGTAATGGCAGCGATCGGTGATTTTTATCATGACTACGACATTATGGCAGACACATTGGACATTTTTGACACATTTTTGGGACCATTGTCATTTATACAGCAATCAGTGCTATACAAATGCACTGATTCCTGTGTAACACTGGTAGTGAAGGGGTTAACCATTAGGTGGCAGTGTAGGGGTTAAGCGAGCCCTGGGGAGTGCTTCTAACTGTGGGGGGGGGCGTGGCTGTGTATGACACTTCACTGATCTCTGCTCCGATCACAGGGAGCAGAGATCAGTGACACTGTCACTAGGCAGAATGGGGAGATGCTTGTTTACATTAGCCTCTCTCCGTTGTTCTTCCTCCTCGTGAGACGATCACGGGTATCCCCGCAGCGATCGAGTCCGTGGGACCCTCAATCGGACTCACGGCGCGCACGCGATGGCACGGCGGCAAATTTAAATGAACGTACCTGTACGCCCATTTGCCTGTCTGTGTCATTCTGCCGACGTACATCGGCGTGCGCCGGTTGGCATGCGGTTAATTATTATAGAAACATAGAAGAATGATGCAAACAAAAAAAATGAAGAAGAGAGGTCCATCGAATTGGCCCTAATTTCTTTGATTTATATATGATTTTTTATTAAACTTTTTGTCTGAGTGTAGATCTACAGTATGTTTGTCCCAAGCATGTTTGAATCCACATACTATTGACTGACGCACTACCTAACTGGAAGTCTATTCCAAGTATCAATTATTCTTTCAGTAAAATATTACTTTCTAAGGCCGCATACACACGATTGGAATTTCGGCCTGCAAAAGACCGATCAGAGTTTTTCGTTTGAAAATGCGACTGTGTGTATGCTCCATCAGTCTTTTGCTGGTGGAATTCCAGCCAGCAAAAGATTGAGAACATGCTCTCAATTTTTCGGTCGGGAAAAGTTCCTATGTGATAATGCAATAGTCTGTGGCAATTCCGACGTGCAAAATTCCTACGCATGCTAGGAAACAATTCAACGCATGCTCAGAAGCATTGAACTTAATTTTCTCGGCTCGTCGTAATTTCAGCGAACCTTTGCGTGACCGTGTGTATGCAAGGCAAACTTGAGCGGAATCCCATCGGAAAAGCCGTCATATCTTTTTCCGACGAGAAATCCGATCGCGTGTGAGCAGCATAAGATTCATTTTGAACTTTCCTCCTGCTAGTTTGAAGTCATCTCCCCACTGTCTAGATCTTGGCATCCTATTAAAAATACTGTCCCCCCGAACCATATTTGCACCCTTCATGTATTAGGTTTATGGGCAGCACCGTGGCTAAGTGGTTAGCACTAGAGTTGTCAGCTGGAATTTCAACCACAGCACTATCTGCACAGGATTGCATGTTCTCCCTGTGCCTGTGTGGGTTTCCTTCCACACTCCAAAGACATGTTGGCAGGTTAATTGGCTCCTGTCTAAATTTGCCTCAGTATATGAGTTAAGACCCCTTTCACACTGGGGCATTTTTCAGGCACTTTAGCATTAAAAAAAGTGCTTGTAAATCGTAAAGAAACCTCCTCTGCAATCCCAATGTGAAAGCCCGAGTGCTTTCACACTGAGGCGCTGCTCTGGCAGGGCGTCAAGAAGTCCTGCAAGCAGCTTCTTTTCAACGCTGCAAAGAAGCTGCTTGCAGGACTTTTTTTTTTACACCCTACCATTGCAGCACCTCAGTGTGAAAGCACTCGGGCTTTCAAATTGGGATTGCAGATGAGGCTTCTTTCAGGCACTTTACAGGCGATTTTTTTAACGCTTAAGGCTACGTTCACACAGGGACATTGCGGATGCTGGCAGTAAAGCGGTGCTATATTTAGCGATGCTTGTTTTAGCAGTGCTATGCGGGCCCTAAAGGGGCAGTTTTAACCCCCGCTAGCGGGCGAAAAAGGGTTAAAACCGCCGCTGCAGCGCTGCCCCATTGTTTTCTATGGGAAAGGGCGCTTTAAGAGTGGTAAATACACCCCTCCTACAGCGCTCCAAAGATGCGGCTTGCAGGACTTTTTTGACCATCCTGCAAGCGCACCACTCCAGTGTGAAAGCCCAAGACAGCGCAAGCAGCGGCTGTTTCAGGGCGCTTTGCAGGCGCTATTTTTAGCGCTGTATCGCCTGCTAAGAGCCCCAGTGTGAAAGGGGCCAAAGCGCCTGAAAAATGCCCCAGTGTGAAAGGGGTCTCAGTGTGAAAGCACTCAGGCTTTCACATTGGGATTGCAGATGAGGCTTCTTTCAGGTGCTTTACAGGCGCTTTTTTTAATGCTAAAGCGCCTGAAAAACACCCCAGTGTGAAAGGGGTCTTAAGGATCTTGGATTGTAAGCACCTTGAGGGCAGTGACTGATGTGAATGTATAATAATAATATACAGGGATGCACAAATCATATTGCCCGATGTCCAGGACATGCAGTGCCAGACAGGTTGTATTTTTGTACATTTAACCCTGCGGTGGGCAAGCTGCATAACAGCTGTGTTGACTATGCTGTGATTGGCCCACAGTTATCACATAGTACCTGGGCCATTCACAGCTCCCTGTACCATGTGATTAGCTGTAGCCAATCACAGATCACTAGAGATCACAGCTGCCATGAATGGTTAACCCATTCATGACAGTTGAAAACTGTACCATATCATACCTGCCCGAATCGCCCTGGAAGCTGGAAATCACTGAAGTAGACACTGCTATTTGCTCGACATGGGTGCCATTCTGAGAATGCTTTGTATTTTTTAATTTAAGCAAAGTGTTCTCTGGACAAGGTGGAGTTAATTAATTCAGAAAATGCAGACTGTTCTCTAAATGGCACTGGTGCCAATCAGCTGACATCCTGTGTTCAGAATGCAGCAGGGCAGCCGCTCGGCACAGAACTGGGAAGTGAATGGAGATCATTCAAGCAGCTGTCAGAAACCATGAATCAGACCGAGACAGAAGTGCAGTTAAAATCACACTTGTTTATTAATAATAATAATAATAATAGTTAAAAGGTAAACAGAGCAACGTAGTCAAATTATTGCCAAAGTTCGGTAAGCGGAACAGATAGTCAGACAAGCCAGGACATCAGGGAGCCCGAGATTAGCGTACTTCAGGACAGGCCAGGAAATTAGGATACCAGAAAATCAGTGTAGTGGAACAGCAAGCAGGATCAGGAACCAGAAGGGACATCAGCCAAGCAACTCTTCAACAGGTACACAGGAGAGAGTCTCTGGGTGTGTTGACCAAGGCAAAGGCAGAGGGAAACTGAACTGAACAGCTTAAATAACCAGCAGGACTGATGAACAGGATATCATCATCAGGTGAGTCACCGTGGAAAAGACTGGAGCTGGCAATTAACTGACAGCTGAGCAGATTGCTCTGAGAAGGAAGGGCTGATCCCAGCCCTGACAGGAGCCGGTCTATTACAGAGATTTTCAGATTCCAGGGGGATCAGCCAAGTATGATATATGCGTATCAAATATCCATACATGAAAATCTTCTTTAAACTTGATGCAAATTCAAGGTTGGTCAAACCTCATCCCTCATAGGCAGCAAAGTCAAAGAGGAAGTTTTTTGTTTTGCACTCCTGTGACCCATTTTCAGCTGACAGCAGGCTGAAGCCTGCTGTCGGCTGATGTCACAGAGCTGGTCCTGGCTGGGGAAAGATTGCAACCATATGGTTGGGATTCACCCAAGAGCCTTAATTGGCACTGATCAGCAAGCCACTGAGAGCCTGAGGCAGCCGCTCCCATCCCCTTCACAGCCCAGCGCTCCAGTGAGCGTGGGAGTGGAAGAGCAGACATCAGATGGCAGGTGACAAATGCAGCATCGTACCGATGCTACAACCACCTAGGTAAATATTCATTTAGAAAAAAACAAACCCATGCTTCTGTTTTATTGCAATGTAGCGCCAGTTCCTGAAGAGCACACGCTATATGTTTTGAAAGTTAATGTTACACCTGAACTGCAGTTTGGTTTGGGTATAATTGTTCCAAATTTGGACCTCAGCATCAGTCTAACTGGACTATGGGGTGTTCGGCCTGGCCATAGGGAGCACTGTCTTTTCTGGCAGGCATGGAACCACAATCGGATTGGGTGCTTTAAGGTTACTTTCTCTCGGAGCCCGCCCAGTAGGAGTGCCACTCTTGCTGTGCTTTCTGGCAGAGGGTACTTAAGATGCGGATGTCACGTGGTTCGGGGTTCTGGTCCAGAAGTATGTCCTCCTGATCAGCCCACAGGAAGGCTATGGCCTGGGGTGCGGATCCACCCAACTTTATGTCTCGGGGCTAGCTAGCCCGAGGCAAGGAAACTAAAGAAAGGATACCTAGGTGCCGTCTCCAGTCATGGAGGGGCCCAGCAACTTCGTAGCTATCCTGGGGAGGACGCTTCAGAAGGCCACATACGGGTTGGCTTCTTAGCAAGAGCCTGGTGGGGCTGAAGTACCTAAGTGAATCCAATCTCATGGGTATTGCCAAACTGTGCTACAAGTTCTAGTTTCCTACATGTCCTACAATAACGTCTGTGGCAGAGACTTATTTCTACGTGTTCTACAACAAAGTCTGTGCCAGAGACTTATTCCTGATTTAAGCACCTTGTTGGCTGCTAGGCCTTGTGAGAGAGGGACTATCCAACTCGAGTGAACATCCAGTTGTGAATGTCTATTCTCTGGATTTAGTCAAAGTAAGCAAGTCCTTCGTTATTGACTTTGACACTAAGAGTACCTGAACTTTCCTCCTAACCCTCTAAACCTATTTTAAGAAACTGTTCGTTAACTATGTTTTTGCAAATAAAAATCCCTTTATGCGGATCTGTCGTCAGTCTCTAAAGTTACTGGGCCATCTACCATGGGAAACCCCTAGAGGCAAATAGAGGAGAAGAAGGTACCGGTAAGCCCAATCAAACCAGCAGCTCCTCCGGGGGTTAGTGCTACAGCAATGTGCATCATCAAAAAAAAATATGGCCATGATAGCTCAAGTCTAAATGAGCCCTTAATCAATGTTATTGCAGTTAAAAGGAAAAGAGAGTGATCAAACCGATTTAAATGTCTGTTATATGAACAAACAAATAGGATAATTTAATCATAAACCAGCAAACATGGATATGTGACCAATTGAAATAAAGTTCCAAACACAATAAAATGTAATTCCTAACAAATCTTAAAGAAATCAATGTAAAATTGATTTGTGGATATCAAGAGTAACAAAGCCTGATGCATCTTAAAAGAACTGTACTAAACAACAAAGCACAAGCACGTTCCAAATTACTGAGAGAAATCTTTAGAATATATAAGGTTTGAATGCACAGCCAGCGACTGTGCTGAAGAGATCTATGCAGGCCATAAAGGAAGGTAGAAAAGATACAGAATGGAAAGGCAGACCCCTTGGGAAATACAGTATACAAAGGGAGATCAATGCTCACAGGAACCAGATGTTGAAATCTAAGGTCAGCTCACATAGGACTGCACGACCGCCTTTCCAGTAACAAAAAATTATCTCGTTATTTCCAGTTAAAACTTATCTGTTGTCATTGATTGTTTTAAAAAGCAGCTGACATGTTTGAATACGATTATATCCTTGTTACGGCTTGTATCCTGAATATCAGTGTAGAAAAAACACAGAAACAGCTCTACTAGGGGCAATACAGGAGCAGCCAACATTTATCTGTAAATCTACAGATGCAGATTAATGATGTCTTCTGCCCATTACATCCATATATACCTTCACAAGTAGTGAACATAGCCTGTTCACAGCCCCAGAGCCCAGTGCAGACTTACACAATCTGCTCCCTTACCTAGGTAAATATAATTATGGAGAAAAATTCCCAAACTTCTCTTTTAAATATGTGATATATTTCTTGAAGATAAACTGCTGAAAAAATTGATGTATAAATTTAAACATCATTGATAGTCTGAGAAGAGATAAATTCCCCCTCTTTCTACGACTATGTACCAGCACAAATGAGCATGCGCAGACATGCAAAATAGTCACAATTTAACTCCCATTCATTTTTACCTGGGAGCTATAGTAAATTTGCAAATTCGTGCTTGGCAAACATGCGTTCGGCAAAAGCGAAAAGCGTTATATAGCCAAATTTAAGTTTTAACCAATGAATATAACTGTTCAATTGTTACTTCCACAAAAAAAATACATTTTAATTTTGAGATGAACTGTTTATTTCTCTAAAATAAATTTTACTTGATGGGTTTTTATGTTGCTTCTTCTTCTTATATTTGTTGTTTTTTAAGAATGCTAGTCATGTGTAATGAGTAATGTTTTCATGTTTTGGTAAAATATATTTTTCACAAAAATCTAATCCGAAACTCCCACAGGTGTCTTCACAAACCACATACAATACTATTGCTGATGCAAATTTTAAATGAGTCACAATTTTGTGTGTTGTTTAGTATTTGATCATAATTTTACCCCAAAAAATGGAAAATGTGTACCAAGTTCAGAAATCAAAATGTCATTCCCAAAATTCAGAGGGTAACACCCCTATTCTACACTCACACACCAAGAACTACCAAATATTGTAAAGTCTTTTCTTCGGGCGTGACCGGATGAAGGAGGGTGTTGGTGTGTGAGTGCAGATGTCTCGCCTCCACTCTCTCCCTCGATACGAGCTAATAGCTTGAAGCCCTATCATTGGCTGATGCCTGGGGACCCTGCCCTGCCCTGCTAATGTCTGTCGTCCCATTGTGGACTATTGGATAGGGGGTCGATGGGATCTTGGGGCGGGCTATTGCCTTGTTCCCCTATTTTGTCTGAACGGTGTGCGGCTGTCTGCTGCTGGAGTGGTGGGCGGAGCTCACAGCTGGTGTCGAAGGCCGAGTGGAAGCCGAGTAAGAGCCGAGCTGAGTCGATTACAGCCGAACAAAGAGCTGTGATCTTGCGAGGTTGTGTGAGAAAGCGCGAGCCGCATCCTCCTTCTCTCTGTCTCCTGTACACACCGAAGAGGTCTGGGACACAGGCAGTGGCGGTGTTGCTAAGGGATTGAGGAGGCTGAAGCAGATCTGAACAAGACAGCTGGCAGTGTGGCGAGCAGGAGTGGTGGCGAGCGGTGGGGAGTGCAGGGGAAGGTGCAGCTATACGGGGACCAGCGGTGCTGTGCGGGTGGGTTGCAGAGGTGAGAGCCTGCGACTACACTATTCCCCGTCTCTCTCGCTTAAGTCATAGCCAGCTGGTGGGTGGACTAGCTCTACCAATAAGACTAATTGTGGAAGGGGTAGAGCGAGAGGTTCCCCCCAGCTAAAGAACATTAGAGGAGTGACCATTAATAGCTTTGCATAAACCAGTCAACGCTAAAGTCAATGCTAAAGTACTGAGAAACAAAATAAGTTTCTGAGAAGTGTGCCAAGGAGGAGTGAAACTTGATATTTGGACATTTCTATTCATGTTCTGGTTCCTACCCATATTTCCTAGGAAAATTGGAACTGGATGGACTTCTCTCAAGGAAATGTTAAAGAGGGACACACTGGATGGGTGAGAGACAACCAAAGTGAAGAGAAGTGAAGCAGTAAATTAAGACTGTATGTGTTAAAAAGATTATTATTTCTTGCTTCTCTGGCCTCTCTCTTTGTATTCTGTTGCTATGAACTAGAAATTATTCTCAATCACTGCATAATTTTGAATTAGGCCTGGTATAGTTAAGGGTAAGTGCCGGAAAAAAGGTGTATGACCTATAGAACTTTACATCTATCTTCTGAGTCAACAGCATGCCAACCCAGCGTTCTACAAAGGCTAGCCAAGCGGCACAAGTGGCAGCTAAACTAGAAAAATGTGCTCATGTACCAGGCCAGGCTCTAACCCAGACCCCCCTAAAAATAGTCAACAAGGGCAGCAGGCACATTCTAATCGACAATCTGGGGCTGCAGGGGCAAGGAAAAGCCAGGGTCAGAGCCAACCGCCAATATCAACGGAGGTTGAGGCCTTAGCAGGGAGAACTCAGGGTCAGAAGTCCGAAATGAAGGGGGGGGGGAGGGGGAGAGGAAGAATTATTATTTTTTTCTCTCCCTCTTTTTTCTTTCTTTCTTTCTTTCTCTCCCACCCTCCCTTTTTTTTGCGCCTCTCTCCCCTCCCTCCATATTGAGGGGGGCGGGGGTGAGGTGTATGGAAGGAAGGGAAAAAAAAGCATGGTACCCACATCTTTTAAGAGGTGCAGTACAAAGTTCTCATTTTATATATGTTGTATTTGTCTTTTTTTTGTCTTTTGTATTTTTGGGTTTTTTTTTTTGGAGGGAGGGTGAAGTGAAAACTTTAAATAGATCTACACTGATTATATTTAGGACGAAGTGTGCATGGTTAGGTCACAATAGAAAGCCCCTGGGTATGCCAAGCAAGGCAATGATAGAAGAATACAAGAGAAGTAGATGGTGTTTTTGGATTATTTTGTATGCAAGGTATGTAAGATTGAATAGTTGTGAAAGGGTCAAGGAAGACTGGAAGAAACACTCAGAGAAACAGTAGAGAAAAAAGCTTTTTGTAAAAGTCACCTAAACACTACAATATCACAGGCAAAAACTTTGAGTAAAGGATGGATTGAGTTAAAAATACCATATATTTTCACAAGACCACCAAGAAAGTTGAGCACAAATGAGTAATGCACTAATGACCAAAAGAATTTTGAGCACTAATGATTAATGCACAAATGACTAAAGATACTCAGTTGAATAGGAAAAAAATTGTTTTATGTTCATGAAATGTTAGAGGTCTTGGAGATCCAGGGAAAAAAGCAGCATTTTTTTTCAACGGCAAAGACATATGGGGCCACACTTTTATGTTTACAGGAGACTCACTTAACTAACACCTCCATATCACAGCTGGGGGGGGGAGGGGGATTATCACTCTCAATTTCACTCGGTTCACACCTCTTATTCTAGAGGTGTGAGTGTCTTGATTAAAACAGGGGTCACATTTATTTGTATGCAAAGAAAGATTGATGAACACAGGCGGTATATTTTTGTACACGGTAAGATAGAGAATAGAGTATTTATAATAGCTAATGTTATATTCCACCTCCTTTCAGTACAGAGATCCTTTATGAGCTCGTGGAGTTTTTGTTAGACAAGCCAGGAGTTCCATTATTGGTTGCAGGGGATTTTAATATGGTCATTGACCAGACTATAGACAGGCTCCCTAATGGTATACAATAGGGAGGTATAACGAATAGTCGATTATCCCAGTTTATGGGGGAGGTGGGTTTGAAAGACATTTGGAGAATACAGAATCCGAAATCCTGGTGCTACTCATGCTTTTCTAGGACACACTCTATCTTATCAAGGATCGATTTGATACTTGGGAATGATGAGGCGATTACTATGGTAAATAATCCTAAATATATGCCAAGAGGCCTTTTGGACCATTCACCAATAACGGCATCACTGGAAATAGGGGTGGGAAAACATCTTTGGGAGTGGAGAATTAGCCCCTCCTGGTTGGAACTCATGGGAGACCCACAGGAGGTGCTAATTGCACTAAGAGAATATATAAATACAAGGAAAATGATTGCGCTAACCTGAAAAAGTGAATCTAGCAGCTACACACGAATGTGACAAAATTCATATACAAACAAGAAAACTATAATGTAGCGCTAAAAAAAAAAAAAAAAAAAAAAAAAAGAAATAAGAAAAAGAAAATAGTGAAGTGACTAACACCAAAAAGGACACTATAAAGTCCAAATAGTAGAAAAGAATTAGTCCTTGAAATCCACATGGAATTCGGATGTGATATTTCACACAGTATATAAGCCAAGGGGTGATCTCAAAGACATTCACAGTAGTGACATCCAGATGAATGGAAAGAAGCAAAAGGGTCGGTACTCTTACCGGAGCCACGGAACCTGTGTGTGTACACTAGGTCATACGAGCATGTATAGATGGACCCTCCACTCTACAGGGGCTATACGACAAATCCCAACAAGTCCATCAGCCAATGGAGGGGCTGTGGGTCTTCAAATCAATGGAGGGGTAGTCAGCACCGTCTCGGAGGTTCCAGTCTTCTTCACCAAAGGTACCAACAAATGGAAAGGAAGGAAACTCCAGCCAGTAGTTTAACAATGGGGAGAGCCAAACTCACAAAGAAAATCATTGCTCTTTATTGGCATAAAACCAGCATAAAGCAAATATTAAAAACGTGATCACATAATAAAAAAAGGCAATACAGGGAATATGATAACCTTGCCCATGTTCCCTGTATTGCCTTTTTTTTATTATGTGATCACGTATTTTAATATTTGCTTTATTGTATATGCTGGTTTTATGCCAATAAACAGCAATTTCTATTTTTTTCAATCTACACTATGGGAAGCCGTTATTCTATTTTGTTTTACATATGATTTTCTTTGTGAGGTGATTTGGGTATAGAAATTTCCAAAGATCCTAAACAATATATAGTAGACAACCTGGTACCATTATTAATTAAATTTATGGGAAAAGCTAAAATCTGCAAAAAGCTCCCTTTATCTGTGGCAGTTCGCTGCAATTTAATTAAAATTATACTTTTACCACAACTTTTATATGTTCTGCATAATTCTCTAGTGCTGATCCATAAGAAATGGTTCTTTAAGATTGACACTATATTTAGGGAATTAATTTGGAACGTATTAGTTTAAGTACTCTACAACTCCTAAATAAAGAAGGGGGAGTTGCTCTCCCACATCCCTTTAGCTATTTTCTAGCAGCACAGCTCCAACACATGAGTGGTTGCCAATTGGAGGGGGGAGAGGAGAGAATGGGACACTCCTGCAGAGTTGCCTGCACAATTCGGTGGTGGAAGCTCTGGAGGCAGGGACTCATTTACGAGGATGGCCTACTCTTGATTTAATGACAAGAGTATGGGAAGTGGCAAAGGGAACTTTGGATTATAGAGGATTCACAGAATACTCCCCCTTATGGGAAAACAATAAGTTGGTAGAGTTGCAGAAAATGGGGCCAATTAGGGAATGGGAAAGAAGGGGTATAAAGTATATTCACCAGCTTTTCCAAAATGGAAAGCTTACATCTTTCCAGGAACTAAGGGGAGATTTCGCAATCCCAAAGAGATCCTTCTCAGGTACCTACAAGTAAGACATGCATTGACAGAACAGTTCAGAGGGAGGATAATAGAATGGTGTACTATACCGGTATCACAACAAATTTTTAGAGCCAAGTCATCAAAGGGTCTAATTTCCAAAATTGACCCAAGTTTACATAAAGAGAGCTGGGAGAAAATAAAGGAATGACCACATAGTAGGAATGGGAAAGGGATGTGGGAAATATAAAAGAATCACAGTGGGAAAGGATTCTTGAATTGGCAACGGGCTCTCTCTCTCCCCACCCCAGAGGATGTCACACTTATTTTTATTATATAGAGTATATTATACTCCGCAAAAACTGTTTATGATTGGTAGAAGTCAGGATGCTAAATGTCAGAGATGTGGTAAGATAGAGGGAGACTTAATCCATATGTTTTTTAGATGTCCCAAGCTATTCCGGTACTGCAAGGAGGTGGTGGACACAATAGCCCAGGTGTTTGAGGTATCCATTGTTATGGACCCCATGTTATGTATATTGGGGTGGATAGAGGGAGAGGGTAAGCCAAAAGACATTAATTTTACAATTTTGAGATGCCTCTTCCAGGCTAGGAAACTTATAGCCCAGAAGTGGCAATCTTCCTTCCCTCCATCCAGTAGGGAATGGGAACAAAATATGAATGTGGTGATTCTTAAAGAAAGGACATCATATATTAGACAAGGAGCCTTTAAGAAATTTGATAAGATTTGGAAACGATGGGATGAGAAAAAGAATACGGGAAATATCAGTATATGAAAGTGAAAGGGTTGTTAAATTAAATGGAGTGAAATAAGAAACGAATGTAAGTGAGAGTGATGTAGAGTGAAAAGGGTTTTGTGTTTGAGAATATGGAAGTGTGAGAGATGAGGGACTACTGGAATAGAAAGGATAGAGGAAAAAGAATGAGTCATAGGGATATATGAAGTTATGATGGTATTGTTATATTGTCACATCCCCTTGTTGTTTCCTCATTTTAAAATTTGAATGAATGAAAGCAAGGATTGTTTTGTAAATTGTGTAAAAGAAATCAATAAAAATATAAAGTAAAAAAAAAAAAAAGAAGAACTACCAAATATCACAGACTAAATCAAGAAGCATAACTAATGTCATTCCACCACCTATAGGTATATGTCCAAAGAAATGCAATAATTGTGTATTTATGTGTAGGAGGGTTCCACCACCATTGCAAATCATGCCATATGTTTACCATGGGCTACCAGCACCAATTGCGGCCTCTTACCAAGCAAAAAGAAACACAATTAGAGTTGTTTCTCTAGCAGCATGCTAACAGTAATCAGCCATACCCAGCCTTCAAAACAGATGGTATGTACCAGAAACAGGTTGTTCAATGGCTCTCCAGCCTTCCACAGTACATCTGCATTGATTAACTTATTGTACCCCTGGGACTTAGGACTGTTTGATACCACAGAGATGCAGCCTCCATCCATATGGTAGCACAGTAGCTAATGGGTTAGCACTTCTACTTAGCAGTGCTGGGGTTGTTGGTTCAAATCAAAAACATGCCACTTCATGTAGAAAAGTTGTGTGTTCTACCTATGTTGTTAAACATAACCCTTGCATAAATGTATAATTTATGTAGAGGGGGGGTCCACCACCATTGCAAATTGTGCCTTATGTTTTCCATGGGTAAGGACAATAATCAGCCTTAAGTATTCCCCGCCAGCACTAATTGCAGTCTCTTACAAAGCAAAAGGCAACACAATTTGAAATGGTTGTATTGCAGCATGCTGACATTAATCAGCCATACCAAGCCTTCAAAACAGATGGCATATCACAGAAACAGGTTGTTCAATGGTTCTCTGGCCTTCCAGAGAACATCTGCATTGATGATGTGGCTGTGGTTTGATGATTGCTTTATATGTTTACTCGTATAGTTTTGCATTAAGGCCCTCAAAAGTGTGTTTTTGTTGGCATGGTTTCCAAATTGTGTCTTTGTCCAGTCTGACCATGTGTTCATTGTTTGTGAGCCTCAGCAGACCTTTATCTTGTTCTAGTTACTTCTAAATCACACATGTTAGACTTACAAGTGTAATGTTAATCTAGTTTATGTAATGGTTTAGATGAAAAGGAAGCTTTCTGCTTATTCCGAACATTAGTGTGTGTGTGTGTGTGTGTGTGTGTGTATTTTGTTTGTGCGCTGCCTTTTTTACTTTTGCATTAATTTTATCTGTTTTTGCTTATTATCCTGCAATTTAACTTTTTAGGGGTTCAGGGCAAGGAGTTCTGATAACCAAAAAGGTTTGTCATGTTTGTTATTAGCTTGATTTGTATCCCTGCTTTTCTAATGTGATTTTTAATGTGTCTAATTTTTAGTGCCCTACCCTTGTAGAGTGTAGTGATGGCCGAACGGTTCGCCCGGCGGTCGTTTCGCGGCGAATTTCCGACATTCGCGGTCCGCACGTTCGAACGCCTTTTTCCGTCGTTCGCCGCGGCGGACTTACGTGTTTAATGTATACAAGAACTTTAACCTTTGGTGACACGTTTATCATGTGATACAGGACAGCCAATTGAGACATGACAGCACATGGACACTTGTACATTCCCCCTAACCTATAAATACACCCGATCCGGTGGCCATTTTACATTCTTTCTTCTGTTAAGATAGGGACAGGTTCCTGTGTGGAGTAGGGAGAGATAAACCACTAGCTATTTGGTACACAAAAGTTCTTTTCAGGACTGGTATAGGTGTTAGGTGTTGATAGGTTTGCTGTGCTGCTGATTCTTGCAGCAGCCTGAGTGTCTTTTGTTAGTTTAGAGAAAGGGAAAGGACGGTGTATGCTACAGGGACAGCCAGATTAGTCTTTCATCATCATCATCATCATCATCATCATTAGCTGTTACTATCAAGGTCCACAAAAGAGCTGTTCCAGTAACCACTAATCGTTCTCTTTTTTTGCCAATTTGTATAGGGACAGGAAGGAAGCAGTGTTGTCAGGCAGTGAGGGTAATTTTAAAGACTTGCTGTTATTATTAGTTCCACAAAGGTTCTTTTCAGGACTGGTATCAGTGGTACAGTAATAGGCTTGTACATGTATAATATTCTTTCTTCCAAATATAGAAAGGATATTATACTTGACTGCTGCCCTTCTGCTGCAGTCTGCTAAACATTCACAACTCACTTGTTCCACAAAAGTTCTTATAAGGACTGGTAACTTGGTATAGGGTGCTACGGTACATAGGCTTGAGTGCGGTACAGTCTGCTGTTCTGTAAGGACCGCTATCGGTCCACAATAGATAGGGTTGACGTGCACCACTGCTGACCGCTGCCCTATACTGCAGCAGTCCTTCAGCGGTATAGGGACTGACGTACAGTCTGCTAATCACTAACACACAACCTGCTTGTTCCACAAAAGTTCTTATAAGGACTGGTAACTTGGTATAGGGTGCTACGGTACATAGGCTTGAGTGCGGTACAGTCTGCTGTTCTGTAAGGACCGCTATCGGTCCACAATAGATAGGGTTGACGTGCACCACTGCTGACCGCTGCCCTATACTGCAGCAGTCCTTCAGCGGTATAGGGACTGACGTACAGTCTGCTAAACACTAATACACAACCTGCTTGGTCCACAAAAGTTCTTATAAGGACTGGTAACTTGGTATAGGGTGCTACGGTACATAGGCTTGAGTGCGGTACAGTCTGCTGTTCTGTAAGGACCGCTATCGGTCCACAATAGATAGGGTTGACGTGCACCACTGCTGACCGCTGCCCTATACTGCAGCAGTCCTTCAGCGGTATAGGGACTGACGTACAGTCTGCTAAACACTAATACACAACCTGCTTGGTCCACAAAAGTTCTTATAAGGACTGGTAACTTGGTATAGGGTGCTACGGTACATAGGCTTGAGTGCGGTACAGTCTGCTGTTCTGTAAGGACCGCTATCGGTCCACAATAGATAGGGTTGACGTGCACCACTGCTGACCGCTCACCTATACTGCAGCAGTCCTTCAGCGGTATAGGGACTGACGTACAGTCTGCTAATCACTAACACACAACCTGCTTGTTCCACAAAAGTTCTTATAAGGACTGGTAACTTGGTATAGGGTGCTACGGTACATAGGCTTGAGTGCGGTACAGTCTGCTGTTCTGTAAGGACCGCTATCGGTCCACAATAGATAGGGTTGACGTGCACCACTGCTGACCGCTGCCCTATACTGCAGCAGTCCTTCAGCGGTATAGGGACTGACGTACAGTCTGCTAAACACTAACACACAACCTGCTTGGTCCACAAAAGTTCTTATAAGGACTGGTAACTTGGTATAGGGTGCTACGGTACATAGGCTTGAGTGCGGTACAGTCTGCTGTTCTGTAAGGACCGCTATCGGTCCACAATAGATAGGGTTGACGTGCACCACTGCTGACCGCTGCCCTATACTGCAGCAGTCCTTCAGCGGTATAGGGACTGACGTACAGTCTGCTAAACACTAATACACAACCTGCTTGGTCCACAAAAGTTCTTATAAGGACTGGTAACTTGGTATAGGGTGCTACGGTACATAGGCTTGAGTGCGGTACAGTCTGCTGTTCTGTAAGGACCGCTATCGGTCCACAATAGATAGGGTTGACGTGCACCACTGCTGACCGCTCACCTATACTGCAGCAGTCCTTCAGCGGTATAGGGACTGACGTACAGTCTGCTAATCACTAACACACAACCTGCTTGTTCCACAAAAGTTCTTATAAGGACTGGTAACTTGGTATAGGGTGCTACGGTACATAGGCTTGAGTGCGGTACAGTCTGCTGTTCTGTAAGGACCGCTATCGGTCCACAATAGATAGGGTTGACGTGCACCACTGCTGACCGCTGCCCTATACTGCAGCAGTCCTTCAGCGGTATAGGGACTGACGTACAGTCTGCTAAACACTAATACACAACCTGCTTGGTCCACAAAAGTTCTTATAAGGACTGGTAACTTGGTATAGGGTGCTACGGTACATAGGCTTGAGTGCGGTACAGTCTGCTGTTCTGTAAGGACCGCTATCGGTCCACAATAGATAGGGTTGACGTGCACCACTGCTGACCGCTGCCCTATACTGCAGCAGTCCTTCAGCGGTATAGGGACTGACGTACAGTCTGCTAAACACTAATACACAACCTGCTTGGTCCACAAAAGTTCTTATAAGGACTGGTAACTTGGTATAGGGTGCTACGGTACATAGGCTTGAGTGCGGTACAGTCTGCTGTTCTGTAAGGACCGCTATCGGTCCACAATAGATAGGGTTGACGTGCACCACTGCTGACCGCTGCCCTATACTGCAGCAGTCCTTCAGCGGTATAGGGACTGACGTACAGTCTGCTAAACACTAATACACAACCTGCTTGGTCCACAAAAGTTCTTATAAGGACTGGTAACTTGGTATAGGGTGCTACGGTACATAGGCTTGAGTGCGGTACAGTCTGCTGTTCTGTAAGGACCGCTATCGGTCCACAATAGATAGGGTTGACGTGCACCACTGCTGACCGCTCACCTATACTGCAGCAGTCCTTCAGCGGTATAGGGACTGACGTACAGTCTGCTAATCACTAACACACAACCTGCTTGTTCCACAAAAGTTCTTATAAGGACTGGTAACTTGGTATAGGGTGCTACGGTACATAGGCTTGAGTGCGGTACAGTCTGCTGTTCTGTAAGGACCGCTATCGGTCCACAATAGATAGGGTTGACGTGCACCACTGCTGACCGCTGCCCTATACTGCAGCAGTCCTTCAGCGGTATAGGGACTGACGTACAGTCTGCTAATCACTAACACACAACCTGCTTGTTCCACAAAAGTTCTTATAAGGACTGGTAACTTGGTATAGGGTGCTACGGTACATAGGCTTGAGTGCGGTACAGTCTGCTGTTCTGTAAGGACCGCTATCGGTCCACAATAGATAGGGTTGACGTGCACCACTGCTGACCGCTGCCCTATACTGCAGCAGTCCTTCAGCGGTATAGGGACTGACGTACAGTCTGCTAAACACTAATACACAACCTGCTTGGTCCACAAAAGTTCTTATAAGGACTGGTAACTTGGTATAGGGTGCTACGGTACATAGGCTTGAGTGCGGTACAGTCTGCTGTTCTGTAAGGACCGCTATCGGTCCACAATAGATAGGGTTGACGTGCACCACTGCTGACCGCTGCCCTATACTGCAGCAGTCCTTCAGCGGTATAGGGACTGACGTACAGTCTGCTAAACACTAATACACAACCTGCTTGGTCCACAAAAGTTCTTATAAGGACTGGTAACTTGGTATAGGGTGCTACGGTACATAGGCTTGAGTGCGGTACAGTCTGCTGTTCTGTAAGGACCGCTATAGGTCCACAATAGATAGGGTTGACGTGCACCACTGCTGACCGCTCACCTATACTGCAGCAGTCCTTCAGCGGTATAGGGACTAAGAGTTTTGTCACAGGGTCATTTAAAAAATGACATGCAGAGGAAGAGGCAGGCCCTTCCGCAGGGGTGGTAGGGGTAGGGCAGGAGCAACAGGCTTGAGCCAAAGTGGGAAGTTGCAGAAGGTGCGTTCAATTACTTTAAAGGATGCACCAGACTTGGTTGAGTGGCTCGCTCAGCCTTACTCTTCTGCACCCTCCTCATCCTCTCGATCTGCACCCTCTTCTTCACTCTCTGCTATGTGCACCCCCAAAGACACTACCACCAACAACACGACCACCACCACCACCACCACATACCTTCCGCTTGAGTCACTGGAATTATTTTCCGATCCATATCAAGAGGACATTTCTGATGCGCAGCCACTCTTGGTATTGGATCAGGAAGAGGAGGTAGCAACAAGCGCTACTCAGCAGTCTGACGCCAGTACCCAGATCAGCCCAAGGAGGAGGTTGGTCCCCGGTGTTGCTGCCTACTCTACTTATAGCGGTGGGGAAGGTGACGTTGATGATGACGTGTCTAGTGATGTCACGTGGGTGCCCACAAGAGAGGAAGAGGAGGGGAGTTCAGAGGGAGATATGGACCAGCAGATAGGGAGGAGAAGCAGCAATGACTTACATTGCACAGCAGGGACAAAGCAGACTGCAAATGTATCAGGAGCGAGTCATCGACCATGTACGGTCACATCTGGCGCTCCCAGGACACCGGCACATGGCTCCGCAGTGTGGGCTTTTTTTAACGTGTCCGCTGCTGACAATAGCGTTGCCATCTGCAATCTTTGCAGTCAACGCGTTAGTCGCGGTAAGCCCAATACTCACCTAGGGACGACCGCCTTAAGAAGGCACATGAGCAGCCATCACCGAGCCCAGTGGGAGCAACGGAACACACAAAGCCACACTGCAGGCTCTCACCGTCCAGCCTCGTCTTCTACTTCTCCTTCTCCTCTCTCCTCACAATTGTCCTCCACTCCACCTTCCATCACGCCAAGCTCACATTTTTCTGCAAAAAGGCAGGCTTCCGTGGGCCTAATGTTTGAGCGTAAAAAAATGATGACGCCGGATAACCCTCTTGCCCAACGGTTGGCGGCTGGCTTGTCAGAACTCATAGCCCGCCAACTACTGCCATATAAACTGGTGGACTCGGAGGCCTTTCGCAAATTTGTGGCCATTGGAACACCACAATGGAAGGTCCCAGGAAGGAAGTATTTCTCAGAGAAGGGCATCCCAGAGCTATATGGCCATGTTCAGCGGCAAGTGAATGTATCTCTGGCACACAGTGTCGGTGCCAAGATACATCTGACCACAGACACGTGGTCTAGCAAACACGGGCAGGGAAGGTATATCAGTTTTACTGCCCACTGGGTGAACCTTCTGACGGCCGTCAAGCATGTAACCCGTGGCACCCGTGTAGATTTGGTTTTACCGCCACGGATTGCATGCAGGCCTGACTCTTCTTCTCCTCCTCCTACTCCATCCTCCTCCCTCTCCTCCTCAGCTGCCTCCTCCTTTTCCGCTGCTAGCGTCTCTTCCACTGCACCGCCCAAGCTCCCCAGAACCTATTCCACATGCCAGGTGAGACGTTGCCATGCCGTGCTGCGTCTGTTGTGCCTGGAAGCAAAGAGCCACACTGGCCCGGCACTCCTTTCAGCTTTGCGTTCACAGGCAGATGAGTGGCTAACACCGCTCAATTTGACAGTTGGTAAAGTGGTGTGTGACAACGGTGCCAATCTGCTTAGCGCATTGAAACAGGGCAAAATCACGCACGTGCCGTGCATGGCACACGTCTTAAACTTGGTCGTGCAGCGATTCCTTGTCAAATACCCTGGGGTCCAGGACATCTTGCGGCAGGCAAGGAAAATCTCGGCCCATTTCAGAAGATCTTACACGGCCATGGCTCGCCTTGCTGACATTCAGCGGCGACACCATCTGCCGGTCAGACGTCTTATTTGCGATTGCCCGACGCGATGGAACTCAACCTTCTATATGCTTGATAGGCTGCTCCAGCAGAAACGTGCAGTTAACGTCTACCTGTATGAACTCTGCGAAAGAAACGGTTCTGGGGAGCTGGGTTTTTTTTCACCGCGCCAGTGGCTGCTCATGCGCGACACATGCAGACTTCTGCGGCCATTTGAGGAGATCACCAAACTGGTCAGTCGCAGCCATGGCGCCATCAGTGACATGGTACCTTATGCCTTCTTTCTGGAGCGTGCATTGCGTCGTGTCATTGATCAGGCTGTGGAGGAGCAGGAGCGGGAAGATGAGGAAGTCGCAATGCTGGATGAATTCCCAGGGGGGGCTACTCTATCTGAGACAAGTCAACAACAGGAGTCTGATGAGGAGTCAGAGGAGGATGGTGCCGGGGCGGATGAGCAGGAGCAAGAAGAGCATGCTTTAAACCTTTCTGGGATCCCTGTTGTGCGAGGATGGGGAGAGGAGAATGAAGAGGACGACATTATCCTGGATGATGAGCAGGAGCCAGGCCACCACACCGCTTCCACTTTAGTGCAAATGGGGGCCTTCATGCTCCAGTGTTTTAATAGGGACCCCCGTATAAAAAGCATGAGGGTCAAGGACCAGTACTGGGTGGCAACGTACTTAGACCCCCGGTACAAACACAAAATGGCGGAAATGTTACCGCCGTCGCAGAGGGCTGTCAGAATGCAGCACTTCCAGGCCTTGCTTCGAGAAATGCTGCATTCTGCTTTTGCGTGCGCTGGCAGAGGAGCAATTCCCACTCCCAGAGAAGGATTTGCGGGTACCAATCCAACAGCGCCTGCAAGAAGAGGCCGGTTTGAAGATGTGTTGGTGACTTCGGATATGAGGTCATTCTTTCAGCCGACCCATCGACAGGTGTCATCCGGATCCAGCATCAGGGAACGCCTAGACCGTCAGGTGTCCGACTACATTGGGTTAACGGCCGATGTGGACGCTCTGAGGAGTGATGAACCCCTAGACTACTGGGTGGGCAGGCTTGACCTCTGGCCAGAGCTTGCCCAATTTGCAATCGAACTGTTGGCTTGCCCCTCATCCAGTGTCCTGTCCGAAAGGACGTTCAGCGCAGCAGGGGGGATTGTGACCGATAAGCGTACTCGCCTAGCTCACCACAGTGTTAACTACCTCACATTTCTAAAAATGAATGAGGCATGGATCTCGGAGGAATTCAACACATGTGATCAGTAGACCATGTATATGTCTATAAACAATTTTTGGAATCAAGCACACAGACCTTCTTAATTCATTTGGCTCACTTCCCTGACCCAAAAAAGCACACCGTACTATATGCCCCTACCCTCCTCTTTGAAGAGGTTGAGCGGTGTCATATTTCTACTGGGGCTGCTTATTATGAGGGGTTCCCACCATCCCTGTGCTGTGCTGACTTCCTCCTGGGTGTTCTTATTATGAGGGGCTCCCACCATCCCTGTGCTGTGCTGACTTCCTCCTGGGGGTTCTTATTATGAGGGGATCACACCATCCCTGTGCTGTGCTGACTTCCTCCTGGGGCTGCTTACGGTGCTGCTGTCAGCGCTGTATGTCACGGAGCTGCTGTCAGCGCTGTATGTCACGGAGCTGCTGTCAGCGCTGTATGTCACGGAGCTGCTGTCAGCGCTGTATGTCACGGAGCTGCTGTCAGCGCTGTATGTCACGGAGCTGCTGTCAGCGCTGTATGTCACGGAGCTGCTGTCAGCGCTGTATGTCACGGAGCTGCTGTCAGCGCTGTATGTCACGGAGCTGCTGTCAGCGCTGTATGTCACGGAGCTGCTGTCAGCGCTGTATGTCACGGAGCTGCTGTCAGCGCTGTATGTCACGGAGCTTCTGTCAGCGCTGTATGTCACGGTGCTGCTGTCAGCGCTGTATGTCACGGAGCTGCTGTCAGCGCTGTATGTCACGGAGCTGCTGTCAGTGCTGTATGTCACGGAGCTGCTGTCAGCGCTGTATGTCACGGAGCTGCTGTCAGCGCTGTATGTCACGGAGCTGCTGTCAGCGCTGTATGTCACGGTGCTGCTGTCAGCGCTGTATGTCACGGAGCTGCTGTCAGCGCTGTATGTCACGGAGCTGCTGTCAGCGCTGTATGTCACGGAGCTGCTGTCAGCGCTGTATGTCACGGAGCTGCTGTCAGCGCTGTATGTCACGGAGCTGCTGTCAGCGCTGTATGTCACGGTGCTGATGTCAGTGCTCTGTATTACGGTGCTGCTGTCAGTGCTCTGTATCTCCTGCACCCTCTTGTTTGCCTACCCTGGTCCCTGACCTTCCCTCTCCTCCATTGCCTTCATTAGCTCCATAGTCCTGAATTGTCAGAACAATTTCCCAAATAAAAAAAAAATGCTTGTAGTTATCGATCCCAAATTCACCTCATACATGTATTATGCTATTGTCCAGGTGGTGGGACTACGTGCTACCCCCTAATAATTACCCCGTGGCCGCAAATTCGACCTAAAGGTTTGCGAAATTCGCCTCCCATTGAAGTCAATGGAGCCCGCGGCGAACGGTCGTTTTCGCGAACGTTTGTGTCCGTTCGCGTTTCGCGTTCGCGAAACGTCCCGTCGGAAGTTCGTCCATCACTAGTAGAGTGTAAGCTCTTTTGAGCAGGGCCCTTCTAACTATATTGTCAAATGCTGGAGTATAATTTCCATGCTTTATTTTTTTCCCCTAAGTACATTAATATACCAAATGTTTACACTAATGTAGAAATAAAAAGTTGATTCTCTTTTGCTTTGTTTGACTTTTTACAGACTATAAATACATATTTTATAAGTGAAAACTATTCATACCCTTCAAATCTGTATTAAATCTAGTTGCATACAAACATATTTGGTTATGTACACATGAAAGTCCTAGAAAGTGTATTGAGGGGAAGGGGAAGAAAAACAAAAACAAAACAAAAAGGTGCCCCCCCTCCAGAACCGTACCAGGCCACATGCCCTCAACATGTAGGGTGGGTGCACCTTGTCCCCATGTTGATGGGAACAAGGGCCTCTTCCCGACAACTTTGGCCAGTGGTTGTCAGGGTGTGTGGGTAGGGGCTTATCAGAATCTGGAAGCCCCCTTTAACAAGGGGACCCCCAGATCCCACCCCCCCATGTGAATGGGTATCAGCTACATTGTACCCCTACCCATTCACCAGAAAAGTGTCAAAATGTAAAAGCCACAAGAGACAGTTTTTGACAATTCTTTTATTTAAAAAAAAAATTTAAAAAAGTGTCCCGCGATGTCCATTCACCATTACCATTACTGTCAGTTTTTTGGCTTGAGTAGATTTCTTAAACAAATGCTGTTTCATACAATGGGGTTAGATACCATTGTATTCAATTGACAGTTTGAATAGGCTATTGACTCTATAGCTACAGTAAACAAGTAAGAGAGGGTCTCTCAAACTGAAAGAATGACTGTTAGTTATTAGGGAAACAAGTTTGTAACCATAAACTTTTGTCAACAAACTTGTACAAATAAAAAGGGGTGAGTAGAGACTGGGAGACACACACCAGCCGGATCAGAAGCCACCAGCCAGATCAGACGCCATTCATGATACAAGAAAAGTGCCTAGTGTCCAAGAAGCATCATTGCCAATGGAGATCAAGAACATACAGTAACAGAAGATACGTAACCTTTAAGTGTATTTGTACTGTTATATAGACCATAGGCTGCATTTGCTAGGCATTTTGCTTGTTATAGATATCTGTCAGTCTTGTATTATATTCCTAAGATTCTAATAGTTTTGTATGTACAGCATCTTTGTATCGTAAAAGCACATTTACACACTGCAGAAGTTCAGATTCCTTGCTTACATCACAAAATAATCTTGCTAGATATAAGAAAAACAAGGTGGAGCTTTGTTCTTTTTTTTCGGGTCCCTCAGGCGGCGTGAAGGACGGTGGATGGACATCGCAAGACATTTTTTTTCTTAATAAAATAATTGACAAAAACTGTCTCCTGTGGTTTTTACATTTTGACACATTTTTTGTTAATGGGTAGGGGTACGATGTACCCGATACCCATTGTAACCTGGGGGACAGGTAGCAGGTATAGAGCTCCCTGGGATGAGCAGTTTCTCAGGCACAGATACCAAATCCAGAGATGAAGTGACAAACAGTGCTGTGTTTATTTGTGTTATATACAAATTCAAATACAGGTGCTGTACAGTGTTCCAGAAAATAAAATAAAGGACAAAATAGCAAAACACAAATCCTAGCCGTGTCTCGGCTCTAACTGTACAATCTGCAGGCCCTGACTACCAGGCTGAACAAGCCTAACGCTTGTCAGTCTCTACAAAAACTGCTTAACAGCTTTTACCAACCTTACTCTCTTCACAGACCAACTTTCTGTGTATGTCCCAGGCAGAGAGCAAAGGCTGTCTGCTCAGGTGAGCTTCAATTAGCCTGGGGAAGAGGCCCAAGACCCGAACTGGATCATGGATCACAGATTTCTGAATGTGTACGAGAGGAGCCTGGGAGACATATAAACCCCGAACAGGACTTTTCCTGGCTCTCTCTGGGACGCTCTGCTACACCATTCACATAGGGGGATGGGATCTGGGGGCCCCCTTGTTAAAGAGGGCTTCCAGATTCTGATAAGCCCCCTGCACGTAGCCCCGACAACCACAGCTCAGGCTTGTCGGGAAGAGGCCTTGTCCCCATCAACATGGGGACAAGGTGCTTTGGGGAGGGGGGGGCGCAGAGTTCTGCCCACCATGACCTGCCAGGCTGCATGCTCAGATAAGGGTCTGGCATGGATTTTGGGGGGGGGGGGGGCACACCAATTTTATTTTTTTTTGCATTTTGGCATGGAGTTCCCCTAAAAATCCTAACCAGACTCGAAGGGCCTGGTATGGACTGGGGGGGGGGCACCCTATGCCGTTTTTTTTTTTTAATCTATTTTTTTTATCTATATTGCTGGGACTCGGCAATACATTACAGCCACGAGCTGTACGTTTAAATTAGTTTTTTTTCTTTTGGAAATGTCATATCGCACAGATGCGGTAATTTACAGGGAGATCAAATGGACCCCCCCAGTCACGATATTTAAAGAAATTTCATTTTTATTGTTTCACTTTAAGCATCATTAAAATCACTGCTCCTTTAAAAATAATTGTTTTTAAAAAAAATGCATTGATACATGTCCCCTAGGGCAGTACCCGATTCCCCATACACTTTTTATGGCAATAACTTGCATATAAGCCATTAAAATTAGGACTTTGGATTTTTAATGTTCCTGTCCTATAGACTTTAATAGCGTTCGCATCTTCACTAAAAATAGGCAAATGCTTAATAACCAATGCCACATCAGCATTTTTGTTTCCATAATATTAATGCCTCAAATGCAAAACATTATTGTATAAAATTAAAAGAATCAAACACTAGGAAATGTATTTTCTATATATGATTATGCTCAGCTCAGTAGCCTTGTGGTCTGTGCACCTACGTTGAAAGACTCACATAACATGGGTTCAAATCCCACAGATGGTGTCACCTTCTTAAAGCTTGAATTGTACTCAGCAGCATATGCAATTGCCAATTACTGAATGCACATTGGTTTGGTTGATTCCGTGATATTAACTCTTCAAATGCATCCAACAGTTTGCAAGTATTCAATAATATTATGGTGTGGAATTCCAAAAATCACACACTAGTTAACGTGCAGGGTCTTAGTTTACATTTTTTTGTTTTGTTTTTAATTAACTTGTGCACTGGAAAAATCTGCTGAGCAGGCAGATGACAGGTCTGTGTCCGCTCCACTATGCACTCTGGGGTAATAAGATGGAAATGGACGGTCTCTCTCCGCTTCCATACAATGTCATCTGATCTGATTCACCGGACGGATGGAAAATAGGACCACCACCCGTCTGTTTATGGTGGTTAGGATCAGATCAGATGATGCTCCGAGTGTCAGCGGACATATGTCCGCGGACATCCGCTGCTCCATAGAGGACAATGCAGGGTCCGATCAGGTTCACCTGAAAAACTGACAGGTGGACCTGATCGGACAACCCATGTGAAAAGGGCCTTACTGAAGACAAAACTTTAGGTGAACTATTTTTATTGGAACGCCTGTCAGGTTTTTTTAATTTCTCTCTGTGCCTCCATTAGAGGAGATTAGCCCTCTCTATTTGCCCTGTTTACTATAATCATGGAGAGCGAAAGATAATCCCAAACTGTGGGTTCACCAGGACAAGATTAGATGCAAAATCTTCCAGTGGGGACACTAATTCTGGTAACCTTGGTGACAACCAGGGATTTCCCTTACTTTGGATAGATTTTCTTTCACTTCATGTGTTGGCCTTTAGTTTACTTTAATTTAAAATAAAACCTCAAACAAAATGAATTGGTAATTTTTAAAGATACCAAAAAAAGAAATGTATATGCTAATGTTCCTCTTATTTTCTACTATCTACGATAGTATTTAAATAATTATTAAATTCTTCATTCATAATATCATTCATATTTAAAATAGATAAGCTTTGGTATTTTACTGCTATCTCAGTCAGAACTTTTTCAGTTCTTCTTCTACATTTTGGCTCTTTAATCCCATTCACAGGAAGACACAAAATACCTACAGGATACCAGTATTATATACTGGAATCCTAGACCAGCCTTTTTCAACAAGGGTGCCCAGGCACCTTAGGGTTTCTTTAGGGGTGCCTTGGCAAAATGCCCAAAATATTGCCCAAAAATTGTATACAAGCCAGCAAGTGGATCAAGGCTAACTTTTAGCTACACAAAGCCACAGGTTTTCATTGTGCACCACTAAAACCTTCTAGCTGCCGACACCTTAACAACCGATGACATCATCAGTTTATAAGGAGGACAATGTTTTCTCCTCACCTGCCCTCTCCGTCAGCCCTGGGGTTAAATTAAAGCTGAGAGAAAATGGAAACACTGGAATACTAGTCAGTGTCAGCATGCAAAGGTGCGTTTGCCTTGGAAGAATACATCACCTGTAGTCTTGGGTGTTCTAAATGTGTTGATGTTGCTGCATTATAAAATATCATTAGTTTCATTTTTTTAAATTTTAGAATGGGGTGCCTCAAGATCGTTCTGAATTTTAAAGGGTGCCTTGGCTGAAAAAAAGTCTGAGAAATGCTGTCATAGACAGTATAGAAACCATTCTACCAGAGCATAGTGAATGCGGTGAAGCTCGGCTGATCATCCAACCATGTGCAAGCAAAAATGCAGTTTTATTTTTTCCTTGTACCTGATTCAGTATTCTTTAAAAAACTGAAGCTTCACCACATTCAGTAAGCTCTGGGGAAAATTAGCGCAAGTTCAGTTGTAAAGTGCACAGTCTATTTGCCTTTAGTAAATAAACTATGAGTTTACCTGTCTAAGCACTTTGGAGGAACTGCTGTACTCATAACTGAAGAAAGATGTGACAGGTCAACCTTATAAATAACTCAGGTCCATATAACAGCCTGAAGGAACATTTTTTGTGAACACCACTAAACAATCTAGGAAATGCAGGGTCATGTGGTGACCTTGCAGAAGGAAGAACAGGTGAATAAAATAGCAGTTCTTAAAAAGGTTCCTGGGAAAATATCTCAGTGAACAAGGCCAATCTTTCACTTTTCTGTGTAAATTTAAAGATTATAATGCAATATTGTTACTTTATGGCGCGTTCAAGGGGTGATCTTGGTGCTTTTGATCAATGATAGCGGATATCTCCTGGCTTTTAGTTTTAAATCCAGACAAGCTTTTAGCCTTAATGCTTGGTTAACCTGAGTGTTAACAACCTTATACTTCAGATTCTTTGTATTGCATTCGTAGATACAAGTCAAACTGCAAATAATAAAACAGATAAATGGTAACTGTTGCCATATCCAGTCTGTTTAATGAATGATTAACCCAGCTGCCTAGGTAGAAGTGTAGCAGGGAGTGCCCCATTACATACCATGCTCAGATGCAGGTGTCCTTTTACCTGGATCCCTGGATTCCCACTATCCCCTCGACTCGCAAAAGCCCCTGGACATGCCCAGGGGATATAGATTTCCTGGCTCCAAGAGCTCAGAGGGACTGGATAGGGCACAGGTGGCTGGGCATGTGATCAACCACCAGCTGCCTGGCCCTACACTTTTAATGCTGGAGTGCAGGCAGCCAGGTTGGGACACAGAGGCGTGCAGTGAAAACGCAGTCACTGCAGAAAGCACTGTGCCAACTTTGTCCAGAGTGTTGAGCCTCATGTGGAGGGGTCTTGTGCCTACAGCAGTTTACCTGCTGTAACCAGCTGCTTCCTGGGACGACCAGACCCAGCCTACCTTACTGCCATATGAGGGCAAGCGCAAGCAGCCATTGGTACTTTATTGTAGGGTTTATTACATAATGATACCTCTCTGTAATGAGTTCCTATTATTAAAGTGGTATTACACTCAAACTTTAGAAAACTGCTGACAGGCTACACCCTAATCGTCTCTTGGCCCTTTGGCTAAGATCAAGTGTAGTATCTGTTCTTATAAGTGTCTGGTAGGGGTCCTCTGCGATCATCTTAGAAATTCAGCTGGGAGGTTTGGCTGTATAATATCCCTACTGTTATTATGGGGGTCGTGAAGGATCCTACTGTGGAAACAGAAACCGGTTTGCCCACTGGGTGATGTGGGGTCTGGGAGTAATTCCCTGGTGGAAGATTCCAAGGGCCCTAGTGCCTCCTGATCTGAGCAGTGCTACCTGGTCTGGCAGAGGGCTGGTGCCAAGCATCCCCTGGGAGTGGTGACCTGGGGTTGTCAGAGTGACACTATAGTTTTGGCACCCTACTGTGTGAAACTGCACTATGCCACAATACCTAAGCTTTTTTTCTGCACAACGCCTCATGGGCTAGGCCCTTTTGCCAATATTGGGGAAACTTTTGTTTCCGCCAGGTCCATCCAATGCACTTTTTTTTTTGTATATTTATACTTCCCCTGTCTGTCAGAAGTAATGTACATGTTGTGCATGCACAGCTCAGATTACATGTACAGCAAACAAACAGAGCAAATTCAGAAGGAAGACCAGCAGAAGAAGGAAGCATGCAAGCACTGGCAGTGCAGACCATACTAGCACATTATGACATAAACCTGCAGAGGGCCCGTTTATAAAATATTTTTGAGCAGCTTAAGTCTACTTTTAGCTGTTCAAATATTGTACTGTGCTGTCATCTAGTGTCCCTATTAAGATGTGGTTTTGTAGCAGCTTAAAACAGTATTAAACCCAAAACCCAAAATATAATATATTGCAGCTTACCAATCATTAGATGCAATAACTGTATTTGTTTTCTTTTTTTAGTTTTTTTTCCTCTGTTTTCCCTTGGTGAACTGGCCAGTCATATGCCTCCCGTATTCTACAGACACCACTCTGGATGAATGAGCACAGGGTCAGATTTGGAGATTTGGACAGCAGCATTGTCAGTTTGGGGTGAGGGGAGCATTAAATATACTAGCAGATTTAATTAAAGTAACAAATTGAAGCTGGACTCCTCCAGATGAAGAAAAAGAAAAATACTGATGAAGGCTCAAAGGATGCATGACATAATTTTGGCCTAGGCCAGAAACCAGCCAGAGATATAGAGCAAACTGAGCATGTGCAGCTTTACTACTCTGACTGTCCTATCTGGCCTTGCCATGAGAGACCCTGCAGGAGGGCGAGGATCTGTCCCTACAGGATTAAAGAGACTTTTTACACAATACAGAGGATTAACCCCTTAAGTTCCACAGTGAGTATAACAAGCATGCTATTCTGCATATACAGACAGATTTTACTGTTGTGGGTTTAGTAACACTTTAAGATAAATCTCCCCACAGATGCCAAAATAAGCCTCATACACATGCTTAGATTTTCGGATGACGAACGTCTGTTTTTTTGTGGCAAGCTAGTCTCATGTCGCAAGTGAAGAGGTTACTCACAATACGAAAATTTTCATACGACAGAATACAATGTCAGAAGTGACGTAATGTGTTGAATAGTTTTGTATGTACTTTCGTTTCTGAGCATGCGTAGTCTTGCTCTTACAATTTTTTTCGAACGAAAAACTATACTGATGATTCTTTCCCTTTAAGTGGGTCACATTCACAGATACATCTTCAGAAGCCAAATTAGACCATAGATTATTTTAACAAACTCAGAGAGTATCTTTTTTTTTAGTGCTAATTTTATATTTAAATGTGCACAAAGATTAACATCTGTTTGCAGATTTTCTTTTCTTGAATTTTTTTAGAAAAAATCAATTGAACTAAAATTTGTTTATTTTTAATCTTTGACGGGAATTGTTGAGTGTGTATTGTCTGCTGTACATAAGCATGCTGTCTGCATTGCAGTCTATAGTGCTGCAGTGCAGATGTTGATACAGCAGATGTTAGTATCAGCATGTTATTGTTCTTAAAGTAGAACTCTTTTGAATAATCTTTCAGAAAGGAAAAATGGAACTAGAATTATCACACTACAACTGCAAAAGCAAAGAATGGGAATAGGGGTGGAGGGGAGGGGTAGGTACATAGTGCCTAGCTTGCTGAGAGCTCTTCAGACACCGATGGGGTGATTGGGATGGGCAGACATATTTCATTTCAGATTTGATCTGACAGTTCAATAAAAATTACCAACTACAATTCAGTGTGAGGGGCTCCCTGGAGTAGTGGTTATATCCAATCAGCTAAACTCTAATGCCCTGTACACACAGTCGGACATTCTAACGACAAAATCCGTCTGATTTTTTCAAACGCATTTTGGCCCAAACTCGTCTTGCATACACACGGTCGCACAAAGTTGTGGGAAAATCGGATCTTTCAGAACGCGGTGACATACAACACGTACGACAGGATTATAAAGAGGGCAGTAGCCAATAGCTTTTGGCTCGTAATTTATTCTGAGCATGCATGGCACTTTGTCTGTTGGAATTGTCTACACACGATCGAAATTTAAACGATCAAATTTTGTTGTTGGAAAATTTTAGATCCTGCTTTCAAACTTTGTGTGTTGGAAATTCCGACTGAAAATGTCCGATGGAGCCCACACACGATCGGATTTTCCGATAATAAGATTCAATCGTACATTTTCTGCCAGAAAGTCTGACCGTGTGTATTACACTAAAACCTGAAGGACATTTTTTCCTGCTCTCTCCTATAAGGCTGGGTTCATACCATTGCGAATTGGATGCGACCAATTCCCAAAAGCAGGAGATTTTGCAGGAGATTTTGGGCTGAAATCGGACCTGAAACAGTGAACTAGGACGCCCCCGAGCCCTGCTGGGAGCCACATGCAGCGATGGTGTGAACCCAGCCTAAAACTTTGCAAGTAAAGCTGAATTCTACATTCCTCGAGATCTCAGTGACTCATCTTAACTGGCTTACGCAGATACACTGCGGCAGAATGGATCTCCTGGGTGAAATCCCGTACATATAATACTTTGCCCAGGAGAGCCACCAGAGGGCGCGCGAGCACCTGTTGCACAGAAGGGGACCCAATGAGATTGCCGCTGGCCACGTGCGATCGCGTGCACGAGCGGCAGCACGGGGGTTTGTGTGTGTAAACACACAAATCCTTGTGCTGTCAGAGGAGAGAAGACAGTTTGTGTGTTCCTACAAAGTAGAAACAGCGATCTGTTATCTCTCCTAGTTAGCCCCCTTCCCCACATAGAACACACACATAGGAAACACAGTTACCTCTTGATTGTCCCCTAGTGTCAACCCCTTCCCTGCCAGTGACATTTACATAGTAATCAGTGCATATTTATATGTCAATGGTCCCAAAAATGTGTCAAAAATGTCTGACCTATGCACCGCAATGTCGCAATACCGGTAAAAATCGCAGATCACTGACATTACTAGTAAAAAAAAAAAAAATGCCATAAATCTTTCCCATAGTTTGTAGATGCTATAACTTTTGCACAAACCAATCAATATACGCTTATTGTGTTTTTTTTTTTTTTGTTTTTTACCAAAAATATGTAGAAGAATACATATCGGCCTAAACTAAGGAAAACATTTTTTATTAAAAAAAATTTGAATATTTACTATAGCAAAAAGTAATATATTGTGAGTTATTTACAAAAGGAAAATCCACTTTGCACTACAAGTGCAAACTACAAGTGCAAAGTGCACTTGGAAGTGCAGTCACTGTAGATCTGAGGTGGATATGCAAGGAAATAAAAAACAGCATTTTAGTTTGCACATGATTGGATGATAAAATCAGCAGAGCTTCCCCTCATTTCAGATCTACCCCTCAGATTTAAAGCGACTGCACTTCCAAGTGCACTTTCAGTGCAATTTCAGTGCAATTTCAAGTGCACTTTGCACTTTTAGTGCAAAGTGGATTTGCCTTTCCGAAATAACCCACAGTGTTTTTTTTTTTAAATTGTTGCTCCTCTTTTGTTTATAGTGCAAAGAAAAAAAAAACGCAGAGGTGGTAAAATACCACCAAAAGAAAGCTCTATTTGTGGCAAAAGAAGGACATTAATTTTGTTTGGGTACAACATCGCACGACCACGCAATTGTCAGTTAAAGCGGTGCAGTGCTGTATCGCAAAAAATGGCCTGGTCATTGAGCAGCCAAATCTTCTGGGGCTGAAGTGGTTTTAACTACTTCCCACCCGGCCACTGTATATAAATGGCCAGATGGACACTCTCTCTCCTTCTGAGAGGAAGTTCAGGAACGTCCTTCAGAAGGAGGGGAATCGTACGCACGTGGGCCCGCGCAGCGGCCGACCCCGATTCGCTCGTGTCACCCAGACACGGCACATCTCCGATCGGCAGGAGGGCTCTGTGATTGGCCCTCCTGATTACATGATGGCCATGTCCAATCACAGCCGCCATGTGATGTAAATACAGAGCCGGTTGCTAGACAATCAGCTCTCCTCTCCTCACACAGAAGTTGTCGGTGAGGAGAGGAGAGCGGATCACTGCAGCTGGCTGGTGATCAGTGAGTATGAGCTGTTTTTTTTACAGCTTTTTTTGTGTCCCCACACAATGTAAAAAACACAAAGTAAACAAACATGTCCCCAAAACACATACCCCCAAAACACATGCCCCCACATAGTAAAAACACCTGTCCCCCACATATGTAACAGTAAAATCACATGTTCCAATGATTATCTGCACACATATGTCCGTGATCACCTGCACAGATCTGTACACGATCATGTGAGTACATATGTCCGTGATCACACAAACCAATTATTATACACTTAACGGAATTTTTTTTACCAAAAACATGTAGCAGAATACATTTTGGCTTAAATGTATGACAAAATTCGATTTTATTGGATTTCTTTTAAAATAGAAAGAAAATATTGTTATTTTTGCAAATTTCCACTCTTTTTTCGCTTATATCGCAAAAAATAAAGAGTCGTGAATAGATACCACCAAAATAAAGCTCTATTTGTGCGAACAAAATGATAAATATTTCATTTGGGTACAGTGTAGCATGGCCGCGTAATTGTCATTGAAAGTGCGAGAGCGATGAAAGCTGAAAATTGGGCTGGGAAGGAAGGGGGCGAAAGTGCCCTGTATTGATGTGGTTAACACGTAACCAACACAACTACCTCCTCCTTCCCAGTCTTTGAACCCCCTTCCTGTTTCTATAAAGCTGTATGCTTGGTAGAATCAAGTTTACAGAATGATGGGGATATTTGCGACACTCTGAAGTTTTTATCCATGACTTTTTATTCCCTTGCATTGCAAGCTGTCATCACATAGCAAAGCCTAACTGAGTATTGGTGTGTTTACATTTAGCCTGTCTACAGTCAGCACTGTGTAGAGCAGCCTTTTTCAACCAGAGTGCACAGACACCCTGGGGTGCCTTGAAGTTTCTTCAGGGGTGCCTTGGCAAAATTGCTAAATATTGATCAAAAATTGTATTCAAGCCAGCGGATGGATCAAGTCTGCCTTTTAGTTACACAAAGCCATGTGTTTTCATTTTGCACCATTACGACTTCCTAGACACTGGCATCCTAACAACCAATGATATCATCAGTTAATTAGGAGGATGTCTGTTACCTCCACAGCATCCTTGCTTAACCTCCTGTGCCTCTCTCCCTTGGCACTGGGGTGACATTAGCTGACTGATAGAAAATTAAGGGAGAAGAGAAACATTGGAATACTAGTTAGAACCAGTGTGCAAAAGTGTTTTTGCTTTGGAAGAATAAATCAACCTACGTGTGTGGATGTTGCTGCATTATGTAAAGCTATTAGAATAATTTTTTACATTTAAGAATGGGGTCTCTCGTGACTGTCTATAATTTTAAAGGTTGACTTGACTGAAAAAAAGGTTGAGAAACGCAGATGTAGAGAGTAGAATGTCTCAGACCAGAACTGAAAACAAAGAAAATCGAATCTTTAGATTTCTGATTTTGACTGTTAGTTTTCTGGGAATTACAGGGCATAAGGGTATAGGCCAGGTTTAGTTAAACTTCCTCTGTTGACATTTACCTATAGGTAAGGCCAGAGCTTTTTTTCTCAAAGAATAGGTACAGGACATCTCCCTTTTTGGAGTTAACTCTTGTCTCCACCACTACCTACCTCTGAGCACAATTCCTTGGTTCCACCCCCTACCCACCCCCCAGTACTGCCCTTTTTAGGGAATACAGAACTAAGTAACATTTGTAATACTAAGGAATTTGTTAAGGATAACAAGAAAAGCAGTAAAATAGATCCCCGCAGCCAACAATAGACCCCCGCAGCAACAATGGACCACCCTCAACAACCCCCCCCAGCAACAACAACAGATCACCCCACAGATAGCATCGATATACCCTCCAGCAGCTAGCTACAATAGAATGTTCCCTCAACAGTAGATCCCTCCTTGCAACAACTGACCCTCCCAGCAACATAAAACCCACCCCGTCAACAACAGCAAAAATATACCTCCCCAGCAAAAATAGACCTTCTCCCTGCAAAAATAGACCCCTTCCAGCAACAATAACCCCCCCCCCCCCAGCAGCCAGCATCAATAGACACGGTAGCACAACCCAGCCCTCCCTTGCCATCGCATACATTCAGTGCTGGAGGTTACTGCGTTCCCCCGCGTTCCTGCTGAAAAAAAGCCCTGGGTAAGCCTGTAATAAGAGCCATAATTCAAAATACTAACAACTACTTACAAAGCAATCCACAATTGAGCCCCCAGCTACATCACTAGCCTAGTCTCTAAATACCAACCTACTTGTACTCTTTGTTCCTCTTAAGACCTCCTGCTCTCTAGCTCCATCGTCACTTCCTCCCATGCTCGCCTCTGGGACTTTTCCTAAGCCTCTTCAATCCTATGGAATGCCTTACCCCAATCTGTCCGCTTATCTCCTACTCTTTTAGCTTTTAGATGATCCCTGAAAACCCTTCTCTTCAGAGAAGCCTACCCTACCCACACCTAAAAGCTGTTTTTTCATTTTCTCCATCAATTCATCCCCCACAGTTATTACCTTTTGTTTCCACTTGACCCTCCCTTCTAGATTGTAAGCTCTAATGAGCAGGGCACTCTGATCCCTTTTGTATTGATTTGTTTTGTAAGTGTACTGTCTGCCATCATGTTGTAAAGTGCTGTGCAAACCGTTGGAGCTATATAAATCCTGTATAATAATAATAATAATACCTATAGGCAGTGAAACTCTGAAGGAACGGTCATGGGTCCTTCTGCGCCCCATGCTGTGAACTGTGGCTTCCGTGCCCATGTGTGGGAGTGACAGCATCGTGGCTCCGGCCACAGCGCCGGAACCTGCAAACCCAGATAAAACCCCAGGGAAAATGTCAGCCGTCTCAGCAGTGTGTGGGGGCGCCGCTGGAGCAGCTTTCTTCTAAGTAAGTATTTCATAATGAGCTAGTATGCAATGCATACTAGCTCATTATGCCTTTGTCTTACAGGGTTTTAAATTGATCCCACCTATCTTGCTCCTGTGTTTGCATCTCCTTCATCGGCATAATATAATTCAATATGATATGATAGAAAAATAGAAAAGCGTTTTGTGATCTAACAGACCTTGGTAGGATAGATAAAGGGCAATTTTCGGGGAAGGGGTGAGAGACTAAGCATAAATCTCATTATATGCCTTTAAAATTTTGCACCAAAATGAATATATAAAATCACACACCCACCAAATGTGCAAATACGACTCCCCCTAGCTTCCAGGTTTTATTGCCAAAGCTTAATTGAACAAGATGAAGTTAGCAGCTGATTTGCTACCAGGCCCAGTTGCTCCAGATTGTAAGTGCACACCCTATGTATCATGCCATCATAGGTAAACCTTGAAAGTGATTTTATGAATTCATAAAAACAAAAATGCAAAATAAAAAAATAAATAAAGTAGAAGCTCTTTATTCTAAGGCCGCGTACACACGCGGGGACTGTTCGCCCAACTTTGTCCGCTGAACAGTGTTTCGGCGGACAGTCCGCTCGTGTGTGGGCTTTCAGCGGACAGTTTCAGCGAACAGTCCGCTGAACAAGGTTTTTCGGAAATTCCGTAAAACTGTCCGCTGAAACTTCAGCGAACAGTCCCCTCGTGTGTAGGCTTGTTCGTCAAACTAAGTTCCGCGCATGCTCAGAAAGGATTTACACGCCGAAAGTTATAATGCAGTGTATAGGACGTTGTATTTTTCGTCCCGTCGTACGTGCCGTTCACGTCATCGCGCACGGTTTCAGCAAACTGTTCGTTCGTCGTGTGTGGCCATGTCCGTCCATGCTAATTTTGAGCGGACTGTTTGCCGAAACTGTTTGACGGACAAAGTTGGGCGAACAGTCCCCGCGTGTGTACGCGGCCTAAGAGTTATGATAATGTAGTAATGGACAGAAACCACAGCAGCCAATCAGATGTCAAAATGAAATATCATTTCTGACTGGATACCTTAGAAGATAGAAGTGCAGTTTTCATTTTACTTGCTGCCTGATAGAATAAGCCAGTGAGTGATGCGAGTGTTAACTTTTGATTCCTGTGACCTGCCTTTCCTCGAAATGACATTTTAACAAGCAGGTGGAAGTGGAGGAATCCCCGCTGGGGGAAGACTTGCCTGAAAGTCATGTCTCACACATTCATGCTGTTAGAACCAGCTTCCCACTGTGCTTCACTGATCTCTCAGCCACAGACAAATGCTGTCATTTTTTAACCATAGTATTCAGCTGTAGTATCATCCCTGAAGGAACAAGTAAAAATCATCCTGAAGCCAGTATGATGATTGCTGGTGTACAAACTGCATAGCGCCAAGACTTCATAATGATTTCCTACCCTAGTCACTACCCAGCGATGTGCCGGAAATAACAAATGTCACTACGGCTTCCCCCCACGGCAAAGTCAAACTCTTCTCCTCCAGTTGTCATGCTCCAAAGCAGGTTTCCATTTTACTCATTACTACAAGACAAAACACACCTATCTTATTTCAGACAATTTGGTAAATGGAACCTAAGGCCCAACTCCAGGAAACTTGAAAATTCTCCTTTGCAGTTGGGCTGTGCCTGCACCGCAAGGGTTAACTACTCGTTTAGGTCTAGGGGTCATAAAAAACATTTACTTACCCAAACCTTTGTACTGCTAGACCCATCCCTGCAGCATCTTCTCCATGCTCCAGCAGTCTGAGATCCTGACATCACCAAGATCAATGCAGGTTCTTCAGCACTGCATTGGACATGATGACGCTAAGGGACAGTCAACCACCGGAGAATGGCGGAGCACCATCTGCCAAAGGACGTAGGGCATTGGGTACATTACTGTGCAAAAGTATTAGTCAGTTGGGAAAAAATGCTGTAAATTAGGAACGCTTTCAGGAATAGAAATGTTAATAGTTTATTCTTACCAATTAACAAAATGAAAAATAAATGAACAGAAGAGAAGTCAAAATCCAAAATGAAATCACGATTTGGTGTGACCACCTTTTGCCAGTGCTAATGGCACTGCTGGACATCTTTCAATATCAAAGGGAAGTAAGCATGATATGTCTTTCATCTGCTGCATTAAGTTTTCTTAGCTGACCATCTACAGTTCTCAATATTGCCCAATCAATGGTGTCCTCAATGCTAAGAGATATAGGCAGATACTTATCCATCATGTCATACCATCAGGGAGGGGTGTTATTGGCCCCAAAGTTACTCTGCAGCAGGACAATGTCCCCAAACATACAGCCAATGTAATTAATAACTATCTTCAGCGTAAAGAAGAATAAGGAGTCCTGGAAGTGATGGCTTAGCCCCCACAGAGCCCTAATCTCATCATCATCAAGTCTGTCTGGGATTACAGGAAGAGACAGGAGAATGTCTCTTGTGTTTACATCCACAGAAGATGGGTGGTTAGTTCTCCAAGATGTTTGGGACAACATACCCACCAAGTTCCTTCAAAAACCGCATGCAAGTGTTTCTAGAAAAATTGATAAAAAAAAATATATATAATAGAAAAGATCCGGCGCCTGCTAAAAACCCATGTGGGAGAATTGGTGTCAGTCCTATGGGTCTTAGCTGCTGAGGATCACTCCTGGGGGGGTGGGTGAGAGTAGAAAAGATCTGCAACAAAGGTTCCATATAGAACTTTGACTGGTATAATGTTTTATGTTGGTGTGGGGGAAAGACACAGTCTTTCAATGTATGAAAACAGCCTCTCTAATTTCCTTGTTAAAAGATAGCTTTTTGAAAAACATTAAAACTTAAATGGGGTCTGCCAAAAAGAAGCCAATAGTTTTAACCACAGATGTTAGTTTCCATCGGATCATGCCTTTCCTTGGATGAAGGGGTCCCAGGTGTGTCACTGTATGTTATATTCTTAATATCTAAATTTTAATTGGCTTTATTATATTTTATTTAGAATATGAATTCTCCATACTGTGTGAAAGAAAAAAACTCTGAATCAATTAATCTCCATGTTATGACATGCGGTGATTGAAAAAGTAAACATTTAAAACCTGTCAGGATTTTGATGAATATTGTAAATCTTATATATGCTTTTAGAGATATATGCCTATGTAACTGATATGTTGTTTAGTTTTTCCTTCCCCCACTTCATTAGTATGGTCAGCATGTTTAAGTTATACCAGATGTTAGTAACCACTCTTTAGCCCACACCCTTGTGAAGGAGGGTTTATTCTTTTGGTGCAAATTTAGAAGCTTTAGTTCATATAAGCAAAAGACTGAAGAGCAGACGCTCTCTCGCAACTAAACAGACTCTCAGCAAACATACATCTCAGCACACAGACTTTTCAGCATAGAAAGGGTTATTCCGCCATTTTAGAACACATGGTCAAGCTTGAAGAATTATTGTTATATCTTTGAAACTAAAGAACGATACTAGAATTTTATCATTGTACTATTTTTGTAAGTATTATTTTCTACTTTAGTGTGTACAATAAAACACACTTTTTGATTTACGCTGACTCAGAACTAATTAAGGAAATTCGTCTCACAATCACAAGTTTGTCTCACCAAATATATAAATAAGAGATATATATATATACATTTTCAAATATTTTTACATTGGCTCAGCCATCCAGTCAATCATAAGTCGGAAGTTTTTTTTTCAACTTCCTTCCTTTGATCAGAGGGGAAAGAAGTGATGAACAGAAATTAACTTCGCAAAGATTAAAAAAGAACCTAGAAGAAAATTTTATCGATTGATTGTGAAAGACCGGAGAATTTCAGATATACAGATGTCTTGACAGACGGTTAAATTTGAGTCCAGCGGGGAAACGGAAAAGTTTTATATTTGGAATTAAATATAAAAATCGAACCTGAAGAAATTGCGTATTCCAAAAGAAGAAAAGATGTCAGCACAACAAATGAAAAGTGTAAAAGAGAGAAAATGTATCCTCATCACAGGATTCATCTTTTCCCTAGTGACAATTTTATTTGTGATAATGTATATCATGAACTGCTCAAGTTATGCAGAAGTTAACAGAATTGAAGAATTACACAACAAAGATCACGTATTATTCAGAAATAAGAGAGATGTAGACACTGATATGAATACAGATGAACAAAAAGATAACAATGCTGATATCATTACAAAGGACAAAAACGATATTGATATTAATGCTCATGATAAAAACCATGATTTTAGATATGTGGATATAAATACAGCAGAAGATTTGTATGGATATATATGTGTAGGACAGGGATATGATTTCTGTTTACAATTGTATTTCATTCACAGCAATAATATTGAAATCAAAGTTAAAATAGAATCCAAAACAAATTTTGTTAAAATGCAGGAATCTTATAGACTAAATAACAAAACCGGAACTTTTGAATGTAACATATTGTTGAGGAGTTTCTTGTCTATATATTTAAAAGGTAATGATTCAACAATTTGGTCTGGAGATGTGGATAATAGTATGTCAAGATCTGGAAAATCACTTTATTCTTTAGATACATTTTTTTATCTTTTTCAAATTTTCGTAAAAATATTAGATCCAGAACATTTAAACATCATTGGAGATGAAAAAGGGGACGTTGTAAGAACATGGGATTTTAAAGTAACAAGAAAATTTACTCAAATAAGGGTCAAAATTGATATTTCTATAGTTGATAGGATTGTTCCAAAAATTAATATTTTCCCACAATCTTTGAAAATTATGGAAGATAAAGATAATTTGCATTTGATATGTGATACAAAAATATCTTTACCTCAAAATTCATTGTTAACTTGGAAAAGGAATGATGAGTTTTTGGGTAGTTTTCTTTACAGTTCTACTATCATAATTCATAAAGGAATTTTTGGTAGCGTGAATTGGATCAATGATATATTTGTTTATCAACAAATGAGAGTATCTTTGAATAATACTGGTATATATGAATGTTGCATATCAATAGGAAATTATCCGGTGAAATGTGCTAAGGCAAGTGTTATTGTTATGTCTCCAAGGAAAACTCCATGTATCAATAAGAAAAGTTTCTCTGCAACTCCTTTTCAGATTAACCATTTCCAATCCAGAACTCTTTTGAGAGAGGGAAAGTTTGTCATTATTTTGTGGAATTTTAATGTTTCAGAATGGAAAATTTCTACAAGGTTTCCACAATGTCAAGGACATTTGGTTAATATGGAATTGGGTATTGAGACCAAATCCCCCCCCCCCCCCCAACAGGGCTGATAAAAAGCTAAAAAAAAAAAAAATTATTTGTAATAAATAAATATTTAAAAGTCAAATTGTAAAAATAATAAATATAAAATAAAAAACCCAACACCATCCACTCCCCCCCCTCCCCAACCTCCTACCCCTTAAAAGGAAAAAAGAAAAAATTGTGAAAAAATGATTAAAAAAAAGATATTTATAAAATAAATAAATATATACATTTGTAAAAAATGTATAAATAAAAAAGAAAAAAAGAAAAAACCACTGACACCATCCACTTCTATACTGACACAATCCAATGCCCTAATGATACAACCCACTGTCAACCTCCTCCACCCAAAAAAGAATTGTGAAAAAACAAAAAAAAAGAAATTAATTTGTAAAAAAAAAATACATTTGTTAAAAGCACCGAAGCACTGTGAACAAAAATTATAAATAAACAAATAAATAAAATTGTAAAAAATAATACAAATAAAAAAACTACTGACACCATCCACTGCTCTACTGACGCCATCTACTGCCCTCACAAAATCTTTGTAAAAAGCGCACCCCTGAACTCTGCACTCTGTACACAGCACACCTCTGCGCTTCTTTGGTAAGAATAAAATTAAAACATTTGATAGTTATATCCTCAAAAATTCTAAGAAGTATATATATTTTTTTTATCTCAGGGAGATATGTGCGAAATAACATTTCCTGACAGACTTCATGGCAGCCAACGTGTGGGTTTAGTCCCGCCTCCATTACCCTATAGGACGATACTCCCATAAATCTTTGCTCCCTGCCAGATGCCGTGTTCTTTTTTTGTCCTCCTCCAAAGGACCTAGCATGTGTCTTTCTGTACCCTGAAGACTTGCATATTTTCCTGCGATGCGGACCGGCCGAGCATATTTCCAATAAGCTCTAGCTACTAGCGGAGTATGGAAAGGGGCATATGGAAGAGGCGCTGAAGAGGTGTATTCCTGGTCACTGACAGGTTAAATCTAGTCGTGAGCCTAGCTACTAGCAGGTGACTACCGCCCCCCCAGAAGTCCGGCATGTGTTTGGGGACCTACCTCGGCTGGTGTCCGTGTACAGGAGTGGTGAGCTTTATTTCTCTTTCCATGGCAACCGTTCTCTGTTGTTCTGTGCCTGTTGTTGTTTCCCTGTGTTTTCCCCATGCACCGTTTGTGCGGTGTGTCTGGCAAGCTGGGCGGCTGGTTTCCTTGCGTTCCAGCCGCCCAGCTACTTCCACGTTCACCGCTCGGTCGTTCTGCGCATGCGCGGGACCGGCACGAGGACGAGGCTTGGTTCGCGCATGCGTGTTGCAGCCTTCGCGCATTGCGGGCTTCGCGCATGCGCTCTAGCATTTTTATGGAGTAATTGATGATGTCATTTAGGCGGCAGTTTTAAAAACAGAGAACAGCTTGCAGAGCTTCTGGGATGCTTATAAAGCCTGCAGTGCTATTCCTGAGTCCTGATTACTTCAGCAATAGGTATGTGTCTGTGGGGGGAAAAGGACATACTATCTGTTTTTTTCCTAGCTGTTCTCTGTGTTTAACTGGGGCTGTTTTATTCCAGCCCTGATGGACCCTTCCAGAATTTTGGATTCCTTGCCGCCTGCTAGTGGCCAGCCCTCTCGTAGCAGGTATTTTGTTCCTGGCCTAGCCATCCGTCTGCTGTCCTCTCAGATAGTCAATACGACATAAGGAAACAAGGGGGCACCAGAAGTCGGTCTCTGCTGCGGGAAGTAGATCCAATCATGCGTTGGGCCCAGAAGAATCTGGCCAACTTAACGGCAGCCTATGTGCCTGGAGTCCTCAACGTCCAAGCGGACTTTCTCTCACGAGTCCACTTGGACAACAACGAGTGGGCTCTTCACAAAGATGTCTTTCAGTGGGTTCTAACCTTGGGGATTTCTCCAGAAGTGGATCTCTTCGCCTCCCGTTACAACAGGAACCTAACAAAGTTCTATTCGAGGTTCTAGGATCCGAAAGCCTACAGGATACATGCCCTAACAGAGCAGTGGTGGTTCCACAAGGCATACGGCTTCCCTCCAATCCAGATTGTCTTTCAATTTCTGAGGAGACTCAGATGGGAAGAAGTAGAGGCAATAGCAATAATTCCGCATTGGCCCAACAGGCCTTGGTTTCCTCTCCTATCTTTCCTCAGTTTCCGGGATCCGGTTCCTCTCCCATCCAGACGGGATCTGCTCTCCCAAGGCTCGATTCTCCATCCATGTCCGGCTCACCTACAGTTGAGGGCCTGGTTCTTGAGAGGGGAAGGTTGGAAGCACTAGGGTGTCTTAAGGAGGCCATTCCTATTCTCTTAAGTGCAAGGAGACAAAGCACTAATAAAGTATATGAACGGATCTGGGCTAAGTTTGTATCCTATATGTCCTCCAGAACTAATTCCTACGCATCACCTGCAGTTCAAGATGTTTTGGGTTTTCTGCAATTAGGCCTGGACCTACCCTTGTCTGTTAGTTCCCTTTGTGTTCAAGTTTCTGCTATCTCCGCATTCACAGGAATCTCGTGGGCCAAGCATGCCCTTATCCAACAGTTCTTCAAAGGCGCAGTGAGACTGAGACCCCAGAGGAAACCCAGGTTCCCTAAATGGGACCTACCACTAGTTTTGAACTTTTTTTCCCATTTTGATAAGTCTCTTTCCATCAGAGAACTCACCATGAAAACTGCCTTTCTGGTGGCGGTCACCTCGGCAAAGAGGGTATCAGAGATCCAGGTTCTAGGAGTCAAAGAGCCTTTTCTAACATTCTTCCCAGACAGGGTGGTCCTAGTTCCAATGTTGGGGTCAAACCCTAAGGTCACCTCGGTTTTTCACAAGAATCAGGAGATTTCTCTTCCCACATTCAGGTCCTCGGGTTCCTCGGATGTTCATCCGCTTGATGTTGGTCGCTCATTAAAGCTATCACTGGAAGCTACAGCTCCATTTCGTCAGTCGGATTTCCTGTTCGTTCTGTTCTGTGGGAAGAACAAGGGCACCAGGGCGTCAGTCAGATCAATTGCGGCATGGATAGTTCAAGCAATCCAGTGGGCATACAGAGAAAAGGGCTTGGCTCCTCCTCAGGCGGTAACGGCGCATTCAACCAGAAGTCTTTCTACCTTGTGGGCGGCCTCTCGCCATGTGGCTCCTGACGTTATCTGCAGGGCGGCTTCGTGGTCTTCAATCCACACCTTTATGACTCATTATTGTGTTGAGCCGGCGGCTCTATCTTCAGTTGACTTTGGTGTTAAAGTTTTGTCGGTTGACAGTGTCAAATAAATCTTTGTTTATTCAGCATTTTTACCACCCAGGGGTGTTTTGGCGAGTTATTTCCCACACGTTGGCTGCCATGGAGTCTGTCAGGAAAACGGAAGATTTATGTCAAAATACTTACCATAATTTTCCTTTCCTGATGGACTCCATGGCAGCAGGAGTTCCCTCCCAAATGGCTGGAGAGACTGAACACGGCCTCTGGCAGGGAGCAAAGATTTATGGGAGTATCGTCCTATAGGGTAATGGAGGCGGGACTAAACCCACACATTGGCTGCCATGGAGTCCATCAGGAAAGGAAAATTACGGTAAGTATTTTGACATAAATTTTCCGTTATATATCATACAATCATTCCATAAACACATACACTGCATATATCATTTGAGGAAAACATGCTTATAAAGTAGTTTACCATTTGCCAAAAAAAAAAAAAAAAGTATGTCCCTGGATTGAATTTAAAAAATCTGGTCACCATAATTTAAACCAACTAAAATTGAATATATCATAGCTTAGCAACTTTTTGATGTGGCGGCTGCATTTTTTTTGTTTATTCAGCCTTCCTTCAATTTTTTTTTCACCTGTTGATCCTGCCAACAACACACTTCTTGTCCTATAGTGACAACGTGTACACTGTGCTGTATCTATGAAGAAGCAACATTATCCCACTGAGCTACTCTCTGGATTTGCACTACAGAATACATTTTCTTATTCTCATCTTCATTACATGAGGGATTTGTTTTGTATTTCACAAAATAAATAATAAAGGAGTTCTATGGTTACAGCATACGTCTTTATTTTTTACCCTCATTTGACAATCCAATATACTGTAAGATTACTTGAAAAATCTGCTTTCATGTTGTGAGTGCTGCCTGTCTGCTAGTCATCTTTCCACAACTCCCTGTATTTACTGCATGCTTTGCAGCTTCTCCTCTGCTGTTTACTTTCAATTTCTAAGGACTACATATCGCATGGTACCTTGCTGCCTGCAAGCAGTGATTCCTGTACTGACTCCGCCTCCTGAAACTCCTCCTTTGAGCCCCTCTGTGGTTCAGAAGGCAGGCTCTGTGATATGTGTGACAAAGCAGTGCCTACTCTCAGGGCATAGTGAATATGTCTGACAGAATTCAAGGAAGTAAATGTGTGGGGATCTTCATAAAGTAAGTTTACAAACTTCAAGTTTGTTAATATTAATAATAGGAGTGAGCTAGAAATAGAAATTCAATGTGGAAATTAATATATGATTTTATATTTTTGCTATAGATATGCACAGGGCCGCTGATAGGCCAGTACGACTGGCCCTGTTGTACTGGGCCCCGGCCAGCAGGGGGGCCCGGGCAACCTGAACAGAGACCTAATTAATGTTAAAAAAAATAATAATCCCCCAGCCACCTTGACTGAACACTATCTGTCTGCATACACCAAACCAACTGAACACTAGCCGTTCTTTTTACATTTTTTTTTTTATGCCGATAGCTCAATATGCAGGGGGAGGGACTATTTTTTCTATTTCGGACACGGAAGAATGTCCTCTCCGCACCCGCTCCTCATGCTGGCTCAAGTTCCGGCCAGCGCGTCCTCTATATTGCCTTCCCTGGCGCGGAGTGATTCCTCCCCTTCTGCTCTGTTCTTCACTCGGACAGAGAAAAAGCAGAGAGACGAGCGGCGGTGGCGGAAGAAAAAAAAGAAAGGGCTTGATCTGGCATCTGACTCGCACTCCAGTCCAGACAGCAACCAGCAACAGGATGAAGGAGGAAGTGACTCCTGGGGCCCAGCTAACACAGAACACAGGTGTGTGCTTGCTTGGGGGGGTGGATTCAAGATCTACTACTACTGCAGCAGCATCTTTACATTATGCCATTGGCAACATGGGTGGCACTGTCTGCAGGTAGCACATGCGTTATGGGCAATAACGCATGCGGCATGGGTGGCACCGTTACAGCAGAATATGGCATTGGCGTCATGGGTGGCACGGTCTCTGCAGGCAGCACATGCATTATGGGCCATAACACATGTGCTGCCTGCAGAGACAGTGCCGCCCATGCCGCCAATGCCATAATCTGCTGCAGACAGTGCCACCCATGACGCTAATGCCATAACGCATGTGCTGCCTGCAGAGACAGTGCCACCCATGCCATTATGCCATTGGCAGCATGAGTGGCACTGTCTACAACACAATATGGCATGGGTGGCACTGTCTGAAGCACATTATGGCATTAGTGGCATGGGTGGCACTGTCTGCAGGTATCATGTGCTGCCTGCAGAGACCGTGCCACCCATGCCGCCAATGCCGTAATGTGCTGCAGACAGTGTCACCCATGCCGCCAATGCCATATTGTGCTGCAGACAGTGCCACCCATGCTGCGCATGCCATATTGTGTTGTAGACAGTGCCACCCATGCCGCAAATGCCGTAATGTGTAGCAGACAGTGTCACCCATGCCGCCAAAGCCATATTGTGCTGCAGACAGTGCCACCCATGCTGCCAATGGCACTTTGCCATCGGCGGCATGGGTGGCATTGTCTGAAGCACAATATGGCATTGATGGGCAGCATGGCATTGGTGCCACTGTCTGCAGCACAATATGGCATCTGGGGAAGGGCCAGGGATGGGGCTAAAGGAGGGACCAAGGGTGGAGCTAAAGGGGGGCCCCGTCAGGTAGGCTGTAGGGGGCCCCATGATTTCTATCAGCGGCCCTGGATATGCATTACGTTTATGGTTCAGGACACAGGACGAGGAAAAGGTGGTTTCCGCAGGATCAACATGTATTGTTTGTTTCTTGTAGAAAATAAGCTTAACCTAGGAAAAAAAAGAAAGCCACCACATCTTGAGGATTGCTAAGCTGCAATAGAATCCAATTTTGTTCTTGGGGTTAAATATACTTTAAAATATAGGTAAATCATATGTAAAAACATATATATTTTTTTAAATTAGGCTTGGATAGATAACAGTCAGATCCCCCTCCACCTCGGGGGAGATTTACTAAAACTGGAGCACACAGAATCGGGTGCAGCTGTGCATAGTTACCAATCATCTTCTAGGTTTTAGCCCTCATTCACACTGGCCTTGAACGATTTCAAACCTGCATTTCAGTGCGAGTTCGGGGACGATTTGAAAGACATTTGTGCGGGTTCATGCACAGATGTCTATTGAAATTGCCCCCAAAGTCACCAAAAGTAGTGCAGGAACTACTTTTGGAAATATGTGCGGTGCCGCAAAGTTGTCGTTGTCGCACCGATTGGGACGGTGCCGTTGCCAGCAATCGGCTGGGATTTGGCATGTCAAATTGCGCCAATGTGGGGCTTATTGTCATGATGCAGGGATGAGCCCCTGACTCCCCGAGTTACAGCGTGTTCCACCATGACCGATACTAAACAGCTGATCTGCCCGAGCTACACAAAGCTACAGCCAAGGTGGGCTGAGTGTGATGTAAGCCCGAGTTGCCGTAGCGTCTGCTTGTGCTTTTTAGCGTGGAGTCCCTGCCTGCAGCGAGCAACTCACTCTACAGGAGCAACAGCTTGCGAGCTGACGTCGGCACAGGAGAAGGCCAGACGAGACGTAACAATCCAGGACAGTGAGTACTGGGACCTGATGGTGTATGGTACTGGTCATATCGGCTACTTACTTTTGCAGGGGAAGGATACCCACGTGCCATGGGATCCTCCGCTTTATCAGGCCATCTGAGCAATCATCTGGGAGTCCTTTATATTGCTACTCACCCTGGACTCTATGAACAGTGTCATGAGTAAATCTTTTGTGTTCCTCTCTCCATACTAGGCGACTGGTTCAATCTTGCTCAGGTGAATCTTCTATTTCCCCCCAGCTCTGATCAATATTATTGATTGATATACCTGCCTTAATAAATAGAACTACGGTTCTTCATGGGATCATTTCAACTCCTATTGCTGTTTATTGAGGTCAGCAACCAACTTTTTGAACTTTCCTCTATGCTAAGTATACAGACCCTGATCGTGTCACATCATATAGAGTGATGATAACCAGAAGATTTTTTTGATTATTTTCCAGGACTACAGTGTTGAGTTTATGGTGGGCCAATTTGATAGTGCTGTGTGGTAATTGTCCACAGTGGCCATGTTTTGTTCTAGCACCCCATTCACCCATGGAGGTTTTAGGGTGGAGTTCTGAAATTAGCAGGACCCTGATAGGGCAACTTATAGTCGATTTCAGGTGGGACAACGGGGAGGCCAAGGGGTAGTGGTCCCAGCTCCCATTGGAGGGCTGCTATCCCCATTCGTTAGTATCTTGGGACTAGCTTTGGAAAGGACCATATAGGGGAGGTTTATAGGCAGGGTGGGCTTTAGTGGGGTGTGTGATGCTGACTCCTTTTGTACCTTATGTGTAATAAATATGTTTTTTAGAGGTAACTCCTTTGGGTGTGTATATTCTATCCTCTCCTTTTTTATTTTTCTAATATTGAATTTTGATCACACCCCTTCCCCAAATATTAGTAGCCGAGTACCTCTTTCTAATCAATTCTGCAGGGCTCCCATGACCATTCATTTTTGAATTGGCTTACTGTCAAAACTTAATGGAACAAGCTGAAGTTGGAAGCTGATTGGTTACTATGCACAGCTAAACCAGATTCTGTGTGCACCAGTTTTAGTAAATCTCCCCCTGTGTTCCCTTCACTTCCTGCCCCCTATAGACACCAGTTTAGAGGAAATCTTTTCAAAGTATAAAAATCCACTCTTGACAGCCACTAGGAATGCTACCATCAGAAGAATTCCCCCATTCCTTTACTGGGGAATTTTCCTTACTTTCAGTTTTGCTGATGATGGTGATTAGGACAAATGGAGAGGCTAAATTTCCCCTGTGGAAACAGTAACCAATGAAAACCTCTGTAACATCTCTAAAATGTACCCCTTTTTAACAAATTAAATCGCAAAGGTACCTATTCACTCCCTTCTTATCGCTCGCCTTAACTATTGCATCTCCCTTCTCATAGGCCATACTGTACACAGGCTATCCCCTTTTTATTCTATCATAAAAGCTGCTACTGCTAGACTCCTCTACCTTACCAATCGCTCAATGTCTGCCACCTCTCTCTGCCAATCCCTCCCCTTTACGATTGCCCAGTGAGTTAAAGTCGAAATACCAACAACAACTTACAAAGCCATCCACAACTCTACCCCGAGCTAAATCACTAATCTTGTCTCCAAATATACTCCAAACTGTCCTCTCAGCTCCTTTGAAGACTTCCTGCTCTCAAGCTCTCTTGTTTTCTCCTCCCATGCTCGTGTCCAGGACTTCTCCAGAGCATCTCCCATCCCCTGGAACTCTCTACCTCAATCTGTCCTGCTATCTCCTACTTTGGCTGCTTTTAGGAGATCCCTAAAAGCTCATCTCTTTAGGGAAGCCTATCCCGCCTCCAAATAACTTCAACTTCTGTGTCTTCCAGCAGCTTATTCCCCACAGTCATAACCTTTTGTACCACTTGCCCCACCATATTTGATTGTAAACTCTGCTCCCCTCCCCCTGGATCACACTGTTGTCTTATACACACAATACTCCGTCTCTCCGCAACCCCGGCTCTCCGCAACCCCCTATCCCCCCCCCCACACTCTGCATCACACTGCTGCCTTACACAGACACAGTGGCGGCTGGTGCTCAAAATGGGGGGGGGGGGACGCAAACAAACTGAAAAATTCTGAAAAAAAACCCCATCAATTGCAGCCTCACTGTACCGTCAATCACAACCAATGTGCCCATCAATTGCCACCACTGTTCCCATCAAACGCAGCCAGTGTGCCCATCAATTGCCACCACTGTGCCCATCAAACGCAGCTACTGTGCCATATCAAATGCTGCCATTGTGCCCACCAATTGCCACCACTGTGCCCCATCAAATGCAGCCACTGTGCCCATCAAACGCAGCCACTGTGCAGCATCGAATGCAGCCTCACTGTGCCCCATCATATGCAGCCTTACTGTGCCCCATCATATGCAGCCTTACTGTGCCCCATCATATGCAGCCTCACTGTGCCATATCATATGCAGCCTCACTGTGCCCCATCATATGCAGCCTCACTGTGCCCAATCATATGCAGCCTCACTGTGCCCCATCATATGCAGCCCCACTTACCTTACAGGCAGCTCCGTTTGGGCCATGCAATCCATGGAGCTACCTGTGTCACTTCCGGTTCACCACTAGCATATGGAAACCGGAAGTGACCAGTTAACTAGAAGAGTAAAGCTCCCGTCGGCAGTAGTACTGTCCCCTCAAAATAACTCAACACACAGCCATTAATGTCTAAACCATTATGACTTTGTCCAGTCAGGATTCTTACAGTGCTATGTGCCTTGATCGGACAAAGCCTTGCACCTGACTAGCGGTCAGGTTCATTGCTTCAGCCAATCAGGGCCCTAGAATGCACTGTGCAGCTCGGCAAACACCCGAATGAATGCTGTTCAGGGCTGTATATGTGTGTGTATATATATATATATATATATATATATATATATATATATATATACACACACACTCATATACAGTTGTAAAAATAATTATTTGATTTTGTAAGTTTGCCAACTTGCAAGAAATGAAGGGCCTATAATTTTTATCATAGGTGTATTTTAAATGCTAGAGACAGAATATATACCAAAAATCCTCAAAAAACACATAAAACAAATGTTATAAATTAAGTTGCAGTTCGGTGAGTAAAATAAGTATTTGATCCCCAAGCAAAATATGACTTAGCACGTGGTGGAGGAACCAAGCACAGAGGCAAGACATTTCTTGTAGTTGGTGACCAGGTCTGCATATATCTCAGGAGGGATTTTAGTGCACTCTTCTTTACAAATCTTCTTGGCTGTCTCTTGGCAACTAGAAGTTTCAGCTCCCTCCATACATTTTCTATAGGATTAAGGTCTGGAGACTGACTAGGTCACTCCATGACCATAATGTGATTCGTCTTAAACCACTCCTATGTTGTCAGGCTGAAAGACCGACAGACTTTCTGAACGAACGGACTTGGCCACACACGACTGGACTAAGACTGTTCGAAAGGTAATCCGTTTTGAACGTGATGATGTAAACGGGACTAAACAAGGAAGTTCAATAGCCAGTCATGTGTATGCGGCATTAGGGTCATAGTCAGAAACACGGCGAGTCAGGTTAATGCCAAAGAGCTCAATTTTGGTCTCATCTGGCCATAGAACTTTCTCCCAATCCTTCTCTGAATCATTTAGATGTTGATTTGCATGACTGTATATGTGTCTTCTTGAGGAGGGAGACTTGCCGTATTTGGAGGAAGAAAAATGCAGACTATGACCCTAAGAACACCATCCCTACAGTCAAACACATATAGTTGGTTACATAGTTGGTAAGGTTGAAAAAAGACACAAGTCCATCAAGTCCAACCTGTGTGTGTGTGTGTGCACTTTTATGTCAGTATTACATTGTATATCCCTGTATGTTGTGGACGTTTAGGTGCCTATCTAATAATTTTCTTGAAATTATCGATTCTCCCTGCTGAAACCACTGCTTGCGGAAGAGAATTCCACATCCTTACCGCTCTTACAGTAAAGAACCTTCTACGCAGTTTAAAGTTAAACTGCTTTTCTTCTCATTTTAGTGAATGGCCACGAATCTTTATAAATGCCCTATCGTGGAAAAGTTTTATCCCTATTGTGGGGTCACCACTATGTTATTTGTACATTGAAATCATATTCCCTGTCAAGCGCCTCTTCTCTAGAGAGAATACGTTCAGTGCTTGTAATCTTTCCTCATAACTAAGGTCCTCCAGTCCCTTTATTCGCTTTGTTGTCCTTCTCTGGACTCTCTCCAGTTTCAGCACATCCTTCCTGAGAACTGGAGCCCAGAACTGGAAGGCATACTCCAGGTGCAGCCGGATCAGAGTCTTGTAGATTGGGAGAATGATCATTTTATCTCTAGCCACTTCAGATCCGCGCTATTGCCAAATGACGGCATTAGCGCGGACCTACATTTTCAGGACTACGTCTATTGACGTCGTCCTGGTTACGAGCGGCCTGCGCGCCCCCTGAGGGGCGCGCGCGGCGCGCTCTGTGATCGGCGAGTCCGTGAGACTCGCCTGATCACCGATCCGTGTAAGGGGTCGATCCCGACCCCTTATCACGTGATCAGCTGTCAGCCAATGACAGCTGATCATGTGATAGAACGGAGCCGGTAATCGGCTATTATTCCTCCTCGCGCTGACAGCGCGAGGAGAGAAAAAAAAAGCCGATCACCGGCGGCCGTGATCGGGACATCAGTCCCGATCACGGCCATCAATACAAGGGACCACCTGCCACCTGCCTGTGCCCACCTGCCTCCCGCAGTGCCATCCTGAAGTAAAATAAAAGAAAAAGTAAGTGCCCCCCGTCAGTGCCCCCTGTCAGTGCCCATAGTGCCCACAGTGCCACCCACAGTGCCACCCACAGTGCCACCCACAGTGCCACCCCACAGTGCCACCCACAGTGCCACCCAATCTGCCTCAAAGGTGCTGCACCCCAGTGCCGCCCATCAGTGCCCAGCAGTGCCGCCCATCAGTGCCCAGCAGTGCCGCCCATCAGTGCCCAGCAGTGCCACCTATCAGAGCCACCTATCAGTGCCACCTATCAGTGCCCATCAGTCCCATCTATCTGTGGTACCTATCAGTGCCCATCCGTGCCACCCATCCGTGCCACTTATCCGTGCCACCCATCCGTGCCATCTTATCTGTGCCCATCTTTGCCCATCAGTGCCGCCTTATCTGTGCCCATCGGTGCCGCCTTATCTGTGCCTATTAGTGCCGCCTTAACTATGCCTATCAGTGCCCACCAGTGCAGCCCATCAGTGCCCACCAATGCAGCCCATCAGTGCCCACCAATGCAGCCCATCAGTGCCCACCAATGCAGCCTATCAGTGCCGCCTAATCAGCGCACTTCAATGAAGGAGAAAAATGACCCGTTTGCAAAATTTTATAACAAACTATTAAAACATGATTTATTTTTTTTTTTTTTTGCATCTTTTTTTGTTTGTTTAGCAAAAAATAAAACTCTGAGCTGTAACTAAATACCACCAAAAGAAAGCTCTATTTGTGGGAAAAAAATGATAAAAATTTCATTTGGGTACAGTGTTGTATGCCCGCGCAATTGTCACTCAAAGTGCATCAGCGCTGAAAGCTGAAAATTGGTCTGGGACTGAGGGGGGTTTAAGTGCCCAGTAAGCAAGTGGCTAGAGTTAATTCCCTTTTTAATGCATGCCAATATTCTATTGGCTTTGCTTGCAGCAGCTTGGCATTGCATGCCATTGCTGAGCCTATCATCTACTAGGACCCCCGGGTCCTTTTCCATCCTAGATTCCCCAGAGGTTCTCCCCCTAGTGAGTAGATTGCATTCATGTTTTTGCCACCCAAATGCATTATTTACATTTTTCTACATTAAACCTCATTTTCCATGTAGTTACCCACCCCATTCATTTGTTCAGATCGTTTATGAATAAGTTAAATCATTTATGAATAAGTTAAAGTGGTGTTCCACACACAAAAAAAAAAAAAACATTTGGAATTTTATCTCTAAATGACTGTTGCTAGGGGGTCCCTCGTAGTCTGCCTCCTTCAGTGCCTGGGCTGGTGACATCAATTCCCCTCGGCGCAGGAAGGGCTCAGCTCTGCCCCCTCCCTCCTGTCAGTCATCTGGGACACGTGCAGGTCCCAGATGATTGCGCGCGCTCGCGTGTGCACAGTGGGTGCCCGGCTGTGAAGCCACAGCCAGATGCCCACAGTTTCAATACCGGCCCCGCCGAGCGGAGGGGGGGAGACGAGCAGGGCTTCGTTCCCCTGCATCGCTGGACCCTGGGACAGGTAAGTGTTCGATTATTAAAAGTCAGCAGCTGCAGTATTTGTAGCTGCTAACTTTTAATATATATATTTTTTAAGGGGAATTTCTCTTTAAATAGGATTGGTCCCAGGACAGAACTCTGGGGGACCCCACTCTCCACACCGGGCCATTTGAGTACTCACTATTTATCACTACCCTCTGAACTCGCCCCTGTGGCCAGTTTTCAATCCATGTACTCAACCTTTGGTCCATGATGACAGACCTTAGTTACTGTAAACATTTATGGGGAACTGTATCGAATGCCTTTGCAAAATCCAGATACACCATGTCTACGGGCCTTCCTTTATTTGATGGCAGCTCACTTTTTCATAGAAGGTTAATAGATTGGTTTGGCAAGAACGATTTTTCATGAATCTATGCTGATTTATGCTAATGATACTGTTTTCGTTACTAAAATCTTCTATATAATCCCTTATTATCCCTTCCAAGAACTTGCAAACTATTGATGTTAGGCTAACTGGTCTGTAGTTCCCAGGGATATATCTTGGTCCTTTTTTAAATATTGGTGGTACATTGGCTTTTCTCCAATCAGCTGGTACATACCAGTCAGTAGACTGTAAAAATTAGGAAAAATGGTCTGGTAATTACTTAACTGATTTCTTTAAGGACCCACGGGTACAAGCCATCTGGTCCTGGTGACTTATTTACGGTAGGTTAAGTTTTTCAAGTCTATTCCTAATTCTATCCTGTGTTTGGTGCTTCCTGTGACATGTCATGAGGATAAACCTTGTGGTTTTGGTTACTGAAGAGGAGAAGAATACATCTCTCCATCCTTTGTAACCAGATTCCCTTCATCATTCTTTATGGGGCTGATATGATCTGTGCTCCCTCTTTTACTATTAATGTACTTAAAGAATTTCTTGGTATTTTTTTACTCTCCTCAACTATGTGCCTTTTGTGTTCTATCTTAGCTGCCCTGATTGCACCCTTACATTTCTTATTGGATTCTTTGTACAGTTGGAATGCACAGAGGAGGTATGACATGTTTGTTTTTTTTTGTTTTCTTAAACAAACCTTTAGACATCCTTTAAAGAGTAACTCCACTTTTGTTGAGATAAAAACACTCCCCTCTTGGTGAGCTATGTACATTGCAAGGATTATAGCAGGGGTAGGCAACCTTCTGAGCACAGTGTGCCGAAAAATGTTTTCAAAGAAATTGAGTGTTTACAATCAACTTCACACTCTCAGTCACAAAAAGGATGCTGTAATCTTCTTGAGTAGTGAGAAATTAACATCCTGCACCCCTCCTGTTCATTTTTCCCACCTTTGTACCCTCCTGCTCATCTGCTCCGCCACTGTACCCTCTTCTCGTCTATGATATGCGTGATATGCAGAGTGGTGAAGGGAAGCAGAGATGAGACACATCTACCTATCCTGGCACACTCATCCTGCTGATCCACCTCTTGCATCCAGCCCACGTGCTTATATGTAATTTTCACATACAAGCATCTGAAATGGATGTGCAATGATGAGCTCGGGTTAGGGGTATTTCCTGAAAGCGGTGGTCCTGTGTGCAGGATCATAAGTTGGGCCACCGTAGCTAAGAAAAAGTGCAGCGTTCTGTGCCGCAGCAAAAGTTAGGTGTGTTTTTCATTGCCCTGAATAATGGCTGTGGCTTAAAGGGACCCAGAGTGCAGGGGTTCAGTAGTAAGTGATACAAGGTTCAGGAATAATTTCAACAAAGTTTCCAAAAGCTCAACAGTAATTCCACAAACTGTCACCTGATTTTGGTGTAGTGCCCTGGGGTTTAGTCAGGGATGCTCCTCACAGATTTACTTGCCAGGAGTATTTACCTTAGTCAATTGTTAGAGATCCATCGAGTTCTCCCTAAGTTTGACCTTGTTGAACTTTTTTCTTCTACCAATAAGTGGCCGGGCACTTGGTGGTACTAGATATGAGAAGGACAACTCAAGGTCAGGTTATGGGTATATGGGGAATCTCAGCCAATGAGCAGGGGTTTTTCTTGAATCCCTTGGCCTGCTGGAAGAGCCTATATATTTGAGTGGAGACAAGTGACCTAGACTCGGTGTCACCTGGACGGCTGTCTGGGTGGATGTGTGTCGTACGCTCTGGGCTGCTAGGCCAGAGATTTGGCCTATCCCGGGGGCATCTGGCTGTCGGGCTGTGTGGGGGTCTATCCAGAAGTAAGAAGGCAGTGCAGGGTTGGGATTGTGGCTTGCAGCCCAACAAGAAATTACGGTTCTGCTGGTTGGAGAACCTGTCGTGGTCGGAGGTAGAAGGGAACCTGTCACCATTAAGGGACCAACCACCTTTACCAGGGAACACAGTGAGTAACTGAAGCAAGCGGTGGAGAATCGGGAGACTTCAGGCGGTGAACAAGTCAGGGACCCAACTAACGGAGGTGACTCTTGCAGATAAGCTTTGTGAGTCAAGCCAAGGACTGAGCTGGTTAGCAGGAGTGAAGCTTGAAAAGTATCTGGATTGCCAAGCTAGGGACCCAGCAGGGAAGCATGGGTGACGCTTGAGGGAGATACCACTGCAAAGCTTTGAGGAGCTCCAGGGACTCGGAGTCAGTAAATCAGAGGGTCCAGTGAGAAACCAGGAGCTCAAGGGGCTGAAGAATTACAAGAATTACAAGTAGAAGCAGGGGTCAAGTCCTGGGGAAAAAAATGTGGGAACTCCCACCCAAGCCCAAATCCACTCCCCAACCAAAAAATTAATAAAAAAATGATACGCTCATATGCACGAACACTTCAAAAGTGGTATTTTTCATCTAATTTTTGTATTGTGTGTATGAAGCTTAACTGTTAGTACATAAAAAAAAACAATCCTCAATAAATATAAATACGGTAATTCTCTGAATAATTGGCATTCATTCAATTGTGCTTCCATGAAAATGTGAGCATCATGTTCTGATCTTTATTGGGAATGTTATTTTGTATATAGAGTGTTTATGTGGTGAGTTTTCATTGAACAGAGTTTGGATAACACAGGGTTAAATGGAAAGGTGATAAATTAACTGCACATTATCTGGACAGAAGGCTTAGGGAGATAGTGATGTGTTCCTGCTTAGGAGATGTATGTTAGCTTGGGGGGCTGAAAACTCTGCAGGGCTCCAACACACACTCGCTGCTATTCCAACTCTTCGCATATTTCCACAACTTCCCTCCTGGCATTAAACTTTGCCAGGTATTGTGCTCAGCTTACCACCCCAAACTGATGTTCCTCCCTCAGCTCACCTCTCTCCCTGCATGTCCTGTGAGCAGAATAGCTGTGCTCCTCCTCTGGGTTCTCTCATCATATGGCACTGAAGATAGAGGATGGGGGGATTCAGCAGGATAAACAGAGCGAGTATGCAGGAGATTGGGGGGGGGGAGGATGAGGAGACAGAATATCAGGAGGGGCCGGCAGGGAGGAGCGCATCACGAGAAGTCTGACTAAATACAATCTCTTAGCAGCAGGGTCCTGACATACCCATCAGCTAGCTGTGATTGACAGGTAGTTCAAAGAGGAAGCTGTCATGATGCCCCCTACTGACCATGCCTGAATGGTCAGTCCACCCCTGGTGTGCGGCACTTACTATTGCGATCTGTGTCGGTGGCTGCTGGTGTAGCAGCTGCCACACAGCTCACATACTTCAAAGTCTTGCAGGACACGGCTGCTAACGGGAACTGAGTTCCTGTTGTGGAAAAAGTACAGCAACTCCATTCCCATGCGTTCCCGCAGGACTTGAGCCCTGAGTAGAAGTTGTAGTGAAACTGAGAGGACTGCTATGATTTGTGCTAGGAACTGTTAAAGACTGTTACCATAAGAGACAGCAAACCTGCACGTTCAGATGTGGTGCCTTGCTGGAGCCTTTCCCTGTAAGGCTGTCCTCCTCTTGAAGTCTCGGATTTGTCAATCTAACCCTCTTTCCCTCATAAAAGAAAGACTGTAAAATAAATAAAAATCTCTTTTGCATTCAAGAAGTGTCTGGTGCCCAATAAATTACACCTTGCACCCACTATGCCTCACAACTCACTACTTACAGAACAATGTCAGCTATCTTTGGCCTGTTTCTCATTAGACTGGAAGAGGCAAAATTATTTGCTACAGTGGTTTTCTCAATCACAGTGAAATCTCTTCTTTCTGAGATTGGTAGTGGCAACCAAGCGAGTCATCTTCCTCCAGATGATGGACGGGGCTAGCAGTACTGTGATTGGCTTTAGCAGTGGCCAATGACAGTCTTTCCCTCCTGGAAACAGGGCCCCCCCCCCAGCAGAACTGCAACCAATCTCTTCCCCATCACAAAAGCTGACAATCATAGCTATAGCAAAGTTAGAGAACCAAACAATGTTTCCCATCTTTTACAATGTGTGGGGGTGCAGTGCCAACCCCCTCAGTGCAGGTGTGGTGTGGGGAATTCTGAAATTGGATTGCATTAGCGTCTCACTGACACTTCCCTGCGCTGCTCTGCTGATGGGGAAGGAGCCGAGTGCTGGGAAAAGAGGCTTTACGTGCTGGGGGTTGCCTACCCCTGGATTATAACAACCTTTGTTGCAGATTCCTACCTTTTGTTATTTTGAAGTAATCCCTGTATGTTCCTCTGAGTCTCAGTGATGAGTGGGTCTAATGGGAGTGGTTTCATAATTATCTATCAGGTGTGCACCTGCAGGGCACTAATGAGGAAATCTGCTGGGCCTGCATCAATTTAGAAGTGTTCCTTCTGGGAGTGTCTCCCCAAAAATGAAATTTTTGTTGCAGGGGATGCCTGTAATTTCCTCTTATGCCGCGTACACACGATCAAACAAGCGGGTGGAAAAGTCCGGCAAACTGAAGTCCGCCAAACAATCCCCCCGTGTGTAGCCTCCGGCATACTTTTTTGACCCGAAAGTACGGCGGACTTAGAAAGTAGTTTTACACCCCAATCTTCCCGCGGGACTCGCATTTCGGCGGACAATCCGGCCGTGTGTATGCCAGTCCGTCGTACTTTTAAAGTGAGCGGACTTTTCCCGCCCGGAGAAAAGTCCGCTCATTTCGAGCGGGTCTCCAGGTAGGCGGGGCCCGCGAAGGAGACGTCCCTGGCCAGCCGCCTGGTATGGACTTAAAGGGGAACCCCAACGCCCAAAAAAATCGGCGTGGGGTCCCCCCAGGTCCACATCAGACCCTTGTCCGAGCACGCTACCCGGCCGGCCAGGAAAGGGGGGGACGAGCGCCCCCCCCTCCTGAGCCGTACCAGGCTGCGTGCCCTCAACATGGGGGGTGCCTTGGGGAAGGGGGGGCCGCGCGGCCCCCCACCCCAAAGCACCTTGTCCCCATGTTGATGAGGACAAGGGCCTCTTCCCGACAACCCTGGCCGTTGGTTGTCGGGGTCTGCGGGCAGGGGCTTATCGGAATCCGGGAGCCCCCTTTAATAAGGGGGCCCCGGATACCGCCCCCCACCCTATGTGAATGAGTATGGGGTACAATGTACCCCTACCCATTCACCTGTAAAATAAAAGTACAAAAAAACACAACACACAAGATAAAATAATTTATTGCACAGCTCCGGGGGTCTTCTGTCTTCGGGGGGGGGGGTCTTCTCGCCGGACTCCTCCGCTATCTTCTTGTAGCTCTTTTGCTAGCGGAGGAGCCCGGCTTTCTTCCTCGCCGCCGGCCTCTTCTTCCGACTTCGGGGGTCTTGTCCCCCTCTTCGGTTCTTCTGCCGGGCCACCGCGCCTTCTTCTAGCTCTTTTACAGGCGGTGGCCCGGTCTTCTGTCGCCGCCGCCGCCGCCCGTTCTTCTCTTCTTCTTCTTCTTCTTCAGATGTTGCCTCGCCGAGTCCTCCGCTCACAATGATGGGGACCGGGCACACGGCGACTTATATAGGGACAAGGGGCGGGGTCTTCGGTTGATGTCACATGGGTTCATGTCACATGGGTTGATGTCACATGGCGACAGTCCCAGCACCCTCCGGGACTGTGACATCGAAAGGGGGCGGGGTCGCCCCTTGTCCCTATATAAGTCGCCACGTGCCCGGTCCCCGTCATTGTGAGCGGAGGACTCGGCGAGGCAACATCTGAAGAAGAAGAAGAGAAGAACGGAAGGCGGCGGCGGCGGCGACAGAAGACCGGGCCACCGCCTGTAAAAGAGCTAGAAGAAGGCGCGGTGGCCCGGCAGAAGAACCGAAGAGGGGGACAAGACCCCCGAAGCTGGAAGAAGAGGCCGACGGCGAGGAAGAAAGCCGGGCTCCTCCGCTAGCAAAAGAGCTACAAGAAGATAGCGGATGAGTCCGGCGAGAAGACCCCCCCGAAGACGGAAGACCCCCGGAGCTGTGCAATAAAATATTTTATCTTGTGTTTTGTGTTTTTTTGTACTTTTATTTTACAGGTGAATGGGTAGGGGTACATTGTACCCCATACTCATTCACATAGGGTGGGGGGCCGGTATCCGGGGCCCCCTTATTAAAGGGGGCTCCCGGATTCCGATAAGCCCCTGCCCGCAGACCCCGACAACCAACGGCCAGGGTTGTCGGGAGGAGGCCCTTGTCCTCATCAACATGGGGACAAGGTGCTTTGGGGTGGGGGGGCCGCACGGCCCCCCCTTCCCCAAGGCACCCCCCATGTTGAGGGTATGCAGCCTGGTACGGCTCAGGAGGGGGGGGCGCTCGCTCATCCCCCCCTTTCCTGGCCGGCCGGGTAGCGTGCTCGGACAAGGGTCTGATGTGGACCTGGGGGGGACCCCCACGCCGATTTTTTTCAGCGTTGGGGTTCCCCTTTAAGTCCATACCAGGCGGCGGGGCCAGCGACGTATCCTTTGCGGGCCCAGCCTACCTGGAGACGTGCTCAAAATTAGCAGACTTTCCTCCGCGTGTGTGGGCGAGTCCGTTCATTTCAAAAGTACGGCGGATAGTACGGCAGACTTAGTACGCCGTATTAGTCCGCTGAAAAAGTGCCGTGTGTGGGCAAGTAGCCCGTTTGGAAAGTCCGACGGACAGTCTGGCGGGAAGTCCGCCAGACTAAGTCCGTCAGATAGTCCGCTACGTGTGTACGCGGCTTTAGGCAGACTTCTGGGAAAATTGGTGAGCCATCCACACAAGCAGGAAATTATGTTTCTGGGGGGTGGTCAGTACACACTCTGTGTACAGAACAACTCCAGGTAGCCATATTGCACTGCATTCTCAGAAAATTACAGTGGCTGCAGTTTGAAAAGGAATGGTAATTTTTAATAACATTCAATTACAATATGACTTGTGTCACAATTGTATATGGTATATTATTTTTTCTTTATTTGCTTTTTTTCCCCACAAAAGAGTTACCCTTTAAGGATTTAGAGAAGATCTGTAAAAATAGTGGACCAAAATCCCTCCTGAGATGTGTGCAAACCTGGTCACCAACTACAAGAAACGTCTTACCTCTGTGTTTGCCAACAAAGTTTCCTCCACCAAGTACTGAGTCATGCTTTGCTTGGGGGTCAAATACTTATAAATTGAGTTGCAGTTCAGTGAGTAAAATAACATTTGTATCATGTATTTTCTGGATTTTTGGTTGATATTCTGTCTCTATCATTTAAAATACACCTATGATAAAAAGTATAGACCTCTCATTTATTTTTAAGTGGAGAAACGTACAATATTTGCAGGGGATCAAATAATTATTTTGTGCACTGTGTATATATGTTAGAGCTGCACGATTCTGGAAAAAATGAAAATCATCAATGAAAAATGTTTTTGCTTAGAGAATAAAGATCACAATTCTCTCACGATTCTCAAAAACTTTTTATTTTAAAGATTTACAACCTCTGAACAAACAAGATGGCAATAACATAAGCCATAATAATTTCACTTCAGTCAAACTGAAAGAAATATAATGAAAAACAATGTATTGGCAGGGTATTGCAGAGTATTAGCAGGGTATTGGCAAGGTATTGACAAGGTATTGCAGAGTGTTGGCAGTGTATTGCAGAGTGTTGGCAGTGTATTGCAGAGTATTGGCAGTGTATTTCAGAGTATTGGCAGGGTTCTGCAGAGTATTGGCAGGGTATTGCAGAGTATTGGCAGGGTTTTGCAGAGTATTGGCAGGGTATTGCAGAGTATTGGCAGAGTATTGTAGAGTATTGGCAGGGTATTGTAGGGTATTGGCAGGGTATTGTAGGGTATTGGCAGGTTATTGCAGGTTATTGACAAGGTATTGCAGGTTATTGACAGGGTATTGCAGGTTATTGACAGGGTATTGCAGGTTATTGACAGGGTATTGCAGAGTACTGGCAGGGTATTGCAGAGTATTGGCAGGGTGTTGCAGAGTATTGGCAGGGTATTGCAGGGTATTGGCAGAGTACTGCAGATTATTACGGCGCTGTAGCCCTCTTTTGGCTATGGCCCGGCCGGCAAGTGGTTAATAAAGAGATTGATTAATTGAGACTTGTCTTCATTGAAAGAGAGAAAGATTAAGCATTTGATGATTCTAAAAAATAAAGCAGTAAAGCAGCTCACATTTCCTCAGTGCTGCAGCCTGCAGCTGCAGTCATGCTTGTCCCCCGAGACCTCAGTGTGAAGAAGAAACATTACTTACCCGACCGACCAATCACATTCTTCTTTGCTGAGTGATGTCAGCATGCTGGCTCCGACGGCTTCCCCTGTGCTCCGCTCTGAAACAGGGAGAAATGCCGGGGACAACATCGATTGACGCGCTTTTCAGCTCATAAAATATCACTGTTATCTTACACTTTTGGTTATGTAGGATACCTGGTACCCAGCAGATGCACTGAGTAGTTCCTCCTGCAGGCTGCTACATGACTACAGTGTCCTGTAGTCATGTAGCAACCAGCAGGAGAAACAATATACTCCCATGACGGGATGTGCTATCTGACATACTCATAAATGTTGGTAGCTCTGCAACAAAGGTAGAGATGGACCGAACTAACACCCCCCCCCCCCCCGGTTTGGTTTGCTACAGAACTTTCGAACATCGCAAAAGATCAAAAACGGACAAGGAACACCATTGAAGTCTATGGGACCCGAACTGATGTAGCGCTGACGTATTTCTGCCTATTAATGTGATGTTAATATTCTACAATGTAAGCCTATGGACAATTCTATGGCTTGGTATTTGGCACCATCTAGCGGTCAAATACAGGGGGTGGACTGTGATAACTTTGGTTTTTCTTAAGTGTTTAACACAATACAGGAAGTGACTGTTGTTTTGTTTAGAAGATTGACCCTTTTACCCAGAAGGCTTGGTGACCTACCAATGAACACTTTCCCTAGCAGTGCATGCTGGGTAAGACTTAAAAGGAACCCGAGCGGCCAATTTAGGTCTCTTGGGATCGCGTGGCCAGCCTGTGAGCATCTGTGCTGAGGCCTCCCACTAGAAGGGGCCCACAGCCATCACAGATCGCAACTTCTACAGCTTGTGTGAGTGACCTGACGGTGCAGGAGACACAGTGACCAGATTGGAGACATCCAGAGACACTCGTTTGAGCATCGGAAGATTGGGTTCGGACAGCCTAGTGGAATGGAGTGACAGAGCCAGTTGACAGAGGAGCAAGCTACAGTCGCCGGACCAAAGCTACTACACAGAGTTCCGATCCAGTTGGTGAGCGGGTCACAACCCACAGTTTGTTAACTCTTACACGCAAATAGACTCATGCACAGGTCTCACTTGGGATTTATAGTTCCACAAAGGAGGAGCCGAGTAAATGACACTGAGCAGGTTTGAGGCCTATCTACTCTGACGTTTCTAAGTTTTGTAACATAGTTACTGAAACTACACCAGGAGCACCTTTACCTCAACTTAACTTACTTTAATCTGTGGATTACAAAGAGTTACTTTAGCTAGCGAAGACAAGAAGATCAAAGACTAAGTACTTTAAGTGGGATCTCACGCATAGCTTTAAAAGTAGGGGGAGCTCCCAGGTATAAATATATATCTATTGTTTGTAATTGTTTATGTTGTGTGGAGTGTTGTTTTCTCCCAGCAGGTGGAGCCAGCAAATCCTGAGGTTACAATACAGGTATATTGCATTACATTATATTGTACTGTATTGTGTTGCACCACAGCTGTGTCAAGGGGACTGAGTCAGTTCAGGGGGGGGTTCATCAGCAGAGTGCAGGCCCGACTCAAATTCAGCCGCTCCTTCAGGGGTAAGTGCTACACTGAAAAAATAAAGCATGCCCATTTTGAAGGCTTATATGCAAGTTACTGGGCACACGAAGGGTATATGGGTCCAGAGTACTTCCCTGGCGGACATGTACCAATGAAAAAAGTTTTAAAAAAACATAATTTTTAAATGAGCAGTGATTTACTGATGCTTAAAGAGGAAGTAAACCCTGATGAGTTTACTTCCTCTTTCATTCCCTGCAAAGGCAAAGCATAATGGACTACTATGCATCGCATAGTAGCCCATTATGTGTCACTTACCTGACACAGGAGCCAGTGAAGTCGCCGCTGTCCCCTGTAGTCCGCCGCATCCATCTTGTTGGTGGTGTCTCGCAGCTCCGCCGCTGTCATTCGGCGAAGCCGCGATGACGTCACTCCCGCGCATGCGCACGGGAGCCGACACACGCGGCAGCTCCGTCGCTGAGAATGCCGCGCTCAGTGCGCCTGCGCGCCGCTGTCTACGGCGCATGCGCCGTAGACAGCGGTGCCTGTTTTCGGGCAAATATCTCCTAAACCATATAGGTTTAGGAGATATTGCTTGGACCTACAGGTAAGCCTTAATCTAGGCTTACCTGTAGGTCAAAGTGGTTTGTAAGGGTTTACAACCACTTTAACCACTTCCGGACTGCCGCTGTTATGGCAGCAGCTAGCTAAGTGGTCTCTGCAGCGGATTCACTGCGAGATCACTTTTATCTGTGGCAGAAGAGGGGCCCCCTCCCGCCACGATCCAGTGCCCTCTGCTGCTTATTATAGACATTTTAAAACAGTGTAAAAATAAAAGGTAAAATAAATAAGAATAAAAATCTTTAAAAGCGGCCTGTCCCGCCGAGCTCGCGTGCAAAAGCGAACGCATACGTGAGTAGCACCTGCATATGAAAACGGTGTTTAGACCTACTCTGTAACACAAAACATGCAATCTGTAGAATTTTTTAAATGTTGCCTATGGAGATGATAAGGGTAAAATTTAGTCGCCATTCCATGAGTGGGCGCAATTTTGAAGTGTGACAAGTTGGGTATGAATTTATTACAATATATTGCATTAAAACTGCCCTGATATTCTACACTGACACGCTTCAATATACTGCAGGAAACCTGCCCTGACACACAAAACAGTCCATTGCAACATTCAGAACACTACTATGTGTGTAAAAACATTTGATAAAGCAAGGAAGCTTTCACTAATAGTCCCCTGCTGGGAAAACATCTTTATAAGTATATATCCTGTATTAAACAGAGGGGTGCTAAATGGCTATTTGCATGATATGATTACAGCAGCAAAAATGTTTAATTGCTAACGCATGTTATGCTAAGGAATTACAGTGAACAACTGAGCAGTAATAGATCTGTTGGTGATTTTTTTTTTTTGCACAGTATAAACTATTGTGACATTTAGGGCTTGTTCTAAACATAGCACATGTACCCCCAGACTCGGCTGGCTGATTTATCCCAGGTTCCATTCCCTGTGAGGCACATGGTAGCCAGACACACATCAGTTCACAGTCTCTTACCTTAATAAACAGGCAGTGCATGTCTTTTTGCAGTTTAATGCTGATTTAGACTTGGGTAGGGTCAGGGTGTGAGTAGCCTTGGGATATTCCAAACTAGCAGAAAGATAATGGAGACAGGGGCGGACTGACAACTCATGGGGCCCCTGGGCAATAGGAGATTATGGGGCCCCCAGGCAATCAGACATTATGGGGCCACACAGTGTACATAAACACACACACAGTATACAATCACACAGTATACACAGACATGTTTCTATTGGCTGAGAAAGTACTGGAGAGGTGGGGCAGCTATAATCTTGGGATTTTTAGACCAAAAGGATGTCAATAAGGGACATTTCAGAGACAGATGTAAAAAAAAAAAAACACACAGATTTTTACATACTTTCCCTGGTTTTACTGAGGTTGGCAACCCTGATGGGGCCCCATGGTGGCACGGGGCCCTCGGGCAGTGCCCGAGTGGCCCAATGGTCAGTCCACCCCTGAATGGAGGTGACTTCTAACTGTATTGCTTTGTCAGGGTGCAACCACCCTTGAATTCAGTTTCTAGTCTAGAGTTGCCACCTGTCCGGGATTCACCCAGACAGTACAGGTTTTGAAACATATGTCCGGGTCTCTGCCCACCTGAGATCTGGGCACATTATTCAGACCCACTGGTGGCTCCCTGTGAGGCGTGCCTTGTCTACACAGTGACAGGCGGCCCTCTAATTAACTTCCCTGGCGAATCATAGTAACGGAATGCCTGCAGCTTGTGCGGGGTATCTTTGTTCCCGCACACCGCCAGTGAGCTCCACAGCCTCCACTTTTCCTGGCAGGGCAGAGCTGACATCTTTACCCGCTGTACCCAGCTGCACAGACTAGTGCAGAGAGAGTGCTGTAGAGAGAACTGAACCCGCCCCTCCTCCTCCTGCTGTGTTGTTTTCCTGTGTACACAAAGGATGAGGAGGGGAGGAGAAGGCTCGCTACGCTGCCGACAACGCTGCTGGACTGAACTCATCTATCAACTAATCCACAGTGAGTCTTACAGAGGTGGGGGGCATGAACAAGAGGGGAACTAGCCTACAGTTCACTTTGAGTGATTGGGGGGTATCTTCTAGGGGGAACTTAAACTGGATGTAAACCCAATGTCATCCTTTCTAAACTACTGCCATAGGGGTTATCTAGAAGGATATACATGCCTCCTGCATGTATCTTTACCTGTCAAATGTCCCCCCTCTGTCTGCTATGAGACCCAAAAAAAATGCATATTCTGTGGGTGGGTCTGTTGTGTGGAGCTCGGTGGGTGGAGTCATGATGCTAGTAGACTCCCCGCCCACCTCTACACTCCCCTTGTCAATATGCATTTTCTCCTGTGTATTTCTTACATTGAACTTCTGCTATGATCTCTAACATCCAGTGAAAAGACAGGAAAGTAACCACATGACTTCAGCATGCCAATCCTGGCAGAGCAGCAGAAGAATGGAGTGGGAGGGAATTAAAAAATAATGCATGTCTCTTAGGCTAGTGCACGCGATATGTAAATCACCTGTCACAGCAAGGGGGAGGATTTGACAAAGTTTTTCTCTGTTTGTCAAGAATTGGCACCCCACAAGAAATGTGGAAAATTGCTCCAGGTGTCCATACTAGTGCCCCCCCCCCCCCCCCGGCGGCAAGTTATTGGAGCAAAGTGTGGGTTCCACAGGGCAGGCTCACACTATGAAAACACAGGAACACAATGTGCGTTCTATGCAATTCACATGTGACCCGGGTGCAATTTCAGCCCAATCATGTCTGCAGTCTCCGATCATCTCCTGTACCATGTCTGCAGTCTCTGGCCATCTCCTGTACCATGTCTGCAGTCTCTGGTCATCTCCTGTACAATGTCTGCAGTCTCTGGTCATCTCCTGTACAATGTCTGCAGTCTCTGGTCATCTCCTGTACTATGTCTGCCGTCTCTGACCATCGTTTGTACCATGTCCGCACACTCTCTGACCATCTCCTGTATCATATCTGCAGTCTCTGCCCATCTCCTGTACTTTGTCTGCAGTCTCTGACCATCTACTGTATCATGTATGCAGTCTCTTACCATCTCCTGTACCATGTCCGCACACTCTCTGACCATCTCCTGTATCATGTATGCAGTCTCTGACCATTTCCCGTACTATGTCTGTAGTCTCTGACCATCTCCTGTACTATGTCTGCAGTCTCTGACCATCTCCTGTACCATGTCCACACACTCTCAGACCATCTACTGTATCATGTATGCAGTTTCTTAACATCTCCTGTACTATATCCGGAGTTTTTTACCATATCTTGTACTTTGTCTGCAGTCTCTGACCATCTCCTGTACCATGTGATCACATGCTCTGACCATCTCTTGTACCATGTCCACACAATCTCTGACCATCTCATGTATCATGTCTGCAGTTTCTGACCATCTCCTGTATCATGTCAGCAGTCTCTGACCATCTCCTGTAGTATGTCTGCAGTCTCTGACCATCTTTTGTACCATGTCCGCACACTCTCTGACCATTTCCTGTATTATTGTATGCAGTTTCTTAACATCTCCTGTACCATGTCCACACACTCTCTGACCATCTTTTGTACCATGTTCGCACACTCTCTGACCATCTCCTGTATCATGTATGCATTTCCTTAACATCTCCTGTACTATATCTACAGTCTGTAACCATCTTCTGTAGTATGTCTGCAGTCTCTGACCATCTCCTGTACCATGTCTGCACACTCTCTGACCATCTCCTGTATTATTGTCTGCAGTTTCTTACCATCAACTGTATCATGTTTGCAGTCTCTGACCATCTCTTGTATCATGTCTGTAGCCTCTGATCATCTCTTGTATGATGGCAGTGCAGTTTCATAGTCGAATATAGGATGAAAAGAGAGTCACCAAGCCGGAGCCCAGAGAGGACCATCTGACTGAGCCTTGCACAGTGCACCTGAGTGGTGGTCAGTGACAGCGTAGCAAGACCAGTCTGAGGGGGATCACTGATGTAGGGGGCAGTGAATACAGTAAGGTAAATGGGCACTGATATAAAGGTTACCCCTTATATCAGTAACCCACCCTCCCACCTTACCTTATTGCATTCACTCTGCAGAAGGTGCTCTATAGTGACCAGAGTCCCCCCCCCCCCATATTAGAGTTTCCATTTTAAATGCAAGTTGGAACTCTGTGGACAATGACATGAACAGGAACTCTCTATGTACCATCCATATATACAGTCCTCACTCCCCCCCCCATACAATATGCATACATACTTAGGCTCATGTATCATGCATAGCATAACTATCCTCAGCCAATGTCTTACAGGAAAATTACACTGGGAGGCTCCCCACCAAACATTACCCACGACATATACACTACATTGTACATTACACACGCCTGCACTATATACACTATATTGTACATTACACACGCCTGCACTATATACACTATATTGTACATTACACACGCCTGCACTATATACACTATATTGTACATTACACACGTCTGCACTATATACACTATATTGTACATTACACACGCCTGCACTATGTACACTATATTGTACATTACACATGGCTGCACTATTTGCAATTGGCTACACCCACTGTTCACCGCTGCGCTTGCTGCATTACTACTTCCCTAGGGCACACAGAGGTGTCCCAGGTAATTTACATTTCTCATAGTCTATGCTACAAAACAAATGCCAAGCCCCGCTGAAGTGTTTGGGTTTTAAAAGGTGGTGGCAACCCTAGTGTCTACTGAACTACAACTCAGGGGATCCCATTCCAAAGGTAAAGCCTGAGTACATAAAATGGAATGAGCTCTCCCGAAATGTAACAAAAACAGTCTCTGGGATCTGTTAGGCTTGTGCTCACTGTGCCCTGTGTACATGAATGCTTTCTTGCAGTACCAGCCAACCTCTGAACTGTATTCCTACAGGTTAAGTCCTCCGTGGACTTCCTGCACCACACTTCAGGAACAATAGACGTGGGCCCCCTAGCTCTAGCTGCAGCTGGGACTCAGATAGCCTCTTCTAAGCTGTAGTTATGAGCTCCAGAGGGCCACAGCCCTCAGGCTTGGTCTTCTACCACGGGACAAGGACCCTGCTGTTCCAGGCCCCAGCCTTTTTATATCCACCTCAGCTCCCTACGGGCCATTCTCTCTGAGGGGGTATAAATATGCAAGTGAGGGTCCACCTCTTCCACCCACTAAACTATGGAACCTACCAGAAACCAGTGGGAAACAGTCAAGTCTGCCACCAGCAGAACCCTGAACAGCCAATATCAATTTAGCACCACACCATTGCTACTGGGGAGCCAAAAACAAAATTTGCCTCAACTGTTAGCAACTTAGCTAAGAGGGTGCTACACGCAAATGTACACACGCAAGAGCATGTATTTTTAAGTTGCACCGTGCTGCAATGCATTTTGTAAAACCTTTTTTACTTTTTGTTTAGATTATATACTTGTTGGCCGGGCGGATTGGGTGAATGCTTGCTGACCGCTCTGAGCTGTAAGCCCACGGGATTCTTGGGTTACACCAGGCAGCGTGGGCAGGGTGACTCGCCCTGCACGTAGGGATGTATTTTCATATGGAGCATGCTCCTTAGTGCCCGGGATCAGGTGGAGAATGTGGTCATGTGAAGAATCTAACATTATGGCAGTTCCCCGACTCAGAGATGAGCCTTTACTGTGTGCAGTAATTAAAGTACAGAGTTCCTCTGAAAAGTGACTTGTGCCATGCCACTACACACTGTAACTTGATGTATGTTTGCATTAGAAGGGATGTGCTAAGCCTGTGCCCACTCCACCAGTCCTTCTTACTTCTGTTACCTTACTCCCGTAACAGAATGGGGTCCCTCTGTGCACCTAGCCTCAAGCGTGCACTTAATGACCAGGCAGCCAGAACAAACCCCCCGCTACCGGAGGACCTGTTACCTTACCAGGTAACACGTCTAATGACTGCTTGTTTTGTGTCATGAACTTTCGCTTGGCTACCCTTAGCAACGGCTTTACTCTTAATTGTCATACTGAGTTAATACCCTATGACTGACTTACATCATACCCCATATGTGCTGTACTGACCCAAAATAGTTTATCTGGCATGGGACACTTATGCACTCTTTCAGTGACTTCATATCAGGCTCAGGCAAGAGTTAAAAAAACTTTACTGAAAGTCCTGCAGCATAACAGGTTAAAGCGGAACTTCACTCAAAAAATTTTTGACAGGTACTGGCTCCCACTTCTGGTCAGGTGCTCCGTGGCAATCTGAGCCAGAAGTTTTCCCCTCCTCCTTCCACCCTGCAGCATTCTGGGACACATCACAGGTCTAAGAAGACTATGGGACATTCACAAAGTGCATGTGCAGTAGGTTTCCCTTACTTACAATGCCGGCGCCTGCACCCGAAGCCGATTAAAGAATTGGCTTGGGTGAGGACATCACTGGATTCCTAGACAGGTAAGTGTCCTTGCATTAAAAGTCAGCAGCTACAGTACTTGTAGCTGCTGACTTTTAATTTTTGGGGGGAGCCTGGAGCTCATCTTTAAGTGCAAACACAGTCAATGCATCCATCCCTAACTAGCTACTCTAGAGTGTGACTGCCATACTGGCATACCTTGCAAAGGCGAGAGTCCATTACTTGGTGCAAGTCCATGCTGTGGTAGGAGAGTTTAAGGGAGCTCCTGGGTGGCTACTGGCTGTAAAGGGTTACATATTCTTCTGTGAAATCCTTGCTTCTGTTCCCAAGTGGCTAGGGCAGAGCCCTCTCTGTAAAGCAGCTTGAGATTACATCTATATGGCTTGTCTCTGTCTTCTTTCCATGCAGTTTCCTGTGTGAACAGAGCCCTCCCCCCTTTTATAACAGCACAGGGAGAGAAGCAAAGCTCAGAGCTAGAACAGCAGAACTAGCATTAAAGAGGAAGTAAACCCTGATGAGTTTACTTCCTCTTTCATTCCCTGCAATGGCAAAGCATAATGGACTACTATGCATCGCATAGTAGTCCATTATGTGTCACTTACCTGACACAGAAGCCAGCGAAGTCACCGCTGTCCCCTATAGTTCCGAGCATCCATCTTCTTGGTGGGTCTCCGTGGGTCTCGCTGCTCCGGCGCTGTGATTCGCTGGAGCAGCGATGATGTCACTCCCGCGCATGCGCACGGGAGCCGAGACGCGCGGCATTGCGCAGCATCTTCGTCATCGACGATGCCCCACTCAGTGTGCCTGCGCGCCGCTGTCTACGGCGCATGCGCCATAGATAGCGGTGCCCATCTTCGGGCAAATATCTCCTAAACCGTATAGGTTTGGGAGATATTTCTTGGACCTACAGGTAAGCCTTAATCTAGGCTTACCTGTAGGTCAAAGTGGTTTGTAAGGGTTTACAACCACTTTGACCGTTCCCTAACCTGGGCAGACTAGCTAGTTTACTGGCTGGTAAATTTCCTTTGTAGGCAGCTACCTACATGCTATTACTATGAGCTGGAGCATGCCGCGGCTACAGCACGTCTGACTGATCTACACAAAAAAGTAACATTTTCCTTAATGCAAACCATTTTGGCACATCGGATTGAGCTGAAGCCACAGGACATAAAGGGCGCAAATTGCCTTTTTCTTCCATTAACCCTTGTTTACACCAATGTGTCTTGTCATGCGATTTGACAGTTTAAAATCGAATGACAAGTTGCACCCGATCTGTGCCTATGGAACTGTTCAAATCGGTATGACTCCGACTTACCAAAATGTAAACATCTCTGCATGAAGTCGCACAGATGTCAGCAAGCTACACATGAAATCGCACTGACTGGCAGCTTTGAAATCGCACTGAAGTAGCGCGATTTCAAAGCCGCGTTCAGTGTGAATGAAGTCTTATGCCACAAGCCATTATCTCTGACGCAGCCAACATTGTGATGTGAAGTTTGCACTGTGAAACCACATTCCCTTTTCTGTAGGGAAATGCATCACTAGAATAATCCCATAGCATTGATAGCATGATGGTGAATTCCTGTGCTCTATAACAATCTTATTTAATTGTTATAATTTAGGAGATAACCGATTAAGATGGAGTTCTGCACAAAGGGATCTAAGAGATTGCAGTGATCACACTATAAGGTCCTGCAGAGTCAGTCACCTACTGCTCCCATGACTCCTCTTAGTGGAGTGTTTGCATTATTTGACCTCTGCATGTAAAAGCACTTATAGACATGAAAACACAGTTTGGAATGATCAATTAATCATGATATAAAATATGCTTTGATTGCTATAGGCTTCCTTTCTAAAATGCATGGCATTGGCTCTGATGAAGCTGTGAAGAAACACGTTAGCCTTTTTTGAGAAGGTCATTGCTACATAAGGATTATACTTAGCTGCGAGATTGCTTTGCAACTACACTCATCATTGGATTCTGATGAGAATCTTATCTGAAATACCGTGAAAGGGTTTTCCAGCCTCAGGAAGCTTTGGGTTTCTGGTGATAAATGTGGACTATGTGACCTTTAAATGTCAGGTCAGATAACATCTGATGAGTGCGGCTTCATGGTGGTGGTGTGAATTGTGAATAAAATGTTAAACACCCGTGTCTGTCTGTGTATTGTGAGATTCGTTCTTGGACCCCATCTTTTCATCTTCTGTGTTCATAATGTTGGCCGCCTGATTAGCTCATCTGGTGCTCAGTACCCCATCTATGCAGATGATATTTCAACTTATATTCTCACTTTCTTATTGCCTCATGTTTTCTGATATTTGCTATCTCTGATTTACAGTCCTATAATTTCCTTAATGTGCACAGCTGGACAATAAGAGAAAATACATTCAGTGCATTTCAGCAATACATGCACGTCTGTGGTCCTGCAAGAAATCCAGTGAATTCATCCACCTCATCTGTAGACCAGCACAGGAGAACTTAGGCAGGGCTGACAACACTGCTAGAAAATTTACTGCAGCAGAGGCAGCAATTATCAATGGAATTCTGGCAGGATAAACAGGTATCTTTCTATACATGCAGTATTTTTTAAAGAGATGTACTAAATGTTTTTTTTTTTGTGCACACACATACACTTTAAATCTGAATTCCATGTATAAACTTTTTTGCATACTTACTTTGGACCAGCTTGGACTAATGTAAGTATGCAAATCTAATAGCCGATGGACCACTGGGGAAGCTGACAATCACTCTAGTAACTCTAGTAATCAGTGCTACTACAGTGATAGCAGTGATCTTCTGGGTCCTATGTCGAGCGGTGATTGTCCCATCTCTACACCTCATCCAATCAGAGAATACTTTGTATTTATTGAAAAAAATAGAATGCATTCTGTGAATGGCAGCAGTGCTGAGTAGGGATGAACTTGGTGTTCGAGACGAACGCATGTTCGACTTGAACATCGGCTGTTCGCCCGTTCGGCTAATTCCGAACATTATGGGCCATTCGCGCCATGTTCATGTGGCGCTCATGGCCCACAATGCACTGCGCCATCACAGTGCATTGCTGGCTGATGATTGGCCAAGCATGCACTGTGAACCTGCATGCTTGGCCAATCACAGCGCCGGCAGCGATGAGAGACATAATTGGCCACAGGCAGGATGCCTATGGCCTGTTAAAGTGGGTGCTGTGTGCCTCCAGCACAGTATACACCTGAAGCTACCCCTTATTGCTGGTGTTCTGTAATACAGGCATCTGCAGGCGTTAAAGTGGGTGTTGTGTGCCTTCAGCACAGTATACACCTGAAGATACCCTTTATTACTGGTGTTCTGTAATACAGGCATCTGCAGCAGTTAAAGTGGGTGTTGTGTGCCTTCAGCACAGTATACACCTGAAGATACCCCTTATTGCTGGTGTTCTGTAATACAGGCATCTGCAGCATTTACAGTGGGTGTTGTGTGCCTCCTGCACAGTATATACCTGAAGCTACACCTTATTGCTGGTGTTGTTCTGTTTCTGTAACAGGCAAGCAGCTGCAGTAATCACAGTCGGTGTCATCTGCTCAGTGTGCACCTAAAGCTACCCAATTTCTGGTTTTCCCATCTCCCTGCAGGCCATTACTATGTCTAGAAGGCCAACAAGGAGAGGCAGACAGTCATGAGCCAATAAAAGAGGGCAAGCAGGCTAGAGACAACAGTGCTGGTCATGGAGGCGGTGCATTGTCATCAGCATGTGGCCATGGGACACGCTTGTCCTTATTTTGGGCAGCTGGACGTGTTGAGCCGCATCACGCCGCAGACTTGGTAGAGTGGATGACCAAGCCCTCCTCATCCTCCTGATCCTCTCTCACCCAGGCTTAGGGTACTAGCAAAGCAGCTGTCAATGCATCCTCTTCCCTCCTCTCAGTGTCATCAGTCACTCCTTCCCTAGACCCACCATGTCCTCCTGAGGAGTCCCCCGAACTGTTTGAGCACATTGTTTGGTACATGCTCCAGGAGGATGGCTTTGATGATCATACCCAGCTAGAGGAAGGCAGTAGCGTGGGCGCAGAGAGAGGCGATGCTCAAGAAGGACAGCAATCTGGCAGTCACGTTCCACCAGCTGCAGCATACTGCCAGGTTTGCTCCAGCGATGAAGAGGGAGGGGATGATGAGGTCACTGACTCCACGTGGGTGCCTGATAGGATAGAGGAGGAGGAGGCACATCTCCAACGAGGCAGGATGCCCTCTGGGGGCCAGCTTAGGGCCAGCACACTGCCTGAATCACACCGCAGAGCTCCGCCTGTGCAGGACGCTGCCTCTGCGCATTATTCCAAAAGTTCTTTGGTGTGGGCCTTTTTTGAGAAGAGTGCATCAGATCGCACCACTGCTATCTGCAACATATGTCTCAAACGTATCTCGCGTGGCCAAAACACCATGCTTGACCAGACATATGCCATGCAGCTCGTTGGCAAGCGTACCTTAAAGACCCACACCAAAGAACAAAGCGGTCCTCTCCTTGCTCCTCATCAGCTGGGATCTCCAACCCCACTAGACCTTCAGTCCTCTCTGAAACCTGCACAGAGAGGAATGAAGGTGTAGAATTAGGTGTGTCACAGCCAAGTACTTGTGGGCACTCTACTAGCAGTACACCAACGTCTGTTGGTACCAGGCAAATATCCCTGCCCCAGCTGCTGAACCATCGAAAGAAGTTCACTACCAGCCATCCACATGCCCAGCAGTTGAATGCTAGCTTGGCTAAATTGCTAGTACTTCAGCTGCTGCCTATTCAGTTGGTAGACTCGGCTCCCTTCCGTGAGTTTGTGCAATGTGTGGTTCCTCAGTGGCAGGTCCCCAAACGCCACTTTTTCTCACGGGAGGCGATTCTGGCTCTCTACCAGTATGTGGAAGGCAATGTCCATGCCTCGCTGGACAGGGCGGTCATAGGTAAGGTGCATATTCCCGCTGATTTATGGTCCAGCAGGCATGGACAGGGACGTTACCTATCTTTCACGGCCCATTGGGTCACTCTTCTGGCAGCTGGGAAGGATGCAGGACAAGGTGCAGTAGTGTTGGAGGTTGTTCCGCCACCATGCCTCCAAAATGCTACTACTGGTTGTGACACACCCCTCTCCTCAACCCCCTCCTCTTCTTCTTCCTCCATGGCCTCTTCCAGTGCTTTGTTCTCGGAATCAGCGGTGCTCCATAGGCGTTCAAGGGGCTACGCAAGTATGCAGGCATAAAGATGCCATGCCGTGCGTGCGGTGGTATGTTTGGGGGACAGGAGCCACACTGGGGCAGATATTTTGTCAGCTCTGCAGGGGCAGGCCGAGAGGTGGTTGACGCCATGCCAGCTTAAGCCAGGAATGGTGGTTTGTGACAAAGGCACCAACTTCCTCTCCGCCCTCCGACAAGGACAACTGACCCATGTGCCCTGTATGGCTCACATCCTTAACCTGGTGGTGCAGTGGTTCTTGGGAAGGTACCCGGGCTTACAGGATGTCCTGAGGCAGGCCAGGAAAGTCTGTGTGCATTTCCGCTGATCATTTAATGCCAGTGCTCAGCTGGCTGAGCTCCAAAAGGAGTTGAACCTGCCCAAGAACCACCTTATATGTGACATGCCCACCAGGTGGAACTCAAGGTTGGCCATGCTGCAGCGGCTGCACACGCAGCAGAGGGCCATCAATGAGTACCTGTGCAACTACGGCACCAGGGCCAGGGGAGCTTGGTTTTTTTTCACCACGCCAGTGGGGCATGATCAGGGATGCATGCACTGTCCTGTCACCATTTGAGGAGGCCACGAGGATGGTGAGCAGTGACAGTGAATGCATCAGTGACACTGTACCTCTTGTCCACCTGTTGACGCATACGCTGCGTGGAATAAGGGACAGGGCACTTGAGGCAGAACAGAGGCAGGAAGAGGAGGACTTCCTTGCCTCTCAAGGCCCCCTTTATCCAGACAGTGTTTCTACTGTCCCACCCATCACAAAGGAGGAGGCTTGTGTCAGCATGGAGTTGGAGCCTGGCACTCAGCATCAGCAGTCTTTTAGGGATTATTTACAGTCCCAAGAAACACGTGGACTTGTACGTGGCTGGGAGGAGGTGGCTGCGGATCATGCCGTCTTAGTGACCCAGAGGACTCCGGACCGAATGCCTCAGCTAACCTACGCTGCATGGCCTCCCTGATCCTGCAAAGCCTGTGGAAGGATCCTCTTACTCTTTGGATCAAGGAGAGGGACCAATACTGGCTGACCACTCTCCTTGATCCACAGTACAAGGGTAAGGTTGTGGATCTTATCTTGCCATCAAAGAGGGAGCAGAGGATGAGACATCTCCGGGACGCCTTGCAGAAAGGTCTGTGCAACGCGTTCCCAGAGACTGGGAGGTTACAATCTCCTGGTCCTGGACAACGTGTTGCTGAGGCTTTGGTCAGTCACAGAAGGACTGACCAAAGCAGCCCCAAGGTATGATCAGTTCCAGCAACCATCGCCAGCGTCTGATTTACATGGTGCAGGAATACCTAGGGGCAAGGTCAGACTTGGACACCTTTCCCACCGAAAAATCCTCTGGCTTACTGGGTCTTGAGGATGGATCACTGGCCAGAGCTTGCACAGCATGCAATTGAGCTACTGGCCTGTCCTGCATCCAGCGTTCTTTCAGAGGATTTGTAACCGATCACAGGGTGCGCCTGTCCACCGACTCGGTTAATGGACTGACCTTCATAAAGATGAATCAGTCTTGGATCACCACCAGCTACCAAGCACCTGAAGCTGATGTAACCGAATAATTTTTTTTGAAATGTCATATCCCTTCAAGACTGCCTATACTGATGCTGAGTGACTGTCCTGTTATGTTGACTGACTATCCTCTTCCTCCTCAATGATCCTGCTGATAGCTTGGAAGAACATTTTTAGTTCTGGGTGACGCCACCAGTGGCCCAATTTTTCAGCCCCTGTTTATCAGGGGCATGTAATTACAATATTTGATGCAATGCTTTGCAGCAGGGCTCATTCCTGCACTCCAACTAGAGTATCTGGGAGAGGTTGTAGTGTCGTGGTACCAGCACCAGTGCCTAAGGCCCAACTTTTCAGCCCCTGTTTAACAGGGGCATATAATTACAATTCTTGATATAATATTTTACAGCAGAGCCCGTTCCTGCGCCCACCGAGAGTAACTGTGAGGACTTATAGTGTTGTGGCATCAGCACCACCACCACAACCACCAAAGGCCCAATTTTTCTACCACTGTTCAACAATGGCATGTAATTAAAATTCTTGATATAATCATTCACAGCAGGGTACTCCAGCGCCCACCAAGAGTCACTTTGAGGGCTTACAGTGTTGTGGCAACACCAAAACCTTAGGCCCACATTTCTGTAGAGCATATAGGGCAGGCCCCTACTTTCAAACATCCAACTACAAACGTCTCCTACTTGCAAACGGAAGGAGACAACAGGAAGGGAAATGAAAAAAACAGGGGTAATAACCCTTCCCTATGTTTTCCAAAAAGCTTAAAAATAGATTTTTTGACTGGAGCTACACTTTAAAAATGTACCAATTCAAAATTACAAACAGATTCCACTTAACACAACAAACCCACACAGTCCCTATCTTGTTTACACCACCTGTATACTGCTGTTCTGAGTATATAGGGCCTGGGGGCCCTACGCCTTTACTTTTTTTAATTTGGGTTCCCCTTAATAGCCGTACAAGACACAAAGGGGCTGGTAATGGGCAGGGGAGCTACACATGCCATTTTTTTCTCAATGATTTTCATCCGTATTGCCAGAACCAGATATTACATTAAAACTGCAAGCAGTTTTAAATGACATTTTTTCCATTAAATGTCATTTTGTGCAGGGACTGTTCTAAACACAGGAATAATGTGCCACTTCACAGGCATACTATAGACACCCCCAGGCATGATATTTAAAGGAATATTTCACTTTTTTATTTTCAATTTAATCGTCATTAAAATCAGTGCTCCTCCTCCATTTAAAAAAAATTTTTTGCCATTGAACCATGTCCCCTAACCCTTTTTAGGATAATATCTTGCATATTAGCCATTAAAATTAGCACTTTTTATTTCGAACGTTCGAGTCCCATAGACTTCAATGGGGTTCTAAAGTTCGTACGAATTTTCGGTCCGTTCAAAAGTTCTGGTGCGAACCGGGGGGTGTTCTGCTCATCCCTAGTGCTGAGCAAGCAACCCTCTGCACAAGGGAAGCCACTCGGTCCTAGAGAATCACTGAGTGGAGGCCTGTTCATCACTCAGTGGCACCTCTAATCAATGCGCCCAGCTCCTAATCTACAGGGTGCCAGACACATGGATTTCAATGGGGTTTTTTTTTAAGCACTTGATTAGACCCTGAGGCTCTAATTGGCTTCAAAAAAAGGTGGGCTTGGGGCACAGAACACTACACCCTGAGCCCACCCTGTTGTGTGACAATAGCAAATTAATAATCACTATTGTCTTTCTCATTCTCCTCTCGGCCAATCAGGAAGCAGGTCCTGAGAACCAGTTGGCCAGGGTGTCTTAGGATTCCCTGGCTAATTGGGTCTCAGCACACACTTCCTGTTCAGCTGGGAGGAGAAGCAGTGGGCCCGGCTATTCCTTCCTCCTGCCTCCTAAGGTAAGGTTCCTCTCCCATGGGGGGAAGAAGTGGGGGTGGAACGCTGGCGCTAGTTTGCCCCCCCCCCCCGAAATATTAGCACCAGCCGCCACTGGGAATGCTTTTATCACTGTAGCAGCATCAAAGTTTAAATTACAAAGAAAAAGAACCACTGGTTTCGGACTTTAAAGGCTGATTGGACTAAAAATATTATTAAAATTTGATATTTTATCCGTACATAGAAAAAGAAAATACATACACAATTTCATTTAGAGCACACACATATATATATATATATATATATATATATATATATATATATATATATATATAGTGTATGCCAGTGTAGTGCCAGTACTCCTGAAGAGTGCGCGCTATGTCTGTAAATTTATTTTTTTCCCAAGGCTATAGTTGAGTCTTGAGGTTAATTGTTCTAAATTGTGGTTTTGGCTGGGCTGTACTAATGTTCTGCCTGGTCATAGGTGTAGTTAGCACCTTTGACAGGCATTGGAATGCAGTCTGGTTGGACGCATTGGATACCAATCTCTCTCTCGGAGCCAACCAGTGGGTGCGCTGTCTCGCTGTGTATTCCGGGAGAGGGTACTTAAGGTGCCAAAATCACGTGGTTCTGGGTTCCGGTCAAGAAGTATGTTCTGACTCCATGGTCCTGGTCCTCCTGGCCAGCCCCCAGAGGCCCTCATGGCCTGGGGTGCTGATCCATCCATTTCCGAGTCTCAGAACTGGCTAGTCCGAGGCACAGTAACTGGAAGGAGGATTCTAAAGTGGTCCAGTGCCCTCTCGGGTTTTGAAGAGGCCCAGCAACTCGTCATGCAACCAGGGGAGGACTCTTCGGAAGAGGGCCATGCACGAGGCTGGCTGCTCGGTAAGAGCCTGGATGTTGAGCTATATGGACACTAATTGAATCCACATTTCTTACGGTATCGCAAGATACTGGTACAGCAAGAAGGTTCCTATTTTGATCCTAATGTTACAACTGAGTTCCTGTGAGAGACTTTCTGTGTTCATCTAAAAGTTTGCAACCAAGTCTGTGGCAGAGACTTTGCTAAGTTTGAGTCATGTGTCGGCTGCTAAGTCCATAAACCAGGATTTATCCGACAGTGGAAATATCCAGTTGTGAGTGGCTACTCCCTGGATTACTTAGAGAAAGACATTTATTAAGTGTCAGCAGTTTCAAAGTGCCTGAGCTTCCATACCTATACCCTCTATTCCCAACCCAGAGACTGTTTCTGTTCAACGTTTTAAGCAAATAAAAATGAAGGAATTCAGGTGTCGGTCTCTGCAGTTATTGGGCCATCAACCTCGGGAACCCCTAGACAAGAACGACGAGCTACAAGGCGGAGGAGGTAAACGGTAAGCTCAAGAAAACCAGCCACTCCTTCGGGGGTCAGTGCTACACATATATATATATATATTTATATATATATATATATATATATATATATATATATATATACACACACACACACACACACACACACACACACATACATACACACACACAATATATATATATATATATATATATATATATATATATATATATATATACACAGTATATATATATATATGTAGTGCCTTGCGAAAGTATTCGGCCCCCTTGAACTTTTCAACCTTTTGCCACATTTCAGGCTTCAAACATAAAGATATAAAATGTAAATTTTTTCTGAAGAATCACCAACAAGTGGGACACAATTGTGAAGTGGAACGAAATCTATTGGATATTTTAAACTTTTTTAGCAAATAAAAAACTGAAAATTGGTGCGTGCAAAATTATTCGGCCCCTTTACTTTCAGTGCAGCAAACTCACTCCAGAAGTTCAGCGAGGATCTCTGAATGATCCAATGTTGTCCTAAATGACTGATGGTGATAAATAGAATCCACCTGTGTGTACTCAAGTCTCTGTATAAAATGCACCTGCTCTGTGATAGTCTCAGGGTTCTGTTGAAAGCGCAGAGAGCATCATGAAGACCAAGGAACACACCAGGCAGGTCCGTAATACTGTTGTGGAGAAGTTTAAAGCCGGATTTGGATACAAAAAGATTTCCCAAGCTTTAAACATCCCAAGGAGCACTGTGCAAGCGATCATTTTGAAATGGAAGGAGTATCAGACCACTGAAAATCTACCAAGACCTGGCCGTCCCTCTAAACGTTCAGCTCAGACAAGGAGAAGACTGATCAGAGATGCAGCCAAGAGGCCCATGATCACTCTGGATGAACTGCAGAGAACTACAGCTGAGGTGGGAGAGTCTGTCAATAGGACAACAATCAGTCGTACACTGCACAAATCTGGCCTTTATGGAAGAGTGGCAAGAAGAAAGCCATTTCTCAAAGATATCCATAAAAAGTCTTGTCTAAAGTTTGCCACAAGCCACCTGGGAGACACACCAAACATGTGGAAGAAGGTGCTCTGGTCAGATGAAACTAAAATCAAACTTTTTGCCCACAATGCAAAACGATATGTTTGGCGTAAAAGCAACACAGCTGATCACCCTCAACACACCATCCCCACTGTCAAACATGGTGGTGGCAGCATCATGGTTTGGGCCTGCTTTTCTTCAGCAGGGACACGGAAGATGGTTAAAATTGAGGGGAAGATGGATGCAGCCAAATACAGGACCATTCTGGATGAAAACCTGTTGGAGTCTGCAAAAGACCTGAAACTGGGACGCAGATTTATCTTCCAACAAGACAATGATCCCAAAAATACAGCAAAATCTACAAAGGAATGGTTCACAAATAAACGTGTCCAGGTGTTAGAATGGCCAAGTCAAAGTCCAGACCTGAATCCAATCGAGAATCTGTGGAAAGAGCTGAAAACTGCTGTTCACAAACGCTCTCCATCCAACCTCACTGAGCTCGAGCTGTTTTGCAAGGAAGAATGGGCAAGAATTTCAGTCTCTCGATGTGCAAAACTGATAGAGACATACCCCAAGCGACTTGCAGCTGTAATCGCAGCAAAAGGTGGCTCTACAAAGTATTAACGCAAGGGGGCCGAATAATTTTGCACGCCCGAGTTTTCATTTTTTTATTAGTTAAAAAAGTTTCAAAAATCCAATAGATTTCATTCCACTTCACAATTGTGTCCCACTTGTTGGTGATTCTTCACAAAAAATAAAAATTTTATATCTTTATGTTTGAAGCCTGAAATGTGGCAAAAGGTTGAAAAGTTCAAGGGGGCCGAATACTTTCGCAAGGCACTATATATATATATATATATATATATATATATATAATGTATTCAGCTGAAATGGCCTCAAATCGTACTTGATATTACAGATTCACAAATGTGTAAGCCCTTGCGCTCTTAAATTAAATCTCATTAATTCTCTCACTAACCTTCTCCTGCTGCCACTTTTTAAAAAAAAACGAAAAATCTAGAATATTAGTGCCTGCCCCCCAAATTTATTACATCTCAGATCGACTTTTGTAAAACTTTACTTTCTCGTCTACAAACAGATGGACACCACCGCAATAATCTGGAAATTAGCAACAAAAATGTATAGAAAGCTTTGTAGGTTAACAGGAGACATGTAAAGTGGATTATTTTAGTAGCTGCCAGTCAATGGAGGGGTTTGACAGGAAAGTACAGCACTGGAGAAGTGAGAAGACAGGAGGAGTCCTTTCAAGTCTGTTCTCATTCCAGTTTTGTGCCTATCAGTCTATTCATTGGCTCTCTACAATCCAACCCTTCATATATTTTCATACATTGTCTTTGCAGATTTCCAGATACCATCCCAAATGTAACCTCTGCTCTGCACATAACCTTTTCCTCTCCTCCGTTCTTGTCACTCAAACTCCTCTATTCAGAACTTTTTATAAGGATCTCTATTTAAAAAAAAATTTAATCCCTCTCACATGCCATTTGGTAACCCATGAGACCTTCAACCCAAGAAACCTGTAGGCTATTGTTCATATCCAATGTACAGAGCCAATGCGAGAAGCTGTGTGTGTGTCAATGGACGCACACAGCCTTGCTCAGAACTGAGCCTGCATGTCTGCCCGCCATAGCAAGCCCTTGCTGTGGGGGCAGACACAGAAGAGGAGGAGCCCAGATGGCTCGTGAGGGACCCTAGAAGAGGAGGTTTGTTGCTGCTCTGTGAAATACCATTGCACAGAACAGGTGAGTATAATATGTTTATAATTTTAATTAAAAAAAATTGCCTTTACAAATGCTTTAAGATTTTTTTCACAACTTCAATACCAGTATTCATTTTCAAAAAATTGTGGAAGAAAAGGAGTTATTTTTATGGGGGGTTCTCTTACTGTCCTGGCTCGTGGCTGCTCTGTGCAATACCATTGCACAGAACAAGTGAGTATAATATGTATATCATTAAAAAAAAAAAAATAATTGCCTTTAGAAATTCTTTAAGCTTTTTTTTCACAACTTCAATACCAGTATGACTTCATTTTCAAAAAATTTTGGACAAAAAATATTTTTTTTTTGTTGGGGGGGGGGGGGGGGGGGTAGGGGGTTCTCTTAAGCCCCATACACACTATCAGATTATCTGCTGAGTTTTTCGTTCAGATTTACCAAAACCATGTAGTAGAAGGGCCTGCCTGATTGCATACACATTGAAACTCCTAAGGTTTGTCCTCATATTATATGATTTTGGTAAATCTGAAGGAAAAACTCAGCAGAAAATCTGATAGTGTGTATGGGGCTTTACTGTCTTTTTTTTCTTTATATAGTAAAAGATTTAAAAAAAAAATGCTTATTAAAGTGGTTCTAAAGGCAGAAGTTTTTTTCTTAATGCATTCTTCTGTGTGCAGCAGCCCCACTCTGCCCTGCTAATACTTACCTGAGACCCATCTCGATCCAGCGATGTTGAAGGAGAGACTCGGCTGTCTGGGACTTTCCCTCCCGATTGGTATAGACACGCCAATGGCACCCACTGCTGTCAAAGTCAGTAAGCCAATGAGTAGAGGAGAGAGGGGCATGGTCAAACCACGGCTCCATGTCTGGATAGAAGACAGAGCAGCAGCTCGGCTCGGGTGCCCCATAGCAAGCTGCTTGCTGTGGGGGCACTCAGCAGAAGGGGGGGGCAGAACTGCCAGTGATGGACCCGAGAGGAGGAGGATATGGGCAGCTCTGTGCAAAACCACTGCACAGAGCAGGTAAGTATAACATGTTTGTCATTTTTAAACCCTCCCCCCAAAAAATCAGAACTTTAAAAAAATACTTCAATATCACTTTAAATACCACCAGAAGAAAGTGCTATCTGTCTTAAAAAAAAAAAAAGGTGAAAAATTCACGTTGCATGTCAGAGTCATTTTCAGTCAAACTATCACAGCATAAACAAAGGTATACACAGGCTGGTACTAAAGTGATTAAGAACCAAATAATCAGTAAGCTGTTTTATATAAAGGGATTGTTGTTCTTCTGCCATTACAATTGGGTTATATTATGTGGCCAGATAGTGCTTATCAGGCTTAATGCCATATCACTGTTGTACGTTAGACAATATGATCTTTGCAGGCATTCTAGCGTCGTTATGGCGACATGTCTGTAAACATTTTAACACGTCTGTCATTTTTGGGTCAGTTGTCTATTAAAAAAAAAAAAAAAAAAAAACACAAGTTGATGTATTAATTAGGCTACTGGCCTATTCTAGGTTACTGCAATGAGCTTTGCACTGCAAAAGGCAGCTTAGCTCCATCTGGATTTCCATAGCAACCTGTACATGTCAAATTGGTTCCCCTAGTGTTTATTCTGCCAGAAGCCACTCCGAGCACACAGTATATTTCCTACAATACGGAACAGGGAGGCCCATTGTGGCAATATAAACTCAGACGCTGTACTGTTGCAGTGACACATGAATTACACATTGTCATGCTAATCGCAATCAGTTTAGTGAAGCATTGTAACACAACAGGGCTGAGCCAGATGCCCACAACAGAGCGTCACTGTTAAGAAACATAACCCTCCTTCGCTTGTGTCTCACTCCGAGGGTCTCCAGCTCCATCATTAACATCCAACACGTCACATGCGTGCAGCTACCTGGAGGCGGAACCAGTGGAAATTGCACTTGAGAGATGCTAAGACTTCATTTGTAAAGGCAAAATGTTAAAAGCTGTGATCACAGAGCAGACTTCATTGTTTTACTGAATATAGAAAACCAAAATCTGATTAATTTATGTGTTACTGGCTACATGCACAACCCAGGGCTTCTTGGGGCTCAAGACTGGAAGCTCTGGGATACATGAATGATTCCCAAAGTAATAAAGAGAATTTGTCAAGTATGAGCAGCAATATTCATTAATGCCCCATACACACGATCAGAAATTCCACCAGAAAATACTTGGATGACTTTTCAGACGGTTCCGCTCAAGCTTGCCTTGCATACACACAAAAGTTCTCTAAACTTTCAACCGTCAAGAACATGGTGACGTACAACACTACGACAAGCAGAGAAAATTAAGTTCAATGCTTCCGAGCATGCGTCGAATTGTTTTCGAGCATGCGTGATTTTTTGCGCGCCCACATTGCATACAGAGGAACACATTTTCGGATAGGAACTTTTTCCGACCGAAAAATAGAGAACCTGCTCTCAATCTTTTGCTGGCTGGAATTCTGCCAGCAAACATCCGATGGAGCATACACAGGGTCGGAATTTCTGACCAAAAGCTCACATCTGACTTTTGCTGGCAGAATTTCTGTGTGTACAGGGCATAACAGTTTTGTGAGCAGAGGTCATTAATGCCAAGTAACACTGACCAAATTTAAACGCGCCAGGTAACTTTTTCTGTCTGAATAGGAAAAGAAAAGAGGGCGCACTGGCCTAGTGCATTATCCAACAGACTTATTAAAAGATATGAATAAAAAAATGTCTATTAACTACTTCAGCCCTGGGAGATTTTACCCCCTTCCTGACAGAGCACTTTTTACAATTTGGCACTGTGTCAATTTAACTGACAATTGCGTGGTCATGCGTCACAGTACCCAAACAAAATTTACGTGCTTTTTTTTGCACAAATAGAGCTTTCTTTTGGTGATATTTGATCACCTCTGCGGTTTTTATTTTTTTGCGCTATAAACAAAAAATGCAACAATTTTGAAAAAAAAAAAAAACAATATTTTTTACTTTTTGCTATAATGATAATCCGCCAAATGTAAAAAAAAAAAAAATTCTTCATCAGTTTAGGCCAATATATATTCTTCTACATATTTTTGGTAAAAAAAAATTCGCAATAAGCGTATATTGATTGGTTTGCGCAAAAGTTATAGCATCTACAAACTATGGGATTTATGCCATTTTTATTATAATTTGTTTTACTGGTAATGGTGGTGATCTGAGATTTTTATCAGGACTGCGACATTATGGTAGACAGATTGGATACTTTTGACACTTTTTTGGGACCATTGACAATTATACAGCGATCAGTGCTATAAAAATGCAATGATTACTATGTAAATGTCACTGGCAGGGAAGGGGTTAACACTAGGGAGCAATCAAGGGGTTAACTGTGTGTCCTAGGGCAGTGATGGCGAACCTTAGCACCCCAGATGTTTTGGAAGTACATTTCCCATGTTGCTCATGCACTCTGTGGTGTAGATGAGCATCATGGGAAATGTAGTTCCAAAACATCTGGAGTGCCAAGGTTCGCCATCACTGTTCTAGGGAGTGATTCTAACTGTGGGGGGATGGGAGGGACTAGGAGAGGAAACATATCGGTTTTCCTACTTAGTAGGCGTGCGCCCTCTGGTGGCTGAAAAAGGGTAGGAGATACCCATACGGGATTTCGCACAGGAGAGCCATTCTTCTGCAGTATACAGTTGTGCTCAAAAGTTTACATACTCTGGCAGAATTTATGATTTATTGGCCATTTTTCAGAGAATATAAATGATAACACAAAACTTTTCTTTCACTCATGGTTAGCATTTGGCTGAAGCCATTTATTATCAATCAACTGTGTTTACTCTTTTTAAAATCATATTGACAACAGAAAACAACAGAATCTACCGCAATGACCCTGATCAAAAGTTTACACACCCCAGTTCTTAATACCTGTGTATTGCCCCCTTTAATATCAATGACAGCTTAAAATCTTTTGTGGATGAGGCTCTTTATCGTCTCAGATGGTAAAGCTGCCCATTCCTCTTGGCAAAAAGGCTCCAGTTCCTGCAAATTCTTGGGCTGTCTTGCATGAACTGTACGTCCCATGCGCAGCTTCCTGGCTGATGAATGCAAATGTTCCTCCAGTATTTTTTGATAATATACTGCATTCATCTTGACCAAATTTCTTGTACCTTTGTAGCTCACACATCCTCAAAACATCAGCAACCCACCTCTGTATTTCATAGTAGGAATGGTGTACCTTTGATCATAGGCTTAGTTGACTCCTCTCCAAATGTAGTGTTTATGGTTGTGGCCAAAAAGCTCAATTTTGGGCTCATCACTCCAAATTACTTTGTGCCAGGAGGTTTGAGGTTTGCTTCTGTGTTGTTTGGTATATTATAAGTGGGATACTTTGTGGCATTTTCATAGTAATAGCTTTGTTCTGGTGACTTGACCATGCAGCCCATCTTTCTTCAAGTGCCTCCTTATTGTGCATCTTGAAACAGCCACACCACATGTTTGCAGAGAGTCCTGTATTTCAACTGAAGTTATTTGTGGATTTTTCCTTGCATCCCGAACAATTTTCCTGGCAGTTGTGGCTAAAGTTTTAGTTGGTCTACCTGACCGTGGTTTGGTTTCAACTGAACCCCTCATTTTCCACTTCTTGATTAGAGTTTGAACACAGCTGATTGGCATTCTCAATTCCTTGGATATTTTTTTATATCTTTTTCCTGTTTTATACAGTTCAACTACCCTTTCCCGCAGATCTTTTGACAATTCTTTTACTTTCCCCATGACTCAGAATCCAGAAACGTCAGAGCAGCACTGGACGAAAGATGCAAGGGTCTGTCAGGAGTCCAGAAACACATTGACCTTTTATAAATACACACACTAATTACAAGCAAACAGATCACAGGTGAGGATGGTTACCTTTGATAGCCATTAAAACCCCTTTGTGTCAACTTGTGTGCATGTTATCAGGCCAAAATCACCAGGGTATGTAAACTTTCATCCAGGGTCATTTGGGTAGTTTCTGTTGTGATTATGATTTAAAAAGTGTAAACACAGTTGATTGATAATACATGGCTTCAGCCAAACACTAACCATGAGTGAAAGAAATGTTTTGTGTTATCATTCATATTTTCTGAAAAATGGCCAAGAAATCATAAATTCTGCCAGGGTATGTAAACGTATGATCACAACTGTATCTGCATGAGCTGGTCGGGAACCGGTTAACAAACATAAGTTAAAAACACATTCATCATGCCACATGTGTTGCTCTTATCGGTTGCTCGAATCACCGAACCTGGGAGTGAGGGGTCCTGGATGAGACCCCCTCAGGCTGACATGTTTCAAAGGACTAACCTTCTTCTTCAGAGCCTAGCTTGAAATGGCTTAATTCACAGAACTTATAACTTTTTCTGTCTGACAGCAAGGTCTGAGAACTAAGAATGCACACATGTGCACATTCCTAGTTCCCTGCTGTAGCATCGTTTTTTGGGCATTATACCCGAAGACTGAAAAAAATGTGTGTATTGATGTCACAAAGCAGTTAAAGAATGATAAAATAGTCTGCCACTGCATTATAGTAAAAATTACTAACTGGAACTGGTGCAAACTGTGGAGAAACCAGGATACCGGCACTCCAAATGGTCATAGCAGTCTTTAAATAATAGGTGAACCATTACTGAATTCCCCTTCTAGTCATTTGCACTACATTATTAAAAAGAAACCCCTATCAGGCTTTCTCAACGTTTTAGCCCTAGAGCAGGGATATGCAATTAGCGGACCTCCAGCTGTTGCAAAACTACAAGTCCCATGCTTCTGCCTCTGGGTGTCATGCTTGTGGCTGTCAGAGTCTTGCTATGCCTCATGGTACTTGTAGTTCTGAAACAGCTGGAGGTCCGCTAATTGCATATCCCTGCCCTAGAGGAACCCCAAAAATATGTTTTATATGTCTTGAGGAACCCTTCCTAAAACCAAATAATCAGGGCTCAATAGGAACAATGCTCCTTATATTGGTGGTCAATAGGAAGAATGTCCCCCTTAAAGACAGCTAAAAAGATATTTGGTGTCATGCTGCTGGCTTTGCTAAGTGGCGCTGAACCTTGAACTCTGTAGACATCATCAAATAGGTGGTTCATCAGCCACAGTTCAAGGAAACCCTAGCAACCTCGGGAGGAACCCCAGGGTTCCACGGAACCCTGGTTGAGGATGGCTTCCCTACATAGTGAACTTGCCCACTAATTTTTCCCCACTGGGGTAACTGCATGCTATAAAGGTGTAGGATAGAAAATGGTGTTATTGATAACAACCAATTAGATTTTTCTTTTTTCTTTTCAGATTTACACTGAATAATATCAGGTTTATCTGATTGTTATCTATGGATAGCATTCATTTCTTTTTCTGTCACTTTTATAGAATGGACCATTAGTACTCTAAAATATTAGTATTGATTACACCGTAAAAGCCTAATACCAGCTAAATGAATATGTACAATACTGCAACTAAAAAAAGTAAGTCAAACATGAAAGTCACAAAAGTGGATGAAGAAATGGGTTTTATGCAAATTACCACTATGAGTTATTGCCATTATAATTAAAAAATATACATATAACTTAAGAAAACAAGCTGTAATTTATTTTTTTAAAGCTTGTGACCACTCAGTATATAAGTGTGACACATACGTGACAGTCAAAGAATAGTCTCTCCCGCATACTCCACTATATCAAGGGACTCACTGGTCAATATTTGTCGTCTCATGTCATTCAATACAAAATACAGATAATTCCTTTTGATTGAGAGACTTCATGCGATGGGCAAATTAACAGCAGATGGGCGACAGAAATTGTAAACACAGTTCGACTTACCTTTATGTTGATCAAACACAGAGGAGTTGCTGAAATCCATGTTTTTTCTCTCTTTATTTGCAGAAAAGACGGTGTGTATGACATCAGCTGGGATCCAGGATGAAGCTGCTATTTTACAGCAATATCTGCATGTGCTTATAGCATTGCCTTTGTATGTGATGACACAAAATTGCCTTATGGATACTGACTGGTGCCTGGGATAAATCACAGCATGGTATTCCTTGCTAGTTAGGATGCATGATGGAAATAAGATTCACTCATTGCTAAATGATGGCAAACCGTGTTGGCGAGCGAGTGTGGAATTGTGGTGAGTGAATCATGTCTTTTGTTATAACTGGTGTAGAGGCAATGCAGCTCTCTCCAGCATCAGAAACAGGAATGTTGCTATAAAGCAAATAGAGATCTCAGAGGATGAATGATTACCGGAGTCACAGAGCCGCAGACTGAGCATGTGCAAGGCTGTCTGTATAGCTCTGATCGTAATGTGCAGCACTCACTACAGATATCAAACACACTTAAAGTGTTGCAGGGGGAGGATGCTAACTGGATTCAAGGCAGAACAGAATTATACCACAAAGAAATGTGAGAACACAAGATACATACAGTGCTGTGAAAAAGTATTTGCCCCCTTCCTGTTTTTTTATTTTTTTTTTTCATATTTTTTTTCTTGATTTTTTTGTTCCATAAATGTTTATTAGAATTTTTAAAAAGACGTATACAACAACATTATGCATAACATTCAATTTAAGTGTGGATACATTCGGTACATAAGAATAAGGAGGAAGAGATAAGTGAAAAGGCACCCTACCAAACAGATGTGTCCAAGGATCTATGGAAAATACTTAATTCTGTACAAACATGTTTGGCAAAAAAAAAGGGTTAATAAGTCTGTTACCCTGATAATCACCCCGAATAACTACTGCGTATCCAGTCTGGTTGCTTACTGGGTGTCATCGAGAAAACTGCAGTTTTTTGCATATTTGTCACACTTAAAGTGGTTGGAAAGCACTGGTGCTTAAAAAATAAAAAATAAAGTTCCTGCAGGCAATGTCATAATGTTCTAGTACAGTATCTCACAAAAGTGAGTACTCCCCTTAGATTTTTGTTAATATTTTATTATATCTTTTCATGTGATAACACTGAAGAAATTACACTTTTCTACAATGTAAAGTAGTGAGTGTACAGTTTGTATAACAGTGTAAAGTTGCTGTCCCCTCAAAATAACTTAACACACAGCCATTAATGTCTTAATTGCTGGCAACAAAAGTGAGTATGCCCCTAAGTGAAAATGTCCAAATTGGGCCCAATTAGGCATTTTTCCTCCCCTGTGTCATGTGACTAATTAGTGTTACAAGCTCTCAGGTGTGAATAGGGAGCAGGTGTGTTAAATTTGGTGTTGTCACTCTCACTTTCTCATACATGGCTCCTCATGGCAAATAACTCTTTGAGGATCTTTTAAAAAGAATTGTTGCTCTATATAAAGATGGCCTGAGCTATAAGAACATTGCCAAGACCCTGAAACTGAGCTGCAGCACAGTGGCCAAGACCACACAATGGTTTAACAGGACAGGTTCCATTCAGAACAGGCCTTGCGATGGTCGACCAAAGAAGCTGAGTGCATATGTTCAGCGTCATATCCAGAGGTTGTTTTTGGGAAATAGACGTATGAGTGCTGCCAGCATTGCTGCAGAGGTTGAATTGGTGGGGGGTCAGCCTGCCAGTGCAGTATTCCAACATGATAACGGCCCCAAACACACCTCCAAGATGACCACTGCCTTACTAAAGAAGCAGAGGGTAAATGTGATAGACTGGCCAAGGATGTCTCCAGACCCAAACCCTATTGAGCATCTGTGGGGCATCCTCAAACCGAAGGTGGAGGAGCGCAAGGTCTCTAAGATCGACCAGTTCCGTGATGTCATCATGGAGGAGTGGAAGTGGACTCCTTGGCAACCTGTGAAGCTCTGGTGAACTCCATGCCCGAGAGGGTTAATGTAGTGCTGGAAAATAATGGTGGCCACACAAAATATTGACACTTTGGGTCCAATTTGTAAATTTTCACTTAGGGGTGTATCCACTTTTGTTGCCAGGGGTTTCGACATTAATGTCTGTGTGTTGAGTTATTTTGAGGGCACAGCTAATTTACACTGTTATACAAGCTGTGTACTGACTACTTTACATTGTAGCAAAGTGTCATTTCTTCAGTGTTGTCACATGAAAAGATATAATAAAATATTTACAAAAATGTGAGGGGTGTACTCATTTTTGGGAGATACTGTATGCGTTGCATACTAGTACATCATGGGAAAATTACCTTAGAAAGAAGCCCTCCCGTGCCATGATGTCACCACTAAGATGACTGACATCTTCACCCAGTCTCCCTTCTGGGTTCACAGCCTCTGGCTACATGAGTGGCTGGGGGTGCGATGACGTCATTCGGGAGCTGTAGTTTCCAGCATGGGCTTTGAAGGTCTGGCACTGTAAGCCGTACTTTCAGAGCGCATGCGCCGATGATGTTATCGGCTGCATGCACTCTTAATATTTCCTAAACAAGTTTAGGAGATATTCACAGTATCTACAGGTAAGCCTTATCATAGGCAGTTGTACTAAACTGTTGTTACTAAACCGTTGGTATTTGACCCCATACAGACTTTCCAAAATATTCCCATCTTCATCCTCCCTATGCTGGAGAGGTAACACCCATTTAGGTAATTTATTACATACACTTTAGGGATGTAAAACTTTGTCAAGCTTTTGGAAGACAATTTCCTCCTTTTATTGCGTCTTACAGGTAATCTAACAGCACTCACACCAGCAGTGGCCTTACTAGGGTTAAACTTAGATTTATATCAGCTTAATTATATGACTATAGTAGCCAATATCTTGTTATCCTCAAGACTCACTATAACTATATTATGGAAATCCGCTTTAGCTCCTAATCTGTCCCATGTCATTTTAAGACTCAATTCTCAAGCCCATTTGAACTAATGTTAGCACACAAAAATGGCTCCACAGCTAAATTTACAAAAGTGTGGCATGGGTGGACATTACATCCTAGAGCTTCAAATTTTTGAAAGATATGAAGAACTACTAAACTTGCTTTTCCAGCATAAATTAACCACTTCAGCCCCGGAAGAATTTACCCCCTTCCTGACCAGAGCACTTTTTGCAATTCGGCACTGCGTCGTTTTATCTGACAATTGCACGGCCGTGCGCCGTGGCTCCCAAACAAAATTGACGTCCTTTTTTTCCCACAAATAGAGCTTTCTTTTGGTGGTATTTGATCACCCCTGTGGTTTTTATTTTTTGAGCTATACAAAAAAAGAAGAGCGACAATTTTGAAAAAAAACACATTGTTTTATTTTTGCTATAATAAATATCCCCCAAAAATATATAAAAAAAACATTTTTTCCCCCCAATTTAGGCCGATATGTATTCTTTTACATATTTTTGGTAAAGAAAAAAAAAAAAAAAAAAATCGCAATAAGCCTGTATTGATTGGTTTGCGCAAAAGTTATAGCATTTACAAAATAGGAGATCGTTTTATGGCATTTTTATTCATTTTATTAATTATTTTTTTACTAGTAATGGCGCCGTTCAGCGATTTTTATCGTGACTGCGACATTATGGCGGACACATCAGCCATTTTTGGGACCATTGTGATTTATACAGCAATCAGTGCTATACAAATGCACAGTGTAAATTACACTGGCAGTGAAGGGGTTGTCCACTGGGGGGGCAGTGTATGGGTTAAGTGCGCCCTGGGGAGTGTTTCTAACTGTGGGGGGCCGTGGCTACGTGTGAAACGTCACTGCTCTCTGCTCCCGATCACAGGGAGCAGAGATCAGTGACACTGTCACTAGGCAGAACGGGGAGATGCTTGTTTACACTAGCATCTCCCCGCTCTTTCTCCCCGTGAGGAGATCGCAGGTATCCCCGCAACACGACTCACGGAGCTTGCCACACACACCCGCTGGCCGCCTCTTAAAGGGCAATGTATAGGTACGTTAGTTTGCCTGACGAGCCCTTCTGCCGACGTATATCAGTGTGAGACAGTCAGCAAGCGGTTAAATTATTCAGATCATCAAACACATTTTAACATTACACAAATATAACCCAAGTAAATACAAAATGCAATTTTTAAATGATGATTTCTTTTATTAAGGGAAAAAAGATGTCCAAACCTGCCTGGCCCTTTGTCCCCAAACTCGAACACCCTTTGGGCACTTTCAACCATAGATTTGTGGGTAAGGTCTACTCTAATTAACGAGAGGTGTCTCAGGGTGTCCTGCCAGGCCTCATACTGAGCCCTCTCAGGACGACGCACATATTCCGCTTCCCTCAGCCTGGCCTGCTCCTCCGCCGCCTCCAGAGACCGCCCAGCCTGTCTCTTCCGCACAGATATTCTAGTCATATATTCCCCACGGAGCCAAGCTTTAAATGTGTCCCAGACAACCAAAGAGTTGGCTGATTCACCATTAGCAAGCCAAAAAGTACACATAGCCTCGGGAATTTCCATTTGAATCTCCGGGTCCATCACCCAGAACCTGGACAACCGCCAAGTCCTTTCCCCACCTCCCCCAGAAAGCCGAATCACCACCGACACCGGAGCATGGTCCGAAATGCCCCGCGAGAGGATCTCAGCAGAGGTCATCCTACGGAGCAAACTCGGAGAGGCAAAATCCAGATCAATTCGGGACATAGTCCGGTGCGTGGCGGATAAACATGTAAATTCCCTGTCAGGGGGGTGAAAATGGCGCCAAAGGTCCGACAGGCCAAAGATCGAGGCCCAGCGGGAGAGATCATCCCGCTGAGGGGCCGAGGCCTGCAGCCTGTCCATATCACCATTCATCACCATATTAATGTCACCAGCAATTAGAACATTATCTACATTATACAAAGTGATCTTTTGCATTAGGTCATGTAACACTCTTATATCGCCCGGGGGAGGCAAGTAAATGCCCACCAACACCACAGGGATCCCCGAGAGGAGAGCGTGGAGAAGGACATACCTGCCTCCGGGATCAGTCTTGACGTCCAGCAATTGGAACGGAAGCGCCCGGTGAATTAGCACACTGACCCCCCTTGCATAATTGGAGTACGTGGCAGGATAATGCTCTCCTATCCAGGCCCTCCTCACGCCAAGCACCTGGGAACCCACCAGGTGGGTCTCCTGCAGAAAGCACACCTGTGGGCACAACCTGCGGAGGTAGTTAAGGACCAGCGATCTTTTAACCGCCGAGTTGAGCCCCCGCACATTCCACGAGACCACTAAGCACTGTGCCATAGCTCCATCATCCAATCAATGTGCGAGGGGATTCCCACGGGCGGCGGCCCAACGTGCCACCCCCGGGAACTGCAAGTCGCCCTTCCCTGCCTTCCGAGCCAAAACTGGGTACTATGAGCCAGCACCCATCAACTTCCCGCAAAGACCAACCCCAATAAAACAGTAAATAAAAAACAAAAAAGAAAAGAACTTTAAAACCAGCAAACACCAGCAGCAACGGCCACCCCCCCACCCCGTGCATCCCAAAATAAACCAAGGAGCACTTATTACCCTGAACCCCCAACGTTCAACAAACAGTAACCTAGGTTAAGGTTATGTACCCGGGATGGGGCATCATTACATAATCACTGAGCCAACTAAGTTAGGCAAAACTGAAGAAAAAATAAAAAGAAATAACGCAGATTCTGTCCAGAGCTTGTGGAGTAAAGTAGCAGCCTTACGGCTGAAACAGCGTCTGACTTAGTTAAGAGTAACACAGGAGACAGGTCATGGAATGCGGTCCGAGGAACCATATCTTGCGCAGTCACAGTACAATTAAGGATACCTGGCTCATCCCCTAGATAGCGACACAAATAGGTCCCAAGTCCAGCCACTCTGCAAGGGATCCAACACTATCCATTATGGAAGAGTCTCCAGCCACGCCGATGCCTCTCTGGGGTTAATAAAGAAACGGACCGTTTCCCCATCCACTACACGAAGCTTGGCCGGGAACAAAACACTATACTTAAGTCCCTTTCTCCTCAGGGCGGCTTTCACTGCATCAAAGGAGCGGCGCTGTCGTTGGGTCTCCACTGTGTAATCCGAGAACATCATAAGACGGCAGTTCTCATAGGGAAGGTCCTTCACCGCACGAGCGGCCCTGAGCAGCTCGTCTCTGTCACGGAAGTTCAGTAGCCGGAGAATGAAAGTCGGGGGGGGCGCCCCCTCCGGCCTGGGCCATGGCGGCACCCGGTGAGCCCTCTCTACCGCGAAGTACGGGGAGAGGGAGGCCGCCGGTAGTAGGGACCGCAGCAGTTCTTCCACGAACGGGGCAGGGGAGCGTCCTTCAGCCCCCTTGGGCTGACCCACGACACGGAGGTTGTTCCTCCTGCTCCGGTTCTCGGCATCCTCGGCATCCTATATATATTTTAATTGAATGATGCATTTGCGGGGCTTACTGGGGGAATGGATTTTAGGATATTTTTATCACAGGTGACATTGATTTGAACTGATATTGCTGTAACATTTTTGGTAAATGTCTTCTATCCATCTGTACATCTCTACTGAACTGACATTGCTGTAACATTTTTGGTAAATGTCTTCTACTGCCATATCTTTAAACTTCTATATTGAATGCTAGCTCTATAACAACCACACTGCAATAACAATATTACTGGTGATTGATTCTCAACCCCATTTGGCTTAAGTGATCAATAGAGGTAATTAGCTTTACGACCCTAGCCTGTGTCTGTAGCTAGTCTGGTATTGGCCATCTCCTCTCCCATATTCAGGTGTCTCAAATCAGACACAATAATGACCAACTGAGAAATGCATGCCTGCTCAGTCTAACTATAAATTTAAAGCTGCCTGTGGGGTGGCGCAAACAGGGGCAAGGCACAGACATCATGGCTCTGTCCTGAGTGGCTCTGTCACGAGTGATGCGCAGTTTCACTGATGCAGTTTTTAACGAAAGCAGGATAACTAAAGCTGGATGAAGATACAACAAGAACTCTGCTCCACTCTGCAAGATGACAAGCAAACCATTTGCGGGGCTTACTGGGGGAATGGATTTTAGGATATTTTTATCACAGGTGACATTGATTTGAACTGATATTGCTGTAACATTTTTGGTAAATGTCTTCTATCCATCTGTACATCTCTACTGAACTGACATTGCTGTAACATTTTTGGTAAATGTCTTCTACTGCCATATCTTTAAACTTCTATATTGAATGCTAGCTCTATAACAACCACACTGCAATAACAATATTACTGGTGATTGATTCTCAACCCCATTTGGCTTAAGTGATCAATAGAGGTAATTAGCTTTACGACCCTAGCCTGTGTCTGTAGCTAGTCTGGTATTGGCCATCTCCTCTCCCATATTCAGGTGTCTCAAATCAGACACAATAATGACCAACTGAGAAATGCATGCCTGCTCAGTCTAACTATAAATTTAAAGCTGCCTGTGGGGTGGCGCAAACAGGGGCAAGGCACAGACATCATGGCTCTGTCCTGAGTGGCTCTGTCACGAGTGATGCGCAGTTTCACTGATGCAGTTTTTAACGAAAGCAGGATAACTAAAGCTGGATGAAGATACAACAAGAACTCTGCTCCACTCTGCAAGATGACAAGCAAACCAGCTGTTGACATTTATTTTAATATAAAGTCATTTTCCCACTCTCTATCCACTAACATGCTCCTTATTCTCTTCCTTCTCACATTGGTGTCTTCTATTCTCAAATTATCTTTACTCTACCCCTCCTCTCTTCCCTGTAGAATGCACATATCACTCTCACTCCTACCCTCTCCCTACTATGGCACCCATCATCTCCTACATTTTCTGCACCCACATGCTGACATAAACACCAGGGCCACTAGACTTGTGCGCTCATGCACATCCCATTCCCATCATGCCTTCCTCGCCCTCCTCCTTCTCCTAGTCTCAGGTGACATTTCTCCTAATCCTGGTCCGCCATTTTCCAACTGCAAGCCACACATCCATCCCCTCCCCCTCTGGCAACCACCACAATCCATTCAGTTTAATTTCTATCCCCCTGCTTCCTCAAAGCAGCCCACCAATCTCATGCACCCTTTAGAACGCCCGCTCCATCTGTAACAAGCTAACATCTGTACATGACTTCCTCATCTCTCATGGCTTTAACATACTTGCCATAACAGAAACCTGGCTTAAAAATTTTGACTCCTGCTGCCCTCTCCTATGGTGGTCTCCATTGGACTCACTCCCCCAGACCCGACAGACAGAAAGAAGGTGGAGTTGGCTTCCTTCTATCCCCAAAGCACCTTCCAAGTCCTTCCTGTCCCTCCCTCTCTATCCCTCTCTTCTTTTGAGATGTACTGTATTCATCTGTTTTCTCCCATTTCTCTGAGGATTGCAGCAATTTATCGGCCTCCTGGACCAGTATCGCGCTTTCTTGATGACTTTGCTGCCTGGCTACCTTACTTTCTCTCCTCTGAAATACCCACTATCATTTTTGGTGACTTCAACATTCCTTTCAATGTTAACAGCCCAACTACAGCTAAACTTCTCGACTTAACCTCATCTTTTGATCTAACCTAATGGACACATACTTCCACTCACTCCAATGGTAATACCCTTGACCTTGTATTCTCCCATCTCTGCAACCCTGGCAACCTCACCAACACCCCCTTTCCTCTCTCTGATCACAACCTCATTACTTTCACTGTATCCTTGCCTCCAACCACCCATCCCTCCAAGCAGCAAACAATTACTCGTAGAAACTTTTGCCACTTTAACCCTTCTCTTCTCTAGTCTGCTACTGACCACCTATATGACATAATCTCTCCCCTGTCCTGTCCTGACCTGGTCACCTCTGTCTACAACATTTCACTCTCATCATCACTGGATGCACTTGCTCCTCTAACCACACACAAAATCAGGCCCCGACCATTACAACCCTGGCAAACTGACAACACTAGAAATCTTAAGATACATTGTCGTGCTCTTGAACGACTGTGGCATAAAACCAAATGCCTGCAAGACTTCACCCTATATAAATCTGCCCTTCTAAAATACAAGTCCTGCCTCCATGCTGCCAAACAAGCTTACTTTGTTATTAATCCCTTGTCATCCAGTCCCCGTTGGCTCTTCTCAACCTTTAACTCTTTGCTTCGTCCCCTACCCCCTCTACCCACTAACTCACTCACTGCCTAAGAGATTGACAATCACTTCAAAGACAAGATTGATGCAATTCGTGAGGACACCTCCACTGTGCATACATCTTCCCCACCCAACATACCTTGCCTAACAGCACATTCAACGCTCCTCTTTTGAATTGGCTACTACTGAAGAGGTTACAAAACTTCTCAGATGCCCACCTTACCAATTCTTCTATTCTCCCTCACTCACATCTTCAATCTCTCCCTCTCTAGTGGCACCTTCCCCTCCCTTCGAAAACATGTGCAGATCACTCCCATACTTAAAAAGCCCTCACTGGACCCTACCAACCTGAACAACTTAAGACCCATGTCATTGCTCCCATTCACCTCTAAACTTCTAGAACACTTATTCTAGAATCGTCTTAGCTCCTACCTCAGTGAAAATTTCTTTCTTGACCCCTTAAGCCCCATACACACTATCAGATTTTCTGCAGATTTTTGTCTTCAGATTTACCAAAACCATGTAGTGCAAGGACCTGCCTGATTGCATAAAAAAATTAAACTCCTAAGGTTTGACCTCATATTGTATGGTTTTGGTAAATCTGAAGAAAACAATCAGCAGAAAATCTGAAAGTATGTATGGGGCTTTACAGTCTGGCTTTCACTCGCAGCACTCCATGGAAACTGCCTTAATAAAACTCACTATTGATTTACTAACTGCTAAAACCAACAGCCAGTACTCCATACCCCTACCACTTGACCTCTCTGCAGCCTTTGATACTGTTGACCACCGCTCCTTCTCAATAAACTACATTCCCTTGGCCTCCGAGATTCTGCTCTATCCTGGTTCTCACCCTATTTATCGCAGCGCTCCCTCAGTATCACCTACAACTCTGTCTCCTCCTCTCCATTGCTCCTTTCTGTGGGGGTCCCCCAAAACTCTGTTCTTGGACCCCTTCTCTTCTCTATCTACACCTCCTCCCTTGGTCACTTGATAACCGCCCATGGCTTCCAATACTACTTATACGCTGATGACACCCAAATCTATCTGTGTACTCCTCAATAGTAATGGACGAACTTCCGACTGGACTTTTCGCGAATGCAGGCTGCGAACGCGGCTGATAGTTTGCGAACCGTAACGTTCGCGGCGGGCCCCATTGACTTCAATGTGAGGCGAACTTTGCAAACCTATAGGTCAAATTTGCAGCCACAAAATAATTACTAGCTGTGCACACATTGTCCCACCACATGGCCAATGACATAACACATGTATGAGGTGAATCTGGGATCGACAACTACAAGCATTCTTTTTTTATATGTGAAATTGTTGTGACAATTCAGGACTGTGGAGCGCATGAAGGCAATGGAGGAGAGGGAAGGTCAGAGTAGGCAAAGAAGAGGGTGCAGGAGATGATCACCAGCAGCGTGACATACAGCAATGACACCTGCACCGTGATAGAGTGATCTGACACCAGCACCGTGATAGAGAGCACTGACATCAGCAGCGTGACATACAGCAATGACACCTGCACCGTGATAGAGTGATCTGACACCAGCACCGTGATAGAGAGCACTGACATCAGCAGCGTGACATAAAGCACTCACACCAGCACTGTGATATACAGCACTGACATTAGCAGCATGACATACAGCAATGACACCTGCACCGTGATAGAGTGATCTGACACCAGCACCGTGATAGAGAGCACTGACATCAGCAGCGTGACATAAAGCACTCACACCAGCACCGTGATATACAGCACTGACATCAGCAGCGTGACATACAGCAATGACACCTGCACCGTGATAGAGTGATCTGACACCAGCACCGTGATAGAGAGCACTGACATAAGCAGCGTGGCATAAAGCACTGACACCAGCACCGTGATATACAGCACTGACACCAGCACCGTGATATACAGCACTGACACCAGCACCATGATATACAGCACTGACACCAGCACCGTGATATACAGCACTGACATCAGCAGCGTGACATACAGCAATGACACCTGCACCGTGATAGAGTGATCTGACACCAGCACCGTGATAGAGAGCACTGACATCTGCAGCGTGACATAAAGCACTCACACCAGCACTGTGATATACAGCACTGACATCAGCAGCATGACATACAGCAATGACACCTGCACCGTGATAGAGTGATCTGACACCAGCACCGTGATAGAGAGCACTGACATCAGCAGCGTGACATAAAGCACTCACACCAGCACCGTGATATACAGCACTGACATCAGCAGCGTGACATACAGCAATGACACCTGCACCGTGATAGAGTGATCTGACACCAGCACCGTGATAGAGAGCACTGACATAAGCAGCGTGGCATAAAGCACTCACACCAGCACCGTGATATACAGCACTGACACCAGCACCGTGATATACAGCACTGACACCAGCACCGTGATATACAGCACTGACATCAGCAGCGTGACATACAGCAATGACACCTGCACCGTGATAGAGTGATCTGACACCAGCACTGTGATAGAGAGCACTGACATCAGCAGCGTGACATAAAGCACTGACACCAGCACTGTGATATACAGCACTGACACCAGCACCGTGATATACAGCACTGACATCAGCAGCGTGACATACAGTAATGACACCTGCACCGTGATAGAGTGATCTGACACCGGCACCGCGATAGAGAGCACTGACATCAGCAGCGTGACATAAAGCACTGACACCAGCACCGTGATATAAAGCACTGACACCAGCACTGTGATATACAGCACTGACACCTGCACCGCAAGCAGCCCCAGGAGGAAGTCAGCATAGCACAGGGATGGTGGGAGCCCCTCATAATGAGCATAGCACAGGGATGGTGGGAGCCCCTCATAATATGCACAGCAGAGGTACAGCCCCAGGAGGAAGTCAGCACAGCACAGGGATGGTGGGAGCCCCTCATAATAAGCAGCCCCAGGAGGATGTCAGCATAGCACAGGGATGGTGGGAGCCCCTCATAATAAGCAGCCCCAGGAGGAAGTCAGCACAGCACAGGGATGGTGGGAGCCCCTCATAATGAGCATAGCACAGGGATGGGGGGAGCCCCTCATAATATGCACAGCAGAGGTACAGCCCCAGGAGGAAGTCCGCACAGCACAGGGATGGTGGGAGCCCCTCATAATAAGCAGCCCCAGTAGAAATATGACACCGCTCAACCTCTTCAAACAGGAGGGTACGGGCATATAGTACGGTGTGCTTTTTTTGGACAAGGAAGTGAGCCAAATGAAGAAAGAAGGTCTGTGTGCTTGATTAAAAAAATCGTTTATAGACATATACATGGTCTACTGGTCACATGTGTTGAATTCCTCCGAGATCCATGCCTCATTCATTTTTAGAAATGTGAGGTAGTTAACACTGTCGTGAGCTAGGCGAGTACGCTTATCGGTCACGACCCCCCCTGCTACGCTGAACGTCCTTTTGGACAGGACACTGGACGAGGGGCAAGCCAACATTTCGATTGCAAATTGGGCAAGCTCTGGCCAGAGGTCAAGCCTGCCCACCCAGTAGTCCAGGGATTTATCACTCCTCAGAGCGTCCACATCGGCCGTTAACCCGATGTAGTCGGACACCTGCCGGTCTAGGCGTTCCCTGATGCTGGATCCGGATGACACCTGTCGATGGGTCGGCTGAAAGAATGACCTCATATCCGAAGTCACCAACACATCTTCAAACCGGCCTCTTCTTGCAGGCGCTGTTGGATTGGTACACGCAACTCCTTCTCTGGGAGTGGGAATTGCTCCTCTGCCAGCGCACGCAAAAGCAGAATGCAGCATTTCTCGAAGCAAGGCCTGGAAGTTCTGCATTCTGACAGCCCTCTGTGACGGCGGTAACATTTCCGCCATTTTGTGTTTGTACCGGGGGTCTAAGTACGTTGCCACCCAGTACTGGTCCTTGACCCTTATGCTTTTTATACGGGGGTCCCTATTAAAACACTGGAGCATGAAGGCCCCCATTTGCACTAAAGTGGAAGCGGTGTGGTGGCCTGGCTCCTGCTCATCATCCAGAATAATGTCGTCCTCTTCATTCTCCTCTCCCCATCCACGCACAACAACAGGGATCCCAGAAAGGTTTAAAGCATGCTCTTCTTGCTCCTCCTCATCCGCCCCGGGACCATCCTCCTCGGACTCCTCTTCAGACTCCTGTTGTTGACTTGTCTCAGATAGAGTAGCCCCCACGGGAATTCATCCAGCATTGCGACTTCCTCATCTTCCTGCTCCTGCTCCTCCACAGCTTGATCAATGACATGACGCAATGCACGCTCCATAAAGAAGGCATAAGGTACCATGTCACTGATGGCGCCATGGCTGCGACTGACCAGTTTGGTGATCTCCTCAAAGGCCGCAGAAGTCGCGCATGAGCAGCCACTGGCACGGTGAAAAAAAACCAGCTCCCCAGAACCTGTTCTGCCGCAGAGTTCATACAGGTAGACGTTAACTGCACCTTTCTGCTGGAGCAGCCTATCAAGCATATAGAAGGTTGAGTTCCATCGCGTCGGGTAATTGCAAATAGGAAGTCTGACCGGCAGATTGTGTCGCCGCTGAATGTCAGCAAGGCGAGCCATGGCCGTGTAAGATCTTCTGAAATGGGCCGAGATTTTCCTTGCCTGAAGATGTCCTGGACCCCAGGGTATTTGACAACGAATCGCTGCACGACCAAGTTTAAGACGTGTGCCATGCATGGCACGTGCATCATTTTGCCCTGTTTCAATACGCTAAGCAGATTGGCACCGTTGTCACACACCACTTTACCAACTGTCAAATTGATCGGTGTTAGCCACTGATCTGCAGGTGAACGCAAAGCTGAAAGGAGTGCCGGGCCAGTGTGGCTCTTGGCTTCCAGGCACAACAGACGCAGCACGGCATGGCAACGTCTCACCTGGCATGTCGAATAGGTTCTGGGGAGCTTGGGCGGCGCAGCAGAAGAGACGCTAGCAGCGGAAAAGGAGGAGTCAGCCGAGGAGGAGAGGGAGGAGGATGGAGTAGGAGGAGGAGGAGGAGAAGAAGAGCCAGGCCTGCATGCAATCCGTGGCGGTAAAACCAAATCTACACGAGTGCCACGGGTTACATGCTTGACGGCCGTCAGAAGGTCCACCCAGTGGGCAGTAAAAGTAATATACCTTTCCTGCCCGTGTTTGCTAGTCCACGTGTCTGTGGTCAGATGTATCTTGGCACCGACACTGTGTGCCAGAGATACATTCACTTGCCGCTGAACATGGCCATATAGCTCTGGGATGCCCTTCTCCGAGAAATACTTCCTTCCTGGGACCTTCCATTGTGGTGTTCCAATGGCCACAAATTTTCGAAAGGCCTCCGAGTCCACCAGTTTATATGGCAGTAGTTGGTGGGCTATCAGTTCTGACAAGCCAGCCGTCAACCGTTGGGCAAGAGGGTTATCCGGCGTCATCATTTTTTTTACGCTCGAACATTAGGCCCACAGAAGCCTGCCTTTTTGCAGAAAACGTGAGCTTGGCAATATGGAAGGTGGAGTGGAGGACAATTATGAGGAGAGAGGAGAAGGAGAAGTAAAAGACGAGGCTGGACGGTGAGAGCCTGGAGTGTGGCTTTGTGTGTTCCGTTGCTCCCACTGGGCTCGGTGATGGCTGCTCATGTGCCTTCTTAAGGCGGTGATCCCTAGGTTCGTGTTGGGCTTACCGCGACTAATGCGTTGACTGCAAAGATTGCAGATGGCAACGCTATTGTCAGCAGCGGACACGTTAAAAAATGCCCACACTGCGGAGCCATGTGCCGGCATCCTGGGAGCGCCAGATGTGACCGTATATGGTCGATGACTCGCTCCTGATACATTAGCAGTCTGCTTTGTCCCTCCTGTGCAATGTAAGTTATTCCTGCTTCTCCTCCCTATCTGCTGGTCCATATCTCCCTCTGAACTCCCCTCCTCTTCCTCTCTTGTGGGCACCCACGTGACATCACTAGACACGTCATCATCGATGTCACCTTCCCCATCGCTATAAGTAGAGATCTCGGAGTAGGCAGCAACACCGGGGACCAACCTCCTCCTTGGGCTGATCTGGGTACTGTCGTCAGACTGCTGAGTGGCGGTTGTTGCTACCTCCCCTTCCTGATCCAATACCAAGAGTGGCTGCGCATCAGAAATGTCTTGATATGGATCAGAAAATAATTCCTGTGACTCAAGCGGAAGGTATGTGGTGGTGGTGGTGGTGGTGGTGTTGTTGGTGGTAGTGTCTTTGGGGGTGCACATAGCAGAGAGTAAAGAAGAGGGTGCAGATCGAGAGGATGAGGAGGGTGCAGAAGAGTAAGGCTGAGTGAGCCACTCAACTAAGTCTGGTGCGTCCTTTAAAGTAATTGAACGCACCTTCTGCAACTTCCCACTTTGGCTCAAGCCTGTTGCTCCTGCCCTACCCCCTACCACCCCTGCGGAAGGGCCTGCCTCTTCCTCTGCCTGTCATTTTTTAAATGACCCTGTGACAAAACTCTCAGTCCCTATACTGATAAAGGACTGCTGCAGCAGAAGGGCAGCAGTCAGCAGTAGTACACCTCAACCCTATATATTGTGGACCTATACCAGTCCTTAAGGAATAGCAGACTGTACCTCACTCAACCCTATGTTCTGTAGTACCCTATACCTTACCAGTCCTTATAAGGACCTTTGTGAAACAAGTAGGTTATGAATGATTAGCAGACTGTACCTCAGTTCCCTATACTGATAAAGGACTACTGCAGCAGAAGGGCAGCAGTCAGCAGTAGTGCACCTCAACCCTATATATTGTGGACCTATACCAGTCCTTAAGGAATAGCAGACTGTACCTCACTCAACCCTATGTACTGTAGTACCCTATACCTTACTAGTCCTTATAAGGACCTTTGTGGAACAAGTAGGTTGTGAATGATTAGCAGACTGTACCTCAGTCCCTATACTGATAAAGGACTACTGCAGCAGAAGGGCAGCAGTCAGCAGTAGTGTACCTCAACCCTATATATTGTGGACCTATACCAGTCCTTAAGGAATAGCAGACTGTACCTCACTCAACCCTATGTGCTGTAGTACCCTATACCTTACCAGTCCTTATAAGGACCTTTGTGGAACAAGTAGGTTGTGAATGATTAGCAGACTGTACCTCAGTCCCTATACTGATAAAGGACTACTGCAGCAGAAGGGCAGCAGTCAGCAGTAGTGTACCTCAACCCTATATATTGTGGACCTATACCAGTCCTTAAGGAATAGCAGACTGTACCTCACTCAACCCTATGTGCTGTAGTACCCTATACCTTACCAGTCCTTATAAGGACCTTTGTGGAACAAGTAGGTTGTGAATGATTAGCAGACTGTACCTCAGTCCCTATACTGATAAAGGACTACTGCAGCAGAAGGGCAGCAGTCAGCAGTAGTGCACCTCAACCCTATATATTGTGGACCTATACCAGTCCTTAAGGAATAGCAGACTGTACCTCACTCAACCCTATGTACTGTAGTACCCTATACCTTACCAGTCCTTATAAGGACCTTTGTGGAACAAGTAGGTTGTGAATGATTAGCAGACTGTACCTCAGTCCCTATACTGATAAAGGACTACTACAGCAGAAGGGCAGCAGTCAGCAGTAGTGCACCTCAACCCTATATATTGTGGACCTATACCAGTCCTTAAGGAATAGCAGACTGTACCTCACTCAACCCTATGTACTGTAGTACCCTATACCTTACCAGTCCTTATAAGGACCTTTGTGGAACAAGTAGGTTGTGAATGATTAGCAGACTGTACCTCAGTCCCTATACTGATAAAGGACTACTGCAGCAGAAGGGCAGCAGTCAGCAGTAGTGCACCTCAACCCTATATATTGTGGACCTATACCAGTCCTTAAGGAATAGCAGACTGTACCTCACTCAACCCTATGTACTGTAGTACCCTATACCTTACCAGTCCTTATAAGGACCTTTGTGGAACAAGTTGGTTGTGAACGATTAGCAGACTGTACCTCTGTCCCTATACTGATAAAGGACTACTGCAGCAGAAGGGCAGCAGTCAAGTATAATATTCTTTCTATATTTGGAAGAAAGAATATTATACGTGTACAAGCCTATTACCATACCAGTCCTGAAAAGAACCTTTGTGGACCTAATAGTAACAGCTACTGATTAAACTGACTGTCGCTCACTGCCTCACACACAGCTTCCTGCCTGTCCCTATTTAAACTGACAAAACACAGGCTGCTGGAACAATAACTTAAATAGCACTTTTGTGGACCTAATAGTAACAGCTAATGATTAAACTGACTGTCCCTGCAGCACACAGCGTCCTGTCCCTTTCTCTACACTGACAAAAGACAGGCTGCTGCAACAATCAGTAGCACAGCAGTGCCTCAAACCTATATCCTGAACTACACCTAACACCTATACCAGTCCTGAAAAGAACTTTTGTGGACCAAATAGCTAGCGGTTTGGGTCACTGCAGTCTCTCCCTGCTCCACACAGCAACCTCTCCCTATAGTGACAGAAGAAAGAATGTAAAATGGCCGCGGGATCGGGTCTATTTATAAGTTAGGGGGAATGTCCAAGTGTCCATGTGCTGTAATGTCTCAATTGGCTGTCCTGTACCCCATGATGGATGTGTCATCATAGGTCAAAGTTCTTTTACACAGTAAACTTGGAAGTCCGCCGGGCGAACGGCGGCAATAGTCCGCCGATTGGGCGGACCGCGAACAGCCGAAATTCGCCGCGAAACGACCGCCGGGCGAACCGTTCGGCCATCCCTACTCCTCACCTCACTCCTTCAGTCTCGTCTCGCATTACTACCTGACATATCAGCATGGATGTCGCACCATTTCCTTAAACTAAATCTCTCTAAAACTGAGCTATATTTTCTATCAAAATCAACAATGCAACCATCAGTCCCTCCCCTCACGCTAGGTGTAATCCTAGACTCTGACTTGTCATTTCAGCCTCAAATCCAATCGTTGTCAAAGGTTTGTAGAATTCACCTCCGTAACATCTCTAAAATTCGCACCTTTTTAACAAATTAAACCACTAAGCTCCTCGGTCACTCACTTGACTATTGCAACTCCCTTCTCATTGGCCTGCCTCTCCATAGGCTATCCCCTCTTCAGTCTATTATGAATGCTGCTGCCAGATTTATACACCTTACCAACCCCTCAGTGTCTGCCAACCCTCTCCTCCAATCCCTACACTAGCTCCCAATCACCGAGCAAAAGAAATTCAAAATACTAACCACAACATACAAAGCCATTCACAACTCTGCCCCGAGCGACATCACCAATCTTGTCTCCAAATATCACCCAAATTGTCCTCTCCGCTCTTCTCAAGACCTCCTACTCTCAAGCTCTCTCGTCTCCTCCTCTCCTGCTCATCTCCAAGATTTCTCCAGAGCCTCTCCCATCCTCTGGAACTCGCTACCTCCACCTGTCCGGCTATCCCCTACTCTTGCTACCTTCAGGCGATCCCTAAACAATAATTTCTTCAGGAAATCCTAGCACGTTACAACCTTTTGTACCACCTGCCCCACCCTATTAGTTTGTAAGCTTTTCTGAGCAGGGCCCTCTTAATCCTCTTGTATGTTATTGTATTATAACTGTATTGTCTCCCTTTTATATTGTAAAGCACTGGCTGACTCCGAGACTTCTATAGGTAGACAGCTATACAGGTGAAGGCCTCCAGCCGGACACCACTTTCTCTATAGATAGGACCGCTGTCTCCTATGGCAACAATCTTGTACAGTAGCTGTCACTAACGGTAATTGTATTCAACTATTTGTAACATGAACAGTCCTCAGATTTCACCACAATCACTCACTGTGGGTCTTCACTCAGTGAGCTCCCAGTCTCTCTCACTAGACTTCAGATCCACTAGCCACTGGATCCCCTGAGCTCATTCATTCACTTTAGCACTCAGTTTCTTCCTCAAGCGTCACCCCCTGCTTCCCTGCTGGGTCCCTTGCTTGGCACTCACAGATACTCTTCAAGGTTCAGCCCCGCTGACACGTTATATCCCTAGTTTGGAACTGATGCTCCACAAGTGTCACCTCTGCTGCCCTGCTGGTTCCCTGACTTGGCACTTGCTGAAGTTTTTCTACCTCTTCATCATCCCCGGCTGGCGAGAAGTCTGCTCTGGTACTGACCTCAGCTTACTCACAGTGATAGCAAGGTGGATGGTCCCTTAGTGGCGACAGCTTTCTCCCTACCTCTGACCACAACTGGTTCCCCGGCTGGTGCAACCGTGATTTCTGGTTGGACTACAAGACCACAGTCACAACCCTATGCTGCTTTTCCTGCTTCTGGATAGGCCTCAAACAGCCTAGCAGCCAGATATCCCCAGGATAGGCCTTAAGTTTCTGGCCTAGCAGGGGGGATACAACACGCGTCCACCCAGACTGTTGTCCAGGTGGCACAGAACCCCAATCACCTGACTCCACCCAAATAAATAGGGTCTCTCAGCAGGCCAAAGACCCAAGAAAATCCCTGCCCATTGACTGAAACACCCCATTCATTCATAATCTGTCCTTGCTATGCCCTTGTCTTATCTAATGTCACCAGATACCTGGCCACCTAGTGACAGAAGAGAGAAGTGCAGCAATTCCATAGCTGGGGCAAAAATCAATTGACCTCCTAACAATGGGCCAAGGCAACTATCACCTGGCAACTAAATTTTATAGCAACCCTGCCTAAACATCAGGGTGCTACATGTACTATAACATTTTCTGATTCCCACCACTTTCTGTTTTGGTGACAAATGCCACCAGCACAAATAGAGGGGAACACATACAACAAAATGTAACAGAGGCTATAATCCTTCCCTGTTCTTTCCAAAACTAAAACAAAGTTAAACACTTTAACCTATGACATTTAGGTGAACCCAGGGGTCAGGTCCTGGGGAAAAAAGTGTGGGAACTCCCACCCAAGATCCACTCCCCCACCAAAAAAATAAAAAATAGGACATCGGGGCACATCAAGGCACGGGGCCCATCAGGGTACGGGGTATATCAGGGCATGGGACACATCAGGCCACATGGCACGGGGCACATTATGGCACATCAGGGCACATTATGGGGCACATCAGGGCACATGAGGGCACGGGGCACATCAGGGCATGGGGCACATCAGGGCATGGGGCACATCAGGCCACATGGCACATCAGGGTATGGGGGAAACGTTGGCACATTATAGCACATCAGGGCACATTATGGCACATCATGGTACATTATGGGGCACTTAGCACATCAGGGCACATAGCACATAAGGGTGCGGGGCACATCAGGCCACATGGCACATCAGGGCACAGGGCACATCAGGGCATGGGGCACATCAGGTAACATTATGGCACATTATGGGGCACATAGCACATCAGGGCATATTATGGGGCACATAGCACATCAGGGCACATAGCACATAAGGGCACAGGGCACATTGGGGCATGGGGCACATCAGGCCACATGGCACATCAGGACATGGGGAAACGTTGGCACATGGGGGCACATCAGGGCACATTATGGGTCACATAGCACATCAGGGCACATTATGGCACATCAGGGCACATTATGGGTCACATAGCACATCAGGGCACATTATGGCACATCAGGGCACATTATGGGGCACATAGCACATCAGTGCACATAGCACATAAGGGCACAGGGGACATCAGGGCACAGGGGACATCAAGCCACATGGCACATCAGGGCACATGGCACATCAGGGCATGGGGCACATCAGGGCACATTATGGGGCACAGTGGGGCACATAGGACATCAGGGCAGGGGACACATTACAGCATGGGGCACATCAGAACACGTAATGGGGCACAATGGGGAACATAGGACATCAGGGCAGGGGGCACATTACGGCATGGGGCACATAATAGGGCACATAGGACATCAGGGCAGGGGGCACATTAGGGCATGGGGCACATAGCACACCAGGGGGCACATTATAGGGCACATCGTCATCTTACTAGCCAGTATGCAGAGTAGCGCAGGAAGCGTTTGGCTGTAGTAAGTTCTCCCTCACTTCACACAGTGCTGTTCACTCCCCGGCGCGCCCTCCTCTCTTCTCGTCTATCCCCATTGGCTAGTGACATCATCTGGGATAGACCATAGACGAGAAGAAAGGAGGGGCCGCCGGGGAGCGAACAGTGCTGTGTGAAGTGAGGGAGAATTTACTACAGCCAAACGCTTCCTGCGCTACTCTGCATACATCTCATTCGGGCGGCTCTAGTCCTGCAAAGGGAACGGTGTTCCCACTGTGAAAATAATGCAGAGACACCGTTCCCACGCGTTCTCGCAGGACTTGCGCCCTGGGTGAACCCATAACCATTTTAGACTAATTTTCCAGTTCTTAGGTCACCATTAGTGGAACACAGGGTAGTCTACTGCTGCTGTAGTCCATCAAGGTTTAGCATGCTGTGCATTTAGAGCTACCCTCTACTTTGGTAATTGTCATGTAATCATTCTCATTAACAAGGAATTTTCCCTACAGAACTGCCACTTATTGTACTTTTTTTTTTCTTTTGTGCCATTCTTTGTAAACACCAGAGACTGTAATGCATGAATTTTAATATTTGTGGTCTCTGTCCTATTAGGGAGATTTCATTTTACTTCTTGTCCCACAAATGTAACAGGACAGCTGAGGTCAATATTGAGATCTTGCTCTCAGGCCTGGAGGACCTATAAATGGAGGCTTTTCCCACCCAAAAGTCTACAAAGCCTTTAGGCTGCAGGACCCAGAACAGGAATTAAAGAGAAGTTCCAGTATCCTGTGAAAAAAATAAGTCAACAGCTACAAAAATTGTAGCTGTTTGGATTTAAAAAAAACAGCCACATACCTGTCCCACGATCCAGCGGTGTGCTCACCCCAGTTGGCTTCACCTGCTGTCTTCTTTCCTCAGCGCCGGCATCTTCACTAGGGGCACCCGGCTGTGACAGCTTGCATGTTCACAGCCGGGTGCCCATTGCACATGCGCGAGCAGCATGGCGCATCATGAATGGTGGATGAAGTCTTCTGGGACCTGTCCCAGAAGACTGCAGTGGGAAGGAAGGGATTAGAAGTTCGGTTTCTGACTGCCTAGGCCAGGCATGTCCAAAGTCCGGCCCGCGGGCCATTCGCGGCCCGCAGTCCGGTTTTGAACGGCCCGCCTGGTGTGCTGCGGGATCAGGGCTGTCAAATGAGCCGATCCCCGGCACTGTGTGAAGCTCCGTCGGCTTCAAAAGTGAAAGTAAAGTGCAGAGGAGTGTGCTGTGCTCTCTGCTTCCCCCTACAGTGCAGTACCCGGCTGAATGAGGAAATGGAATGGAAAGGTACTGTACTACAAGCTAGATTCGTTTTAAAAAGGCTTTATTTATGTGTATGTGTGTGTGTGTGTGCATGTGTGTCTGTATGTATGTATGTGTGTACATGTGTGTCTGTATGTGTGCATGTGTGTCTGTATGTATATGTGTGCATGTCTGTCTGTATGTATGTGCATGTGTGTCTGTATGTGTGTGTGCATGTCTGTATGTATGTATGTGTGTGCATGTCTGTCTGTATGCATGTGTGTGCATGTGTGTCTGTATGTATGTATGTATGTGTGTCTGTATGTATGTGTGTCTGTATGTATGTGTGTCTGTATGTATGTGTGTCTGTATGTATGTATGTGTGTCTGTATGTATGTATATGTGTCTGTATGTATGTATATGTGTCTGTATGTATGTATGTGTGTCTGTATGTATGTATGTGTGTCTGTCTGTATGTATGTGTGTCTGTATGTATGTGTGTGCATGTGTGTCTATATGTGTGTGTGTGTGTGCATGTCTGTCTGTATGTATGTATGTGTGTGTGTGTATGTGTGTCTGTATGTGCATGTGTGTCTGTGTGTGTGTGCATGTGTGTGTGTGTCTGTGCATGTATGATTGCATGTGTGTGTGTGTCCATGTATGTCTGTATGTATGCGTATGTGCATGTGTGTCTGTATGTATGTGCGTGTATGTCTGTCTGTATGTGTGTGCATGTATGTGTGTTTGTATGTGTGTGCAGCATGTGTGTCTGTATGTATCTGTGTGCATGTATGTGTGTGTGTGTGTGTGTGTGTATGTATGTCTGTATGTGCGTGTATGTATGTGCGTGTATGTCTGTATGTATGTATGTGTGTGCATGTGTCTGTATGTGTGTGTGTGCATGTGTCTGTATGTATGCAAGTATATGCATGTGTCTGTATGTGTATGCATGTGTCTGTATGTGTGTATGTCTGTGTGTATGTGTATGCATGTGTGTTACTTTTAATCCAGACCCCCCCCCCCCCATTCTTGTACCATCAGAACTGCTTTTGTGGTGCTTGTGTGTGTGATAGCAGCCAGGACTGCTGCTCCTCTGAAAAGCAATCCATATACAGATCGCTTTTCAGAGGCATTTGAAAGGTGGTAAAGAGGCATTATGTTGCCTCCTCACCACCTGTTTTAAGCCCGTAAATGTAGCATCACTATACCGCAACTGTGCAGTCTACACAGTTGCGGGGTAGTTGCAGTGCAGGCCCATTCACCCTGAGCATACCTCCAGCTGCAGCCACAGCATGTGTACACCCCCAGCTGCTCCCTCTGCAGCTAAAGGGGGAGAAGTTGGGGGTGGTAAAAACAGCTTAACCATGTAGTTTTACTGCCCCTCCAATAAGCCCTTGGTTCACATCTGCATGGCTGCATGCTGTGTGTAGGGCAGCCCATGCATTTCAATGGGCTTCCATACCCACAAAAATGCAGGGAAAGAAGTCCCAGAGCTTTTTTTTTTTTTTTAATTGCGCTGCACCAAAAGCACCCCATGTTTCCAATGTGTGGGGTACCATTAAGACTTAACGGTACCCCTAAAGAACAGAGCATTCGTCTGTGTGTCAGGCAAACGAGCGCGACAAAGGCACGAGAATTTTTGTTGGGCCAGGTATGAGTGCTCGAATGACCGAATTTTAATGGTTCAAAGAATGTCAGGCAAAATGGTCGGCCCTCACACATGTTCACTTCATCGAATCTGGCCCTCTTTGAAAAAAGTTTGGACACCCCTGGCCTAGGCAGTTCAAACGGAAGTTGCAGGGAGTACCTGTCAGGTAAACGTGCCCCCCCACCTGCTCCTCAAAAATGCCAATTCTTTAAGGGGGCGGAGAGTCCTTAAAGGGGAACTTCCTCTTTGGGTGGAGCTCCGCTTTAAGAATCCAATGAAATAAAAAGTTTGATTTCTCTTTATGAGATAAAAACTCTGGAGCCATTCACCATTTGCAGGTAATAGACCTTGGTCACACATAAACACCATCCACAATTCTATGTATATTTTGAGTGAATTATGCATTTGCAGGTCTTAGCGGGGAGGAAATGATTTTAGGATATTTTATCACAAGTGACATTTATGTGGGGTCCAGCCCTTCTTTCCCAAAGGTAACATGCTAACAGAAGGTGTACAAATACTTCAAAATAGGCCCATACCCACATTTATGTGCATCAATTACAACCACAATCTAAATTCACACTATATGTACTATAACATTTTCAGTTTCCCACCACTTGTTGTTTTGGTGACAAATGCAACTAGCATAAATAGACGGTTAAATAAAAAATAAAAAATAAAGCCTAACAGAGGTTATAATCCTTCCCTGTTCTATCCAAAACTAAAACAAAATTTTGCCTATTTATAGACTTTAAAGAGGAAGTAAAGGCAAAAAAAAAAAAAAGCACACCCTGTAAGGCAAAGGCATAATGAGCTAGTATGCATAGCATACTAGCTCATTATGAATAATTTACCTGAGAACGAAGCCCCCAAAACGGTCCTCCGTCTTCCTCTTCCGGGTCTCGCTGCTCCGGCGCTGTGATTCGCCGGAGCTGCGATGACGTCACTTCCGCGCACGGGAGACGACACTCGCGGCATATCGCAGCGATCTGCGGCCTGCCCCAGTGCGCCTGCGCGCCGCTGTCTCGAAATCCTGTATAAAAGGACTAGATGATGATGAAGATGATGACTTATAATAATGATATCATATAAGTAAGATTTACATGTAAATAGTACCCTTGTAAGCTTACCGCATGTGTAGTTCTAATTTGCAATATGTAATGTGCCTTTGACTGTACAATCTCCTTTAGATCTATCAAAAACTACGTAGCGTCTGATTGGATACTGATTGAATGGATTAGTTAGACCCTAGTTTTGGTAAATTTAAAGAGGATTGTACAAATATTGTATAGTCAGAATGTAATGTGTGTGGATAACTTATAGGGACTATATACTAAGTGAAATATGGAAGGGGGGCTGAATTCCATTACTGACCCTGTTCTAAAAGATAATGGCTAAACCGTTACTGGCTTCAATACTCTCCGAGTTACCGACTTGGGATAAACATATGGATTATGATGATCAGCACACTTGATCTAGATAAGAGACATAGAAAATATTCAAGGTATTGGATCGTTATACTGTACAAATACGCGGCACTGTGCAAAAGTTTTAGGCAGGTGTGAAAAAATCCTGTAAGTTAAGAAAGATTTCAGAAATATAAGTCTTAATAGCTTATTATAATCAATTAACAAAATGAGTAAAAAAAAGTAAATAAACAGAAGAGAAATCCAAATCAAATCAGTGCCTTCAAGACAGCATCAAATTTTTCTAGGTACATTTGCACACAGTTTTCAAAGGAACTCGGCAGGCAGGTTGTTCCAAACATCTTGGAGAAGTAACCATAGATCTTTTGTGGATGTAGGCTGCCTCAGATCCTTCTGCCTTTTATGTAATACTAGACACTTGATGCCGAGATCAGGACTTTGTGGGGGCCAAACCATCACTTCCAGGACTCCTTGTTCTTCTTTACACTGAAGATAGTTCTTAATTACATTAGCTGTATGTTTGAGGTCATTGTCCTGCTGCAGAGTAAATCCCTGATGGCATAGCAAGAGGACACCATTGATCCTGACCGAATATCCAACTCCATTTTCAGAAATGCAGCCCCAAATATGCTAGGAACCTCCACCATGCTTCATTGTTAACCTGTAGACACTCATTATTGTACCTCTCTCCAGCCCTTCATAGAACAAACTGCATCCTTCTACAGCCAAATATTTAACATTTTGACTCATCAGTCCATAGCACTTGGTTCCATTTTTCTGCACACCAGCTTCCTATGTTTTCGTGTATAGGACATGGAAACAAGGCGCAGCTTGTCAATTGGAGATTTGGGAATTAACGTTTAACATTAAAGATAAATTCAAGGTATGAATTTATTGCATTGATACATTGGTCTAGCTAAAACCAATAGAAGTATACATACTCCTTACCTGTGGGACCACTGTGAAGGCAGAGTAGTGGGAGCTATGTTCTTCCAGGTCCTGTGCACAGCCACCATTCAAAGAACAGCTTCCATTTTTTTCAATGATTATGAGCGGATGTCTTTGACTGGACAGTGTGGAGAGGCAGGATGGGGACATCACAGTCTCTTACTAATCCAATCAGAAAATACTTTGCACTTAAAAATCACATGGAATACAGGATCAGTTTCAACAGAAACCTCTGCAGTCCTTGATACAGTACTGGATCCACTGTCTGTGGATGGCAGCCAGTCACTAACGGTCCTCTCAATTGTGAGATTTATGTCCCAGTCTTCTGTGGGATTGCCACCCGTTTTTTTTTTTTTTTTGCTATGAGGGTCAGTATATACTAGAAATTGATTCATCTGCCTTTGGCTTCTCTAATAAATATCACTTTATACACTGGGGCTAATAATTATTTTTACTGAATATATCTTGGTTGATGCTATAGGTCCCTCTGGGTTTACATAATTCCACTCTCAGGACAGATATCTTACTGGATTCTCCTCATATCCCTACTGGGACTTGTCTATTTAAAATTTTGAGTCTGGCTGCTTCATCCATGTCCATTGGGGGGTCTTTTCGATCTGTATGCCCCTGTGCCCAGCCCAGGTGTTAATGGGTGGACATTTGGCTACATTTACCAGTAGCTTGCTCTCTTCTTGTCTGGGTCCTGAGGAAGCCTAAAATCTGGCAAAACGCATTGACCTTACAGACAGCAGGCCAAGCACATGTTATTTAAGTGTACTTATATGGTTGTATGCACGTTAACAAGCTACTGCATGTATACTTGTTAGAAGGTATAATTTTTCCTAGCTGTTTGGGATGGGATACCTTGATTTTTATCTATTTTAATATTGTATAATAAAGATTTTTTTTTTTTTAATCCATTACTTGTCTCCATTGCTTTGGCCGTTATAGTCCGCTATGGTAAGTTACTGGAGAATTTTCTCCGGTCAGCACCTATTTTTTCCATATATATTTAGATGAGGCCATTAAAAGTCTCACTTTTTCACAATAGTACTGGCTTTGCATTATCTTCACATGCAAACTGATATTCGAATATTGCCAAAACAACCCCCCTATGGGCCCTCTCCCACTCCAAGACCCCAAAGCAGTTGCGTGGGCTGCTATGGCTATTGTTACAATACTAGAGATATGTTTCCGAACACATCCTTATGGTTAGCTCTGCTTGCAGGCATAACAGATGCCATGTGAGGTATTGCCACATATCAGCACTGGCCAGGTATGCCCATATGAACAACAACAATGATGAGATCCAAAGTGGGAACTTAATGTTTTTACTGCACAGGTCTCTCTTCTATCTTTGACCATGCTCTTTCACTTAACATTACAATAGCTTTCCTAATTTACATTTCCAAGTCACCTCCAGCATTATAAAATTTGTCTGTTCAAAATAATATGTGCTTCCTGTATGAGACACAAATAGATTCCAATATTTCTAAAATGCTCCCTGGTGAGAACGATATTTGCATTGATTTGCATTTATTACAGTACATGCCTGGAGAAAGCAGACATTCTAAACATGTTTTATAAGATTTATGGTCTCAAGTGCTTTCGAAATTGGATATCTGGAAATAATGAGAACTCTAAACTTTTTTTATTGTCTTATTTTTGCTGTATTATTGAAATCTAAAACACTTGAAAGTACATGCCTTTTTGTACATTCAATACAGCCATGCCCAACTAGATTTGTGAGTTACCGGTATGTTCTCCTTTTGTTGTGTATATTGTTGTTAGTTCTTAGTAAAGCAGCAAGGATATATCTCTTTCTTTGCAGTCAATGTGAAATTCACAGCTTTTGGCTGACCCACTTTGGATCCAAATGTCTCTTACCTTCTGTCCTCCACAGGTGTTCATTTAGGTCTGAAGTAGAGGGCTATATAAATCAATATATTTTGTCTAGAACCCTAGTGTAGGCTGCTCATGGGGAGCTGCCACTGGATACATGGTTACATGAACCACTTGCCTACTGGGCACTTTCACCCTTTTCCTGCCCAGGCCAATTTTCAGCTTTCAGTGCTGTCGCACTTTAAATGACTACATTGTACCCATATGAAATATTTATCATTTTTTTCTCTCAAATAGAGCTTTCTTTTGGTGGTATTTAATCACATAGTTACATAGTAGGCGAGGTTGAAAAAAAGACACAAGTACATCAAGTCCAACCTATGTGTATAATTATATGTCAGTATTACATTGTATATCCCTGTATGTTGTGGTTGTTCAGGTGCTTATCTAATAGTTTTTTTAAACTATCGATGCTCCCCACTGAAACCACCACCTGTGGAAGGGATTTCCACACCCTTGTCGCTCTTACAGTAAAGAACCCTCTACGCAGTTTATGGTTAAATGTAATTTCTTCTAATTTGAATGAGTTGCCACGTGTCTTATTAAACTCCCTTCCATGGAAAAGTTTTATCCCTATTGCAGGTCACCAGTGTGGTATTTGTAAATTGAAATCATATCCCCTCTCAAGCGTCTCTTCTCCAGAGAGAATATGTTCAGTGCTCACAACCTTTCTTCATAACTAATATCCTCCAGACACTTTATTAGCTTTGTTGCCCTTATCTGTACACGCTCCATTTCCAGTACATCCTTCCTGAGGTCTGGTGCCCAGAACTGGACAGCATACTCCAAGTGCGGCTGCACCAGAGTCTTGTAGAGCAGGAGAATTACCGTTTTATCTGTTGAGTTAATCCCCTTTTTAATGCATGCCAATATTCTGTTTGCTTTGTTAGCAGCAGCTTGGCATTGCATAACATTGCTGAGCCTGTCATCTGCTAGGACCCCCAGGTCCTTTTCCATCCTTGATTCCCCCAGAGGTTTTCCCCCCAGTGAGTAGATTGCATTCATATTTTTGCCACCCAAATGCATTATTTAAAATTTTTCCACATTAAACCTCATTTGCCATGTAGTTGCCCACACCATTATTTGTTCAGATCTCCTTACAAGGTTTCCACATCCTGGGGAGAAGTTATTGCCCTGGTTAGCTCAGTATCGTCCGCAAATACCGAGATTGAACATTTTATCCCATCCTCCATGTCATTTATGAACAAATTAAATAGGATTGGTCCCAGCACAGAACCCTGGGGGACCCCACTTTCCACCCCTGACCCTTCCGAGTACTCCCCATTTATCTCTACCCTCCGAACTTGCCCGTGTAGCTAGTTTTTAATCCATGTACTCACCCTATAGTCCATGCCAATGGACCTTATTTTGTACAGTAAACGTTTATGGGGAACTGTGTCAAATGCCTTTGCAAAATCCAGATACACCACGTCTATGGGCCTTCCTTTATACAGATGGCAGCTCACCTCCTCATAGAATTTTAATAGATTGGTTTGGCAAGAACAATTCTTCATGAATCCATGCGGATTACTGCTAATGATACCATTTTCTTTACTAAAATCTTGTATATAGTCCCCTATCATCCCCCCCAGGAGCTTGCATACTATTGATGTTAGGCTAACTGGTCTGTAATTCCCGGGGATGTATTTTGGCCCTTTTTTAAATATTGGTGCTACATTGGCTTTTCTCCAATCAGCTGGTACCATTCCCGTTAGTAGACTGTCAGGAAAAATTAGGAACAATGGTCTGACAATTACTTGACTAAGTTACCTAAGGACCCTCGGGTGCAATCCATCTGGTCCTGGTGACTTTCCAAGTCTATCTCTAATTCTGTCCTCTGTTAGCCATGAGGGTTCTTCCTGTGATGTGTCATGAGGATAAACACTGCAGTTTTGGTTACTGAAGCCCCCCATTCCTTTGTGAAGACTGAGGAGAAGAATAAATTCAATACCTTCGCCATCTCCCCATCCATATTTCCTTCCTCATTCTTTATGGGGCCAATATGGTCTGTCCTTCCTTTTTTACTGTTTATATACTAAGAATTTATTGGGATTTATTTTGCTCTATGCCGCTATGTGTCTTTCGTGTTCTATCTTAGCCACCCTAATTGCACCCTTACATTTCTTGTTCCGTTCTTTGTAACGTCTGAATGCTGATGATGATTCATCAGCCTTGTATTTTTTTAAGGCCTTCTCCTTTGCTTTTATATGCATTCCCTAATCTCCCTCTGCCTTTCTGGTGTGGCTCGATGTACCCGTAGTATCCATGAGAATACTACCTTGGAGGTCCTTTTCCTCAATTTACCACCTAAGTCATTAAAATCATTCTTTAGGACACTCCATCTGCCTCTGACTTTGTCATTGGTACCAACATGCACCATGACAGCCGGTGTCTTGTCAAATAGGGTCCTCCATCAGATGCTGTCCTCTGCGTACTGCGCATGCGCAGTACACAGGAGCACAGATTCCGAAAATTGCCGAGGACGAACGGCGTCTGCGCCGTGAGTCCAGGTTCTATCCCCACTATCCAAGTGGACATAGAGTTAGAATAAAAAAGAGCCGAGCGCAGCGAGGCCGAGCCCGAAGCGTGGCGAGCGAAGCTCGCCCGCGAGGGGCCCTCTAAAATTCTAAACCCTATGTCCGCTTGGATAGTGGGGCTACCTCCTCCACTCACGGCGCAGGCGCCGTTCAGCTTCGGAGATTTTCCGAAGCTTCGTCTGCTCCGTACTGCGCATGCGCAGTACGGAGCGGACACATATGGATGGCCGGACTCTATTAGGCAGAACACCGGGTCTTCCCCAGCCCCTCCCAGTAATCTGTCTACCAGATCTGTGATGTGCCAAACCCGAGCACCTGGTAGACAACATACAGCTTGGTGCTTCAGGTCTTTGTGACAGATTGCCCTCTCTGTCCTTCAAAGAATTAACTCCTCTACCACCAGAATCTGTCTTTCCTTTCCCTTTCTCTTTCGCTCCCATTTGCTAAATAAATGAAAAAAGAATGAAAATGTCGAGCAAAAAAAAAACCCCTTTGTAATAATTTGTTATAAGGCAATTGACTTGTGGAGGCAGAGTATTTGTACACATTGTTTATTAGTAACAATAGTATGAAGCAAGTAAAAAAGTATTTTTATATATATACAGTGGTGTGAAAAAGTGTTTGCCCCCTTCCTCATTTCCTGTTCCTTTGCATGTTTGTCACACTTAAGTGTTTCGGAACATCAAACCAATTTAAACAATAGTCAAGGACAACATAAGTAAACACAAAATGCAATTTGTAAATGAAGGTGTTTATTATTAAAGGTGAAAAAAAATCCAAACCATCATGGCCCTGTGTGAAAAAGTGATTGCCCCTAAACCTAATAACTGGTTGGGCCACCCTTAGCAGCAACAACTGCAACCAAGCGCTTGCGATAACGTGCAATGAGGCTTTTACAGCGTCCTGGAGGAATTTTGGCCCACTCATCTTTGCAGAATTGTCCTAATTCAGTTACATTAGAGGGTTTTCGAACATGAACGGCCTTTTTAAGGTCATACCACAACATCTCAATAGGATTCAGGTCAGGACTTTGGCTAGGCCACTCCAAAGTCTTCATTTTGTTTTTCTTCAGCCATTCGGTGGTGGACTTGCTGGTGTGTTTAGGATCATTGTCCTGCTGCAGAACCCAAGTTCGTTTCAGCTTGAGTACACGAACAGATGGTCGGACATTCTCCTTCAGGATCTCTTGGTAGACAGCAGAATTCATAGTTCCTTTTATCACGTCAAGTCTTCCAGGTCCTGAAGCAGCAAAACAGCCCCAGACCATCACACTACCACCACCATATTTTACTGTTGGTATAATGTTCTTTTTATGAAATGCAGTGTTCCTTCTACGCCAGATATACTTGGACACACACCTTCCAAATAGTTCCACTTTTGTCTCATCGGTCCACAGAATGTTGCCCCAAAAGTCTTGGGGATCATCAAGATGTGTTGTGGAGAAATTGAGACGAGCTTTGATGTTCTTTTTGCTCAGCAGTGGTTTTCTCCTTGGAACTCTGCCATGCAGGCCATTTTTGCCCAGTCTTTTCCTGATGGTGGAGGCATGAACGCTGACCTTAACTGAGGCAAGTGAGGCCTGCAGTTCCTTGGACGTTGTTGTGGGGTCTTTTGTGACCTCTTGGATGAGTCGTCGCTGCGCTCTTGGGGTAATTTTGGGCGGCCGGCCACTCCTGGGAAGGTTCACCACTGTTCCATGTCTTCGCCATTTGTGGATAATGGCTCTCACTGTGGTTCGCTGGATTCCCAAAGCTTTGGAAATGGCTTTATAACCCTTTCCAGACTGATAGATCTCAATTACTTTCTTTCTCAATTGTTCCTGAATTTCTTTGGGTCTCGGCATGATGTGTAGCTTTTAAGGATCTTCTGGTGGACCTTACTGTGTCAAGCAGCTCCTATTTAAGTGATGCCTTGATTGTGAACAGGTGTGGCAATAATCAGGCCTGGGTGTGGCTAGAGAAATTGAACTCAGGTGTGGACAACCACAGTTATAGTATGTTTTAACAAGGGGGGGCAATCACTTTTTCACACAGGGCCATGATGGTTTGGATTTTTTTCACCTTTAATAATAAACACCTTCATTTACAAATTGCATTTTGTGTTTACTTGTGTTGTCCTTGACTATTGTTTAAATTGGTTTGATGTTCCGAAACACTTAAGTGTGACAAACATGCAAAGGAACAGGAAATGAGGAAGGGGGCAAACACTTTTTCACACCACTGTATATACATACACATGCACACATGGCATGAGCATGATGGATACAAATGTTTCAGATTTTCAGCACATGAGAAATATTTGAATATTAATAAAAAGGGTATAAATACAAATATGAAATATGTCATAGAAACGGCAGTTGGCAATAAGGTGAGAAATATCAATCTTGAGCATGAGTAATTGTAGATATAATACAGGATATTTCCTATTAACAGGCATTGGTACACCACATGCAACAGAGCTGCTATAAAAACAATCAAAGGTACACATACAAATAGATAGTTACATAGTACTCAATGAACTTAGAATGTATGAAAGGTATATATGGGCCAGTAACTAGATCATAAGTCAGACTTGACCGAGCACCCCATGGAAACGACACGTTTCATGGCTATATGCCATTCATCAGGAGTTGAGTACACAAATAAAAGGTCAGCTAAAGCACTGTGCTTGGCTAGAACATTCCACATGTGTGGGGATGATTGCAAATATAGTGTTGTATATGTATCCAGTGAATGAGCTGTGTGTCCTGGTGTAAAACACATAGTGAATACATGTGGAATGTGTTGCGTCAATCGAGTATGCTATGTGAGTGTTTTCTTGGATGGGTGGGGTCCCTTGCCTCAGCTCCAGAACAGACAACCATTTTGGGGTCCCGTCTCTCCTCATGATAGCTAAGCACAGTGCTTTAGCTGACCTGTTATTTCTGTACTCAACTCCTGATGAATGGCATATAGCCATGAAACGTGTCGAGTTTCCATGGGGCGCTCAGTCAAATCTGGCTCATGATCTAGTTACTTGCCCATATATTCCTTTCATACATTCTAAATTCATTGAGTACTATGTAACTATCTATGTGTATGTGTATCTTTGCTTGTTTTCATAGCAACTCTGTTGCGTATGGTGTACCAATGCCTGTTAATAGGGAAATATCCTATATTATATCTACAATTAATCATACTCAAGATTAATATTCCTCACCTTATTACCAAATGCTGTTTCTATGACATGTTACATATTTATTTTTATACCTTTTTATTAATATTCAAAATATTTCTCATGTACTGCCAAGCTGAAACATTTGTCTCATGCCATGTGTGCATGTGTATGTATATATATATATATATATATATATATATATATATATATATATATATATATATATATATATATATATATGAAAATACTTTTTTACTTGCTTCATACTATTGTTACTAATAAACAATGTGTACCAACTACTTTACCTCCACAAGTAAATTGCCTGATTTAAAGTCCCACATTGCCTTTTTATTTTCCTGAATCAGGGATGGAGGTAAATTTATTGTACCTCATTCAGAGTCCCAAACTCCCCCCTTTTTATCCTTATACAGCTTTAGGCCTGGGCCTCCCCCCAGTCCTGACCACCAACATTTCCCGCTGGCTGTCCCACCAAATCCCTCAGTTAACCATCCCACGAGTGCTTCAGTGCACCACTTTTATTTTAACACTCTTACAACATAATATATGAAAATGAATAGTGCATTTCAAGTCATCAGTGCTTTCAAGATTTAACAGGAACAATATTTTGGCACCACGACAAGGTAGACTCTTTTGAGCAGGACCCTACACTAAAACTAACTGCACTAACTTTTTAATGACTACCCCCCTCCGCCCCCTAGCAGATCTAGGAAAACAAAAAAAAACTCTAAAACAAAAAACAAATATATTCATCAAAGGGACATCCCAATTCAGCAAAGAGATGGCCCAATCCAGCAGCTGTACGTCCTCAGCCCCCCCCACACTTGTATGCACTTAGCCCCACCCCCACACCTGTATGCACTCAGCCCCCTTCTCACACCTGTATGCACTCAATTCCTTCTCACACTTACATGCACTCAGTCCCCCATCATGCGTGTATATATGACACACACGCGCACACACACACACACACACACACAAGTACACACATTTGCCCACACATATGTACACACGTACACATACATAAACATGTAAACATACACATGTACATGCACACACATGCACACAGACACACACACACATGTACACAGACACACACACACACACATGTACACACACACACACACACGTACACACAGACACACATGTACACACACACACATGCACACAGACACACATGTGCACACACACCCTTCACTTGTATAACAGCCTTTACTTGTAAGGTGGTCTTCCTAGTCCCAGCTCTTGTTTACACATGTTGCTGAGACACAGAGAGCAGAGTACGGTCCACAATACAGTACAGGCAGGATACACGAGGAGTTTACATGCAGGAAGTAGCCAGAGGTGGCAGCAAAGAGCCCAAAGTCAGCTCAAGGACACAGCGCAGCAGTAGCTGCTGACTTGCACGCATACCGAAAGCCAGCGCAGCCATGAAGAGCCCCCCCCCCACCCAACAATGCCTTCTTCCAGCCCTGCCAGGTAGCCAGGCCCATCGGGACACCCAGGCACCCTACAAGTGTATGGGCTACCCCCCCTGATGGCGGCCCTGCTGATAGGTGGCATTGATGGGCACTAATATGTGGCACTGATAGACAACACTGATAGATGACACTGATGAGGAGGCACTGATGGGCAGCACTGGTGGGCACTGATTGGTAGCACTGGTAGGCACTGTTGGGACTGCACTGATAATCAGGACCCTGATAATCAGTGCCTTGATTATCAGTGTACATATCCCTTTCACACAAGCCGGTCATCTGCTTTTCTCTCCTCACACTGTCAGCATGAGGAAAGGAATGCCGACAACCGACTTGCGTTTACACAAATGTGATTGGACACAGCTGATCACGTGGTAAAAGGGCATTGTGATTGGCCCTTTACCCCAATCACAGAGCGCACTGCAGTGATCGTGCTCTGGATGCAATCACAAAAGGACATCATATGATGCTCTCCCACCGTGCTGTAGCAGTCATTCAGCTATAGCGTGGTTGGAAAGTGGTTAAACAGATCCTGTCAACCCTTCATCAGGTAAAAGCACAGAAATAATGTTTACTTGCAGTGTTTTGTTTATCCGTAAATTATCATGTAACTGCCGGGGAGGAGCAAAGGGAAATACTATAGAGTGTCACTTGACTGACAGCTCTGCGTCTGCTGGGGCTGTTGACATCACGTCCAAGATGACCCTGCAGCAGGATCAAGGATTCTGGATGTCTACGCAAAGGAATCTTTTTCAGGTACAAAATATGAAAAACTATGTTAAACGCAATTACCAAGAGCACAGTGAATAAAGGAGAAGTCCTCCTTTCTGGACAAAGTGCTCATTACCCAGCAGTGACACAGGAAATGGATCTTGGTGTTTATGATCAGATTATGGACAGTACATCCAGCCCATGCACAGGACTCAACAACTAAGCCTGCATTGGAGACTCCTCCAGAACAGTATTAGTTCAGAATTCCACCATGACAGCTGTGCATTACATTTTTAGGCCTCATGGGAAGGGGGGCACTACTCATCCTCTTCAGCAATAAACACACAGCTGCTTAGTGGTTAGGACTTCTGCCTTTCAGCCAGGGGCGTCGGGAGGGGGTGGCTTAGGGGGCTGAAGCCCCGAATGAGACCCCCTAAAGCCCCGAGTGTAAGCTCCGCGGGGTCTTCATTGTCAGCCCCGAGCGCTGCGGCGAGCGCCGGGACCAATCTGATTCCGAAGGTCCCGCCTTCTGGAGCCTGCACGTCTATGATGTACGTCCCACTGGTCCAGTGCAGGGACCGCGGAACGTGTGACGTCCAGGCGATGTGGGCTCCAGAAGGTGGGAATTACAAAGCGGCTGCCGAGCCACATACCCGCTTGGCGCTCTGGCGAGCCACTATCCTGTCCTCCTCGGACTGGCTGCTGTGACAGGTCAGTGTGTAATAAGGTCAGTGTAGGGTAATGTCAGTGTAGGTAGGTCAGTGTGTTAATGTCAGTGTAGGTAGGTCAGTGTGTTAATGTCAGTGTAGGTAGGTCAATGTGTTAATGTCAGTGTAGGTAGGTCAGTGTGTGTGGTAATGTCAGTGTGGTAATGTCAGTGTAGGTAGGTCAGTGTAGGTAAGTCAGTGTGTGTGGTAATGTCAGTGTAGGTAGGTCAGTGTCTGGTAATGTCAGTGTGTGTGGTAATGTCAGTGTGGTAATGTCAGTGTAGGTAGGTCAGTGTAGGTAAGTCAGTGTGTGTGGTAATGTCAGTGTAGGTAGGTCAGTGTCTGGTAATGTCAGTGTGTGTGGTAATGTCAGTGTAGGTCAGTCAGTGTAGGTAGGTCACTACCGTTAGTGTATGTAGGTCAGTGTATGCATATGTCCAGTGTATGTAGGTCAGGCAGGTGAGTGTAGGTAGGTCACTATCGTCAGTGTAGGTAGGTCACTACAGTCAATGTCAGTGTGTTAATGTCAATGTGTGTGTGTGTGTTAATGTCCGTGTAGGTAGGTCAGTGTGTGTGTGTTAATGTCAGTGTAGGTAGGCCAGTGTGTGTGGTAATGTCAGTGTAGGTAGGTCAGTGTGTGTGGTAATGTCAGTGTAGGTAGGTCAGTGTGTGTGTGTTAATGTCAGTATAGGTAGGTCAGTGTGTGTGTGTATGTGTGTGTTAATGTCAGTGTAGGTAGGTGAGTGTAGGTAGGTCAGTGTGTGTGGTAATGTCAGTGTAGGTAGGTCAGTGTGTGTGGTAATGTCAGTGTGTGTGGTAATGTCAGTGTAGGTAGGTCACTACCGTTAGTGTATGTAGGTCAGTGTATGTATATGTCCAGTGTATGTAGGTCAGGCAGGTGAGAGTAGGTAGGTCACTACCGTCAGTGTAGGTAGGTCCCTACTGTCAGTGTAGGTAGGTCCCTACCGTCAGTGTAGGTAGGTTAGTGTATGTAAGTCACTACCATCAGTGTCACGGCCCAGCCAAAAAAAAAGTCACGTACAGCGACACTTTTTTTTACCAGTGGTATATTTAGAGTAGCTAACATTTTCATCTATACATCACAGTAGTAATCACAAAATGAAATAAGTACTAATAATGGGCACGAGCGTGAAGGGTATCACAGTGGGCAGTATGCACAGGAGAGGAGTGTGGACGGTATGATAGTGGGCAGTATGCACAGGAAAAGAGTGTGGAGGGTATGACAGTGAGCAGTATGTACAGGACAGGAGTGTGGAGGGTATGACAGCGGGCACTATGTATAGGAGAGAAGTGTATGACAGTGGATAGTATGCACAGGAAAGGAATGTGGAGAGTATGACAGCGGGCACTATGTACAGGTGACTAGGATGAAGGAATCTGGGAAGGAAAAATTTGCTGCGCAAATACCGTGTGACATGAAAAATTGCAACAACCGCCATTTTATTCCCTAGGGTCTCTGCTAAAACAATATATATTTTGTTTGGGAGTTCTGAGTAATTTTCTAGCAACAAAATTATCATTTTTACATGTAGGAGAGATTTGGCTTGGGTGGATAGGGGTTAATTACTATAAGTAAGTAATATACAAATAATTATTATAGGCACTGTGAGCTCATTCTCTCAGTTTGCTGCTGTCTATGACTCCTGGTCGCTAAGCTACAATCCTCGAAGTTGATTGTTTTTTTTTTTGTGATTTTGTTTTTTGGGAGGGCCTATGTTTAATCCAGCCCTGCTCCCGCTGCTTTCGGAGCCAGTCAGTAAAGGGGGAAACATTCCGATCCCCTGGAACGTTGTGCAAGAAGTCGAGTGAGGGCATCATGGCCCCACTAGACTCTATGCCCTTGGAGGACCAGAGTGACGCCTGACATCACTTTGGCCTAACGGCCTTAAAGGACCAATTTTATTTTATTTTTTTAAGTAAACGGAAAATTAAATTTTAGTTTTTGCTTTTAAGTGTAAATGTGAGATCTGAGGTCTTTTTGATCCCAGATCTCACAATACAGAGGACCTGTCATGCTTATTTCTAATACAAGGGACGTTTACATTAATAATAATAATAATAATAATAATAATAATAATAATAATAAAAGGGATCAATTATTATTATTATTTTTTTTTAAAGGAACAGTGTGAAAAAATAAATAAAAAGTAATATAAATAAGTAAAATAAATAATTTTAAGCACCCCCTCCCTTTGAGCTTGCACGCAGAAGCGAAGACATAAGTAAGTCGGGCCCAACTATGTAAAAGGTATCCCCCGATCGTTAGAGCGAGAGCAATAATTCTAGCACTAGACCTCCTCTTTAACTCTAAACAGGTAACCTGTAAACATTTTTAAAGTGTTGCCTATGGAGATTTTTAAGTACCGTAGTTTGTCACCATTCCACTAGCGTGCACAATTTTAAAGCATAATATGTTGGGTATCTATTTACTCAGCATAACATCATCTTTTACATTATATAAAAAAATCTACGTCGGCAGAAGGGCACGGCTGGGCATATCAACGTACGGGCACATTGCCTTTAAGACACTGCATTGTGGGTGCGCACCCGCCGCAAGCTCCGTGAGTGTGACTGTGGGTCCCGTGGACTTTATGTCCACCGGGAGTCCCACGACCGTCTCGCGGAGGGGAAGAAACAAGCATTTTCCCATTCTGCCTAGTGACAGAACACTGATCTCAGCTCCCTGTTATCGGGAGCAGTGATCAGTGTTATGTCACACATAGCCCATCCCCCCTACAGTTGGAACGCATCCCTAGGACACACTGGTTAACCCCTTTATTACCAGTGTAATTTTTTTCTGTTCTTCTGTTCTTCTGTTTTTCTCTTCTTCTCTTCTTGAGATGGGCGGGGTCACCGGGTGAGGACCCCGCCCATTATGATGTCATCATGTCTGAGGTTTACAACCACTTTAAAGTGCATGCCCAAAGCTGGAGTATGGTTTTAACTATACTGTATGGTGCAGACACTAAGCATTTGCATGAGTATCGGTACTCATGCTCTGATACCTGAAACTGATACTTTCAGGCTGGGTTCTTTCATCTGTCAGTGGGATTCCCCCACTGACAGGAGAGCTGTCAAAAAAAAAAAAAAAAGCAGCAAGGCAGTGTTTATCAACAACTTTGCTCAGCCGCTGAAAAAGATAGATAAAAAGAAACATTGTTTTGTTTATACATCTACAGATCAAAGGGATGAACTTCGGTCTGCAGCTCAAGTCATTTTAAAGTGAGGGTCAGAAACCTGTAGATTGCGATCTACCACTAAATCGTGGACAGGTTACTGGTAGATCGTGGTCTGGGCTTGCTGACCCACCTGTGACGGGAGTCAATTTGGGTGGAACCCAGAATCCCTTGGAAAGGTTGGGAAACCCTTGTTTCAGTTCCCCATGCACCTACTATGTCTAAATCACCCTGTGTCTATTAGGGGCACAGGATGATCGAGAACCCCAGTCTGATCTGTACTAGTTGGGCTCACTGTACAACCACACTGGAATGTTGTGTATATATATTGTATATTGTCTCATACTATGGTGTGCTCTCTGTTGGGTTGTTTGGGGTGTGGCTGTATTCCATTGTGCTATTGTTTGTGTCTTCCTTAGGAGTAACCTATTATGGGATGTATGTCTATGTGGATTAGCTGTGAGAGGGGAGGGGGATTTCTTCAGCAGACCCTCCCAAAGACAGTCTACTGATGAGAAGTTTGAATATCTCTGTGTGCCTGTGTTTAAATGAACAGTTCATGTTGAGCAGCCAAAACTAGTACTGCCTAGTTATTGGTTGTCAGAGGCTGGAATATCTGATATCTATATTCAGACTGAAGGAAGCGGTATATGATGAAAGCACTCAAATGGAGTGTGGGACATTTCGTTACATCACCATTCCAGAGCATCAAACAGAGTGCATTGCAGAGGGATTACTTGTAAAGTTGGAGCTGTAGTAGGGAGCAAGAGCCCCATAAGCCGATGCCTCCTCTGTAGTGCTGGCTCCTGTACCAACTGCACTGCATCTCTTATCCCAGCTAGCGGTCACCAAAGTGGTGTCAGCAGCAGGAAAGAAGAGATCTTCAGGTCAGTGTGAAGCAATACACTGGGCATATTAGTATATGACTGCTTTCACACTGATGTGTTGCGGCTTACCCACATCGTAGGCGCAGTGCAGTGTACCTTCAGCTTTCCTGCAGGTTTGCTGCACTTTGCCATAGATTCTGTTATATCCTGCTGTTTTACCACCCCCCCCCAACTTTACGTGTAAATGAGCCCTAGGGGTGCCGCTGTCGAATGCAACTAAGGGCTCATTCTGTAGTACGGCAATTAACCACTTCAGCCCCGGACCAATAAACACCCTAAGGACCAGAGGTCTTTTTACAATTTCGCACTGCACTGCTTTAACTGGTAATTGCGCGGTCATGCAATGTTGTACCCAAACGAAATTTGCGTCCTTTTCTTCCCACAAATAGAGCTTTCTTTTGATGGTATTTGATTGCCTCTGCAATTTTTATTTTTTGCGATATAAATGGAAAAAGACCGAAAATTTTGAGAAAAAATGATATTTTCTACTTTTTGTTATAAGAAAAATCGAATAAACTCAATTTTAGTCAAACATTTAGGGCAAAATTTATTCAGCCACATGTCTTTAGTAAAAAAAATGTCAATAAGCGTATATTTATTGGTTTGCGCAAAAGTTATAGCGTCTACAAACTAGAGTACATTTTCTGGAATTTACACAGCTTTTAATTTACGACTGCCTATCTCATTTCTTGAGGTGCTAAAATGGCAGGGCAGTACAACCCCCCCCCCCCAAATGACCCTATTTTGGAAAGTAGACACCCCAAGGAAGTTGTGGAGAGGCATGTTGAGCCCATTGAATATTGACACACAAAAAAAAAAAAGTTTACAAAAAGTTGTCACTAAATGATATATTGCTCACACATGCCATAGTTATATGTGGAATTGCACCCCAAAATATATTCTGCTGCTTCTCCTGAGTACGGGGATACCACATATGTGGGACTTTTTGGGAGTCTAGCCGCGTACGGCACCCCGAAAACCAATCACTGCCTTCAGAATTTCTAAGGGTGCAAATTTTTGATTTCACTCCTCACTACCTATCACAGTTTCGAAGGCCATAAAATGCCAAAATAACACAAAACCCCCCCAAATGACCCCATTTTGGAAAGTAGACACCCCAAGAAGTTGTGGAGAGGCATGTTGAGCCCATTGAATATTTTTTTTTTGTCCCAAGTGATTGAATAATGACACAAAAAAAAAAAAAAAGTTTACAAAAAGTTGTCACTAAATGATATATTGCTCACACATGTCATAGTTATATGTGGAATTGCACCCCAAAATATATTCTGCTGCTTCTCCTGAGTACGAGGATACCACATATGTGGGACTTTTTGGGAGTCTAGCTGCGTACAGCACCCCGAAAACCAATCACTGCCTTCAGGATTTCTAAGGGTGCAAATTTTTGATTTCACTCCTCACTACTTATCACAGTTTCGAAGGCCATAAAATGCCAAAATAACACAAAACCCCCCCCAAATGACCCCATTTTGGAAAGTAGACACCCCAAGGAAGTTGTGGAGAGGCATGTTGAGCCCATTGAATATTTTTTTTTTGTCCCAAGTGATTGAATAATGACACAAAAAAAAAAAAAGTTTACAAAAAGTTGTCACTAAATGATATATTGCTCACACATGCCATAGTTATATGTGGAATTGCACCCCAAAATATATTCTGCTGCTTCTCCTGAGTACGAGGATACCACATATGTGGGACTTTTTGGGAGTCTAGCTGCGTACGGCACCCCGAAAACCAATCACTGCCTTCAGGGTTTGTAAGGGTGCAAATTTTTGATTTCACTCCTCACTACCTATCACAGTTTCGAAGGCCATAAAATGCCAAAATAACACAAAACCCCCCCAAATGACCCCATTTTGGAAAGTAGACACCCCAAGCTATTTACTGAGAGGCATGTTGAGTACATGAAATATTTTATATTTTGCCACAAGTTGCAGGAATTTTACAATTTTTTTTTTTTTTGCACAAAGTTGTCACTTAATGATATATTGCTCACCCATGCTATGGGGATAAGTCAAATTACACCCCAAAATAAATTCTGCTGCTTCTCCCGAGTACGGGGATACCACATGTGGGGGACTTTTTGGGAGCCTAGCCACGTACGGGACCCCGAAAACTAAGCACTGCCTTCCGGATTTAAATATAAAATGCTACCAAAAAAACTGTTAGCGATCGCAGGGATCAGGCCTGATTCTGCGATCGCTGCAGTTATGTGTTTAGTGTTTTGTAAGTGACAGTGATCGATCGATACTGCACTTGGGCGGGCTGGGCAGAGGGGCAAAACGCAGGGGCTAGCAGGTATCTGGGCTGATCCCGCTAGTAACAATGCGTTTTTTTGGAACCCCAAACTGCTGGGGATGCTAGTATAGATCTGATCAGATCAGATATTGATCTGTTCAGATTCTATACCACTACGGGAGGTTTATGCTTTGCGTGTGGGTGTTAGCGGTACTGGCACTAACCTAGCGCTGCCTGGGGCGACGCAGACCCTGACCCTAAAACCTAATTGATATCACCCGCTGGGTGATAAGGGGGTTAAACATTTATTGGGTAATAAATGGTGGGTGCCCTGATGCTATAAAAAGCAAACTAACCAGAGTCACCCGTAACACTTATACGGTGATCACTGGTGAAAGGGTTAACTAGGGGCAATCAGGGGGTTCAAATTTTTATTAGGTAGTATATGGGGGTCCCTGGCGCTATATAAAAACCTGACGGGGAACCTAAATAACTAACTGGCTAACCAGCGTCACCAGTGACACTTATACTGTGATCGCTGGTGAAAGGGTTAACTAGGGGCAATCAGGGGGTTAAAACCATTATTGGGTAGTATATGGGGGTACCTAACGCTATAAAAACCTGGCGGTGAACCTAAAAAAATAACTAGCTATCTAACGACACTAGTGACACTAATGCAGCGATCATAAAAACGATCGCTTAGTGACACTGGCAAAAGGGGGTGAAAGGGTTAACTAGGGGCAATCAGGGGGTTAAAACCATTATTGGGTAGTATATCGGGGTACCTAGCGCTATAAAAACCTGGCGGTGAACCTAAAAAAAAAACTAGCTACCTAGCGGCACTAGTGACACTAATGCAGCGATCAGAAAAACGATTTCTTAGTGACACTGGCAAAAGGGGGTGAAAGGGTTAACTAGGGGCAATCAGGGGGTTAAAACCATTATTGGGTAGTATATCGGGGTACCTATCGCTATAAAAACCTGGCGGTGAACCTAAAAAAAAAACTAGCTACCTAGCGACACTAATGCAGCGATCAGAAAAATGATCGCTTAGTGACACTGGCAAAAGGGGGTGAAAGGGTTAACTAGGGGCAATCAGGGGGTTAAAACCATTATTGGGTAGTATATCATGGGACCTAGCACTATAAAAACCTGGCGGCGAACCTAAAAAAATAACTAGCTACCTAGCGACACTAGCGACACTAATGCAGCGATCAGAAAAATGATCGCTTAGTGAAACTGGCAAAAGGGGGTGAAAGGGTTAACTAGGGGCAATCAGGGGGTTAAAACCATTATTGGGTAGAATATCGAGGTACCTAGCGCTATAAAAACCTGGCGGTGAACCTAAAAAAATAACTAGCTACCTAGCGACATCAGAGACACTAATGCAGCGATCAGAAAAATGATCGCTTAGTGACACTGGCAAAAGGGGGTGAAAGGGTTAACTCTAGGGGCAATCAGGGGGTTAAACCTTTATTGGGGGGTGATAGGGGGCTACCCTGGACCTAACACTAACTGCCCTGAAAGTTCTTACTTTTACAACTGACACTGAATGCAGTGATCAGTAAATAAATGATCACTGCAATCAGTGACACTGTGACTGGGGGGGGCGATGGGGGGGGGGGATCGGGGGGGGGGTTTGTGTGCCTGTGTGTACCTACATGTCAGTGTAGTGTTGGTGCACACTTACTTTCTGTCTTCTCCTCATAGTCCGGTCAAAAAGACCGCCCCAAGGAGAATGACATCACTTCCTCCTTCCTGTGTATACAATACACAGTGGGAGGAAGCTTCTCATTGGCCAGGAGCGATCGAGAGGGGGTGGCCAGAAACCAACGGCCATCCCCTCATCACGGATCGCTCCTGCAGCGAACCGGACCGCCGTATCCAGCGGGAGGGGGTCCGATCGGACCCCCCACCCGCTGGAAGGCAGGCACGTACATGTACGTGCTTGTGCCTGCCTGTGCCATTGCGATGACGTACAATGGCAATACGGCGGTCCTTAAGTGGTTAAAGGTTTAAATCAGGTGTAAAGAGGCGACACTGTGCCCGGTGATCTTTGACTTCTCCCGTATTGTTCAAGTAGATCGCCACCTCTTTAAAGTGGAGGGCCACCCTGAAAAAACAAGAGCATTAATATTATTTAAAAAATGTAAAAATAAAAATTTTTACCTGGTCAGAAATCGCTGTTGCTAGGCAGTCTTCCTAATCTCCCTTCTTCCTGCTCCTCAGTGATCTTCGGTCTTCTGGGTAATGGGGCGCGCTGTGTTCTGGGAACTGTGTGTTCCCTAAGGCTGCTTTCACACTGGGGCGGTATTCAGGCGTTACAGCGCTAAAAATAGCGCCTGTGTAACGCCTGAAAAAAACCGGCCCCTTTAACTCCAGTGTGAAAGCCGGAGGGCTTTCACACTGGAGCGATGCGCTGGCAGGACGGTGAAAAAAGTCCTGCTAGCCGCATCTTTGCAGCGGTGAAGGAGCGGTGTATTCACCGCTCCTATACCGCTCCTACCCATTGAAATCAATGGGACACCGCGGCAATACCGCCGGCAAAGTGCCGCTGCAGTGGCGCTTTGCGGGCGGGTTTAACTCCTTTTCGGCCGCTAGCGGGGGTTAAAACCACCCCGCTAGCGCCCGCACACCGCCGCTAAAACGACGGTAAAGCGCCGCTAAAAATAGCGGCGCTTTACCGCCGACGCTGCTCCCGCCCAGTGTGAAAGCAGCCTAACACAGCGCGTCCCATTCACAAAGCACCGCGCGACTCGCACATGCACAGTAGGAAATGGGCAGTGAAGCCGCAAGGCTCCACTGCCTGTTTCCCTTAGTACGAATGGCGGCACTGGGACCCGAGAGCCGAGGGACATGTCGGCCTCGGCGGCTGACATCGCGGGCGCCCTGGATAGTTAAGTCTCCTTATTAAAAGTCAGCAGCTACTTTTTTTTTAGCTGCTGACTTTTAAAAACATTTTTTTATAGCTGAAACACCGCTTTAAGGTTGCCTACCCCTGGTTTAAAGCAACATGTCAAGTAAAAAAATATATTATTTTGTTTTTTATTAAATTGTTACTCTTTTTAACCTCTTATTAACCCTTAATTTACTCTAACCAGCCTTAATAACTCCTTATTCTCCTTCTCAATTTAATTATTATTTCCCTGATTTTTTTTGTTCACTTCTATTTTATAAACTATTAACAATTAAAAAAAAAATTTGTTTGCTTTGTTCATTAATATTTTTATACCTTTAACATATATTTACACGTTTCACATTGAAAAAAGCATAAAATAAAAAATAAAAAAAGTACTTCATTTGTAAATAACTTTTCAATACTTTGTACTATTGCTCACAGCTGAAATGCAAACAAAAATGTTGCGGTAAGTTTCGGTAATTGGTATTGACAAACAATCACCCTCTGAGGAAGATACGAATTAACCCCTTGTATCGACACGCATTGGGGAAAAGGACAGGATGGAACTCTAGTTAGTGCATCCACTAAGGACGATCAGCATACCATCCCAATATTAGCCGCTACAGCTTGGTTTTATGCTATTTTAGAGTGGTGCCCTGTAGCGCCATGCAAATGTGAGTACCCTGTGTAGCACTGACTCCCGAAGGAGCGGCTGATTTTATTGAGCTTACCGTTACCTTCTACACCTACACCTCGTGCACGTCTAGGGGTTCCCGAGGTAGATGGCCCAAGAACTGCAGAGACTGACGCCATATTCACTTAAAGAGATTTTTATTTACGTAAAAATTGTTAACAACACAGTATCTCAATGTAGGTTTAGAGGGTTTGGGTAGGAAAGTCCAGGTACTCTTATCTATAACTTCAATAGAAAGAAAGTCTCTCACCAGTATCCAGAGAATACTTAAACTTGTCCAGGTTCTTGATGAGAAGCCAACCCTTGTGTGGCCTTCTCCCGAAGAGTCCTCCCCTGGATAACTTCACAGTTGCTGGGCCTCTTCACTAACTGAGACGGCACCGGACCACCTCCGAATCCTTCCTTCAGTTCTTTGTCTCGGGCTAGCCAGCACCGAGACGTGTGATTAGGTGGATCCGCACCCCAGGCCATGAGAGTCCTGGGGGCTGGTCAGGAGGACCAGGACCAAACAGTCAGAACATACTTCTGGACCGGAAACCCTGAAACACGTGACATCTGCACCTTAAGTACCCTCTCTCAGGAAGTACAGCAAGAGTCACACTCCCACTGGGCTGGTTTCGAGAGAGAATAACCTTAATGCACCCAACTAGACTGCGTTCTGCACCCTGCCATGATGACAGCGTCACCTATGGTCAGGCAGAACACCCAGAAGTCCAACTAGACTGGTACTGAGGTCTAAATTTAGGATAATTAAACCCAAAACCAAACTGCGGTTCATGGGTAAAGTTAAATGCCAAAAACACATAGCGCATGCTCTTTGGGAGCCGGCGCTACACCTGTAAGGGATCTTTACTGTGCTCATAATAAAAGTTTTAACATACTACACTATGAAGTCCTCCTTTTTCTATTGATATTACTGAGGCACGAGAGGACTCCATTACCATATTGAAGCACAGAGTGAGGCTACCACAGGAATTCGGATTTACCACTGAACAATTTACAGGTTCCAATGCGTGCATTGACCAAGCCTAATCAGCAAGGTCACACGCTCTAAGGTGAGCTGCCATTACCTGGGGGGGAACACCTGCGTGCACACGCAGCACCTTAATATTGGATTGATATCACAGCAACCACTGAATCGCATGGATTACATTGGAGCACTTTTGAACTTTTTTTGATTGCACAGCACATTGAAGCACTTTTTCTCACATATTAGACATATACATATTATTGTAATAAGGATTTTATTGATTGCCTTTTTTCTTACCATATGGACGTTTTATCATATCCCGCACGAAAACACTTTATTTGGAATATTGTTTGTAACTTAGCACATTTTCACTTTATTGCTGTTGACATATAGCACATCTTTAAATTTTTTCATTTCACTATTTGGAGTGTATGTTTAAAAGCACAGCGTACTTTAGAATATTGGGTAATTGGCATCGGCGAGTACTAAAAAAAAGCATCAGTACTCGTACTCATTGTAAAATGGTATTGGTGCATCCCTAGTTTTAACACTTACTCACATGGACATCCTTACCCAAAACATTGCCCTCTTACCAAAACTGGAAAGCATACAATTGCCCTCTTCAAGGCAAGGAACTCCAGCATGTGTGGAATAATAAATAGTTCTTCTCAGTAGAGGTAAGGCTCCAACTCACATAGGCAATAGGTTGTGGGTGTCTATTGTGTTCTTGATACAACACCCCACCTAGCCCATCATGATTGGCATCCACATGTAACTTGTAGGGTTGGTATGGATCAGTGTAGGCTAGGAGAGGGCTATTTGTTAAACTCCACTTCAATTGATGTAATGCCTGTTCCCACTGACCTGTCAATTGGTCCTGGTATCCATCTTGAGAATCCCTTGGCCCTCTGGTTTGACTAGCCGATCTCAGCAATTCTGAGTCATTTCTTCAGTCTCACTCCTCATCAAATCATTGTGGTGTCAGGCTATCTTGGAGAATCCCTCTAGCAATTTTTAATAAGAGCAGAACCCCAGAAATTACCTCAGTTCAGTCACGTTGCTTGGTCTTGGCAAGGAAATTACAGCTTATAATTTCTTGGGATCAGTGGCCACTCACTCAGCAGAGACAATGTGTCCGAAATAAGAGGCAGAGGGCTGGTGGAACTGATGCTTCTCTTGGGACAGTTTCAACCCCTCATTGTGAAGTCTCTTTAAAGCTTTCTCCAGATGCTTTTCGATCTCTTCAATTGTTCTGCTGAAGATACACCTCCTTCTGAGACCTACACTGGGTAACCCTAACTAGAGGGGGGTGGGGGCTATAGGTGAATACCACAGTAGCAGTCAGCTTCCAATAGTACACCACTCTAGTCCCTGTGTTGGCAGTGCTGTCCCTTTTCTGTGAAATTGTAGTGTAGAGTTGGTCAACAGTCTTGTGTTGGCAGGAGTTCTTCTTCTGCTCACTAGGCAAAGGGGTTTCTTCTGTTAGTTTCCTCAGTGTCTGGCTCTTTTAACTGAACAGCGGGCTCCCAGGTCTCATTTCCAAGTCCAGGTCTCATTTCAGTGCTCCAAAAAAGTGTCCGCTTTGCCTCTACTGCTCTCAGGTGTCACCAGCCATTCACCACCTCCACTTCTCAGCCAGAGATTGCCCCTACCTTTTCCCCAGGTACACCAGGTCTGTATTAGTCCTGGTCTCCCTGAAGAAAAAGAGAGCCCTTCCTCTCTCTCAACCTTGCACAAATGCCTCTACCCCTCTGCCTTAGTGTCTCTCTCTGGGAATTGTAGCTCATAATGAACCTGTAGCAATGACTGAGTCTCTTTGTAAACTATAATCCCCACAATCCTCCACGCTTCCTCTCCAAAATCTCTAAGCCCTTGTACACACGGTCAGAGATTCCGATGGAATGTGTCCTATTGGACCGTTTCGTCGGATATTCCGACTGTGTGTGGTCTCCATCGGACTGTTTCCGTCGGAATATCCGACGGACCAACTTTTCCAACTTGCCGGTAAAATTTCCCGACAAAATGCTCCGATCGGACATACTCCGATTATGTGTAGCCTACTCCGACGGACAAAGTGCCACGCATGCTCAGATCAAATTCCTAGACCAAAGCTATTGGCTACTAGCCTGAACGTAGTCCCGTCGTAACGAAATAACGTCATCACGTTATGTACAATCGGATTTTCTGACAACTTAGTCCGACCGTGTGTATGCAACATCACTTCCGGACCTCTTCCGGAATTAATCCGTCGGAATTACTCCGACAGATTTGGTTGTCGGAATCTCCGACCTTGTGTACAAGGGCTAACAGTATTTTGTCAGCTCTCTGCCTAGTGGATGGAGGACAGTTGTATACCAGCTGCTTTATGTTATATGATAACAGTCTCTCCTACAGCAACGCTTGTTTATTTGTTCCAACACACTCACAAAGTCCCTTTCCTGCTGGAACTGCCGACTGGGCTACATTCAGTATTTACTGGCATATTGTCTTACTGTATACATTTGTTTATCAAAAAATGTTTTTGGGAATCTGTTGAGTTTCGTACCTGGAGATCATACCAGTAGCAACACTCCTTGTTTTAGAGTGACAATGCTAAACCACTGCCTTGCAAAAAACTGCATGGATGCCCAACCTGCCATGAGTGCTTCTTTGGTTTGTCATCCAGCTACCCAGTCTGCACTTGCTTCCTGCAGACCTGATAAATAAATAAGAAAAAAAATCTGAGCTAAAAAGTAAAAAGAAGAAATAAAATTAGTACAGACAGGCAAGAAGCAAAACAAAGCAGAGAACACAAAGGCAAACGAAGAGCAAACGTATAGTGACCTCATTTACAGTATAGCATTCAATATCTGATGTGCTTATGTCCTTAGACTCCACTCCTTTACCCTTTATCTATTCTGCTTTTCACATTCTCTTTTATTGTTCTGTGATATTTTTGATTCCCTGGGGTTCTGCTGTTGTGTAGCTATTTGACCCATTCTCTGTCTCTAGCACTTGTTGTTCTTTATCATAAACATCTGTCTCCCAGAGTGTGTTCTGTACCATTTTTTGCCTTATGCTCTTTTTATACTGGATCCAGCTGTTCCATTTTATGTAGCCCTCAAAGGGCAATCTCTTCAGAATCATTGTATTCCCATCAAATGCCCAGATGTGGGATGTTTTGACTGTTTAAAGCCAAATTCCGCCTAGCTGCCATTTTTAATATATTAAGACTCAATATGAATATAACCAAAGTAGATATTGCTTTCTTGTTCAAATATGTTATTGGGTATAAGATCTGTCATCACTTATAGTTAAATGAATAGAAAATGTAAAAACAAAAATGATTGCACACAGGGAAAATCATGTTTAGAATTCACAATTTACAGTACATAACATCAGGAAGGGGGATGTAGGGAGATCCAGATCGATTGAAGTCCACAAGGTGATGGCATTGAAAACATTTGAAGTGCAATGGGGAATAAAGAAGAGAAAGTGCCAACTCTCATATATAAAAACAAAAATCTACCCTGGGACTTTAAATGAGGTGCATCACTGCATAAAAGGTAAACATGATTGGTAAAAGTATTAAAAAGTAGATACGATTCTCATCATATTACATCCAATGCAGATACAATAATTGCAAGCCGATATGAAAGTTTCAGATAAACATACATGATTGGAAAAGAGGCATCTTAAAAACTCAACGTGTTTTGTGAGCTGTTCACTTCCTTAAGGAGTGGATACACAAAAAAATATAAGATATATAACATATATTAGATAAAATATCAATTTTAGAATATATACCATAATTATAATGGATAATGTCTTATAGGTCATAGAGGGCACCATAAGGGACCCCATACTTTCATCTTTCAAATCACTGGTAGCACCAGACCATTTCTTTATTTTTGCAAAGTGACAACTCTCGTTTGGTCTTCCCCAGCCATAGCTTGGGGGTTTAGAAGGGGCCAAACAGTGTTGGGTGAGTACGTCATGTATATCAATATAGATATTGTTTTTAAAGCATATCTAAACCTCAAAACAACACACACTTTCTGTCCTAGAGAGACAACACTTACCCACCAGGACAACAGAGACAGGACAGGACTACAGAAGCCTCCATTTCTCTCCTTTTCCATAACATGGAAGGAAGGGGTCATGTAGTCCTCAGACATAACTGGAGACAATATATCTGATAAGAATGCAGCAAAGACAGAAAACACATGCTGTTATCAGCTGACATTATTTCCTTTTTATCATTTTTCATTTTACTTGAATAGCTACAAAGTGCTTAAAAGTTAATAACAGTGTCTTCTAGGATTAGCAATCCAGTCCCAGAAGACGCCAGTTGTGGGGAAATGCATCAGGTGGAGTTAATGTGTGATGTCCTCAAATGGTGGCATGTCAGCTGGTTTCCGTGGCCACATTGATTTGTTTTATGCCTGTTTTATTCAAATAAAAAAGTGCAATACTTTCTTTCAATAAATTTTTTTTGAATCATACTGCACTATGAGCTCTCTCCCTATTCATGTACTATACATGTGAGTGCCGGTCACCGGCAGGCGGAGTGGAGAATGTGACAGGATCTTCCTACATGTGAAGTGCACCATCTCCATCCATCTTAATTAACCTAAGGTTTTGACAGTGAGAATGTGGACCTTGCCTTTGATATACTACAAGCTCATTTCATCTCTGTGTAGCAGTAGTTTCGTAGGGGCTGCTGAAATGTTGGATTGTCTGTCACCCTGCCCAGCCTGCCATTCACTTCTCAAATGCTCAGAGACATAGAACAGCCAATATGCTTTGTTTTTTGTTTTTCTTGAGACGATTGAACTTGAATGAGGTAAGGGAAATATGGGATGCCCAGTAGTATTGATTAGAACTTGCTTGAAACCACTATATACAGTCCAGTATATACATTCTATTTCTCCTCTCTAATTTTCTTGCTTCCTCTCTAATCTTCAGGTCTTTCTCCTCCAGCACATTGCTTCCTCTCTGATCTTCCAGGTACAGGTAGCATGAAGTGGTTAGGCCTGACACTGGCTCAGCCAGGCCTTTAGCAATTGAGCTTTGTAGGGAGGGACCACGGGCCCCTATAGTGTAGCAAAATAGAAAGACTTTAGTGATAGCTGTCCTACACATGACTACTGAGCCCAGTAACCCATCTTCAGGCCCTGCCAGCCCTCCCGGCTGCAGCTGCCTCTCTCCACTGCCCCACTCACCACAGTCCACTCTTCTGGTTCTGTACCTATCTCAGACTGCTAGCTCCAAGTCCTCTCAGGCGTGCCTCCCCAGTCCTTCCGACTGTGCTTCACTCACCAGCCCACTTGTCTGCGACCAGTTGTCCTCCCTGTAGTCTATTAGTAGTGCCCTCACCCACTGTCCTCTCCTTGCTTTCTCATATTCCTCCGGTCTAGGACTTCTTCATGTGTTCTTAAAGTTGGTCCCGACTGCACCCGAGCACAGGCCCAGGTCACCCCCCCCCCCCAGACTGGGGAGCTCCCTCAAAGGCCCCGACAGCCTCCACACTCTCTCACTCCAACTCTTCCAACCCAACAACTTCTCCCCCCGCTGGGCTGACACTGGGTATTGTAGGAGGCCTGCCCCCTGTCAATCCAAGCTGGGGATTGGTCAGGGCTCCTCAGAATACCCCAGACAGCTCCACCACTCCTCTCCCCCTATCTTTCCAGAATCTTCTGGAAAGAAGAGGGAGGTCTTGGTGATGCTGCCTGTGAGTCACCAGTTGCTACACTGAGCCACTGCCAGCCCAGAACGAAAACAAACAGGCCTAGGAACCAACTAGACCTGCCTAAATGTACCTACACTCTCTATCACACTGCTAGAGGGTGCTACATCTGTAATTTGAGATCATTTAGATCTGATAGGAGGTTCTTTTTTACCTAAGGGACAAATTCAGCACTGGGGCACCTTTAGTTTATAGTCATTTATGAGCACTTCATGTACACCTGAACTTTTATGGACTATTATTTATATTGGTTTTGAAGTAACTGATCAATTTAGTCTAGTGCTGTTATTATCAGTTACGTATTCCTTTGTTTAGTCCCTATAGTTTAGCTATCAATCAATATGCTAAGCACATGCTATTGGTAATATCAGAATTACTACCACCCTTGGCTATGAAATCAATACACGGTCTAAGGTCAATTAAATCTTATTTATTTCCCAAGGGAATAATACAGCGTGCATAAGGTATTAATAGAAGTTACAATAATACATAGCATACAATCACAGTGCAATCTAAGCCTTATACTTATCGATCCTCGTGACTGGGTCTTCTGATGGAATAAAGAGGCAGAGCTCAGGTCACAACCCTTTTTGTCAAACATACTTCAGCCATACCACACCCCATAGCCCATCCTACTCTTTCCCATAGACCAATCAGCGTCTCTGGGGCGTCTCCTCCCCCAGGCTACCAGTCCTGCCATACTTGGCCTCTGGGGGCAGTGTTTGCCCATAATTGCAACTGCTCCGACTGGATTGCTATCTCGTGGCCTGATCTCGGACGCCCCACCAACTGTCCCTCTGTTCTTGCAGACAAGCCGGCGCCATATCCTCTTTGAAGTTCCGTACATTCCAGGTGGGCTGAATAGAAACTCATTCTGCTATTCAAGTTGTGTCACATTCCTTGTTTTTAAACGTGTGAAACTGCCTGGCAACCATATGGCTGGGTTCGGCTGTACAAACAGCTGTGTAAATGTATAATAATAATTCCTGTCTGATTCCAACATATGCCGCTTTGCGCCTAAACACGGCGCATACCACCCTTCTTCAGACACGGCTCCTTTTGAACAGTCCATAACTGTCTTAACGTGTGTGGTTCCCCAACATGTGCTTCCGAACCAGTACCTGTGGCACAGTCCTTAGCTTGTGTAACGCGTGGTTGTTTCCAACGAGCGCTCCAGAGACATCTCTTATGGAACAGTACACAAGTGTCTTACCACGTTGTGTTTTCAACGTGTGCAGAAACAGGTCCTATGGAGCAGTCCATAATTGTTTTACCACGTGATGTTTCCCAACACGTGCCGCTTTGCCACTGAGTGACACATCTCCACCATTCTTCAGCGACAGCTTCCATGTCACCATTCTGCATCTTGGGTATCTTCAGGATGGCAGTACAGGCAAGGGGTGCCCATTCATTCACCATTCACCAGCACCCATTCAGAGCGACATATCACCCAGCTTTCAGACCCAGAGTCTTGAGGAGGGCCTTTACTAGCCTACAATACCCGTAGGTCACATTCTACCGCAAACATAAATCAACTTATTACCATAATATGTATACATATATATGTATTACGCACCCCGCTCCCAACCTCCTATAACCTTTTACTGTAACTACGGGTCGGGATTAGGCAGGCTTGCTCGCAGCGGCGTTGCAGGGCTCTGACTTGGCAGCAATGTCTCCAATTTGTACACAGAGAGCTCACCGTCAAATCGTCCCTCAACTTGCATAGACAAATGGGAGACCCTTCTAGATAAATATCGCTTAACTACACATATAAGTTTACAACAATTACCAAACCCACACAATTCCACCCCTGTACCTGGATTTCAGAGATCATGCCCATTGTGTACCATGCACCTCTACCTACGGTTAGGTTCAAGGAACCCTCGAGTCCCATGACTAACACTACACCGGTATTCTTTAGGACAAAGAAACAAAACTCGCCTAAATAATATGTCCTAAATAATACCTGGGTGCCTTCTTCCCAGCAATGACCTCTCCATCCAGAATACAGAGAGAAATAACTTCCCAACATTACTCGTTCATCCCCATGTATTGATCTAGCCTACAAAGGACATCATGGTCATGCTTCCGACAAAGGGAAATATCAACCTGCCTCCAGCGTTTATCTTCTCTGATCACATGTGTGATATAGCCTCAAATGCAACAAGATAGAGTCCCCAGTCAGTAAGCCCATTGATGCCACCAAATATACAGACCAAGTCTGCACTTCTGTATATGAGAACATACAGCATAACACATTTCACAATCCAACTTAGTACCACCCATACAGGCATTCGACCACTATTTTGGATTAGTGTAAGCAACGTGTTTTGGCAAAATCTTACTGAGCGGTGACGCTAACTCATCAGGCCACTGCCCCTCATACAGAGACGGTATAATCAGCTTGATGTTGGCTGATATTTCCACCTGCCACAGAGTGCGCGCCAGAGACAATGACAGGTTTCTGTCTTCCCTACCAACCTCTCAACATGGTTGACAAAATCCGGAGCCACTCTAACCTGAGTGTTTCTGTGATTTCATTGAATGTTATCAAGGATACCACCAATCTCCCGGGGTAACAAAGTCACGCTCCTTCTCTGAAGCTATGGCTGTGAGTTTGTTCCTCAGGAGGCTGATGTCCCCTCCATTAACACCCATCCCAGCTATTGTTCCCCCCCAATATAGTGCTGAATACATCCCTTCTCTTTCGGGTTACTCCTCAGAAATAAGCATCCTGCATGGACCTCATTCTCATCTCTGGGAGTAAGTCACTGGTACAATAACCGCACCTGATTCAGTGTATACTCAGCACATATAGGGTGATAGGTTTTTGTCAACCACCATGAGATGTTGCAGCACCATGTGGTGAAGTCCTACGGTACCCTGGTAGCCAGCGTTTGTTCCCTTTATTTTAACAGAGCATGCTCCTGTGTGTATTCACTGGCATTATCTGTGCAGGGTTTCAACCTCTCAGGTGAGACACCAACCGGGCGTATCTTCCTCGTGTCTAGTTCTGGTGTCCCGCATGTCCTGTACACGAAAGCTTCTCTCTAGGACCGCTAGGATTGAGACACCACCCCTACGAGGAAGTTTTCCCCCATTGATGTGTCACCTGGCACCCTTTAGTCTGATCCACAGCTACCTTATTATGCATAAGCGCCAGTATGCCTCCTGGGTACCTGCACCATATTAACTCCCTTACACCAATGCATGTCATACATTAAAACCTTACTTCTTTCAATTCCTCCTTCCAACATAAACAACACATATTTTACATTTTCATGTTTTGACGGATTGGATGTGTCAATTCTTCCCCAACCTCCAACCCATTGCACATGTATAAATAACATGTTTGCATTCATCAGGAGAGACTTCAGCAAAATATTTCACAAGTTCTCTTGCTAGGCACAGTCTTTCAGATTCAGCATTAGCACCAAATTGTCCATACCAAAAAAACAAGTATATTCTGAATCTTTCAAGTTTTTCCTTTTTTCCTCTCCTGATGTTTATCAGAACAAATTTGTGGTATGGTGTGGCACAGACAAACTGCCAACCAGATGATCATCTGTCATCCATCTTCCAGAAGCCTCTCCAATTCTCGCTCCACTTGGATTCTGGAAATGAAACACAAGAGCAGTATCAAATTCTTATCCACAATATCTGATCGCTTACCATGTTTACTTATAGTTCCCTCCTTGGAGCCCAGGACCTCAGTATTCCTGGCTTCTGCAACTCTGACCAAACTATCCAAACAACCATGACCTCTTTAGGCTACACCCGCTGTAAAATGGATCCCCATGGTATGATCAAAAACCGTTTAAAACTGAACGTCAGTGTTGCTTCTCAAAAACTTCAAATTTTACAAACTAAAAAAAACAATGCATCTATCTGTATCTTTACGATGTATGCACTACCCCCTTTCAGGTGACTGGTTCTAACTGAGGGCATTGTCAATTCCCCCCCTTTCAGGTGGATTAGACCTACTACTTTTCCACCTGAATAAAAATATAACTAACATAGAGGACTAAACCAATATCAACAAAAAAATTTTTTAGAAGAAAAAAAAAATAAAAAAAAAAAAATAAAAAAATAAAAAAAAAATAAAAAATAAAAATGAAAATAAATTTAAAAAAAATAAAAATAAAAATCTGGCCATGATCACACAAACAACATGACAAGACAACCATCATAAAACAATGACAAACACTCAACTTTTAGTTAACACCATCCATGGACTTTTCTCCTGCAAAGAGTGCTTATTCCAATCTGAAATACAATTAGTTAATGGGGAAAACAAAAACAAAGCATATGTATCATCACAACATTTTAGCTTCATTTGTAACTCTTTTTAGTACTATTTATTTTTCATTGTTTGCAAACAATTACTAACTAATGAGCTCATGGTACCATGTGATAATCGATTATGCATTTACAATAACCTAACCCATGTTCTGCTATATTTTCCCATTGTTCTCACTTTGAGAGACCTGCAAACAAATGCAAATGTCTGTATACGAACCAGTTTAACTCCTTCCTGGTCTCTGGAAAAAGGAACACACAAGTGATTACACACAATTCTTATGTTAATCAGCAGTATTGGATACTCAGGAAAAGTTTACAAAGACTGACAAATAAGAGAAGAGTAAAGAAACACAAGATTAAAAAACTCATAACAGAAACATCTTTTAACCACACAAAAGAAAAACCACAATACCAATTCAGGGGTTTATCCCTAAAAGTACAAAACAAAAAAAAAATGTATATATATATCCAGGTCCTCTATCATATTCTGAACTTGAAACTTACATCAAACCTTTTTCATAGCCGGGAAACATTGACCAGAATATTCTTACCATGCTTGCAGCTCACTAAGTTCTGCTAACATTGTTTCCCCCAGTGCTATATTTGAGTAACCATGCGTCTATCTCCATTTTGACTCTACACAACTGTCCTACATATTGCTTTTTAGTTTCTAGACCCCGCATTTGCGTTTTAAACGGGAAATGGGTTTGATTACTATGGGTTCCATGCTGTGGATGGCTACCCCACCTGGCTGAATAACACACCTGAAGCCTTGGGGTCGTTTTCGGGTATAATTTCCTTTCGATATCATTATTCGCCGCCCGACAATATTTTGAAATGTGACCCCCCCTTTTACACAAAAAACATTTTAGTTCTGGTTTCCCTGCATAGGCCATTTTTTTAGCATATGGCGCTGGAAACCCACATTGCTGGATAATATTACTGCGATTGGAATGCACAGACTTTACACTTTCGTTGTCTGAGGAGTCATCCGAAGTGTCAACTCCTGAGTCAATTTCAAGTGCAGTTATCCCACCTTTATTTGCTTCTTCCACATCGATTCCCATCACAGTACTATCATTTGCAGTGATAATAGCATACGGGTTTTCTTCATATTTCACTTCTGGCTTTTCTCTACCCTGAGCATGTGTGGAGGGTACCTCCACTATTGCACACTTGGAGGATAATTCCATTATGGCTGCTTGTGCCTTAAGCCTTGTGATAACCTGCAAATTCTCAGCCTCCCTTTGATTCAAAGAGGCAATGCAACTTTCTCTCAATTTACACGTTTGTTCTAATTCATCTAATCTCTGTTGCAATACACATTTCTCAGTCACTAATTGTTTAATCCGATTACAAGCATCCGCATCAGCCTTTTCAATCCTGATTGATATATCACTTACCTGTTCCATCACTTTTTCTCTATCAGCAAACCATTCTAATTCTTTTTGTTCCGCAATTTCTTTCATTCTCATTAACATGCATAAGGCATTGGCCATTCTCTGTTTCCTGCCTTTTTTTGATGTATTAAATATGCGACTGTTATGTGCATCACATTGTTTTAAAAGTTCATTAAACTGATATGTTAATTTACCTTTGTGAGTAATTTGAAATCTAATCCCACCATGCTTGCTAACGAAACCTTCAATGGCTTCCATTGATATGCTAATTAGCCTATCCACACCAACTGGTTGAGAAAACTTGCTTAGACAAAAGAAAACAGATAACAAATGGACAAAAAAAAAAAAAAAAAAATACGAACCGTTTAAATTTCCAGTGACTTGTGGTTCTACAGCATACAAGACACAAGGCACACTCTTAATCAATGCCTTGGTCTTCTATTGGACCAGAGCTATTTCACTCTCACGTGTGTAGAAATAAAAACCTATACTTCTCCCACTTTTTCCTCAAAGATGTATGGTAATTCCTGCCACTCTCTAACCAACACTGTGCATTAGCAATACACTAAACAATCAGATACCAAGCACCCAAAGACATAGAGGAAGCTGTTTAGAAGCTAGCTTTGACCTGTAGTCCCACTCCAAAAAAAAAACAACAACAACAAATACAAATCCGTTTACCCACGAATTTCTGTAGGAGAACACACTCTTATTCAATGCTCTTCTACCCGATAGCAGGTCATAGGGAATTTCTATTGGGACAGACCGCTTTTTCACAATCACGTGGATATTTCCACTTTTCCCTCAAAATTGTATGATTTATCCTGTCAATCTGCGGTTATATCACATAACCAGGGATGATCAGTCCCTTATCTCGCCAGTGCGCCAATTTGCCCTCTGGTTACAGTTTCTGCAGCAAACACAACAATAATGTACATATATATATATATATATCAGTCACAATTCTCACCAGGTTTTACGCGTCCGTTCTACCAGTGGAATATCTCCCAGAATCCTCCTGCTCATCCAAGCGTGGTTTCAGAATTCGCGAGCCAGCGCTAATCTTGTCCACACTAAAGATGACTTCCAGTTCTGGGTGGCTTTGAGCATCTGTGCTTACAGGGACTCAAACAAAAATACCTTAGATTTTTGTGGATTCTGTGTAAAAATATGTTTTACACGCCTTCTGGGGTGCCAAATGAAGTAACTGATCAATTTAGTCTAGTGCTGTTATTATCAGTTACGTATTCCTTTGTTTAGTCCCTATAGTTTAGCTATCAATCAATATGCTAAGCACATGCTATTGGTAATATCAGAATTACTACCACCCTTGGCTATGAAATCAATACACGGTCTAAGGTCAATTAAATCTTATTTATTTCCCAAGGGAATAATACAGCGTGCATAAGGTATTAATAGAAGTTACAATAATACATAGCATACAATCACAGTGCAATCTAAGCCTTATACTTATCGATCCTCGTGACTGGGTCTTCTGATGGAATAAAGAGGCAGAGCTCAGGTCACAACCCTTTTTGTCAAACATACTTCAGCCATACCACACCCCATAGCCCATCCTACTCTTTCCCATAGACCAATCAGCGTCTCTGGGGCGTCTCCTCCCCCAGGCTACCAGTCCTGCCATACTTGGCCTCTGGGGGCAGTGTTTGCCCATAATTGCAACTGCTCCGACTGGATTGCTATCTCGTGGCCTGATCTCGGACGCCCCACCAACTGTCCCTCTGTTCTTGCAGACAAGCCGGCGCCATATCCTCTTTGAAGTTCCGTACATTCCAGGTGGGCTGAATAGAAACTCATTCTGCTATTCAAGTTGTGTCACATTCCTTGTTTTTAAACGTGTGAAACTGCCTGGCAACCATATGGCTGGGTTCGGCTGTACAAACAGCTGTGTAAATGTATAATAATAATTCCTGTCTGATTCCAACAGGTTTCACCAATTGTGTATTGTACATTTATTTGCATCAAGTTTGTTTAATTGATCCTTGAGGGAATGTACTGCATATGCTTTAAAAGTCCCCCAAAGACAGTTGGAGAGGAGGAAAAGAAGTTTGATAGAGTTCCAGCGCATTTGAGGAAGGAAGGGAATGTGTCCCTGAAATACGTCAGCTTGCCGACCTTGCTACAGTTTGGTTACTCGTTACCACACTGGTTGAACATCGGATTTGTTGCAAATTGTTACTTGCAAATTTATCTGCTTTGGGAATACAAATATTTTCTTGGAGAATTATGACACCTGTCCATTAGCTGGACCTGGTGGTTTGGATGTCCTCTGTTTGGATGTCATGTTGCCATTTCCAGTTGCCCCTTTTGCAACAATTACTGCACCTCGCTATTTGTCGCCCTTCAAATGCCATGTAAGTTTACTTTACTTAATAAATACTCTGTGGAACAAAAAAACTGTGCTGACACACAATGCAAAGGCATGCTCTACTTTTCTTAATAAATACTTAATGGAACAAGAGAACAACAACTGTGCTGACACACATTGCAAAGGCATGTTCTATGTTAAGACAAAGATAGGCCCAGAGTAAAGATGACTCCCACCTCTTTTCCAAACAGCATTTGGGTGTCAAAGAAAGGTAACTGAATCATCAGCATGCGTAAAATTGAACTTGTCTCTTGGCAAACCTAGTGATGAGATCATCACACCCTTCCAGATCCCCCCATGGTCATGGGCATGCTAAGGAAGAATATTTATTCTTGTTTAAATATAATTTGTTTTACATGGAAGAAAATATAGCAATGGGAAGAAAGTAACGGTGGTGGCACTTGGTTAGAGCTAAGGCCTTCCTTGAAAGTTCATATCTTCATTGATCTTCAGCAAGAATCCTATCTGTATTAGACTGTATAGTACTTACTAAGGATGAGCTCAGGCGTGTTCGCAAACCGCATGTGCAGAGCCTGCCAGAAAGTCTGCTCTGTGGAGCGCTAATCACAAGCAGTTAGACATTGTCTCGATGTGCGCCTGCAGAGTATAGTGAGTATTTTGGGTTATCCCCAAAACAGAAATAGTGGTGATATCTTCCAATAGGGACACTAGTTTTGGTGACAATCAGGGATTCCCTCACTTTACAGAGATTTACCCCCACGGCTACGGGACAGAAAGTTAATGGAAATCTCGCCAATGGGACACAGATGGCAGAAATAAACCTTACAGGGGTAGATTACATAACCCTTCCTTACTCCAAAAAAAAAAAAGTTTTGCCTTTAGATTTATTTTGATTTACCAATATGCCCACTAAGCAGATGGCATTGACAACAATATGTCTGTTTTTATGTAGATAGATGAAGAAACAGCAGTGACCATGTGATTCTGAAGCACTCTGCCTAACCTGACAGCAATGCGCTTTACAAATGTGCATTTTGCTCTCCACTGGCTTTGGGAGTTTGTAGTCAGTGGGGACCAATAAAAAACAAATACAGTTGTTTTTTAAAAAAAATGGGAAGAAAGTCTGATTATGTGACCTGTCAACATCATGACCAGTTTCTGTCTATTATTATTATTATTATTATACACGATCTATATAGAGAACTCCGTGTTACATGGTACACCTATATTTAGGATGAAACATGTACCATGGTTCCAAGCGGATCTACCCACCCCCAAGATAGATTCCCCGTGGACAACATGCTGGAGTTTTCTACTACAGCAGCTGTCAGATTTGAAATCAGTGTGGGTGTGTGGGGGCTCCACCTGCACAGCCATGTCATTCATTCAAAGAGATCTGTGGATAAATAAACTTCTAGTTCTCAAAGGAATACAAGTATGATGATTACTGCACTCATAGTCCATTATACCTCCTTCAGCTCTCTAACTAAAAGCCCGTACCTTGGTACAGACAGGGAGCTGGAGGAAGAGGCTGTAGGAGTCCGGCATTGCACTTGTGATGCAGTGATGACAGCTGTAATGCTTTGCAAGCACATTTTCTTTCTGCAAATATATGTTCATGTATTATTATTATTATTATTTATTTTTTGCAAGAGGTAGCTCTAGCATTTTAGGCAGGCCTGACAAAGTCGGGCAACAAAAATCACTCATACAATGAAAAAATGCTTAAGCAGATGTATGTAAAGGCACCTCTCTTTGTCCTTTTTTGCTATTATGATTTTGCTATGATTTTAATAATGAAACAAAATCACAAAAATGTTGAATTATTTAAACAAGTTATTTAAACGAGTGCCTAATGGAAGGCTATTATATCGTTCACCTGTCACTAATAAAACTCACTGAAGTGAACACAACCAAAGCGCAGGCCTGCTCATACCCTCAGAGGATTTTCAGTGATGTGTATTTAAAAAGAAAAATAAGAAAAATGCGGTAATGCAAAAATATAAGAGATATCACATCAGCAGTTTCATATGCAGTTGATTTGCATTTACTGACTTGCCACAGAACTAAAAGTCCTAAAGCAGCTAGAGACTTACTGCATATGCAAATCTTTTTCTTGCAGTCTGATAACTTTTGCTAACATTGGAGATCTCCATTTCCTTCTTACTCTTTTAAGGTATTTGTCAGCCTATCATCTGGAGTGGTAAGAGTAATGAATTGTTTTAGTTTAACTAATATTCAGATCCTTTAAGGCGACATTTATTTCCTTTTTTGGGGAAGCCACCACTGAAATATACTGGTAATTAAACTCATTTAGTGCCTTATCTGCATTCAATTAGCCTCGGAACCTGTGTAATTCATATGTGCTGGGGTTTAAAGGAATGAGGTGGCAACTTTACCCCCCCCCCCTCCTCCACCAACTATAGTCCCCCCTCAGAACAGACCCCCTTACCTCAGTACAGACCCCCCTTACTAAGTACAGACCCTTGTTCCGTAGTATAGATCCCCCTTCCTCAGTATAGACCCCTCTCCCTTAGTATAGACCCCCTTTCCTCAGTATAGACCCCCCCTTCCTCAGTATAGACCCCCTTCGCTCTGTATAGACCCTCTACCCTCTTTCCACTAAGTATAGACCCCCCCTTCCACAGTATAGACCCCTCTCCCTCAGTACAGACCCCCCCCTTCCTCAGTATAGACCGCCCCCACTAAGTATAGACCTCCTCCCTCAGTACAAACCCCCCTCCATCAGTATAGACCTCCCCCTCAGTACAGACCCTACCCCTCAGTACAGACCCCCCTCAGTGCAGACCCCCCTTTCCTCAGTGCAGATCCCTCTTCCATCAGTATAGAGACCCCTCTCAGTGCAGACCCCCCTCCATCAGTGCAGACCCCCTCCATCATTATACATACCCCTCAGTGCACACCCCCTCCATCATTAGAGACCCCCCTCCCTTCAGTGCAGACCCCTCTTCCATCAGTATAGACCCCCTCTCAGTACAGACTCCCCTCCATCAGTGAAGACCCCCTCCATCAGTATAGACCCCCTCCATCAGTACAGACCCCCACCTCCATAAGTACAGACCCCCTCTCCCCTCAGTGCAGACCCCCCTTCCATTAGTATAGTATACACCCACCTCCATCAGTATAGCCCCCCTCAGTGCAGACCCCCCTCCATCAGTATAGACCCCCTTAAGTGCAAACCTCCCTCCATCAGTATAGCCCTCAGTGCAGACCCACCTCCATCAGTATAGCCCCCCCCCCCTCAGTGCAGACCCCCTCCATTAGTACAGACCCCCTCTCCCCTCAGTGCAGACCCTTCCTCAATACTGGCCTCCCTATATCAGTAGACCCCCCTCTCCACTTGTTCTAGTACAGGAGGGAGGTTGGATATGTGCTTGGGGTGCTATGGGAGGGAAGAGGGCTTGTGCTCTTGTGGAGGGGTTGAATTTAAAATCCAACTCCCACTTCTAGCCTAGGATCTTCCTCTCCCTCCCGTAGAGCCCCCCAGCACATGTCCTCTTAATCCCCCTCCCCAATCACTCCTCCATCTTTTTTTAACTGGTGACTGCCCCCCTCCTCTGTCCTCTCACAAGGTACATACTTCAGATGAGCGTGGTACATGCACAGCTGTGTCCCTCCTCCAGTGTAGATGCAAACAGCCAGAATCGGGAAGCGGCTTTGGTCCACTGTGCGTCTGAGACAGGGAGAGACACAGATCAGTATTCTGGTGTGCGCCCCAGACCCAGTGTACAAAATCACGTACAAGTAGATGATTCCGCGCAGAAGGGCCGCCCTGCCACAGTATATCTGCATGGGACAGTCCTTAAGGGGTTAGACTTGAAGCAAAGCCCCTCAACAAAAATTTCCAGGAGTTAGGGCTCATTTACACTTGCAGTTGGAAGGCATAAAAACAGGTTGTTGACCTGCATATTTACTACCCCCCACCACCACCCTTAAAGTGCAAAGGCAGTTGAATGTGGTTGCAAACATGCCATTTCAAAAATTATCCTTCCCCTTCCCATTGCGTTTGATGGTCAGTTCTGCCCTGCAAATGAATGCGGCACCTCAGCAACCACCCTGCAACTGTGTGCAATGCACCTGGTTGTGGCACAGTGGTGCAGAATTTACACAGTTAAAACAAGCGATGAGAAGACTACATATCGCCTTCTTGCTGCCTGCTGCAAAGTTTGCCACTTATGTAAACATACCATCTCATAAAATTAGAATATCATAAAAACTTTAATTTATTTCAGTAATTCAATTCAAAAAATGAATATATTTTATAAAATAAAAATATAAAATATATTTGATATAGATGCGTTACACATAGAGTGATATATTTCAAGCATTTGCACTGACTTTGGACTTGATAAAACACAGTGGACCAACACCAGCAGATGACATGGCTCCCCAAATCATCACTGACTGTGAAAAATGTTACATTTCATTTGGCAATCCAGGTCCCAGAGTCTGGAGGAAGAGTGGAGAGGCACAGAATCCAAGTTGCATGAGGTCCAGTGTGAAGTTTCCACAGTTTGTGATGATTTGGGGAGTCATGTCATGTGCTGGTGTTGGTCTACTGTGCTCTATCAAGTCCAAAATCAGCACAGCCCTCTACCAGAAAATTCTAGAGCACTTCATGCTTCCCTCTCCTGACCAGCTTTATGGAGATGCAAATTTAATTTTCCATCAGGACTTGGCACCAGCCCACACTGCCAAAAGTACCAATACTTGGTTTAATCATCATGGTATCACTGTGCTTGATTGGCCAGCAAACTCACCTGCCCTAAACCCCATAGAGAATCTGTAGGGTATTGTCAAGAGAAAGATGAGAGACACCAGACTTAACAATGCAGATGAGCTGAAGGTCACTATCAAAGCAACCTGGGCTTCCATAACACCTCAGCAGTGCTAGAGGCTGATTGCCTCCATGCAACGCTGCATTGATGCAGTAATTTATGCAAAAGGAGCCCTGACCAAGTACTGAGTACATACTATACTGCACATGGGCATACTTGTCAGTAAACCAACATTTCTGTATTACAAATAATTTTTTTATTGGTCTTATATAATATTCTAATTTTCTGAGATACTGAATTTTGGGTTTTTACTAGCCATAAGCCATAATCATCAAAATGAAAAGAAAGGAATGCTTTAAATATAGCACTCTGTGTATAAGGCATCTACTGTATATAAATCACTTTTTAAATTGAATTACTGAAATAAATTAACTTTCTGATGGTATTCTAATTTTATGAGATGCACCTGCATGTACAGTAAGTGGACATAGGCACCATTTTCATACTTTTGGCTCTGTATGCCACCAGAATAAAATAAAAAAATAAAACAATCCAAATGAATTTGAAGTGCAGACTTTCAGCTTTAATTCAAGGGGTTGAACATGAATATCAAGTACAAATTTTAGGAACTGCAACCATTTTTATACACAGTCCCCCCATTTTTCAGGGGCTCAAATGTAATGGGGCAAATTAATATAATCATACATAATAAATAATAAAAATTTTAATTTTTAATATTTTATTTAATATCCTTTACTGGCAATGATTGCCTGAAGTCTAGAACCTGTGGACATTACCAAAGACTGTGTTTCCTCCTTTCTGATGCTTTGGCAGGCTCTAACTGCAGCTGTCTTCAGTTGTTCTTTGTATGTGGGTCTTTCTGCCTTAAGTTTTGGCTTTAGCAAGTGAAATGCACGCTCAATTGGGTTGAGAACAGATGAATTACTCGGCCATTGCAGAATATTCCACTTCTTTTCCTCCAAAAGCTCCTGGGTTGCTTTTGCGTTGTGTTTTGGTGTATTGTCCATCTGTACAGTGAAGCGCCGTCCAATCAAATTTGCTGCATTTGGCTGAATCTGGGCTGACAGTATATCTCTAAACACTGTAGAATTCATCCGTCTACTTCTGTCTTCTGTCACATCATCAATAGGGATGAGCCGAACACCCCCCGTTTCGGTTCGCACCACAACTTTCGAACGGACCCCAAATTCGTACGAACTTTAGAACCCCATTGAAGTCTATGGGACTCGAACGTTCGAAATTAAAAGTGCTAATTTTAACGGCTAATATGCAAGATGCTGTCCTAAAAAGGGTTTGGGGACCTGGCTCCTGCCCCAGGGGACATGGGTCAATGCCTAAAATGTTTTTAAAAATGGCCGTTTTGGCGGGAGCACTGATTTTAATGACGATTAAAGTGAAAAGAAAGTGAAATATTCCTTTAAATATCGTGCCTGGGGGGTGTCTGTAGTATGCCTGTGAAGTGCCACATGTTTCCCGTGTTTAGAACAGTCTCTGCACAAAATGACATTTAACGGAAATAACATCATTTAAAACTGCTTGCGGTTTTAATGTTATATCTGGTTCCTGCAATATGGTTGAAAATCATTGAGAAAAATGGCATGGGTAGCCCTCCCTGCCCATTACCAGCCCCTTTGGGTCTTGTACGCATATTAAGGGGAACCCCGTACCCATATTAAAAAAAGGAAATGCGTGTGGCCCCCAGGCCCTATATACTCAGAACAGCAGTATACAGGCGGTGCAAACAAGACAGGGACTGTGTAGGTTTGTTGTGTTAAGTTGAATCTGTTTGTAATTTTCAACTGGTACATTTTTAAAGTGTAGCTCCAGTCAAAAAAACTATTTTTAAGCTTTTTGGAAAACATAGGGAAGGGTTATCACCCCTGTATAATTTGTTTTGTCGTCCATCTTTTTTCATCTCACTTGCTGTTGTCTCCTTCCGTTTGCAAGTAGTAGATGTTTGTAAATTGGATGTTTGAAAGTAGGGGCCTGCCCTATATGCTCTGCAGAAATGGCGGAACAAGGTGTTGGTTTTGCCACAACATTGTAAGCCCTCAAAGTGACTCTTGGTGGGTGCTGGAGCGCCCTGCTGTGAACGATTATATCAAGAATTGTAATTACATGCCATTGTTGAACAGTGGTAGAAAAATGTACCTTTGGTGGTTGTGGTGCTGGTGCCACAACACTATAAGTCCTCACAGTTACTCTGGGTGGGCACAGGAACGGGCCCTCCTGTGAAATAATATATCAAGAATTGCAATTACATGTCCCTGTTAAACAGAGGCAGAAAAATTGGGCCTTAGGCACTGGTGCTGGTGCCACGACACTGCAACCTCTCCTATATACTCTAGTTTTAGTGCAGGAATTAGCCCTGCTGCAAAGCATTGCATCAAAAATTGTAATTAAACGCCCCTGTTAAACAGGGGCAGAAAAATTGGGCCTTATGCACTGGTGCTGGTGCCACGACACTGCAACCTCTCCCATATACTCTAGTTTTAGTGCAGGAATTAGCCCTGCTGCAAAGCATTGCATCAAAAATTGTAATTAAACGCCCCTGTTAAACAGGGGCAGAAAAATTGGGCCTTAGGCACTGGTGCTGGTGCCACGACACTGCAACCTCTCCCATATACTCTAGTTTTAGTGCAGGAATTAGCCCTGCTGCAAAGCATTGCATCAAAAATTGTAATTAAACGCCCCTGTTAAACAGGGGCAGAAAAATTGGGCCTTATGCACTGGTGCTGGTGCCACCACACTGCAACCTTTCCCATATACTCTAGTTGTAGTGCAGCAATTAGCCCTGCTGCAAAGCATTGCATCAAAAATTGTAATTAAACGCCCCTGTTAAACAGGGGCAGAAAAATTGGGCTGATGGCATCACCCAGAACCAGAAATGTTCTTCCAACATATCAGCGGAGGAGGAAGAGGATAGACAATCAACATAACAGGACAGTCACTCATCATCAGCATAGGCAGCCTTGAAGGGATGTGATATTTCCAAAAAAATTATTCGGTTACATCAGCTTCAGGTGCTTGGTAGCTGTGGGTGATCCAAGACTGATTCATCTTGATGAAGGTCAGTCGATCAACTGATTCGGTGGACAGGCGCACCCTGTGATCGGTAACAAAGCCACCAGCAGCACTGAAGGTGCGTTCCGAAAGAACGCTGGATGCAGGACAGGCCAGTAGCTCAATTGCATACTGTGCAAGCTCTGGCCAGTGATCCATCCTCAAGACCCAGTAAGCCAGAGGATTTTCGGTGGGAAAGGTGTCCAAGTCTGACCTTGCCCCTAGGTATTCCTGCACCATGTAAATCAGACGCTGGCGATGGTTGCTGGAACTGATCATACCTTGGGGCTGCGGACTAAAAAATTGTCTGACGGCCACCTTCTCCACCGCTCCTTCTGACCGATGCCTCAGCAACACGTTGTCCAGGACCAGGAGTTTGTAACCTCCCAGTCTCTGGGAATGCGTTGCACAGACCTTTCTGCAAGGCCTCCCGGAGATGTCTCATCCTCTGCTCCCTCTGCGATGGCAAGATAAGGTCGGCAACCTTACCCTTGTACCGTGGATCAAGGAGAGTGGCCAGCCAGTAATGGTCCCTCTCCTTGATCCAAAGAATACGAGGATCCTTCCGCAGGCTTTGCAGGATCAGGGAGGCCATGCAGCATAGGTAAGCTGAGGCATTCGGTCAGGAGTCCTCTGGGTCACTAAGGACAACATGATCCGCAGCTACCTCCTCCCAGCCACGTACAAGTCCACGGGTTTCTTGGGACTGTAAATCATCCCTACAAGACTGCTGCTGCTGCTGATGCTGAGTGCCAGCCTCCATCTCCATGCTGACACAATCATCTTCCTCCTCCTCCTCATCCTCTTCCTGTGTGATGGGTGGCACAGCAGGAACACTGTCTGGATAAAGGGGCCTTGAGAGGCAAGGAAGTCTTCCTCTTCCTGCCTCTGTTCTGCCTCAAGTGCCCTGTCCATTATTTCATGCAGCGTATGCTCCAAGAGGTGGACAAGAGGTACAGTGTCACTGATGCATGCACTGTCACTGCTCACCATCCTTGTGGCCTCCTCAAACTGTGACAGGACAGTGCATGCATCCCTGATCATGCCCCACTGGCGTGGTGAGAAAAAAACGAGCTCCCCTGACCCTGTCCTGGTGCCGTAGTCGCACAGGTACTCATTGATGGCCCTCTGCTGCATGTGCAGCCGCTGCAGCATGGCCACCGTTGAGTTCCACCTGGTGGGCATGTCACATATAAGGCGGTTCTTGGGCAAGTTCAACTCCTTTTGGAGCTCAGCCAGCCGAGCACAGACATTAAATGATCAGCGGAAATGCACACAGACTTTCCTGGCCTGCTTCAGGACATCCTGTAAGCCCGGGTACCTGCACCACCAGGTTAAGGACGTGAGCTACACAGGGCACATGGGTCAGTTGTCCCTGTCGGAGGGCGGAGAGGAGGTTGGTGCCATTGTCGCAATCCACCATTCCTGGCATAAGCTGGCTTGGCGTCAACCACCTCTCGGCCTGCCCCTGCAGAGCTAACAAAACATCTGCCCCAGTGTGGCTCCTGTCCCCCAAACAAACCAGCGCAAGCACGGCATGGCATCGGTTTGCCTGCGTACTTGCGTAGCCCCTGGAACGCCTACGGAGCACCGCTGGTTCTGAGGACAGAGCACTGGAAGAGGCCATGGAGGAAGAAGAAGAGGAGGGGGTGGAGGAGAGAGGTGTGTCACAACCAATAGTAGCATTTTGGAGGCATGGTGGCGGAACAACCTCCAACACTACTGCACCTTGTCCTGCATCCTTCCCAGCTGCCAGAAGAGTGACCCAATGGGCCTCGAAAGACAGGTAACGTCCCTGTCCATGCCTGCTGGACCATGAGTCAGCGGTAATATGCACCTTACCGCTGACCGCCCTGTCCAGCGAGGCAAGGACATTGCCTTCCACATGCCGGTAGAGAGCCGGAATCGCCTTCCGTGAGAAAAAGTGGCGTTTGGGGACCTGCCACTGAGGAACCGCACATTGTACAAACTCACGGAAGGGGGCCGAGTCTACCAACTGAAAAGGCAGCAGTTGAAGTGCTAGCAATTTAGCCAAGCTAGCATTCAACCGCTGGGCATGTGGATGGCTGGGAGTGAACTTCTTTCGCCGGTCCAGCAGCTGGGGCAGGGACATTTGCCTGCTATAATCGGAAGTGGGTGTACTGCTAGCAGAGTGCCCGGAAGCACTTGGCCGTGACACACCTAATTCTACACCTTCATTCCTCTCAGAGCAGGTTTCAGAGAGGACTGAAGGTCTAGTGGGGTTGGAGATCCCAGCTGATGAGGAGCAAGGAGAGGTCTGCTTTGTTCTTTGGTGTGGGTCTTTTAGGTACGCTTGCCAATGAGCTGCATGGCAGGTCAACATATGTCTGGTCAAGCATGTGGTGCCCAAGCGGCTGATGTTTTGGCCACGCGAGATACGCTTGAAACATAAGTTGCAAATAGCAGCGGTGCGATCTGATGCACTCGTCTCAAAAAAGGCCCACACCAAAGAACTTTTAGAATAACGTGCAGAGGCAGCGCCCTGCACAGGCGGAGCTCTGCGGTGTGATTCAGTCAGTGTGCTGCCCCTAAGCTGGCCCCTGGAGGGCATCCTGCCTCGTTGGACATGTGCCTCCTTCTCCTCTCTCCTACCAGGCACCCACGTGGAGTCAGTGCCATCATCATCCCCTCCCTCTTCATCGCTGTAGCAAACCTGGCAGTATGCTGCAGCTTGTGGAACATGACTGCCAGATTGCTGTCCTTCTTGAGCATCCCCTCTCTCTGCATTCCCGCTACTGCCTTCCTCTAGCTGAGTATCATCATCAGAGCCTACAAAACACTGGGCATCCTCCTGGAGCATGTACCCAACACTGTGCTCAAAGAGTTCAGGAGACTCCTCAGGAGGACGTGGTGGGTCTAGGGAAGGAGTCATTGATGATGACATTGAGAGGAGGGAAGAAAATGCGTTAGCAGCTGCTTTGCTAGTACCCTGAGACTGGGTGAGAGAGGATGAGGAGGATGAAGAGGGCTTGTCATCCACTCTACCAAGTCGTTGGCATGTTGCGGCTCAACATGTCCAGCTGCCGAAAAGAAGGACAAGCGTGTCCCATGGCCACGTGCTGATGATGACGATGCACCGCGTCCACAACCAGCACTGTTGTCTCTAGACACAGAGCCTGCTTGCCCTCTTTTATCGTCTCGCGCCTGTCTGCCTCTCCTTGCTGGCCTTCCAGACATGGTAATTGCCTGAAGGGAGTTGGGAAAAACAGCAATTGGGTAGTGTATATTGTGCTGGAGGCACACACAATTTCCACTAACTCCTGCAGATGGCAGATGGCTTAAATAGAGAAGAGCTATGTAGGTGGATATAGCGGTGTATACTGGGTTCAGAGCACGCAGACAGCACGCACAAGCTCCTACCGCTGACTGCAAGCTCTATTTAAAACGAGCAAGATAGTTTGCTATATAGGTGGATATAGCGGTGTATACTGAGTTCAGAGCACGCAGACAGCACGCACAAGCTCCTACCTCTGACTGCAAGCTCTATTTAAAACGAGCAAGATAGTTTGCTATATAGGTGGATATAGCGGTGTATACTGGGTTCAGAGCACGCAGACAGCACGCACAAGCTCCTAACACTGACTGCAAGCTCTATTATAAAAGATAGATATATCGCTAGCTATATAGGTGAATATAGCGGTGTATTCTGTGGTCAGGGCACGCAGACAACAACCACTACAGAAGAGCAAGAACGAAAAATCGGCCGATAATGATCGGTGTATACTGTGTTGAAGGTACACAGAACACCCACTAACTGCTACAGACGCCAACACACTACACAAGGCCGCCGCGCTGGCGGCCTTATATAGTGTGGGGCTTGTACTACACAGCGTGAGCTATGATTGGCCACAGGCATCCTGCCTGTGGCCAATCATGGCTCTCCTCGCTGCCGGCGCTGTGATTGGCCAAGCATGCGGGGTCACAGTGCATGCTTGGCCAATCATGAGCCAGCAATGCACTGCGCCATCGCAGTGCATTGTGGGCCGTGAGCGCCACACGAATTTGGCGCGAACGGCCCATAACGTTCGGAATTCGCCGAACGGGCGAACAGCCGATGTTCGAGGCGAACATATGTTCGACTCGAACACGAAGCTCATCCCTAATCATCAATAAACACCAATGACCCAGTGCCACTGGAAGCCATGCATGCCCATGCCATCACACTGCCACCACCATGTTTTACAGATGACGTTGTGTGCTTTGGATCATGCCTTCTCCACACTTTTTGTTTTACCATCATTCTGGTACAGATTAATCTTAGTTTCATCCGTCCAAAGAATGCTTTTCCAGAACTGATTTCGTTTTTATCGATGCTTTTCGGCAAAGTCTAGTCTGGCTTTTCTATTCTTCAGGCTTATGATGGTTTGCACCTTGTGGTGAACCCTCTGTATTTGCTCTCATGAAGTCTTCTCTTGATTGTAGACTTTGACAATAATACGCCCACCTCCTGGAGAGTGTCCTTCACTTGTCTGAATGTTGTGAATGGGTTTTTCTTTACCATAGATAGGATCCTGCGATCATCCACCACTGTTGTCATCCAGGCCTTTTTAGGTTGCTGAGCTCACCAGTGCATTCTTCTTTCCTCAGAATGTACCAAACAATTGATTTGGCCATTCCTAGAGTTGCTGCTATCTCTCTGATGAATTTGTTTAGTTTTTGAAGCCTTACAATGGCCTGTTTCACTTGCATGGACAGCTTCTTTAAACGCATGATGTAGGTTCACAGTAATAGATTCCAAATGCTAATAACACACTTAGAATCAACTCCAGACCTTTTACCTGATTAATTGAAGTAATGAAGGAGCAGCCCACACCTGGCCATGAAACAGCGTTTAAATTCAATTGTCCAATTACTTTTGGTCCATTAAAAAAAGGGCACAAGCGCACACACACACACGCAAACATTTATAAATATATGTAAAAAAAAAATGTAAACTGTATTAAAACATTTTTTAATAAATTGGCACTTGTCAACGCACTTTCATTTTTTTAACTTATCAGAAATGCAGTAAGGATAGGCAGGCAGTGAGTAGTGTGTGGTGAGGACAGCCAGTCAGTGGTAGTATGTAAAGAGAGGGCTGGGAGAAGTTCTCTAGTTCTTTATGTGCAGTGTAAGGCTTGAAGCAGCACAGATGGAGCATAGAGTGAATTCCTGCAGTGAAAAAGTAAAGGTAGACCTCCCCGTTCAGCCACTTACCCCATTACTGGGAGTAGAAGACTCCCAGGCTGCCATCTCTGCTTTGCCCCCTTCTCACCCAGAGCAGCCACATGTGAGTTTCTAGGAGGGAGAGTTCAGCCACACCCCTGCCTTTCCCACCACCTCCTCAGCTCTGGGAGATATTGGGCAGCTGAGAGTCCTTGCTAGACCACTAGAGGAACACTGCAGCCAGGGTAGAAAGTCAAAGGCTGACCTTGCCGACTTGGTGATAGAGATGGTTGCAAAGATGGGGGTAAACCAAACCACCCCCCTGTATTATGGCGTGCCCAGGCACATCCGGCACACCACATATGCATGCCTATGTTTAGTAGTTAATTTAATAAAATGTGTATCTTCCATTGAGAGTAAAGCTTTCCTGCCTCAAGTTAAATTACCTTAAATTAGCCCCTTAGGGATCAGTGCCCGTTTCTCAATCTGTCATGGTATCTTTTTCGTAAATATGAACACGTATTTATAAAATATTCATTAGCACTTGGTAAATCAAGATATAGAAACTATAATATAGTTTCTATATCACATCAAATGCTTGTCGTGTAACAATGTTTCCACTGAGTGGCATCTTGTGTGGTTATATTTAATTACTGTAAACCTCCAGACCGCAGAGTCAGCTAACTGTATGCCTGAGGTGTCAAGGTGATTAGCTTTTATTCCAACAAATGTCAAAACTTAACAACTAATTATGGGATTTCTAAAGTCTTCAGGGAACAGGCTGTTTCTTCTATAGTTCTAACACAACTGTCACTGGTTTGTCATGACATTGGCCTTTTAGAGTCTCTTGGGAAAAATTCCCCTTTAATTCCCCTATATCGAGGATGGATTATGTTCCTGTCCCTGCCTAATAAAGATGCAGGTTCTTCAGTTTAGCGTCTGTAAAGCAAAAACACATCCAGAGATGGCTACATACAAAAAAGTATGTAAGTAAGAAAGTTTAATCGCATACAGTAGGAACAAATTTGAAAAATGGAGTCTGGGTTCACACCTATGCCCACGTGTTCATGCGTATGTTGCGAGAAACGTAGGCAAAAAAGCCCTTAACCCTTTTGTTAAAATTGCACTGCACCAAGCCGCACTCGAGTGCTGATGCATAGGGTGCCATTGCTAAAGAGCAGCGTGTTTCTGTGTATACTGGGAAAGTGCGCAACTTTGTGCCTGTACACGCCCTGCAAGATGTGTCACGCCTTAAAGTGTAAGTATGTTTTTTAGCTCTGGAAAGAGTAGGGAAGGGTTAGATCTCCTGTTTTTATTGCTGTCTGTGTCATCATTGAGGAGATTCAGTACACTATTTGTACTCGTGACTATGGTCACCAAGAAGGAAAGTGAATGGCAATCCAACATTTTAGACATGTCCCCCAGAACAAGAGGTAGGGAAAAAAATCTTCCAATAATGATACCTCTTCCCTGGACATTGTCTAGGAGGGGAATTTTGCTCACTTTGAGAGATTTCCTTTAACTTCCTGTTGTGTCTGTGGGAGAGAAAGTGAAGAAAAATGTCCCTGTTGTTCAGAGAAAGCTAAATAATAGCCTAAAAATATTCCTACTCTCTCCAAAACTACAAAAAAAGTTGTGGCTATACATATACTTTAAATCATGGTAGGCAACCCTTGAGAGGTGGCGATCTACCTGAACAACATGGAAGAGATCAAAAATCACTGGAGTGTGGGGACACCTTTTTATTTGTTTTATTTTTAACTGCTTCCCACCCGGCCTACAGAAGAATGATCTCTTATGACATCCTCCCAGTCACCCTAGGGGCTTCACTGTGGCGTGCCTGTACCATGTGATCCCTATGACCAATCAAAGCAATCAAATGACGGTTGTACACAATGACTAGCTTTCATTCTTAGCCATCCATTGTATACTATTGTTTTGATCTCAGTGATTGGTCACAGTGATCACATGGTACAGACAGGGCCAATCACATGCATATGTACCATGTGATAGCTGTGGCCAATCACAGCTTCACAATAGTACACAATGAATGAATGGATGCCATTCATAAAAATGATTGCTTATAACAGTGATTGTCACTGTCACAATCAAACACAGTGTTAAAAAAAAATTCTGATCACTTCCCCAGAGTAGTACAATTCCACTATGGTAAAAAAAAAATTAAAAAAAAAGAAAAAGTTTAAAGAATCAAAAATTATTATTCTTTTTTTTTTTTACATACTGTCACAAGTCAGGTTCCCTGATCACTGCCACACCAGTCATATGGGGACTTAGTACTGCTCTGGTGACAGTATGTAAAATAAAAAATTGTAAAAAAAAAAAATTTTTATTACATTTCTTAATTTTCCCAAAAATGATGACAGAAAATTACAACTTAAAAAAAACTCACCATACCTCTTACTAAATACGTTGGACTGTCTATTTTCCAAAAAGGGGTAATGGGGGGGGGGGGGGGTTATACTGTTCTGGCATTTTAGGGCCTTAAGAAATGAGATCAGCCTGGTGTTTTTTTTTTGGGGGGGGGGGGCGGCAATTAATCGTCCTGGCAAACAGAGAGTGAGCAGGGTCTACACAGATCCCGCTCCTGTCACTGAGCTGCAGTGAGGGGAAGGGGGCAGCCAACAGCCATACACAGACAAGAGGAGAGCTGGCTTCCATCTCTGCAGCCCACTCTCTCTCATACCAGCAGCACAGTGATGGTTGGAGGGGTGACAGCCGGTGCACACTTATCCCATCCACAATTGCTTCCCCTCCTTCTTCGCGGACTATTGAGAGCAGGAAGGTGGACAGAGCCAAACTGCGGTACACCATCTTCCTTCTTCCTGCTCAGGTTGCTCTGAGACTGCACAGTCATTGGCTGCCGCCAGGTAACCCCCTCCCATGCCTCCTCCTCCACTCCAACCACCGCTGCATACATCGCAAAACTGGGTGGGCTCCGAGCACAATGCTTTGCGCCCTGAGATCACCATTTTTGAAGCCTATTAGAGCCTCTGGCGTCCCTGCATGTAGATTAGGGGTCTAGGCGTGTGGATAGAGGGGGGCCCCCATGAACCCCTAATGGATAGACGTCCACTGATCGGCCATCAGGATCGATCAATTTTCAAATATATATATACATAGTTTGTAGACTCATAATATACACTGATTTGGGTTATTTTTACTAAAGAAATGTAACAGAATACATTTTGGCCTAAATTTATGAAGAAAGCGTATTTATTTACAAAATGTTATAACAGAAACATAGAAAAATTTGTTTTTATCCAAATTTTTGGACTTTTTTCATTCATGTAGCAAATAAAATAAAAACCCAGTGGTGATTAAATACTACCAAAACAAAGTTCACCTTCTTTGCACTGCAATGCGTTATGTAGATAGCAAGAGGTTAATTGTACACAGACAACTGGTTTATTTAGGGGTTAGACAAGAAAAGTCATGAGTACTAATTCAAACTGATTTTTAGTTTAAAAACCTATCTACTATAAGGACTTTTTCCACTTTATGGACAAACTTGCTTAAATCAGTGGCCTAAAATCCCAACAAAATCCACTTTAAAGCGGAGTTCCACCCAAAAATTGAACTTCGGCTTTAAGTGAAGGTGACCCCCTGACATGCCACATTTGGCATGTCCTTTTTTGGAGGGGGGGGGGGGGGGGCAGCGAAAACCCTCTTTATAGAGGGTTCCAGCTCCCGCTTCCTCCCAGGGAACACCGGCATAGGAAGTCAGTTCACCCCTCCCTCTCCGCAATCATCAGGGACACGTCACAGGTCCCAGATGATTGCCCGGCCAGTCGCAGCGCACAGCGCATAGCGTGGCTCGCTCAGTGCGTGCCTGGCTGTGAAGCAGTGAAAGAAGGAGGAGACGAGCGGGGTCTCTCTCTCTTCTACCAAATTACATTGTTTTGTCTACTTCCATTTCATTAAATTTACAGGCCATTATTTATCATACAGCAAAATGACAAATCTAGTAATAATAACCAGAAGAAATACAAATTCAAACGTCTTTTTTTAAACCAGAAAGCAATTCACTGAGAACTGGGAAGTCTAAATATGTGCAAGTAAGCTTGCAAGGAATTATAATATAAATTTAATTTGAAAATATTAAAGTGGAATATAGCAGGCAATGGCGAGTAGTGAGTATCTCTGTAATGAGAATTTGATGGATCGCTGATTCCTGTAATTCTTTGGCCTGGTATACTACATCCAAATTGGTTTAAATAACATGGTACTGTAAATGATGAGAGGTGATGGGTTATTAGATAACACAGTGTGGCACAGCAGAAATGTGTGACACGGCATTACCTCCCCTTTGACCTTACGTTAGTGACGTAGCCCGTGCAGTGCACTCATAGGCACAAGCACCTGGAGCAGTTCCATCTGCGTGAATTAGTTAAAGAATATGTAAACCCAACATGTGATATTCCTGAATTGTGCCTGCTGTACCATGTTCTTGCATGAAGCAGTATTCTGTTCTCCTTGTATTGCTTCCTTTGTGCGAAATCCCTGGTGTTCCTGCCAGTCCCTCTGTTTCCACTTAAAAACCGACCACACTAAGCAGGAGAACGCGTGGTCAATTCTCTAGCTGTGCTGATGATCAAGCTTGTCCTGACTCCTGACATGCCCCCACTGCACAGGCATTCACTGGTAAGCTCAGTGGTTTCCTGTTTCTCCTCAGCCTTCTCACCAAGCTCTTATTGCACTGAGAACAGAGGGAATGTGATCACTTATAAAAAAAGGGGAAAAAAGGAATTTATTATGTTTTTATATCTATACACAATTGTTTTGCCTTTCATTTATTTTTTAAACTGAATGGGTTGCTCAAGGGTAACCCAACTTTCGTGGGAAAAAAAATCACCAAAAATATAGTGTTTACAATTAGAACTTATCTCTTATTCCCTGTACACACGGTTGGACTTTCCGACGGAAAATGTGCGATCGGATCGTGTTGTCAGAAATTCCAATCGTGTGTGGGCTCCATCAGATTTTTTCCGTCAGAATTTTCAACTCACAAAGCTTGAGAGCTGGATCTAAAATTTTCCGACAACAAAATCCGAACGTTTAAATTCTGATCGTGTGTAGACAATTCCGACGCACAAAGTGCCACACATGCTCAGAATAAATTGCGAGACGAAAGCTATTGGCTACTGGCCCATTTATAGTCCCGTTGTACGTGTTCTACCTCACCGCGTTCAGAACGATCGGATCTTCCAACAACTTTGTGTGACCGCGTGTATGCTAGACAAGTTTGGGCCTAAATCCGTCAGAAAAAATCCAACGGATTTTGTCGCCGGAAAAAATCCGATGGATTTTGTTGCCGGAAAGTCCAACCACGTGTACAGGGCAATATTGTAATTTAATGTTATTAAAAATTACCTTTTCTTTTCAATCTGCAGTGCTGTAAATTTCTGTAAATTGCAATATGGCTACCTGGAGGTGTTCTGTACACAAAATGTGTACAGAGAGAGCACCCCCCAGAAACATAATTTCCTGCTTGTATGATTGGCTCACTTATTTTCCCAGAAGTCTGTACTAAGATACAAGTCAGATATCAGGCATCCCCTGAAACAAAAATGTAATTTTTGGTGAGATACTACCAATAGGAAATCACGTCTAAAGGGACGCAGACCCTGCAGTTTTATTCATTAGAGCCCTGCCTGTACAGCTGCTGATTCCTAATTATGAAACCACTCCCTGCCGGTGCAGCAGCTGATTGATAATTATGAAACCACTCCCATTAGATTCACTTACCACATGGACACAGACAAACACACTGATTTATTCAGAATAACAAAAGGTAGGAATCTGCAATGAAGTTTGTTAAAATCCTTGTAATGTACATAGATCACCTAGAGGGGAATTATTTTTTTCTCAACAAAAGTGGAGTTACTCTTTAACCACTTCAGCCCCAGTAGAATTTACCTCCTTCCTGACCAGGCCATTTTTTGCGATATGGCACTGTGGCGCTTTAACTGACAATTGTGTGGTTACCCAAATAAAATGTTTGTCCTTTTATTCCCCACAAATAGAGCTTTCTTTTGTTGGTATTTGATCACCTCTCCGGTTTTTATTTTTTGCGCTATAAACCAAAGAAAAGTGACAATTTTGAAAAAAAACACTATATTTTTTACTTTTTGCTATAATAAATATCCCCCAAAAATATATTAAAAAAACAAATATCTTACTCGGTTTAGGCTGATGTATATTCTTCTACATATTTTTGGTAAGAAAAATCGCAATAAGCTTGTAGTGATTGGTTTTTGCAAAATTTATAGCATCTACAAAATAGGGGATAGATTTATAGCATTTTTAGTCTTAATTTTTGTTTACCAGTAGTAATGGCGATGATCTGCCATTTTTTATTTGAACTGCGACAATGCGGCGGACAGATCGAACACTTTTGACACTATTTTGGGATCATTGACATTTATACAGGGTTAACTGTGTTACCTAGGGAGTGATTATAACTGTGGGGGGATGATGACTGCCTTAGTATGAACAACAGATCGCTCTCCTCACCCCTGACAGCACGGAGGTCTGTCTGTTTACACTGACAGATCTCCGTTCTGTCTCTGTGTGGAGCGAGCGTGTGCGCCCCCTAGTGGTCAAAAGACGAGTCGACTTATATCTACGACGGTTCGCCCAGGGGAGCCAACCTGCCGCAGAATACATATGGCAGCTGGTCAGGAAGGAGTTAATTAGTATCAGTGTCAGTTAGTGTCAGTGTGTTTTAGATAAGATAAAAAAATAAAAAATAAAAATGCGCACTTTGGTTTTTAAACTGTACTACAGGTACATACAACAAATTACATACACATATTTGGTATTGCTGCGATTGTCAGGGGCAGTAGAATTCAAATTTGGAGCGTTCTTTGGATAAAGGGTATGGTAGTACCAAGAAATATTTTGGGCCAATATTCCTTTGATGATAAAAAAAATCAGGAGATATCCATTACCATTTGCCACCAAATGAAAGCCCAATTTGTCTTGAAAAAAAACAAGGATGCACAAAGTGATATGTACGGTTTTACTTACAGATGTCAATGTTGCAAAATTGTGCTTAGGCATTTAGATGTGTTTTACCCTTAGCCAAGAAGGCTGGCCTATAGCAGAATGACGGTGGGGCAGGGGTTCCATTATCCTGACTGGGCATCATATAATGTCCAACAGGAAAAGCCACTGGTGCGCACCCCGGGGGCGCATCCATGGCGATCGTTGGTGCGGTGTGTCGCTCTGACATACCGCATCTCTGATCTTGGTAAAGAACTTATGCGTAGACTCTTTATCATGTGCTCAACTGTGTCTAATCACAGCTGATCACATCATAACTAGGAAGTGCCAGTTTTTGGCTTTCCTTTACTAGTGCTTGACAAGGCGCAAGTACAGGAGAGCCGATAAGCGGCTCTCCTGACAGGGGGGGTCTGCGCTGATAATCAGCGCATTGATTATCAGTGCAGGCCCTTCAGGGATGCCCACTAGTGATGCCCAGAAGTGCCCCAGCAGTGATGCCCAGCAGTGCCCACCTGTGCCCACCGGGTATGCCAATCGGTGCCTATCAGAGATGTCAGTCATTGCCCATCAGTGCCTCATTAGTGCTGCCTATCAGTGCCCATCATTGACCATCAGTGCCACCCATCACTGCCCATTAGTGCCACCCATCAGTACCACAAAATCAGTGCCCATCAGTGCCACCTATCAGTGCTCAACAGTGCCACCTCTCAGCACCCATCAGTGCTGCATATCAGAGCCGCCTATCAGTGCTGCATATCAGTGCCCATCAGTGCTGCATATTAGTGCCTCCTCATCAGTTTCCATAAGTGCCACCTCATCAGTGCTGCCTCAACAGTGCCCATGAGTGAAGGAGAAAACATACTTATTTACAAAATTTTATAATACTATTTTGATGCTACAGTCCTCCACTCTATCAGCTGAGCTATCGAAGGGTCTTACAAAATCTAATAATAGACACGAAGAAAAACCTTTTTTTTTTTCAAAATTTTCTGTCTTTTTTCATTTGTAGCTCACAATATAAAAAACCCAATGGTGATCAAATACCACCAAAAGAAAGCTCTATTTGCGTGAAAAAAATTATAAAAATGTAATTTGCGTACAGTGTTGAGGCAGATTTGATTTTGGGATTAGAGTGTATTATTTGAGAGACAATAGCTACAGATATTGTGCACTGGACAGTACAGTTCCAGATGGTAGACATTTTTATAACTACTTCCAAGCTTTGAGGTCAATACCCTCCTTGGTCCTTGCTCTTTGTGCTGAAACTCATCCCCTTTATAATTTAGTGGAAATTTCCTGACCGGAGTCTCCCCAGAGTGGCAAATTCCCATCCATATTTTTTTAAAACCGACAGCCATAGGCTGCCCACTTTTATCAAAAGGTGAGAGGCCAACAGTCTCTGGAATAAGACAGAAAGGGCAGAAACTTGACCTTTGATGGTGCTGAGAGTCAAACACTGGCCCAGACCAGCCGTTTTGCCACCTGCCATTACTATTTTTTAATGTTTTATTTATAACTAAATTTCATTTTTTTTTTATAATTGTCATTTTTTTGCTTTAAGTTTTTTTTCTTCATATATCCTGGCCAAGCAAATACAGACAGGGATTGAAACCCTGTAGCTAAAACACTTAGCACTTATATCCATGGACTACTGGGTGTCAACAATGTACCACTCTCTGGAGGGGGCTCAATTTGTGCTTAAGGTAATTGCTCAGTGTTTCACAACCATTTTTGAGTCACGGCGTGCTTTAAAATTATTTTCAGTCTCGAGGCACCTCAGTCTAAGGCACATTACTGCAAATGGGCTGCTCTTTAGAAGATGCACAGGGGTGCCATTAATTCTTACGGTACCTCCATGCATTGGCAAATGTGGCGTGTTTTCATATGGGCCAAAACTGTGAGAACCATGCAGTTCGATGTGCTGTGATTTAAAAAAAAGAATGGGGGTCAAGACTAAAAGTGTATCACTATTCCCGTAGGAGCCTCAGGATTACTGCCTGGACCTTCCACAGGCTTTGCCCCACAGCCAGGTCCATAGGCTCATTCACGGGTTTGTTCAATAACCAGTCTAGGGGATGTTGTTTTGTGTTTATTTTTTATTTTTTTGGAGAACTTGGATAGGGTTAAAGGTAGTGGTGGGATACTCCAAAGACAAGAACTATGTACAACTGAGGACTTATTCTCAGGAAAAGCTATACTGAAGTCTGGGCTTGAAACAAACAGTAGACTTCAGCTCAGTAGTAGTAGTAGTTAGAGACACAAGAGCAGAGCCCCTTTATATAGGAGTTTAGGTGGACAAAGTTCTTCAGGACACCAGCTGGTGTCCCCTTTATAATAGACGCATGGCTCACTATTTAGTACCAGAGGGGTAGCAAAAGCACGAAGGTTCAAAAGTACAAGATCTCTCAAGCATCTGTACTCACAAGGCCCAAGGACAGCTGGTAGCCTCCATTCAACTTCAAAGCGAAACCTTCCCATGATACCAGACCAGATCTTCAGCAGACAGTCCCCCTCAGTCAGCTTTCTTCAGCTCCTGGGTCTCAGCATTCAAGCCCATCAGGTCACCCACCTGAGGTATTACCAACAGCAGCTTCCACCTGGGAGGGCAGCATGATCCCCAGGATAGACTAATCAACTCTGGGAAAAGACCGTGTGCTCTGTGTGCTCACTGGGATAGGCCAGGGCTGTATCAATATTCATGCTGCCATCTGCATGGCTCAACACCTATCATCCAGAAATGTCTCCAGTTTCCGATGTAGACAGACGCTGGATAGTCTGCCTATGTCATCGTGGGACATTCTTTAACCACTTGCCGCCCGCCCTATAGGCAAATGACGGCTGCAAAGTGGTTTCAAAATCCTGACCGGACGCCATAGGAAATCCTCAGGATTTTGAGCCGCTGAGCGCCCCTGGGGGCGCGCTTTGCGGCGATCGTTCGGCGATCGTTGCGATCAGTCTGACACCCCACAATTACAATCTTGGTAAAGAGTCTCCGACGGAGACTCTTTACCATGTGATCAGCCGTGTCCAATCATGGCTGATCACAGTGTAAAAAGCAAGAGCCGGTGATCGGCTTTCCCTCAATCGCATCTGTCAGACATGAGTAGAGGAGAGCCAATCGGCTGCTCCTCTGATGTGGGGTCTGTGCTGATCGATTATCAGCACAGCCCCCCCCCCCCGAGGATGCCCACACTGGACCACTAGGGACGCCACCAGACCACCAGGGATGCCCATTACCAGGTATGCCACCCTAGATCACCAGGGATGCCAGTCAGTGCCCCCAATGGATGCCAATCAGTGCCCACAATGGGCATCACTGATTGGCATGCATTATTGTTTGACACTGGCATCCATCAGCACAAAACAATACAATACAATGTCCCCTATCAGTGCCCATCCGTGCCAACTATCAGTGCCCATCCATGCCAACTATCAGTGCCCATCCATGCCAACTATCAGTGCCCATCCATGCCCATCTGTGCTGCCTATCTATGCCCATCTGTGCCGTCTATCCATGCCCATTCATGCCGCCTATCCATGCCAACAGTGCCAGCTATCAATGCCAATTTGTGCCACCTATCAGTGTCCATCCGTGTCACCCATCAGTGCCATCTATCAGTGCCCATCAATGAATATCATCCAGAAATGTCTCCAGTTTCCGATGTAGACAGACGCTGGATAGTCTGCCTATGTCATCGTGGGACATTCTTTAACCACTTGCCGCCCACCCTATAGGCAAATGACGGCTGCAAAGTGGTTTCAAAATCCTGACCGGACATCATAGGAGATCCTCAGGATTTTGAGCCGCTGCGCACCCCCGGGGGCACGCTTTGCGGCGATCGTTGTTGCGGGGTGTCAGTCTGACACCCCGCAATTACAATCTTGGTAAAGAGTCTCCGACGGAGACTATCAATGCCACATATCAGTGCCCATCAATGCCATCTCATCAGTGCCACTTCATTGGTGCCACCTCATCAGTGCCACCTTATCAGTGCCCGTCAGTGCAGCCCCATCAGTGCCCATCAGTGAAGGAGAAAACTTACTTATTTACAAAGTTTTGAAACTAAAACAAAAAAAAAGCATTTTTTTTTCAAAATTTTTGGTCTTTTTTTATTTGTTTAGCAAAAAATAAAAACTGTAGAGGTGATCAAATACCACCAAAATAAAGCTCTATTTGTGGGAAAAAAATGATAATTGATTCATTTGGGTACAGTGTAGCATGGCCACGCAATTGTCATTCAAAATGCGACAGCGCTGAAAGCTCAAAATTGGTCTGGGCAGGAAGGTGTTTAAGTGCTTGGTATTGAGGTGGTTAACAAGGTCTGCCTTGAGTTTGTTTCCCTCTAGTGTTCAGCCTAAACATTGTGTAATCATTTTCTGAAGGCAGAGAGAGAGAGAGAGAGAGAGAGAGAGAGAGAGAGAGAGAGACCACTACCAAAAGCAGGGCATCGTTGGACATGTGTTACGGAGAGCTGGGATTTCCATGGAGCCAGTGCTGCTGCAGACTACTGCCCTGTACACACGGTTGGACATTCCGATGACAAAATCCATCAGATTTTTTTCAGACGGATTTTGGGCCAAATTGTCTTGCATACACACGGTCACACAAAGTTGTCAGAAAATCCGATCGTTCAGAACAAGGTGGCGTACAACACGTACGACAGGACTATAAAGAGGCTAGTAGCCAATAGCTTTCGTCTCCTAATTTATTCTGAGCATGCGTGGCACTTGGGCGTCGGAATTATCTACACACGATCGGAATTTAAACGATCGGATTTTGTTGTCGGAAAATTTTAGATCCAGATCTCAAACTTTGTGTGTCGGAAATTCCAATAGAAAAAGTCCGATGGAGCCCACACATGAACGGATTTTGTTGTCGGAAAATTTTAGATCCAGATCTCAAACTTTGTGTGTCGGAAATTCCATTAGAAAAAGTCAGATGGAGCCCACACATGAACGGAATTTCCAACAACACAATCCGATCGCACATTTACCATCGGAAAGTCAGACCGTGTGTACAGGGCATACAGGATCCAGCCGACTTAAGGGAGAAGAATGCTGGGTGAGGATATAAATAGCCTAGTCTGGGAGGAGCTCCTTCTCTTAGGACCACTGCCTTTACCTGAGAATAGGGATCCGGCCTCTGTGGGGGATGTGAGCAGACGCCATGGCCTGGACGGTGGGGAGAGCCTTCAGCAAGTGAGCCATACACCTGCAGGCAGATCCACAATCGCCACCTCTCTGTTGGGTGAGTGACTATCAGGGGTCACTCTCATTATCACTGTTACAGACCCAAGTGACTTCCAGTGTTACCAGGTGTACGGCCAGGCACCCTTTACAGATTCTTCAATAGCCTGTTCCTTTTCTCCTTTTCTCCCCCCCCCTCACGTAAAGGACTCAGTTCAAAACATCTGTGGGCATTAAGGGGAACTCTTACTCAGACTTTGCCTATTGCATTCTTTACATGTTGTGTTTTTATAAATTGTACTGTTTACTTTCTGGGCCAGTGACATCAGGATTCTAAAGAGCGGTTAGACACAGAAAGGTCTTTCACCTCCCTTCTAATATCTGGGTTCATAGGTTCTTTCAGGTTCTATTGGTTATTATTTTATTCATTGTGATTTTCCTTGCATTGTATATCCTTTGTATACTTGCTATGACTAAAGTTTGAGATCAAAGGATATCTGCATTAACGTTTCTTTCACTTCCTGAATCCTTAGTAAAATACTCATTTACTTAGCTACAGTCTGGTGGCTTTGTAATTGTTTTCTTTCTTTGAATTAAAGGAGAAGGGGTTTGGGGTTTTAAATTAGGCTTATAACGTGTAGGTCAAAGTGCCTCCATCCCTGGTTTGAGAGAAAAAGCAAAAAAAGGGTTGGGACTTTAAATGAAGCATGCAACTGGAAAGCAAATAACACAGTATGTCTGTAGAACATTTTATTGTTGCGTATGTCCATGTAAAAGGATCAATTCACTACACAAGTAAAATATATGTAGCACCCCCTACTTTTAGGTAGGTGCTTAGTGATGTTTTATTGACAGTATAGGATGTAGAGACGGGTAAATTTAGCCAGGGTCCTACTCTTTACTAGGCCTGGTTATTTATTTAGGGATGGGAGTGTCAGAGTAGAAGGGGGTGTGGCCGCCTACACTCAAGCTCAGGAATACCTCCTCTGCTTGACAGTGCATTTTGCTGGAAAGAGAGGATGGGCTGAGACCTGAGTGGCAGGAAACCCATGTGAGAGAATTGACCAATGGTTAATTTCTGTGGTCAATTGGAGGTCTCTCATAAAAAAGGGGAGACACATGCTCTAGGGGAAGTTCGAGTTTGAGGTCCAGAGGTTCAGGACCAGAGGCCCAGGAGTGCAGAGATCCTGGAGCCTCTGGGAGGAGGCTTAAGGCCTGGGAGTTCAGAGATCCCGGAGCCGGATAGCCGGAGGCGACTCCAGGGAGGCTGAAGTCTGGCCCCTGGAGGAGAAGTCAGCATGTAGCCCTGGAGGAAGACCGGGCGACCCATGCGGGGATGTGCCAGACAGCGTGGAGGAGGAGGAGGAACTAAGAACTAAGCGGAAGGAGAAAACTGGAAATCGGCTTTCTGTGAGCAGAGCATAAACTGTTGATTGGGAGAGAGCAACGGGAGTGCAGCCCAGTAGAACTACTCAGTAACTTCATACTGTGTATCCAAGGACCACAGTATCAAGCAGTTTCCAGGACTGAGGGAAGTTTGACAGCACAAGTCATGGCAGTGTGGCCTGTGACTTTGAGGTCAACACCCACAGCATTATTCAGAGTGAAGCTTATCTTTCCATATTGGAAGTGCGACATAAGAGAGGATTGGAACCAAGAAAAGATCGCTTTAACCACTTAAGGACCGCCGTATTGCCATTATATATCATCGCAATGGCACAGGCAGGCACAAGCACGTACATGTACGTGCCTGCCTTCCAGCGGGTGGGGGGTCCGATCGGACCCTCTCCCGCTGGATACGGCGGTCCGTTTCTCTCCAGGAGCGATCCGTGATGAGGGGATGGCCGTTGGTTTCTGGCCACCCCCTCTGGATCGCTCCTGGCCAATGACGAGCTTCCTCCCACTGTGTATTGTTTACACAGGAAGGAGGAAGTGATGTCATTCTCCTCGGGGCGGTCTTTTTGACCGGACTACGAGGAGAAGACTAAAAGTAAGTGCACCAAAACACTACACTGATTCATAGGTACACATAGGTACACAAACCCCCCCCGATCCCCCCCCCCGATCGCCCCCCCGATCCCCCCTCCCCCCCAGTCACAGTGTCACTGATTGCATTGATCATTTCTTTACTGATCACTGCATTCAGTGTCAGTTGTAACAGTTAAAACTGTCAGGGCAGTTAGTGTTAGGTCCAGGGTAGCCCCATATCACCCCCCCAATAAAGATTTAACCCCTGATTGCCCCTAGAGTTAACCCTTTCACCCCCTTTTGCCAGTGTCACTAAGCGATCATTTTTCTGATCGCTGCATTAGTGTCGCTACTGTTGCTAGGTAGCTAGTTATTTTTTTAGGTTCACCGCCAGGTTTTTATATCGCTAAGTACCCCAATATACTACCCAATAATGGTTTTAACCCCCTGATTGCCCCTAGTTAACCCTTTCACCCCCTTTTGCCAGTGTCACTAAGCGATCATTTTTCTGATCGCTGCATCAGTGTCGCTACTGTCGCTAGGTAGCTAGTTATTTTTTTAGGTTCACCGCCAGGTTTTTATAGCTCTAGGTACCCCGATATACTACCCAATAATGGTTTTAACCCCCTGATTGCCCCTAGTTAACCCTTTCACCCCCTTTTGCCACTGTCACTAAGCGATCATTTTTCTGATCGCTGCATTAGTGTCGCTACTGTTGCTAGGTAGCTAGTTATTTTTTTAGGTTCACCGCCAGGTTTTTATATCGCTAAGTACCCCGATATACTACCCAATAATGGTTTTAACCCCCTGATTGCCCCTAGTTAACCCTTTCACCCCCTTTTGCCAGTGTCACTAAGCGATCATTTTTCTGATCGCTGCATTAGTGTCGCTACTGTCGCTAGGTAGCTAGTTATTTTTTTAGGTTCACCGCCAGGTTTTTATAGCGCTAGGTACCCCAATATACTACCCAATAATGGTTTTAACCCCCTGATTGCCCATAGTTAACCCTTTCACCCCCTTTTGCCAGTGTCACTAAACGATCATTTTTCTGATCGCTGCATTAGTGTCGCTACTGTCGCTAGGTAGCTAGTTATTTTTTTAGGTTCACCGCCAGGTTTTTATAGCGCTAGGTACCCCAATATACTACCCAATAATGGTTTTAACCCCCTGATTGCCCATAGTTAACCCTTTCACCAGCGATCACAGTATAAGTGTCACTGGTGACGCTGGTTAGCCAGTTAGTTATTTAGGTTCCCCGTCAGGTTTTTATATAGTGCCAGGGACCCCCATATACTACCTAATAAAAATTTGAACCCCCTGATTGCCCCTAGTTAACCCTTTCACCACTGATCACCGTATAAGTGTTACGGGTGACTCTGGTTAGTTTGCTTTTTATAGCATCGGGGCACCCACCATTTATTACCCAATAAAGGTTTAACCCCCTGATCACCCGGCGGGTGATATCAATTAGGTTTTAGGGTCAGGGTCTGCGTCGCCCCAGGCAGCGCTAGGTTAGTGCCAGTACCGCTAACACCCACACGCAAAGCATAAACCTCCTGTAGTGGTATAGAATCTGAACAGATCAATATCTGATCTGATCAGATCTATACTAGCGTCCCCAGCAGTTCAGGGTTCCAAAAAAACGCATTGTTAGCGGGATCAGCCCAGATACCTGCTAGCACCTGCGTTTTGCCCCTCTGCCCAGCCCACCCAAGTGCAGTATCGATCGATCACTGTCACTTACAAAACACTAAACACATAACTGCAGCGATCGCAGAGTCAGGCCTGATCCCTGCGATTGCTAATAGTTTTTTTGGTAGCATTTTATATTTAAATCCGGAAGGCAGTGCTTGGTTTTTGGGGTCCTGTACGTGGCTAGGCTCCCAAAAAGTCCCCCACATGTGGTATCCCCGTACTCGGGAGAAGCAGCAGAATTTATTTTGGGGTGTAATTTGACTTATGCCCATAGCATGTGTGAGCAATATATCATTTAGTGACAACTTTGTGCAAAAAAAAAAAGTTTGTAATATTCCCGCAACTTGTGGCAAAATATAAAATATTCCATGGACTCAACATGCCTCTCAGTAAATAGCTTGGGGTGTCTACTTTCCAAAATGGGGTCATTTTGGGGGGTTTTGTGCTATTTTGGCATTTTATGGCCTTCGAAACTGTGATAGGTAGTGAGGAGTGAAATCAAAAATTAGACTCCCAAAAAGTCCCACACATGTGGTATCCCCATACTCGGGAGAAGTAGCGGAATATATTTTGGGGTGCAATTCCACATATAACCATGGCATGTGTGAGCAATATATCATTTAGTGACAACTTTTTGTAAACATTTTTTTTTTGTCATTATTCAATCCCTTAGGACAAAAAAAATAAATATTCAATGGGCTCAACATACCCATCAGCAATTTCCTTGGGGTGTCTATGTTCCAAAATGGGGTCATTTGGGGGAGTTTGTACTGCCCTGCCATTTTAGCACCTCAAGAAATGAGATAGGCAGTCATAAATTAAAAGCTGTGTAAATTCCAGAAAATGTACTCTAGTTTGTAGACGCTATAACTTTTGCGCAAACCAAAAAATATACGCTTATTGACATTTTTTTTACTAAAGACATGTGGCTGAATAAATTTTGCCCTCAATGTATGACTAAAATTTCGTTTATTCGATTTTTCTTATAACAAAAAGAAGAAAATATCTTTTCTTTTCAAAATTTTCGCTCTTTTTCCATTTATATTGCAAAAAATAAAAATCGCAGAGGCAATCAAATACCATCAAAAGAAAGCTCTATTTGTGGGAAGAAAAGGACGCAAATTTCGTTTGGGTGCAATATTGCATGACCGCGCAATTACCAGTTAAAGCAGCGCAGTGCGGAATTGGAAAAAGACCTCTGGTCCTTAAGGTGTTTATTGGTCCGGGGCTGAAGTGGTTAAGGGACTTAATTAACCATAATAATAATACCCTTTGACCCAAAACTGGGGTCGGATGGGGCATCGGATGGGGCATCTCATACACCCTGTTGAACAGCCCACCGATTTATACCCAGAATAAAGCATTATACAATTCAGTTTTGACTGTTTGGTGTCATGTGCTTGCATGGGGGGATTAGAAGCGGAGCCATTTGACAGGTAATGAACAAATGTTCCCAATGTTGAGGGCATGTGGCCTGGTATGGTTCAGGAGGGGGGGCGCTCTCTCGCCCCCCCCTCTTTTCCTGCGGCCTGCCAGGTTGCATGCTCGGATAAGGGTCTGGTATGGATTTTGAGGAGGACCCCCACGCCATTTTTTTTTTGGCGCATGGTTCCCTTGAATATCCATACCAGACCTGAGGGGCCTGGTATGGAATTTCGGGGGACCCCCACCCATTTTTTTTTCTTAATTTTTTTTTCTTAATTTTTTTTTCTTAATTTTTTTTTCTTAATGCTAACATGACCCGTGTGCAAATAGCCTTAAAAAAACCCACAGAAATGAACCAGCACAAAAAAAAGTCATGTTGAGAGGTGCGCCTGTTCAACTTATGCAATTGAATCTATGTGGCTTGACATTTACTAAGATTTTGCCAGCGCAGTGAACCAGAGCACTTGAACGTGCGCAAATGCCGCTTGCGCATGCACAGTGCATAAATTTACCTCATGCAGCTCCAAGTGTATTTGCAGGTGCAGCAAGCTTACTCAGAGAAAGTTACTTTTCCATCTATTTTGGGCATATTTGTTACTTGGACAATTATAACTATACTTCCTCACATCACCCACATCACCCCCATAATATTGGCACTTCCACCTTCTTTTATTTCTGAGTTGAATAATGTGTGCGCCAGGTCTATAGCAGCGCACCGATCGCCACCTCCTGTGCGCCGGCATGTTTATTAATGAATGGGGAATTGCGCTGTGTTACAGGCGCAAATACTTTGTGAATACGAAAACGTCCGTTGCGCATAGGCGCGCGCCGCAACTCATGGTGCAAACCTTTGTGTTTTTTCCAGTTGCAACTTCATTTAAAATCCCAACCCTTTTTTGCTTTTTCTTTCTTTGAATTATGTTCCAACCCAGGGTGTCAGGAGGCTTGCAAGGTCAAGAAAACCTTTGGGGACCGCCATCTTCCAGCGGCCGTAACGGGGGTGGCACTACACCTGGATACAGGGGAAGCTATAGACTAGACTGGCAGCAGCTGAACACGCTGAGCAGACCTGACTAGCAGATTGCAGCTTCACTAAATACAGTGAGCAGAATATGCTTTTACCTACCAAACCAATACAGCCACACTGTACAGTGTAGCAACTAAATGTACCTATCAAAAACACAACTAATCCTAACTTATCTAATTCCTAGCACCTTTCTAGGAGGGTGCTACAAAAGTAATATACATAAATACATACATACATTCATACCCACACTGCCGGGTACTGCACTGTAGAGGGAGTAGAGGCTCTCACTGTGCCGCTGAACAGTTCAACAGAGCAGTGAGTTCTCCATCACAGACTTTGCCACCCAGGATGCTGCGGCACCCCTGTCAAATACAGACGGCACCCTGGTTGAGAAAGGCTGTACTAGCCTGTCCTGTTGCACATGTTATGTCAGAGAGGGCCATTAGCACAGTGAGGGTGGGGTTGGGGGATGCTTTGATGAAGAAACAGACTTTTCAAAAAACAAATATAATACTCCAGGAGATACAGTTACTCACAGCAAGATGCAGTTAAGGCATAACCTCTTCACTGCATGTAAATAAAATAAAATACACATCAACCCAATAAAAACAATACATACTGTGTAGCAGGGGTCTTTAAATTTATGAAGCTCCAGTTGGTAAAATGTTCTTCTGGCAGAGGTCTGAATCTCATGTTTGGCTATAACACATTGCAGCCCCCATTTACATCAGTCTCCCCTGTACATCAGTGTCTTCAGCCTACTCTTCACATCAAAGCTCCTCTTTACATTACTGTCCTCAGCCCCTACTTCACATAACCCCTCCCTTAAAATCACAGCACCCCCTTTACATCAGTGTCCACAGTCCCCCACACACCTTCACATCACAGTCCAACTATCCTTTACAACACTGTCCCCTTTTAAAGCAGTCAAATAGTGTCTTCACATCATGGTGCCCCCTTTACACATCACTGAGCCCCCTTTACACATTACAGTGCCCCTTTTACACATCACCAAGCCCCATTTGCACATCACTGTGTCCCCTTTATTTGTTATTATTTTAATGGCTACAATTCATGAAAATAACAGCTGGCAATACAAAATAAGGGTTCTTGTTCGAGCACTTTATATTATGGGGTGACAACACTCTGCCCTTAGCCACCACAATTTCCTGCCTGTAAATCACCTTGTCTTTCAAAGGAAACTATAGATTCTGTGCTAATGCGCATTGCCCAGGCATTATCTACTGTTGCCATAATTTAAAAAAAATCCTGTGAAAAACAAACACATTCTCTGTGAAAGACAACATGCAGCCTGAGCTCACTGTAGTGCATGTGGACAGGGACATGCTGTATGTTGGCTGTGCCAAAAGCAATTTCAGCCAGTAACAATTAGGAAATTTGCCCTGTGAAAAAACACATACAGCCAATTATCACTATAACGCATGTAGACAAGGACAGGCTGTAAAAAGGCTACAGAGCATCATCAGTATTAAGATATAACAAAGAATGAAAAAAAGGTAAAAAACTGTGCAGGTGCGTCCATAAGGGCACACGGACCCCGCCCCATCTCTGCAGTCACCGCTCTATCACCAATAGATTAATGCATTGCATGAATCTATCCATAGCCGCCGCTGCCACCCACTATTCAGGCACCCAGCCCCCTTTCGGGGGGGGGGGGGGGGTGGTCGCCTGAATTACAGCAGCCAGAGATGTTTTTGAAGCACCCGATTAGAGCCAATAGGCTATAATAGGCATCAAAAAAGGTAAACAGCAAGTGCCATGCTTGGCGCTCGCAGTTCACCCATCTGTGTTAGAAAACCGAATGAATATTGATGCTGTGATTAGACACTTATCAGGTGTCCAATCATAGGCGAGGACGGGAGGAGAATACGGAAGAAGACATAGAGGTCATGGAGGAGCATGGAGGACACCATCCACCACTATCACTCGCTGCCCCACTGAGACAGAGTAAGTGCTAGGCCCAATTTGGCCTTTTTTACTTAGGGGTGTACTCACTTTTGTTGCCAGGGGTTTAGACAATAATGGCTGTGTGTTGAGTTATTTTGAGGGGACAACAAATTTACACTGTTATGCAAGCTGTGCACTCATTACTTTACAGCAAAGTGTAATTTCTTCAGTGTTGTCACATGAGAAAGGTATAATAAAATATTTACAAAAATGTGAGAGGTGTACTCACTTTTGTGAGATACTGTATATATATATATATATATATATATATATATATATATAATATGGCAGTAGGGCAATGGATAGTGTCAGTAGTCAGTAGAACAGTGGATGGTGTCAGTGGGCAAGGACTGGTCTCAGTAGTTTATTTATTTATTTATTTTTATTATTCATTTTTACAATTATATTTTTTTAATAATTTTTTTTTAATTTACAATAATTTTTTATTATTTTCTTTTACAATTTTTAAGGAGCACCATTGGGGGGTTTTGGTGAGCTATCAGGGGTCTAAACAGACACCTGATGTCTCACTTTTGAGACAGAAAACGGGGCTGAGGACCCTTTCTCTGCAGCCAACCTGCGCAGCACAGGGTGATTAGGGTGTGCCCGGGCACACCAGGTAAACCCTGTGAGCACGCCTATGGTCACACTTGAAGCCGGACGGAAAAGAGGACCCACTTCCCACTGTACAGTATTTATTAAAATGCCTTTGCATGGAAAACATAGACTATTTGCAGCAGGAGCCCCAAGGTCTGCACCATAAGTGCCAAAGGGCTGCAGCCTGTGGGATATAAGATAGGAAGGACGAATTGTTGATTACAGATAAACTATACCTAGTATAGTTTAGATTAAAAACATTTGTTTTTTCGTGAAAATATATTTGAACCAAATTGAGATTCACTCACACATGTGATTCCCTTATGGGTAAGACATAGTATGTGTAAGCGATTCTGTATTTTATTGTTGGCTTCTGGGTATGATAAAATATGTTGTCACATTTTTAACTTGCATCGTTACCCAGAATTGGCCAGCAGATGGAGCCTGCACCATATAGTTTGACAAATACTTTCACTGATATTTTAGAATTTATGCACGCTTGCATACACAATTAAAAATGTTCTGTCTCTCACACTCTATATTTATTAATGTGAGGATTTAATAAATGTATACTTACTGTATTACAGTAGTTTGTAAGAACTTTAAAATTTTAATAGCAACTTTATCTGGGGTTGACACTTAGTTGGTATTTTACTAGCCTGTCTGGCTAAAGTTATGATTTGGCTAAGAAATCATGAGATTATTTTTTTTCTTTTAAACAAGAGAAACCTGTAGTCCTGGGCAAGCTGGGCAGCTACCAGAGGGTACTGCCATTTGGCTATGCAGGATCTGTAAACCTAAAGGTTGAAGTATCTGCAGTAGTGTAGGGATCTCCCACATCAGTAATGCCTTTGACCTTTAGGCCTCCTGCAAACAGGACATTTTTCTATCTCTACTAGACACCTTTCCTTCTGGCTGGCTGTGGTGTTTTGGCAGAAAAAATGCTTGAAGCTTGTAAACGTCTGTAGCGCATTTAGGCACTTTAAGCACTTGGGCATTAATTAATTTCATTGGGCCAGAATAATAATTAATTCTAGCCATTGAAAAAATGAATTAACGCTCAAGCGCTAAACACAAAAGCGTTTGATGGCACAGTGGCAGCGTTTGATGGCACAGTGGCTGCATTTGGTACAGTGGCTATGTTTGATGGGCACAGCGAGGCTGCAATTGATGGGGTTTTTCTTCAGGATTTTTCAGTTTGTTTGCACCCCCCAAAAATGTTGAGCACCAACCACCACTGCTCTGGGTGCATGGACACATAGGCTAACATGCAGGGGTGTTTAGAGGCAGAAATTAAATGCTAGACTTCCCTAACAGCCACATTAAAAATATCCCATGTGCATGAGGCCTCTCTGCATAGCTTTGTCCTTTGACACACAGGGATAAGGTCATGAAGCTAGGGGAGAGAATCTTCTCCTAACTGCAAGCACATCTCAATTCTAAAAAGGAGGCCTAATATTGTACCTATGCAAGTACTACCATACCACCAACGTCAGACTCCCTCCACTGCCCAACATGATTTAACTCTAAATTTGAAACTTACACAACACAATGAATCCGATCATACATAAATCTAACAGGAGTCACATAAGTGGTTAGAGGATAAGAGTACCACTGTGCTGCTGATCAGGGGCGTAACTATAGGGGGTGCAGCAGTCGCGACCGAAACCGGGCCCTGTGATGCAGGGGGCCCATGCAGCCCCCTCTACATATGGCCGGCGGCAGCATAGGCAGCTAGGCGTACCAGTGCACCATGCACACGGGTGGCTGGAGGTGGAGGGTGACTAGCAGAGCTCCATGCTCGACTATCCCCCCCCCCCCGAGTCCGGCCCACTCTGCACTGCATACTTCTCCCGGGTAAACAAACTTTAAGCACACAGATGCAGTGCAGCCCTATGAGAGCCAGCTCCCGGAGGACACTGCAGGCTTGTCTGCCAGCCCTCCTCCTCCCCCGTCATACACAGATGATGAAAGGTCTTTCTGGGAGATATGCTGATCGCCCGTCCAGAACACTGGATGGAGCCCAGGCCAACATGGATGAGTGTGCGGCCTACAGCTTGGTCATGGTGAGTGAGAGGACCCCATCCCCCACACACCATTACATACCCCTCCATCTCCCCCTGGGGACAGGGACCCCTTCTCCCCTCCCTGGGGACAGGGACCCCTTCTCACCTGGGGGCAGTAACTTCATCTGCCCTGGAGAAAAGGACCTCATCTCTTCTGGGGACGGGGACCCCATCCTGCCTAGGGACAGTCCCCCAATGGGGCACCTAAAAAAATTAAATAATAAAAAAAACTACTGATACCAGTGGTGGAACTACAGGGCTCACAAAGGTCATACCTGTGACCACTCCCTGGAGTTCCACCGCAGGGCTCGGAGGGAAGGGCCCTGGCTGGGGTTCAGGGGGGCCCTTCATGGTTTCTTGCATCGGGGCCCTGAAGGTTCTAGTTACGCCACTGCTGCTGATCACCAGATCATCACACTGAAACAGTGGTAGATTTGCTTGGAAGCCAGTAGAAGCAGTTGAGGATATCTTAACTAGTCATTATTGTCAAGAACCCCTGAACACCATTGACATGGCAGCCATGTGATCTTGCTGAATATACTTAATGTGATATACAATGATTACTTATGTTTTGTTATTAGTACTATTATTATTATTATTACTACACAGGATTTATATAGCGCCAACAGTTTGCGCATCCCTTTACAACATCGGGGAAGACAGTACAATTACAATACAATTCAATACAGGAAGGATCAGAGGGCCCTGCTTGTTAGAGCTTCTAGAAGGGAGGGTCAAGTGGAACAAGCGGTAGTAGCTGAGGGGGATAATCAGATGGACAAAATGAAAATATAGTTGTTAGGTGTGGGTAGGATAGGCTTCTCTGAAGAGGAGGGTTTTCAGGGATCGTCTAAATGCCAATAGAGTGGGAGATAGGTGGACAGATTGGGGTGAGGAGTTCTATAGACTTGGAGAGGCTCTGGAAAAGTCCTGGAGACGAGCATGGGAAGAGGTGATGAGTGAGCTAGAGAGCAGGAGGTCTTGAGAAGATGAAGAGAACGATTAGGTTGGTATTTTGAGACAAATTCATTGATGTAGCTGGGGCCAGAGTTGTGGATTGCTTTGTAGGTAGTTGTTAGTATTTTGAATCACATTTTTTGGGTGAGCGGAAACCAGTGGAGAGATTGACAGAGAGGAGTAGCAGAGACAGAGCGGTTGGTAAGGTGGATGAGTCTGGCAGCAGCATTCATGATGGACTGAAGGAGGGATAGAGTATGCAGAGGTAGGCCAATGAGGAGGGAGTTGCAGTAATCGAGGCGAGAGAAAACCAGCGAGTGAATTAAGAGCTTTGTTGTGTCATTGGTTAGAAAGGGGCGTATTTTGGAGATATTTCGGAGGTTGAGACGGCAGGATTTGGACAGTGAGTGGACGTGCGGCTTAAAGGAGAGTTAAGAGTCTAGGACTACTCCTAGAACCTTGGCATGTGGGGATAGGCTGATAGTTGTGCCATCAATTTTGACAGAGATCAGGGGAAGTGGCACGTGGGGGAGGAAAAATGATAAGTTGGGTTTTGGATAGATTAAGTTTGAGGAAGTGGTGCGATATATCTGATAGTAAAATAGTGATATGTGAGGAGACTGAAGGAGTAAGTTGAGGGGTAGAGAAATAGATTTTAGTGTCGTCAACATAGAGATGGTATTGGAAACTGTGGGAGGCTATCAAGTTCTCCTTTTACCATCCAAGCAGGAACATCTGCCAAGTTTGAGAGCCGATTACCCAGCTCATCGATCAAACTCTGATCAACCCTCGGACATTAATTGTAAGTATTCTTCCTCCCAAATTCGACCTTATTTCTTTGTGGCTGTATATTGTCTTTATCCTTTTGAAACATCTTTTTTCTGTAAATGTTTTATTTGTACTAACTTGACCTTTTCATAATAAACCCTCATGTTGAAAAGTGTTAACCTTGTCTCTAAAGCTCTTAATGCAAGCTATAAACGAACCTGCCTACTGTTTTAGAGTAAGGCCTCTGAGCAGACCTGTCTATGGTGGCAGTGTGTGTTGCAGATGCTTATTCTGAAATCATAATTGGTATTGCTAAAATTATGAGTCTTCCCCGGCTCAGTCTTTTAAAAGGGGGGGTGTGGCAGTTAAAGGGTTAATTGCATAATTATCCCAGTGACAATCGCTCTCAGGCTGCTCGTACCTAGATTGTGGTCCCTCAAGCTGGAAAATGTTTGTGCTGGGCGCAGCTGAGAGTGGCATTGTTACGTAAGTGACAGCATGGTGTGAGGTTGGCCAGACAGCGTGGTGTGAGGTTAGCGAGAAGGACAGGATCTGACACCCGTGTTTGTCATATATGCTATGCTCACATAATATGCTAGTATACTATTTTTGTGTTGGTGCCAAGCTGTTACTATGGTCATGCATATGATTTATAAACATCATATGGTGTTTGACTTTATTTATAGTATTTCTTTTTGCATGCTTGCTTACTATGTAATTGTGTTCTGTTTTAAGTAGGGTGTATGTATAGTATACTAAATATGGTGTTGTGGTTTATATAATGCAGCAAATGTACTTTGCATTCACTCTTTATTGTAAAAATAATTCTATGTGATACCCTAGAAACTAGAATCTGTGTAGAGGTGGGATTTCCTTCTGTGGCACACTTTGCATGTAGCTTTCCTCCACTTACAGCACCTCCTTGCAGCCTGTACTGCGCCTATTACTACTTATACCTGTAGCCCCTGTCAGCAGTGCTGTCAGAAGAAGAGCATCTGCGTGAGCCTGGCTGTCAGTTTCACTGTTTCTGTTGCCATTTCTGCTCAAGCTGACAGAGGAACAGGCACAGCTGTAAAGAGGAGACTATAATTACAGATCTATATGTAGCATGTTTAAGCTTATCCATCCAAAAGAGGAAGAGGAGATGAACTGTTTAGACAGCTGTGAACGCTGGGAGAAACTAAGGATTGTGGGAGAGATAGTTTCATACAGACTAAGTCTATTTTGTGGACTGAGCAGTGGAACTACATTTCCCAGGTTCATTGGAGCTCAATGGGAAGGAAAGAGGGAAGGCTTGTTCACCGGACAATCCGATCGTGTGTGGGCTTCAGTGGACTTTTTCAGCGTAAAGTCCGGCGGACTTAGAAAGTAGTTTTTCAGCCCAATCTTTCCTCCGGACTTGGGTTTCAGCGGACAATACGTTCGTGAGTATGCTAGTCCGGCGGACTAAGAATGACACATGCTCAGAAGCAAGTACGAAAAGGAAGCTATTGACTACTGGCTGTTGAACTTCCTTTTTCTAGTCCCGTCGTACGTGCTGTACGTCATCGCGCTAGCAATCGCCGGACTTTCTGTGCATCCGTGTGTGGCCAAGTCCGTTCGGTAGAAAGTCCGCCGGACTATCTGCCGGATTGTTTGCCGGACTAAGTACGCCGGACAATTCGATCGTGTGTACTGGGATGCCATTAATGTTCATGTGTGTGTAAAGGCAAGCGTCCCAATACTTTTCTCATTATAGTGTATATTTTCTAAAGGTAGATAATATATACAGTAGGCTTAAAAACTGATAGTCTGACATGTCTGTGTAGCATGACATTTGCGTAAATGTTTATAAAATCTATAATTTCAGTAAAAAATACATTTAATTTTTTGTGAATCCCAGGACACGGAGCATCTTCAAATTTGTATTGATAGAGTTATACTGCCACTTTAAAGTGTTTTGGACATTTGTTAAAGAAAGTAAAGACAGGGGGTCCCCTCCCAGATATAACCCCTCCCTGTAAGGCCAGGCTCTGATTTTTTGCTAGCCCCACAGGAAGGTCAGATACAGTATCAGCCTTGGTGATTCTCTTTCAGAGACCAAGTGCTTCGTATTCTTTGGTGAGGGCTTTTGTTCTAGGTGTTATTCTCATTGTTCTACCAGTTAAGACCTCAACTTGTGTTTTGCAGAAATATCCATTTGAACACATTCAGGATCATTCTTTAGTCCTTTTGAAGGTTATATTTCTGGATGCCATTACTTCAGTTTGCAGCATTTCAGAATAGGCTGCTCTTTCCTGTACGGAGCTGTTCCTGATACTGCACCAGAACAAGGTGGTATTATGGCCGCAGTTGTCACTCCTTTTTGCCTAAGGTGTTTTTTTATTCTCATCCTAACCAGGATATTTTACCATCATCCTTTTGTCCAAATCCTTAGATGACCAAGGCCAAAGTTTAGCACCCCCTAGCATTGCTAAAATGCTAGTGTTAGGATTTTTGTTAGTGTAGGTAAATTCAAGCTTGGCTGGAAGCCAAGGCTAGGTGTTTTTCTGGGTCAGGGTTGAGTGACTCGGGGAGGGCTGGTATGACTCACAGGCAGCATCTCTAAGACCTCCCCCTACTTCTAGAAACATGCAGAAGGTTCTAGAAGGATGGAGATGGAGGGGAGGATTCTGAGGGCCCTGACCAATCTCCAACAGATGAGTTGGTGACAGCCCCTCTCAAATACTCAGGGTCAGCCCAGCTGGGAGAGTTCGGGTGGAAGATGAAGATGGAGTGTTAGGCTGTCAGAGGCCTTTGAGAGTAGCTCCCTAGTCTGGGGAGGGGGGGGGGGGGTGAACTCAGGCCTGGGCTCGGGTGTGGAAGGGACTCCTTCTCATGACATATGGAGGGGTCCTGACCAGAAGGCACGGAAGCAAGGAGAGGACAGGGGGAGAACACTTTCGGGCAAATCTCCAGGGAGGAAGACAGCCAGGAGGGCTGGTGAGAGGCATGCCTGAAGGGACTGGGTGCAAGCAGTCTGGGATGGATGCAGAGTCAGTCTGGAAGGACTGTGGAAAAGTAGCCAGGAGGGCTAGTGAAAAGGGGAAGCTGCAGCCGGACAGGTTGGCAGTGCCGGAAGAGATGGTACTGAGAGCAGTAGCCACAGGAATAGGACAACTAAGCACTAAAACCTCTTTTATTCTGCTACACCACTAAAGGAGCCTGCAGTCCGTGCCTGCAGTCCGTGCCTGCAAAGGGCATTTGTTCTGGTTCTGACTTAGTCTGTGTTGGATCAATTTGTCAGTGCTATCTGGTCCTGAGAGATGTAGTTCTACAAGCAAGTCTGTGCTGGAGGTAGAAGAGGCGAAGTGTATATATACTGAATGTATATAGTTGACTCCCTGAAGAATTCCTTGTTGATCAAGTGGGCATCCCTTAATAACCCTATCCCCATCCAATTTGAACCACCCTAATAAGATACAAAGGCAGAGCTGCAAGGACTGATTCCTGTCTCCAGAGTGTGTGAAAAATGTGTGTGCCTGGCTGTGCAGAGTGGGAGATACTCATATTCATGGAGGTAGTGCTACAAAAGTCTTGCACACTTTGGATGGGGTTCATGCCATCAGGCATGCCATCAGGCTATTCGCAATTGGATTCCCACTTTGTGCTTCCTGAGTGCCCAAAGAAGGCGATGCAGCTTTTAAATCTTCCATTTTTCAATAGATCCAGCAATGCGTTTCTCAGGCCTATCTTTTTAATGGTGAGGTTCCATCTTTTCCAGTAAAATTCTGTAGGCAGGTAGAGTTTTATGCTGGGCCAGTAAACTAACCCCCCCCCCCCCCCAGTAGGGTTGGTGTTTCTTGTTCTTTGTTGGCGGGCTTTCCTGGGTCCGACTCCCTTGTTGTGTGTATTATAAAAAGGACAATCGTCCAGACCTGCCCTCGCAGAAGTTTACGGAAAATCTGCGGTTGCTACTGTTATAGTTGCCAGACACTGTCCTGTTGGCCTGCAGGATATGCCAAGACCGGAGTGCCAGTCAATGACCATCTGTCCTTGGGATCCTTCTACAGCCTAGGGGGATTGCAAGGACCTTCACTCTGCCCTGAAGATGTCAATCCTTGATGCTGCCTTCATGGACTGTTGCTTCTGTTCTACTGTTATGCCACATAACTTAAGCAAAGCTTTTGGAACTTTGCATTTGCCTGGTCTGAAGTTAGATTAGTTAGATAGATTTCAATGTGATTGTTTAATTTATTTTTGTACATTATGGGTGCAACATACTACACTATGAAATTAATTTATTTTTATGTTCTTACCATACTGTGGTGGAGCAGATAAGAGGAGTTGAAAGACGTATAATTCAGCTGTAGCCATGCCCCCCCGTAGGGGTTGCTGAATGTTGTGGTTTACCTGTCACTCTGCCCAGCCCGATATCCATATCTCAGTCTTTCAAAGACACAGACCATTCCATAGCTTTGTTTTTTTTGTTTTTTTATTTGAGGGGATTAAACTTATTAAACTTAAGCACGCACACTATCAGTTTTTCTGCTGAGTTTTTCAGGTTTACCAAAACCATGTAGTGCAAGGGTCTGCCTGATTGCATACAAATTGAAACTCCTAAGGTTTGACCTCATATTATATGGTTGTGGTAAATCTGAAGGAAAAACTCATCAGAATAACTGATAGTGTGTATGGGGATTGGGGAATTATGGGATGCCCAGGACTTTTAGAACAACCAATTGGTGAATTTTAGAACAATCAATTGAGGCAAACTATGTACACTCCCTGTAAATGTTACTACTTCAGACTCCTCCAGCACTTTCCTTGCTTACAGACTATTCCTCCACCAGCACTTCACTTGCTGCAGACTGGTACTCCTCCAGGCTAGCTAGCACCGCATGAGTAGGCCTGACACTGCTTCAAACAGACCTCAATGAACTGCCATTTGCGGGCAGGGACTCCAGGCCCCTGTGGTGTAGAAAAAAAGTTCTGGTGCTAGCTATCCTCTATTCAGCTACCACTCCCAGTTAGCTCTCTTCAGTCACTGCCAGCCAGCCTGGCTGCAATGACTTCTTTCCCCTGCCCATTCCACAGTCCTCTCTTCTGGACTCCTGCTGGAAGCGCTTGAGCTCCAGCTCAGGGTCACCCCCCCAGACTGGGAAGCTCCCTGTGGGCCCCAACAGCCCCACACTTTCTCACTCCAGCTCTTCCACCCGGCAACTTCTCACATACATAGTTACATAGTAGGTGAGGTTGAAAAAGTCCATCAAGTCCAACCTGTGTGTGATTATATGTCAGTATTACACTTTATATCCCTGTATGTTGCGGTCGTTCAGGTGGTTATCTAATAGTTTCTTGAAACTATCAATGCCCCTTGCTGAGACCACCGCCTGTGGAAGGGAATTCCACATCCTTGCCGCTCTTACAGTAAAGAATCCTCTACGCAGTTTAAGGTTAAACCTCTTTTCTTCTAATTTTAATGAGTGGCCACGAGTCTTGTTAAGGTCATTGTGGTCTGTTTGAAACTCCCTTTTGCAAAAAAGTTTTATCCCTATTGTGGGGTCACCAGTATGGTATTTGTATATTGAAATCATATCCCCTCTAAATCGTCTCTTCTCCAGAGAGAATAAGTTCAGTGTTTGCAACCTTTCCTCATAACTGATATCCTCCCGACCCTTTATTAGCTTTGTTGCCCTTCTTTGTACTCGCTCCATTTCCAGTACATCCTTCCTGAGGACTGCTGCCCAGAACTGGACGGCATACTCCAGGTGCAGGACCAGAGTCTTGTAGAGTGGGAGAATTATCGTTTTATCTCTGAAGGTGATCCCCTTTTTAATGCATGCCAATATTCTGTTTACTTTGTTAGCAGCAGCTTGCCATTGCATGCCATTACCTATCATCTACTAGGAGCCCAAGGTCCTTTTCCATCCTAGATTCCTCCAGAGGTCCCCCCCCCCCCCCAGCATATAGATTGCATTCATATTTTTGCCACCCAAATGCATTATTTTAAATTTTTCTACATTGAACCTCATTTGCCATATAGTTGCCTACCCCATTAATTTGTTCAGACCATTTTGCAAGGTTTCCACATCCTGCAGAGAAGTTATTGCCCTGCTTAGCTTAGTATCGTCCGCAAATACAGAGATTGAACTGTTTACCCCATCCTCCAGGTCGTTTAGGAACAAATTAAATAGGATTGGTCCCAGCACAGAACCCTGGGGGACCCCACTACCCACCCCTGACCATTCCCGAGTACTCCCCATTTATCACCACCCCCTGAACTCGTCCTTGTAGCCAGTTTTCAATCCATGTACTCACCCTATGATCCATGCCAACGGACCTTATTTTGCAAAGTAAAAGTTTATGGGGAACTGTGTCAAATTCTTTTGCAAAATCCAGATATACCACGTCTGCGGGCCTTCCTTTATCTAGCTGGCAACTCACCTCCTCATAGAAGGTTAGTAGATTGGTTTGGCAAGAACTATTCTTAATGAATCCATGCTGATTACTGCTAATTACTACATTACTCTAATTACTAAAATATTTTATATAGTCCCTTATCATCCCCTCCAAGATTTGACGTACTATTGCTGTTAGGCTAACTGGTCTGTAATTCCCAGGGATGTATTTTGGTCCCTTTTTAAATATTAGTGCTACATTGGCTTTTCTCCAATCAGCTGGGCTGACTCCATGTTTTTAAGGAAGCCTGCCCCCTGCCGATACAAGTTGGGGATTGGTCAAGGCTCCTTAAGATATGCCAGACAGCCCCACCTCTTTCCCCCTTCTCTCCTTCTAGTACTTTCTAAAAGAAAGAGGGAGATGTCAGTGAAGTGATGCGGCCTGTGAGTCAAAAAGTGCTACCCTGAGCCACTCCCAGCCTAAAATGAAAACAAATAGGCCTAGCAACCAGCTAGGCCTGCCTAAATTTACCTACTCTGCCAAGATGTTGTTGAAAATCATTATATGACTCGTTTATATGCAATTATATATTATATATTGCGAGTCAATATTCTGTGGTAAGCCTCCTTTACCCATCTACACATTGGTGGAAAAACAATTGAACTTTGATTATACAAACTTTAAAATTATAATTTTTGGACACTTTTTTGTGTTTTTTCATGATTTTACACTTTATGAGCTTTATATTTTCACATTAAATTTTACAGACTAGAAACACACTTGTATATTTGTATGAGAAAGAGGTTATTCAGGGATAGTTTTTACACAAGCGCTGGTTTGTAAAGTGTTATTTTTTTTTTGTTATTTTTTTTTTGCTCAGTGCAGGGAAAAAGAATTTGCTGTGTTCGAATTACCTAGATTTATGTCAAGTCATTTAGTATTTTGTTTTGGTAACTGTGCTGAATTAAACATTATACAAATATAGCACCTGTCATCTCGAAATGTACAATGTACATGTGACATACATTTAGCCTGGAAGAAAATGGAATACAAGATTTAAGTGTTGTATGAAAGTGTAAAGTACACAGAATATTGTGTCTTCCAACACCTCCCTCGAGGGGATGGTGTAAAAAGCAGAACTGTCAGTTAACCACAAAAGAACAAAACTAAAGAGATCAAAGTACAAAGGGATCAGCACTGAACATGGAAACAAAGATCTTCATCATTCTCATGAGAATACTGCTAGTAAATTGTGGGAAGACCATTTTCTTTGGAAAGTGCACCACAATTCATTTTTTGTGCTTTAGACGTATAACAGTGGCCAGCATTTAAAAATAACTTAATAACTCTTTACTTGTTCACATACTATCTTCTTGTAAAATCTTGGTAAACTAGCAATCCTGGTATGGCCTATTTAGTGATGCAATTTTATTGTATTTTAAATATAACACTTTCAATTATTAGGTAAAAGTGAACTTTCACAAACCTTGGCACTTCAAAAGGAACCAATGACAGAACTGTATTTATCAATTTGGAAAGAGTAATGGAGGGTTATAACCCCTGTCAGTTTTTGTTTGTTTTTTTGCCATCTGTGTCCCATTGGAGGTATTTTCCTTCACTTCCTGTCCCATAGCCAAAACAAGTAGTGAGAGGAAATTTCTCCAAAGTGAAGGAATACCTGGCTGTCTCCAGAACTATTCCTGTTTTAGGGACAACCCAAAATTTGCGATTTTCTTTAACTTTCACCCTCAGTAATAATGGTAGACAGGGCCAAATAAAGATGGTGAATCTCCCTAAGGCCTCATTCACACAAGGTGGATCCGCTTAGCGGAGTCCTCCAGCTCAGCAGGAGACAGGTCCGTCTCTGGTCGCTGAGCAGGGAGGGGCCTGTCAGAGCGCCACTGATTCCTATGGAGGGACGAAAACGGACAGCATGTCCATTTTCATCAGATCTCATCCAATCCCCCGGACGGATAGCGAACGTATCGCCATACGTCTGATTTTAGTGGATTGGATGGCAGATGGGTGTCCGCTGACATCCATCTCCCCATAGGAGTCAATGGATGGCCCGCTTTGATTTGCCTGAAAAATGGACAGGCGGATCCAAGCGGGCTTGGATTAAGGTGACAAAACACAAGGGTTTTCGACCCCTTTAATTATACTTTCACACACAAACAGACAAAAGCATTGGTAAAAATCATATGGCAACTCAAGATACTTTTTGAATACTGAAATAAGCTCAAAAAGAGGACCTTAAAGTGGCTATAAAGGCTGAAAGTAAAAAAACTTTGGTGTGCTGTTCCCCCCTCAGCCCCCTCCACCCCCCAATACTCACCTGTACATCGCTCCAGCGATGTACACGAGAGCCTCGGCTGTCCCGTGATTCCCCCTCCTCATTGTCTCCCACTGCTGTTAATTACAGCCAGTGAACGTGAAGTGGCGGAATCACAGCTCTATGTCTATTATTTACATATGGAGCAGGGCTTAGGAGCAAGTATGCACCAGTGCCCCCATAGCAAGCGGCTTGCTATGAGGGCACTGGTCAAGGAGGAGTAGCCAGGAGCATGGCAGGGGACTAGAGAAGTAGAGGATCCAGGCTGCTCTGTGCAAAACCACTACACAGAGCAGATACATATGAGATGTTTTTTTTTTTAAAGCTGAACCTTTAATACCAGTTTAATAATTGAACATGCTACTGTGAATCCTTAAAGACACCTTTTGAAACTTTAGAATCATACAGAAAGAGCAATGCTAGAACTAGAGCCAAAATGAAGTGTTGAGTTGAATTGTTGTTCCCCTTGTATTTACATGACAAACAGATCAACCAATTCCTGACTTGGATTCCCAAAGATGTCAATTAAAGATGTACCCTATGCATCTGATCAGGGCCGCTGATAGAGGGGGATTACCGATCCTCCCGTAGGGGGCCCTGGCACACAGGGGGCCTGGGCAGCAGGAGGGTCAGTGGAGAACAATGCCTCATCTAACCCAGCAACTGAAAGCTGTTTTTCCCCCTCTCCCTCCTGCCGGATTTAGCTGCTGAGTGAGAGACACGGAGGGCACAGGCTGGGCCTTCCTTGGATGGTGTGCCTGGCCAGCCACCACTGAGCTCCTTCCCACACCCCCGCCCACACTCACAGTTGGGACAAGGAGACGGGAGGCTGGATCTGAGAGAGAAGAAGAGATAGAGAGAGGAAACATCCAGTAGGAGGTGCTCTGTGTTGTTCTCTCCCTCGTATCAGAAGAGAATTCCTCTATACAGCACATGAGAGAGGATCGCTGTTACTGTAGATCGCACTGCACTGTACATACACAGTGCCCCCTATCCACATTTCCTGCTGCCGAGAGAAGGCCCTTGGAGGAGATAGGGGGCAGTGTATGTGTACAATGCAATGCGATCTACAGTAACCTTGATCCTCTCTCATGTGCTGGATACTGTAGATGAACACTCTTCTGACAAGAGGGGAGAGCACAACACAGTGCGCCTTCCGCTGGCTTTGTAGTGGCTTCCCCCTGTAAGTTGGGGGAGGGGGGTGGGTGGCTATTTGTGTTGGGAAAAGCAATGGAGATTTGGGGAGGGGGGATAGGTGCTAGGGGGAGGGTTTGGGGGGGTTGAACCAAGAGAAGGGATGCTTGTGCTAGGAGGGGTGATGGGGGATTAGCGCTGGTGGGGATTTGGGTAGGGAGGAAGAATTTGTGTTGGGAAGGGTAATTTAGTGGGGGTTGTGCTAGGAGGAGGGAGGGATTTGTGGGAATTTGGCCTAGGAGGGGGATTGAAGTGTGCTGGGTGGGGAGATGGGGGGGGGGGGGGAGAATTTGGGGCTAAAAGGAGGGATTGGGGGGATTTGTGCTGGCAGGGGGATTTGGGGGGATAAGATTTGTGCTAGGATAAAAAGTTTGAGAAGAAAGAGGATGTGAGCTAGGCAGGTGCAGCATTTTTTGTGGTGAAGGAGTTTTGTGCTAGGAGGGGGGATACGGGTGGGATTTCAGCTGGGGCGGGATGGGGGGGGCAAAGATTTGTGCTGGGAGGGGGGATTTGTGGGAGAAGGTTTGTGCTAGGATGGAAAGTTTTATGTGTGCTAGGTGATTTTTTTGGGGTGAGAGAGATTTGTACTAGGAGGGGGAATCTGGGTGGGATTTGAGCTGGGAAGGGCAAAGATTTTTGCTGGGGGGGTGGGGATTGGAACTGGGAGTTTAGGGAATATGTGCATTATTGTTTGGTGAGAATTTTGGAATGAAGATGCAATTTATGTTTTTTTTGTATGACAGAATGTTTGTGTCCATTAATAATGATTGTTATGTATTTGATATTTTCACGCGGGGGGTAGGCTGTACAGGGTGCCGTGATTTCGAACAGAGGGATGTCGATGTGATGTTCGCTGTTTGTTCCCCAGAGAGACAGAATGGTAAACAAAGCAGATAGCTGTTCTGACAGGGAAGAACACAGGGATCTCCGTGTTCTACCGGTCAGTCCATCCCCCACACAGTTAAAAAGCATCCCCTGGGGACACACTTAACCCTTTGATCACCCCTGGTGTTAACCTCTTCCCTGCCAGTGTCATTAGTACAGCAACAGTGTATATTTTTAGCCCCAATCACTGTAATATAGTCACTGGTTCCCAAAAAAGTGTAAAAAATTTCAGTTAAGTGTCCGATTTGTCCGCCGCAATGTGCAGTCTCACTGAAAATCTCTGATCACCGCCATTACTAGTAAAAAAAACAAAAAAAATAAAAATATCCCATATTTTGTAGATGTGATAACTTTTTCCGCAAACCAATCAATATACACTTATTGAGATTTTTTTTTACCAAAAATATGAAGCAGAATACATATTGGCCTAAACTGATGAAGAAATTCAATTTTTTAAATTTTTTTTTATTGAATATGTTTTATAGCAGAAAGTAAAATATAAAATTGTCGTTCGTTTATAGCGCAAAATTTTAAAACTACAGAGGTGATCAAATACCACCAAAAGAAAGCTCTATTTTTGGGAAAAAAAGGACATCAATTTTATTTGTGTAGTAAGTCGCACAACCGCACAATTGTTAGGTAAAATAACGCAGTGCCATATCGCAAAAACTGGCCTGGTCATGAAAAAAAAACATTTGCCATGGCTGAAGTGGTTAAACAAATATCTTTTGTTTCACCAAGCGGTGTTTGCAAGAGACCATTTTAAGACAATAGGACAATTGGATAGTATTTATTAGATATGTGTTTATATACTGTAAACTATTAGAACAAAAAGTGCAGCACTAACAAATTTGTTTGAAATACCTTGTGCAATATGGCTCAATAATGGGCCATGTGAATTAAAGTGCTTATATTTGCAATAAATGAACAAATAAATATTATCAAATACAGTAAACAATAAAGTTCAACTCATCAAAATATATATAGTGAGTCTTAGAGCTAAAGTTTTCTTTTTCTTTTAACCGTAAACTATTGGCATTTACAGTGCCTTGAAAAAGTATTCATACCCCTTTAAATTTTTCACATTTTGTCATGTTACAACCAAAAATTTAAATGTATGTTATTAGGATTTTATGTGATAGACCAACACAAAGTGGCACATAATTGTGAAGTGGAAATAAAATCATAAATGGTTTTCCAGATTTTTTACAAATAAATATCTGAAAAGTGTGGCGTGCATTTGTATTCAGCCCCCCTGAATCAATACTTTGTAGAACCACCTTTTACCGCAATTACAGCTGCAAGTCTTTTTGGGGATGTCTCTACCAGCTTTGCACATCCAGAGAGTGACATTTTTACCCATTCTACTTTACAAAATAGCTGAAGCTCTGTCAGATTGGATGGAGAGCGTCTGTGAACAGCAATTTTAAAGTCTTGCCACAGATTCTCAATTGGATTCAGGTCTGGATTTTGACTGTACCATTCTAACACATGAATATGCTTTGATCTAAACTATTCCATTGTAGCTTTGGCTGTATGTTTAGGGTTGTTGTCCTGTTGGAAGGTGAACCTCCGCTTTAGACTCAAGTCTTTGGCAGACTCTAACAAGTTTTCTTCTAAGAAGCTTGGCCTTAAGGCTTGTACACATGGGCTGAAAATGATCAAACAGGCATGCTGGAAAACCAGCATCCAATTAGCGTTCGCAGCCAATTGCTGCGATCGCTGATTAGTGTGTTCTAGTGGGGAGGGGGAAGCCCCCCTCTCAGAAGACAATGGCTCAGCAGGGGAGATTTTTGCACTAACATTGCTTAGTTAGTATTGCAAATTTTCAGGGTTTTATTTCATTCAGCCCCCTGGGTTGAGTTAAAAAAGCAAAACTGTTTAAACCAAGGAACAAGATGGAGCCTTAATTTCAAAAACATTATTTCCTAGTATAATTTAACCACTTGCTTACTGGGCACTTAAACACCCTTCCTGCCCAGACCAATTTTCAGCTTTCAGTGCTCTCACACTTTGAATGACAATTACTCAGTCATGCAACACTGTACCCAAATTAATTTTTTGTCCTTTTTTTTCCCACAAATAGAGCTTTCTTTTGGTGGTATTTGATCACCTCTGGGGTTTTTATTTTTTGCGCTATAAATGAAAAAAGACCGAAAATTTTGAAAAAAAACGCATATTTCTTTGTTTCTGTGACAGAATTATGCATATTATAAATTTTTCTTCATAAATTTTGGCCACAATTTATACTGCTACATGTCTTTGGTAAAAATAACCCAAATTAGTGGATATTATTTGGTCTTTGGGAAAGTTAGAGAGTCTACAAGCTGTGGTGCGAATCGCACAAAATTGATCACATCTGATGTACTGGTGGCCTATCTCGCTTCTTGTGACCCGAACAAGTCAGGAAAGTACAAATACCCCCCAAATGACCCCTTTTTGGAAAGTAGACATTCCAAGGTATTTAGTAAGAGGCATAATGAGCTTTTTGATGTTGTCATTTTTTTCCCACAATTCTTTGCAAAATTAAGATTTTTCATTTTTTTTTCTCCAGAAAATTGTCATTGTAATAGGTTATTTCTCTCACATGGCATGTGTATACCACAAACGACACCCCCCAAAAAATTCTGCTACTCCTCCTGAGTATTACGATACCACATGTGTGGGACTTTTTTACAGCCTGGCCACATAGAGAGGCCCAACATGCAGGTAGCGCCATCATGTGTTCTAGGAACATAAATTACACATCTAACTTGTTGACTATTTATTACACTTTTGAAGCACCAGGACAATGACACGTGGCACGTGACACTGATGACAGATGGCACTGATATGTGGCAATGATGACACTTATACGTGGCACTGATGACACGTGGCACTGATGACAGATGGCACTAATATTTGGCACTGATGACAGATGGCACTAATATGTGGCACTGATGACACGTGGCACTTATACATGGCACTGATGACACGTGGCACTAATACGTGGCACTGAAGACACGTGGCACTAATACGTGGCACTGATGACAAATGGCACTAATACGTGGCACTAATACGTGCCACCGATGACAGATGGCACTAATACATGGCACCGATGATGCGTGACACTGATGACAGATGGCACTGATACGTGGCATTGATGACACGTGACACTGACAACAGATGGCATGTGACACTGATACGTGGCACTGATGACAAATGGCACTGATACGTGGCACTGATGACAGATGGCACTATGTGGCACTGATGACACGTGGCACTGATGACAGATGGCACTTATACGTGGCACTGATGACAGATGGCACTGGGGACAAATGGCACTGACAACAGGTGGCACTGGGGGCAGGTAGCACTGGGGGCAGGTAGCACTGGGGTGGATGGCACTGGGGGCAGGTAGCACTGGGGTGGATGGAACTGGGGTGGATGGCACTGGGGCGGATGGCACTGGGGCGGATGGCACTGGGGCAGGATGGCACTGGGGCAGGATGGCTCTGCTGGGGGAGGATGGATGGCACTGCTGGGGGAGGATGGATGGCACTGCTGGGGGAGGATGGCACTTTTTTTTTTTTAATCAAAAAGCAAAGCAGAACGGCTGCCGCTGCAGCCGTTCATCTCTCCCCTCTCACACTCTGTCTGTGTGAGGAGGGAGAGCGGCGCTGAGAGATGATCTCATATGTTTACATATGAGATCATCTCCCATTGGACACGCCGATCGCGCTGTAAACGGCCGCTGTGATTGGCCGTTTACAGCGATCTGTGTTTGCTTGTCCCCGGGGGACACGGTGAACACAGAACTTCTGCGATGCGCGTCCGCGGCGGCGCGCATTGCGGAAGTAAACATTAGGACGTCCAGGGACGGCCTCCCGGACGAACACGCCTGCTCTACGGCCGTCATTCGGCTATAGGGCGGGCGCGAGGTGGTTAAACATTATACTTCTATTACAATTTTCCTATTATTAACCTGAGGTCAGCCAGTTTACATAGCAGTAAAAGATTGGTCTATTGAATGCCCTCAGTTTTGTCTAACGGAATTCCAAAATGGCTGGCCATGTGCTACACAGAGGTTGGGACTGATCAATCTTAACTAATGGCCACCAGATTGACAACTTACTCTCCTTAGTGGCTGCTGTACTTCACTAAGTCACTGCAGTTAGTGCAATGAAGGCTGTAAAAACCAATACAGAAACAACATTGGACCCTGCAGAATACTCTGCTGACATTTACATTTCCACTGACCTGAACCTACTGACACAATTCAAGTAACAACAACTCCATTGATCCCACACAGTATTTTTTATGACTGCGAGTTTACTGGTGACAGATACAGCCTTTCCTTGATGGACAACTTCCATGACAAATGAGGTGCATAGACTTCCCAGCCTGGCCACCAACACAAACAGGGGTACACTTAGCAGCAGTTCTCTCTTTGTGGTTTTGGATGCTGGTACTTGTAGCTAAAGCTTCAAGTCAGCATTGTTACAGAGGGAGTACCAGGTTCCCCTATTGATTCCCCAGTAGGATTGGAAAGCCAAATGTGTAACCACAGTGGCAAATAGATAGAGCTGCAACACTAACATGGGCTATCATTGCTTTCAAATTTTTAAATCACTCATGGGGGCCCCTTTCTGACGGGTATCTGTAGAGAAAAAATAATCTCATCCAGGTACATGATACACGTTGCAGAAATTTTAGCAAAGTTTTTTGTAGTGTTACACCTTTGCCTGTTCCTCAGATATTGCTGTTTGGAGAACCATGTCTTTTCTTTGAATACTAAATGAATCTACCTGCATTTTAACCACCTAAGTGATGCAAGAAAATCTGCAGTGTCGGTGGTCCTTTACGTGGTCAGTGAACATTAGAACACATTTCACCAAAAATAAAACTCTTATAGCAAGGTATGTCTGTAAATGAACTTGTAGCTCCATGCAGTCTTCAGGCAAAACAATGAACTAACTACACCAGGGGTGCCCAACCTTTTGAAGAGCGAGGGCCACTTAAGCAACTTAAAGCGGTTCTTCACCCTAAAGGGGAAGTTCCGCTAATCTGATCCCTCCCCCCCTCCGGTGCCACAATCGCACCTTTCAGAGCGGAGGGGGTGCAGTTACCTGGATAATCCAGATATCTGCACCCACTTCCGGGCAGACCGCCGCAGACCCCCGCAGACGCCCCGCCCCCCCCCCCGTTGTGTTCTGGGAAACACACAGTTCCCAGGACACAGCGGGGGATCTGAAGAGACACGCAGCGCGACTCGCGCTTGCGCAGTAGGGAACCGGGCAGTGAAGCCGTCATGCTTCACTTCCCGATTCCCTGACAGAGGATGGCGGCAGTGGCAGCAGCGAGACGAGCGATCGCTCGTCATCTGCTGCTGACATCGCTGGACCCTGGGACAGGTAAGTGTGATTTTATTAAAAGTCAGCAGCTGCAATATTAGTAGCTGCTGGCTTTTAATTTTTTTTTTTTTAGGTGCAGAACCACTTTAATAACTAGTCACGGGCCACAATGAGCGGTCAGATGACAGGTCCAAGTGCCTCCGCATATGCAGAGCTGATACAGACACAGCCCACTCAACTTTATGGGCCCTCAGATCTGCCCAGATGGAAGGGGACAGATTCCCCGGACCCCCCCCCCCCCCCCCCACTTCTGTCTTTTTATTTTTTTTTATCGGATTGGAGGTAGTTGGGTGTAAATGGCCACAAGCCCGTTTACAGCTGTGGTTCACTAGAGGTGAATGGAGGTTCTGAACGCGTCAGAACCGATCGTGTCAAAAGCAGCCTAAGGCTGCTTTCACACTGACGCGCTGTGGTTTACCCACACTGAGGGTGCAGCGCAGGGCACCCATGGCTTAGCTTAGCGCAGGGCACCCATGGCTTTGCCATAGACTTCTATTATATCCTGCAGGGGTGGTGCACTTTCTGAAGTGCACCAAACCCGCAGGTAATAGCAGAAGTCTATGGCTCAGTGCAGGTAACCTGCAGGTGTTCTGCACTGCACCTGCGGATCAGTTTGAAAGCAGTCCAGATATACCCATATACACACTGATTGTAGTAATAAACTTACCTTTAACAACAGTCTTTCATTTAGGTCGGCTCATACGGCTCTGCATCGCAACCACTTGCTTCCTCTACTGCCGGCTTCATTCACAACACTCTTGCTTTGGGATGGTGGGTCGGCAACTCACAATCTGCACTTGCCAACCTGCCATCCCAGAGCAGGAGGTCGCAGGCCACATCAGAGGGCTCCCTGGGCCACATCTGGCCTCCGGGCCACTGGTTGGGCACCCCTGAACTACGCAAACAAGAGGAATAACACATTTAAACAGTTTTAATGGCCTGCAAGCTTAAATGATAGAATTATTTTATTAAAAATTTATTACAAAATGACTTGTGCAGGACTTATATGTTGTATGATTCTTCCATTAATGCTCAGATGCTGCACCAAGCAACTTTTTCTGTCACCAGCTCCGGAATGACCATCAAGCCCCTTCTTGTTGTTCCTCCTTCCCCCTGACTCCTGATAGCTATCCACATAAGGCTCACACCACTTAATTTCCCCTTTATGACCTTTTAACCATTTTCAGGCCTTGAAATTTCCTCCAAATTGGCATGCATTTGCTCCATCCACACTTTGTCCACCTTATGGCTTTAATTCTCTTCCTTGGCTAGTGTTAACTACACAACACTTATTCAGTGTGTGATGTGCTATCTTCTCAATAAAAGTCTTTAGCAGAGCTGTGTTTACATCCAATCAGATTTATGTCCACTCTCCTGAGTTCTCAGGCATAGTATTTATTCTCTCCAAAGTGACTCACAGAACTTCTGAGCTATTTACTTGAGCTACATAGATAAAAGTTCTAAGTTTGTATAGCTGTGATAGGAAACAGCTGCTTCCTTTGAGGTCTGCTTTCTGGAGGTATCTTCACTGGTGATAACTATTGCATGTAGAAGCACTTCACAAAACAAGCTTTAACTCCTTAAAGATCATTCACACAATTTATTTGCAATAATGGGCAACAACATGAATTGCAAAGGGACATGCGTTACATTGCAGCACAATGCGGCGATGCATTAATGTGTGTTACAGTACACTGCCAGACAGGGTACGTGCATTTTTTTTTATGTTAAGCAACTCATTCAAATAAAAGCACTGCCTTAACACACATACGTTAATATGTGTAAATGGGCCCTTGTCAACCATGACCAATAGATATACAGTCCAATCTGCCAAGTGTTTACACAAAAAGACTTAGGTTTGCTGTTGGCAATGCATGTGTTTTCAGTGTGACACAACAATGCGTCCGAATGCACAATTGATGTGAACCATCTCTACATTGTGATGGAGTGTGTTTAAAAAAAATGCCAGGGCCCATCACACTTTTTTTGTTTAGGAGCTTGTATAATAGATTATAGGTACCTACATCCCAGAATGATACAAAAAAGTGTGTGTGTGTGTGGGGGGGGGGGGGGGGGGGAATAGGATTTTCTGGTACCATCACAAGACATTACAATGATTTGATTAAAAAGGTTTTAGTTTTATTTATTTTTATTTTATTTTACATTGTGAATAAAAGACACATGTACACATTAAAAAATATTGAGTGCAAAATAAGTCCTCTCATGGGTCAATACACCTCTAATTCAGAGGTTATTCAAACCTAGGGATACCTCCAAGGGTCATGTGGACATTAAACAAGTCATACTGCCCGCTTCTACAGGAGAGAGAACACACAATTCACACACAGAAACACACACTCTACTGCCTGCTTCATTCACAACACTCTTGCTTTGGGATGGTGGGTCGCCAACTCCGACCAGGTATGTGACAGGTGTAGACCCTGGGGGAGTGTTCGTCTTCCAAATGCTCAATACCATAGGCTGTGTACTTACTGTATGTAAACTGTACAACTCGGGGGGAGTCATATATGACTTGTCAATGTAAGGCCTTTTATGTAGGTAAGAAAATATGTCAGTTTGGTCAGCGTATAGTTAACCACATATACTATTCTGGAAATGGCAAGATATTATCCCCCCGTAACAAGAGACATAAGTTTATCTCATAAATTTTACAATACAGTAGTTTCCATCTGTGTTCTGGAAGTAACTGGGATTGCGTATAGTCCAGTGTGAAATATACTGGATTGAGCGGTTGAATGCAACATATCCTCCGGGTTTCAATTAAATGCACCCTTGCAAGCTTTTCCTGTGACTTTATCAGGGAGTTCTTCTTCTTTGTTATTCACTTTTTTCTCCCATTATCATACCCTTTCTTTCCTGTTCTCTCTCTTTTTTTCTTTCATAACTTCCTTATCCTTATGTCCCCCCCCCCCCCCCTCCTTTTTCTTCCACTTTTTTCTTCTTTTGATCCTTCCAGGCGGAGTATACTTAAAATAGACCCTTTCTCTATATACTATTTTGTTGTTTCTTCCTTACCCTTTTTTTGTGAAATATACAGTGATTTATGTAAGGATTCCCTTTGTTGAATATGTTTTTCATATATGTTTAACCTTCCTGGCTCAGTGCAGGAAGGATATTTTTTTGTATCAAGCTGTATTTTTTTTTACTCTATATGTTATGTATGATTGACTTGAAAGCAGAGACATTTTTGCCATGGTTGGGGGTTCTCTGTCTGGCCACTAGATGGCGCCCTGAGTGGTTCTAGTCCTTGACGAGCATGTGAAGCCTATCGGGGGAGTAGGGGTGGTTGAGGGTCCCGCTGTATCCCCTCCCGCTTGCCTTTGAGATGGATGGGTGAGCCCACCGTGGGCGCCCCATGATTCATGGTGCCCGATCTCTGGGGTGCCAGTAGCTTGGTCTGGGTCCACTTCTATCTGGGCCTCTATGTGGCCACTTTTTGGCCTTTCACCCGGTCTGCCAATATCTCATTGCTGGCAATGCGTGTCCGCCATTCTACTGGCGCATGCGCAATTGGATATTGGGTCCTGCGGCATCATCGGCCAACGGCCAAACTAGTTGAGTGCGGGGCAGGAGCAGGCTAAAAGGGCTCAATCTGAGATATGTTCCCTGAGCTGACACTTGGCAGTGTATGCATGTCCCTGAACTTATTGATCTAGGTATGATAACTGTTACAGAATCGCTTCCCACAATCCGCTTGAGTGCTTCTACAGTATATCGCTTTCTAAGCTCTGTAACATGAGACCAGTGGATTTTGCTACGTTACCCCAAGAACCAGGAAGTAGCAATTTTGGCGTAAGTTAGAGTAAGAACTGTATTTGAACAAGTATACAGGCTTTTACACACTTGAGAAGGACATTCACACTTCTGATCAGATTACCCTGAAAATACAATTGTTGGGAAGGGAGGATGACAACCCCCTCTCCCTTTTCCCTCTGGATCCTGATCTGCTTCTGGGAAGGGACCATCTTCCTCTCACCCTGGACCTCCAGAACTGCCGCAGGTGTGGGTCAGAGGTCTTGGACCCTCTGTTCAGTTGCCAGCGCTTCAGCTGGAGAAGTTTCTTTTAACTCCATAGATGCTGCTGGCAGGAAATCTCATGTCCCTGTCAGTGTTGTGGGAGAAAGGCTGATTGCCCCTTCTCTCAGGCAGGCCAAAGCTGCTGTTGGTGTTGGGCAGAGCTCAGTGATGTTTGGCCCTGATGCCAGCATTTCTGCTGGAGGCTCACCAGGTTGTTCTTCCTCAGTGGAAAAGTCAATTAAATCACCAGTCTCTGGAACTGGTGTTTGGAGATAGAGGTTCACCATCTCCTGTCCGTAGAACAAATTAGATGTTACCGGTGCTGGGCAGAGGTTAGCAGAGCTCTGTTGTCAGCACATCAGCTTTGGGGACAGCCATCTTCGGGGTTTCTGCTGCCGATTTCTCTGGCATGCTGCTGAATGTGTTCTAGCAGTTCCCTGTATGCCCTTTCCAGATGCTGTTCTTTCCTTAGCAAATATTCCAGATCAGGTTTAAGCTCTGAGACCTCTACAAGACCGAGCATAGCCTCTCTGTATTCTTGCAGGTAATCAAGGGTAGGTTCTCCTTCATCGCCAAACACAAAAAATTTTGTATGGCTCTCCCACAGTAATCCAGGGCCGCCAAAGTCATATCCCTTATATCTGTTGTCTCTCCTAAATGCCCCTGCTCTGCGTGCCATTTCAGAGCCTGATATCGCTTGTCCAGCTCTATCTCCTGCTAGACCAGCCTGTCCAACTCAGTCACCTATTTCTCCTGGAGCTGCTCTCCCAAGAATTGCATCTGCAAATCCCGTTGGTCACTGACCCGTTGCTCTGGGGTTGGAAAGCACATGTCCTGCTGTATACCAGCCACCTGAAGGGCTCCAATCTAGAGCCCTACCCTAATCTGCTGCCTGAGCTCCAGGTAATCATCCTCAAACACAGTCCTGGAGTATGCTGAAAGGACAAACTGTAGCAGCCCCGGGAACTCTGATGCCAGATCCATATCTGCGATGGGGTAACCGAAGTCTGCTATCCTGATCTTGGATCTTGGTGAAGGTTTGGACGTCCTAGACTTCAGGAAGCATCCCACTGCTTGCCACCAATGTGACGGAATTGCTTCCCACACTCCATTTAAGTGCTTCTATCAGTAGATTGCTTCCTAAGCTCTGGAGCATGAGACCAGTGGATCTAGCTAAGTTACCCCAAGAACCAGGAAGTACCAGTTTTGGAGTAAACCAGAATAAGAACTGTTTATTTGAACACGTTTACAGGCTTTTATACACTTGAGAAGGACTTTTCCCCCTTCTGATCAGATTACCCTAACAATACAAATTGCACACAGGAATATAATTACAACATATACTGTAAATTTGATGTTAATTAACCCCCTGGATGACTCAGAGGTCTGATCTTCCAGGCCAGACTTGCCATCTCCTAGCTCACAAACTGCAATACACATTATCATAAAAAAATGTCCAAATTGGACCAAAAGTGTCAATAATTTGTGTGTCCACCATTATTTTCCAGCTCTGCCTTAACCCTCTTGGGCATGCAGTTCACCAGAGCTTCACAGGTTGCCACTGGAGTCTTCTTCCACTCCTCCGTGAGGACATTACGGAGCTGAAGGATGTTAGAGACCTTGCACTCCTCCACCTTCCATTTGAGGATGCCCCACAGATGCTCAATATGGTTTAGGTCTGGAGACATGCTTGGCCAGTCCATCACCTTTACCCTCAGCTTCTTTAGCAAGGCAGTGGTCGTCTTGGAGGTATGTTTGGGGTCATTATCCTGTTGGAATGCTGCCCTGCAGCCCAGTATCCGAAGGGAGGAGATCATGCTCTGCTTCAATGTGTCACAGTACATGTTGGCATTCATGGTTTCCTCAGTGAACAGTAGCTCCCCAGTGTCGGCAGCACTCATGCAGCCCCAGACCATGACACTCCCACCATCATGCTTGACTGTAGGCAAGACACACTTGTCTTTGTACTCCTCACCTGATTGCTGCCACACACGCTTGACCCCATCTGAACCAAATAAGTTTATCTTGGTCTCATCAGACCACAGGACATGGTTCCAGTGAGCCATGTTCTTAGCCTGCTTATCTCCAGCAAACTGTTTGTGGGCTTTCTCGTGCATCATCTTTAAGCCATGCAGACCAATTTGATGCAGTGTGCAGAGTATGGACTGAGCACTGACAGGCTGACACCCCACCCCTTCAACCTCTGCAGCAATGCTGGCAGCACTCATACGTCTATTTCAAAGACAACCTCTGGATATGACGCTGAGCACGTGCACTCATCTTCTTTGGTCGACCATGGCAAGGCCTGTTCTGAGTGGAACCTGTCCCGTTAAACCACTGTATGGTCTTGACCACCATGCTGCAGCTCAATTTCTGGGTCTTTGCAATCTTCTTATAGCCTAGGTCATCTTTAATTAGAGAAACAATTCTTTTTTTCAGGCATAGGACACACCCCCTGCCATGCCCCCTAAACATCCAAGCGCTTTTGTTTTTACCACTACTATTCCTTTATACTGGCTTTTGAAATTTACAAATGCAGTCATTTAGAAAATGGATGAAAGGTATAGTACTGAGAAACACTTTTTGAAATATAAAAACTGAATTTCATATACGATAGAGATCAGACCAAAATGAAAGACAAAAGAGGGATAGAGGGACTTTGTTCCAAATCAGGGACAGTCCTTCGAAATCAGGGACAGATGGGAGCTATGGATTAGGATACCAGTCGTTTTTGGGCTTTAGCTAGCACAGAAGCTTGGTGCAGAAGATGATTTCCAGAGCTAAAATGATAGTTCTTTAGCAAGTAAGCTGAATCCCCTAAGCCAATTTAAATTTACCCTCAATCAAGGTCAAAGGTGCCCAGAGCAGAAGAGCTTTTATACTCACCTCTCTTGCAACCTGCATCTCCTATCTTCTCCATTTTCCTTAACTGCAGCCTCAACGCTTTAAATTCAGAACTTCCAGAAGTGTAAAATACCTGTATCCACCATCACACTCTGTGGTTCCTTTGTCAGACTCCTACATCATTACTAATTTAGTGGATTAAAGGTCAAAGAATGGAACCATGCCAAGCGGGCAGAATATAGTCATCTGACAGAAAACTTGAATGCTATAGAGTTTTACCAAGGTTGCAGTAACAGAACAAAGAGAAGGTAGGGAACTTGAGTCGACAACAAAGTTAGTATAGGCAGTCCCCTAGTTACAAACATCCGACTTACTAACAACTCCTACTTACAAACAGAGGGAGACAACAGGAAGTGAGAGGAAATCTACCCTTAAGAAGGGAAATTCACTTCTGTAAAAGTTATTATGGGAAAAAGGTACCTCCACTGACGCTTTATCACCAAGGCTTGTTTCCAAACGACCCAAAATTTTCAAAATCCAATTGTCATTGGGACAGAAAGTAATTTGAAATCTTCTGAACATGGACACAGACAGCAAAACAAATGTTACAGAGGTGTTAACCTTTCCCTATGCTATCCAAAAAGCTTAAAAATATTTTTTTTGGCTGCAGTTACACTGAAAAAATTTACCTGTTCCGACTTACAAACAGATTCAACTTAAGAACAAACTTACAGTCTATCTTGTTTGTATCCTGGGGACCGCCTTATAAGCGCATAGATTGTAGGGACTTTTGATGTTAACTTCACTATAACCATACAGATCACTCTGAATGGTAATGTTTTGTTTCATCAGAGTGCCGCCTAAACAAATTCCACCATGAATGTAAAATCTAAAGTATACTCTACTCTAGTAGCAGCTAAATTATTATAATACTCTTCTATCAGTAAAGCTGTATATAACATGACAACACATGATCTGTTTTCAAATGCTGCCAAGTATGATGTATGCAACTCATATCCTTACATCCTTACATATATGATATATTATTTACTAACCTGAGCTCATTCATATTATTAGACATTTAGCTCACTGATTACTCATTTGTTTGTATACCTTTGTGTGTTGTGATTTAAATCTGGAGGGATTAGTTGCCAAGTAAAACTGATTAAAGCTATAATCACCCTTAGAGAATAACCTGAGAATTAAAAAATGGCAGATTGGCTGCCACAGCGAATGTATTCCCAAAGCAGAGTTCATTGCCTTAGGCTCTGTGATCTTTTCTCAGGTTCTAAGCGCACCAGTGTGGCAAGTTACTGCAAGGAATAGTTTTCAACAGAGGCCAGAAAACAGTATGCATAGTATATATTCATCTATATTTTTCTATAACGCAAACCAAAATCTGGCCATGAGATTTGTGACTCTGACGCTATGTAAAAAAGAAACTATATGCTAAATCGAAATCTTTGGGCTCATGAAGCGCTCTGGGTGTCACTTCTATCTGAGGCTTCCTGGGTCATGGTGTATTGAATCACTGGGTCCTCATTGGGTGCTGTGATTTCCCCTATGCCATGCCAATACTGTGTTCTGCAGTGACGTAGTAACTGACTCTCAGCTGGAGTCAGTACAGGGGATGTGCTATCCAACACACTCCTGACTATCATTGCATAGAGCAGGGCCCTGGTGTATTGGATAGTGTCCCCGCCAGGTTCCAGGATTCTGCCTGCCATGTCACTGCTTTGTTCTGTAGTGATGTAGTAACCAGCTCGATCACTACAGAACACCTGCAGGAACTACTGCAGTGGACATGCTATTCGACAGTGATGTAGCAACCAGTGGGTGGAACCCCACTGGAACCACCCCAGGGGATGTGTTTGACTGTCGTTATACTGAGCTCTTTGAAAGAGATCAAAATCGTAACACTTTGCAGACCAGAAAGGTAAGTATAAACGTATTGTTTCATGAGGTTCCTTGCCTTGCATAGCTTTGTATTTAATGCATCTTATTTTTACCCCAACGCTTGTCTTCACTTGGCTGCACTTCTATCCTCATTGACAGAAGTGAGCTGCCACTCAATAAAAACCTGAAATTACTGAAATGAGGAGAACTGCCATAGTCGAACCAACTTCCACCCTATTCAAACTTCAACTTTAAACTTGATAGCTTTTCTAAATAAATAATATGCGGCCACTGTTTTATATTTCAGAACTACTTGGTCAAGCCCTGCCTTGAACTAGGAGCTTTGCAAGTAATGTAGAAGCATTTTGAAGTGCGGCGTGTTTAAAGACTAAAACTATTTTAAAGGCTGGAAATATGCCACGGAGGCCTAGTTTATAAATATGTTGCATTACTAGACTTTTTAAAGAAGAGTTTCTGTTCAGAGGTCTTAGTCAATGCCAAAAGCAAGTTCCGCTTGGCGCTAGGTCAATAGACAAGAAGCATGAAGAAGGATCTCACAAAGAGGAGATTTGTGTGATATTTCTTTCTGATTCAGTCTCACTAGCTAGTTTTCATATTTTTTCTTTAGTACATTCCCAAAAATTAAGACTGTATAAGATGAGAAACAACTACTGTTATAACCTAAAAAATAGCAAATATGAAGTAAATTGATATCTAATTAAAATTAATATATAACCTTTAAAAGGCAATCTATAGTGTTACATATAAGTATTTAATATGTACAGTACCACTTGCATTCAGAAGTTTGAGATGTGTACCTTACTATGTGAAATCTCTGAGATCAACTATAACAATAAACTCCAATGCTAAAAATAAACCTCAGTAACAGATACAGCTATTCTCTCTTGTGAATTGACAGCCAGTACTGGGCTTTATCACTAGAAAGCCCAGTATTCTTCGCTGGATAAATGCTGAAGGTGCACTTTTTAGTAATATCACCAACAAATCCATAGGGACCTCTGGTGGAAGTAAATGTGATTTTTTTAACCACATATAGTAGTATAGACATGGCCTACGTGTTAGTGGTGAGATGTGTCCTTTTCAGGCTTTAACTGTACAGTGTTGTGGGCCTTAAAGTTTTTCTATAGTGAGAAGAGGTACCAATATTTATCTAGTTAAACACCCAGGTAAACATATCCATCAGTAAGAAATTCTTTATAATAGTTGATAATAGTTGATACTAAATCTGCCATGACCAGAGATTTTCGGAGAAACCATGGTAAACCTGTAGGTAAAAAAGAGAACCAGAACCTTCACTAAGTGGAAGAGTGGGCCTCCCTTCCCGGGAAATTAACCAGAAGGGTTAGTCCCGAATTTTCCGATGTTCAAATATAACTTACGTTCAACTCGAACATCGTGTGTTCGTTTGTCCACAAACTAACCGAACATATGGGGCGTTCGCGGCAAATTTGAGCGGAAATGTGAGATTGCAGTGCACTGACGGCTGCTGGAAGGCATATACCTGTCCTGCACGCTTTTACCAATCACAGTGCAATCTGCTGGGAGAGCCATGATTGGCCAAAAGCAGGATGTTGTATGTAGTGTGATAACGTGGAGAGATTGAGAGAATTTAAGCTAGATTAGGCAGGTTAGTTAATGGCGTGCAGACAGTTTAGTACTATTATTATTATTATACAGGATTTATAGAGTTTACGCAGCATTTTACAATATAAAGGGGAGTCAATACAGTTATAATACAATAAAATACAAGAGGATTAACAGGGCCCTGCTCAGAAGAGCTTACAATCTAATAAGGTGTGGCAGGTGGTACAAAAGGTTGTAACTGTGGGGAATGAGCTGATGAAGTGGTGAAAGATTAGTTGGAGATGTGATAGGCTTCCCTAAAGAGATGACATATTTGTAAATATTTTATTATATCATTTCATGTGACAACACTGAAGAAATGACACAATGCAAAGTAGTGAGTGTACAGCTTGTATAAAAGTGAGTGTAAATTTGCTGTCCCCTCAAAATAACTCAACACACTGCCATTAATGTCTAAACCGCTGGCAACAAAAGTGAGTACACCCCTAAGTAAAAATGTCCAATTTGGGCCCAAAGGTGTCAATATTTTGTGTGGCCAACATTATTTTCCAGCACTGCCTTAACCCCCTTGGGCATGGAGTTCACCAGAGCTTCACGGGTTGCCACTGGAGTCCTTTTCCACTCCTCCATGATGACATCATGTTGCTGGTGGATGTTAGAGACTTTTCGCTTCTCCATCTTCCATTTGAGGATGCCCCACAGATGCTCAATAGGGTTTAGGTCTTGGAAACATGCTTGGCCAGTCCATTACCCTCAGCTTCTTTAGCAAGGCAGTGATCATCTTAGAGGTGTGTTTTGGGTCATTATCATGTTGGAATACTGGGGGTCAGACTGTCAATGCTTAGACCATGCACCACACACTGCGTCAAATTGGTCTGCATGGCTGTCGTCCCAGAAGGAAGCCTCTTCTAAAGAGGATGCTCAAGAAAGTCTGCAGTTTGCTGAAGACAAGCAGACTAAGGATATGGATTACTAAAACCATGTCCTGTGGTCTGATGAGACCAACATAAACTTATTTGATTCAGATGGTGTCAAGCGTGTGTGGCGGAAACCAGATGAGGAGTACAAAGACAAGTGAGTCTTGCCTACAGTAAAGCATGATGGTGGGAGTGTCATGGTCTGGGGCTGCATGAGTGTTGTCGGCACTGGGGAGCTACAGTTCATTGAGGGAATCATAAATGGCAACATGTACTGTGACATACTGAAGCAGAGCATGATCCCCTCCCTTCAGAGACTGGGCCACAGGGCAGTATTCCAACATGATAATGGCCCAAAACACCCCTCTAAGACGACCACTGCCGAAGGTCCTGGTAAAGACTGAGGGGGAACCCACGCCAACTTTTTCCTTGATTTTTAATCTATATTGCCGGGACCTGACAATACATTGCAGCCGCAAGCAAGTTTAAATTACATTTTTTCCTTTAGAAATTTAATTTTGCTGCTGCACTGTTCTACACATTGCACAAATGCGCCAATTTAAAGGCAGACTAAGGGGACCCCCAGGTACGATATTTAAAGGAATGTTTAATTTTTATTGTTTCGCTTAAGGCATTATTAAAATCACTGCTCCTGAAAAAACGTTTGTTTTAAAAACTTTTTTTTGCATTGATACATGTCCCCTGGGGCAGTATCCGGGTCCCCATACACTTTTTTTATGGCAATAACTTGCATATAAGCCTTTAAAATTAGCACTATTGATTTTTCATGTTCATGTCCAATAGACATTAATAGGGTTTGAATGTTCGGCTCATCCCTATTAACCAGTATTCTAATCAGTAATTAAGAAAGTAATTGGGAACAAAGAAACTTTTCCAACCAGCATATAACATTAATCATATGTCTATGGCTGCATGTCAGTATGGAAATAATGCAAGCTCTATATAAGGAAAACTGAATAATAGTATATATATCCAATGCACAAACCTCACCAATGCAAAACCCTATTGGTGGGGTGAAACATGTCAGAGGAGCTTAGGCTGAAGTTGTATCTTCACCATCCTGTATAGTGGCTGGGTTCCGATGTATGGTGCTTTCTAGTGATGGCCGAACGGTTCGCCCGGCGGTCGTTTCGCGGCGAATTTCCGACATTCGCGGTCCGCACGTTCGAACGCCTTTTTCCGTCGTTCGCCGCGGCGGACTTACGTGTTTAATGTATACAAGAACTTTAACCTTTGGTGACACGTTTATCATGTGATACAGGACAGCCAATTGAGACATGACAGCACATGGACACTTGTACATTCCCCCTAACCTATAAATACACCCGATCCGGTGGCCATTTTACATTCTTTCTTCTGTTAAGATAGGGACAGGTTCCTGTGTGGAGTAGGGAGAGATAAACCACTAGCTATTTGGTACACAAAAGTTCTTTTCAGGACTGGTATAGGTGTTAGGTGTTGATAGGTTTGCTGTGCTGCTGATTCTTGCAGCAGCCTGAGTGTCTTTTGTTAGTTTAGAGAAAGGGAAAGGACGGTGTATGCTACAGGGACAGCCAGATTAGTCTTTCATCATCATCATCATCATCATCATCATTAGCTGTTACTATCAAGGTCCACAAAAGAGCTGTTCCAGTAACCACTAATCGTTCTCTTTTTTTGCCAATTTGTATAGGGACAGGAAGGAAGCAGTGTTGTCAGGCAGTGAGGGTAATTTTAAAGACTTGCTGTTATTATTAGTTCCACAAAGGTTCTTTTCAGGACTGGTATCAGTGGTACAGTAATAGGCTTGTACATGTATAATATTCTTTCTTCCAAATATAGAAAGGATATTATACTTGACTGCTGCCCTTCTGCTGCAGTCTGCTAAACATTCACAACTCACTTGTTCCACAAAAGTTCTTATAAGGACTGGTAACTTGGTATAGGGTGCTACGGTACATAGGCTTGAGTGCGGTACAGTCTGCTGTTCTGTAAGGACCGCTATCGGTCCACAATAGATAGGGTTGACGTGCACCACTGCTGACCGCTGCCCTATACTGCAGCAGTCCTTCAGCGGTATAGGGACTGACGTACAGTCTGCTAATCACTAACACACAACCTGCTTGTTCCACAAAAGTTCTTATAAGGACTGGTAACTTGGTATAGGGTGCTACGGTACATAGGCTTGAGTGCGGTACAGTCTGCTGTTCTGTAAGGACCGCTATCGGTCCACAATAGATAGGGTTGACGTGCACCACTGCTGACCGCTGCCCTATACTGCAGCAGTCCTTCAGCGGTATAGGGACTGACGTACAGTCTGCTAAAAACTAATACACAACCTGCTTGGTCCACAAAAGTTCTTATAAGGACTGGTAACTTGGTATAGGGTGCTACGGTACATAGGCTTGAGTGCGGTACAGTCTGCTGTTCTGTAAGGACCGCTATCGGTCCACAATAGATAGGGTTGACGTGCACCACTGCTGACCGCTCACCTATACTGCAGCAGTCCTTCAGCGGTATAGGGACTGACGTACAGTCTGCTAAACACTAATACACAACCTGCTTGTTCCACAAAAGTTCTTATAAGGACTGGTAACTTGGTATAGGGTGCTACGGTACATAGGCTTGAGTGCGGTACAGTCTGCTGTTCTGTAAGGACCGCTATCGGTCCACAATAGATAGGGTTGACGTGCACCACTGCTGACCGCTCACCTATACTGCAGCAGTCCTTCAGCGGTATAGGGACTGACGTACAGTCTGCTAATCACTAACACACAACCTGCTTGTTCCACAAAAGTTCTTATAAGGACTGGTAACTTGGTATAGGGTGCTACGGTACATAGGCTTGAGTGCGGTACAGTCTGCTGTTCTGTAAGGACCGCTATCGGTCCACAATAGATAGGGTTGACGTGCACCACTGCTGACCGCTCACCTATACTGCAGCAGTCCTTCAGCGGTATAGGGACTGACGTACAGTCTGCTAAACACTAATACACAACCTGCTTGTTCCACAAAAGTTCTTATAAGGACTGGTAACTTGGTATAGGGTGCTACGGTACATAGGCTTGAGTGCGGTACAGTCTGCTGTTCTGTAAGGACCGCTATCGGTCCACAATAGATAGGGTTGACGTGCACCACTGCTGACCGCTGCCCTATACTGCAGCAGTCCTTCAGCGGTATAGGGACTGACGTACAGTCTGCTAAACACTAATACACAACCTGCTTGGTCCACAAAAGTTCTTATAAGGACTGGTAACTTGGTATAGGGTGCTACGGTACATAGGCTTGAGTGCGGTACAGTCTGCTGTTCTGTAAGGACCGCTATCGGTCCACAATAGATAGGGTTGACGTGCACCACTGCTGACCGCTCACCTATACTGCAGCAGTCCTTCAGCGGTATAGGGACTGACGTACAGTCTGCTAATCACTAACACACAACCTGCTTGTTCCACAAAAGTTCTTATAAGGACTGGTAACTTGGTATAGGGTGCTACGGTACATAGGCTTGAGTGCGGTACAGTCTGCTGTTCTGTAAGGACCGCTATCGGTCCACAATAGATAGGGTTGACGTGCACCACTGCTGACCGCTGCCCTATACTGCAGCAGTCCTTCAGCGGTATAGGGACTGACGTACAGTCTGCTAAACACTAATACACAACCTGCTTGGTCCACAAAAGTTCTTATAAGGACTGGTAACTTGGTATAGGGTGCTACGGTACATAGGCTTGAGTGCGGTACAGTCTGCTGTTCTGTAAGGACCGCTATCGGTCCACAATAGATAGGGTTGACGTGCACCACTGCTGACCGCTGCCCTATACTGCAGCAGTCCTTCAGCGGTATAGGGACTGACGTACAGTCTGCTAAACACTAATACACAACCTGCTTGGTCCACAAAAGTTCTTATAAGGACTGGTAACTTGGTATAGGGTGCTACGGTACATAGGCTTGAGTGCGGTACAGTCTGCTGTTCTGTAAGGACCGCTATCGGTCCACAATAGATAGGGTTGACGTGCACCACTGCTGACCGCTGCCCTATACTGCAGCAGTCCTTCAGCGGTATAGGGACTGACGTACAGTCTGCTAAACACTAATACACAACCTGCTTGGTCCACAAAAGTTCTTATAAGGACTGGTAACTTGGTATAGGGTGCTACGGTACATAGGCTTGAGTGCGGTACAGTCTGCTGTTCTGTAAGGACCGCTATAGGTCCACAATAGATAGGGTTGACGTGCACCACTGCTGACCGCTCACCTATACTGCAGCAGTCCTTCAGCGGTATAGGGACTAAGAGTTTTGTCACAGGGTCATTTAAAAAATGACATGCAGAGGAAGAGGCAGGCCCTTCCGCAGGGGTGGTAGGGGTAGGGCAGGAGCAACAGGCTTGAGCCAAAGTGGGAAGTTGCAGAAGGTGCGTTCAATTACTTTAAAGGATGCACCAGACTTGGTTGAGTGGCTCGCTCAGCCTTACTCTTCTGCACCCTCCTCATCCTCTCGATCTGCACCCTCTTCTTCACTCTCTGCTATGTGCACCCCCAAAGACACTACCACCAACAACACGACCACCACCACCACCACCACATACCTTCCGCTTGAGTCACTGGAATTATTTTCCGATCCATATCAAGAGGACATTTCTGATGCGCAGCCACTCTTGGTATTGGATCAGGAAGAGGAGGTAGCAACAAGCGCTACTCAGCAGTCTGACGCCAGTACCCAGATCAGCCCAAGGAGGAGGTTGGTCCCCGGTGTTGCTGCCTACTCCGAGATCTCTACTTATAGCGGTGGGGAAGGTGACGTTGATGATGACGTGTCTAGTGATGTCACGTGGGTGCCCACAAGAGAGGAAGAGGAGGGGAGTTCAGAGGGAGATATGGACCAGCAGATAGGGAGGAGAAGCAGCAATGACTTACATTGCACAGCAGGGACAAAGCAGACTGCAAATGTATCAGGAGCGAGTCATCGACCATGTACGGTCACATCTGGCGCTCCCAGGACACCGGCACATGGCTCCGCAGTGTGGGCTTTTTTTAACGTGTCCGCTGCTGACAATAGCGTTGCCATCTGCAATCTTTGCAGTCAACGCGTTAGTCGCGGTAAGCCCAATACTCACCTAGGGACGACCGCCTTAAGAAGGCACATGAGCAGCCATCACCGAGCCCAGTGGGAGCAACGGAACACACAAAGCCACACTGCAGGCTCTCACCGTCCAGCCTCGTCTTCTACTTCTCCTTCTCCTCTCTCCTCACAATTGTCCTCCACTCCACCTTCCATCACGCCAAGCTCACATTTTTCTGCAAAAAGGCAGGCTTCCGTGGGCCTAATGTTTGAGCGTAAAAAAATGATGATGCCGGATAACCCTCTTGCCCAACGGTTGGCGGCTGGCTTGTCAGAACTCATAGCCCGCCAACTACTGCCATATAAACTGGTGGACTCGGAGGCCTTTCGCAAATTTGTGGCCATTGGAACACCACAATGGAAGGTCCCAGGAAGGAAGTATTTCTCAGAGAAGGGCATCCCAGAGCTATATGGCCATGTTCAGCGGCAAGTGAATGTATCTCTGGCACACAGTGTCGGTGCCAAGATACATCTGACCACAGACACGTGGTCTAGCAAACACGGGCAGGGAAGGTATATCAGTTTTACTGCCCACTGGGTGAACCTTCTGACGGCCGTCAAGCATGTAACCCGTGGCACCCGTGTAGATTTGGTTTTACCGCCACGGATTGCATGCAGGCCTGACTCTTCTTCTCCTCCTCCTACTCCATCCTCCTCCCTCTCCTCCTCAGCTGCCTCCTCCTTTTCCGCTGCTAGCGTCTCTTCCACTGCACCGCCCAAGCTCCCCAGAACCTATTCCACATGCCAGGTGAGACGTTGCCATGCCGTGCTGCGTCTGTTGTGCCTGGAAGCAAAGAGCCACACTGGCCCGGCACTCCTTTCAGCTTTGCGTTCACAGGCAGATGAGTGGCTAACACCGCTCAATTTGACAGTTGGTAAAGTGGTGTGTGACAACGGTGCCAATCTGCTTAGCGCATTGAAACAGGGCAAAATCACGCACGTGCCGTGCATGGCACACGTCTTAAACTTGGTCGTGCAGCGATTCCTTGTCAAATACCCTGGGGTCCAGGACATCTTGCGGCAGGCAAGGAAAATCTCGGCCCATTTCAGAAGATCTTACACGGCCATGGCTCGCCTTGCTGACATTCAGCGGCGACACCATCTGCCGGTCAGACGTCTTATTTGCGATTGCCCGACGCGATGGAACTCAACCTTCTATATGCTTGATAGGCTGCTCCAGCAGAAACGTGCAGTTAACGTCTACCTGTATGAACTCTGCGAAAGAAACGGTTCTGGGGAGCTGGGTTTTTTTTCACCGCGCCAGTGGCTGCTCATGCGCGACACATGCAGACTTCTGCGGCCATTTGAGGAGATCACCAAACTGGTCAGTCGCAGCCATGGCGCCATCAGTGACATGGTACCTTATGCCTTCTTTCTGGAGCGTGCATTGCGTCGTGTCATTGATCAGGCTGTGGAGGAGCAGGAGCGGGAAGATGAGGAAGTCGCAATGCTGGATGAATTCCCAGGGGGGGCTACTCTATCTGAGACAAGTCAACAACAGGAGTCTGATGAGGAGTCAGAGGAGGATGGTGCCGGGGCGGATGAGCAGGAGCAAGAAGAGCATGCTTTAAACCTTTCTGGGATCCCTGTTGTGCGAGGATGGGGAGAGGAGAATGAAGAGGACGACATTATCCTGGATGATGAGCAGGAGCCAGGCCACCACACCGCTTCCACTTTAGTGCAAATGGGGGCCTTCATGCTCCAGTGTTTTAATAGGGACCCCCGTATAAAAAGCATGAGGGTCAAGGACCAGTACTGGGTGGCAACGTACTTAGACCCCCGGTACAAACACAAAATGGCGGAAATGTTACCGCCGTCGCAGAGGGCTGTCAGAATGCAGCACTTCCAGGCCTTGCTTCGAGAAATGCTGCATTCTGCTTTTGCGTGCGCTGGCAGAGGAGCAATTCCCACTCCCAGAGAAGGATTTGCGGGTACCAATCCAACAGCGCCTGCAAGAAGAGGCCGGTTTGAAGATGTGTTGGTGACTTCGGATATGAGGTCATTCTTTCAGCCGACCCATCGACAGGTGTCATCCGGATCCAGCATCAGGGAACGCCTAGACCGTCAGGTGTCCGACTACATTGGGTTAACGGCCGATGTGGACGCTCTGAGGAGTGATGAACCCCTAGACTACTGGGTGGGCAGGCTTGACCTCTGGCCAGAGCTTGCCCAATTTGCAATCGAACTGTTGGCTTGCCCCTCATCCAGTGTCCTGTCCGAAAGGACGTTCAGCGCAGCAGGGGGGATTGTGACCGATAAGCGTACTCGCCTAGCTCACCACAGTGTTAACTACCTCACATTTCTAAAAATGAATGAGGCATGGATCTCGGAGGAATTCAACACATGTGACCAGTAGACCATGTATATGTCTATAAACTATTTTTTTAATCAAGCACACAGACCTTCTTAATTCATTTGGCTCACTTCCTTGACCCAAAAAAGCACACCGTACTATATGCCCCTACCCTCCTCTTTGAAGAGGTTGAGCGGTGTCATATTTCTACTGGGGCTGCTTATGATATCCCTGTGCTGTGCTGACTTCCTCCTGGGGGTTCTTATTATGAAGGGATCACACTATCCCTGTGCTGTGCTGACTTCCTCCTGGGGGTTCTTATTATGAGGGGATCACACCATCCCTGTGCTGTGCTGACTTCCTCCTGGGGCTGCTTACGGTGCTGCTGTCAGTGCTGTATGTCACGGTGCTGCTGTCAGCGCTGTATGTCACGGTGCTGCTGTCAGCGCTGTATGTCACGGTGCTGCTGTCAGCGCTGTATGTCACGGTGCTGCTGTCAGCGCTGTATGTCACGGTGCTGCTGTCAGCGCTGTATGTCACGGTGCTGCTGTCAGCGCTGTATGTCACGGTGCTGCTGTCAGCGCTGTATGTCACGGTGCTGCTGTCAGCGCTGTATGTCACGGTGCTGCTGTCAGCGCTGTATGTCACGGTGCTGCTGTCAGCGCTGTATGTCACGGTGCTGCTGTCAGCGCTGTATGTCACGGTGCTGCTGTCAGTGCTCTGTATTACGGTGCTGCTGTCAGATGCCTCTATCACGGTGCATGTGTCATTCCGGTATGTCACGCTGCTGGTGATCATCTCCTGCACCCTCTTCTTTGCCTACCCTGGTCCCTGACCTTCCCTCTCCTCCATTGCCTTCATTAGCTCCATAGTCCTGAATTGTTAGAACAATTTCCCAAATAAAATAAAAATGCTTGTAGTTATCGATCCCAAATTCACCTCATACATGTATTATGTCATTGTCCAGATGGTGGGACTACGTTTTACCCCCTAATAATTACCACGTGGCCGCAAATTCGACATGAAGGTTTGCAAAGTTCGCCTCCCATTGAAGTCAATGGGGCCCGCGGCGAACGGTCGGTTTCGCGAACGTTTGGGTCCGTTCGCATTTCGCGTTCGCGAAACGTCCCGTCGGAAGTTCGTCCATCACTAGTGCTTTCACCTTCTGTCTTCCAATAAACGAATAGTACATGCATCCAGTGCACAAACAGGTATTATCGCAAAAGGCCCAACAGGAGTCCTGGTGGAATTGTACACATATACCCAGGTATATATAGTTATTAATAAAGATACCTCCAGATGAATGTTGCAGCAAAGTTCCTTTGCAGAGGCCCCAGAGGATGATCATGATTCGGTTTCATTCTTTGTGCCAGAGACCTTGTCATAAACCGGATGTGACCAGAACTGTGTGACTACGACAGAGTAAACCAAACATAAGTAGGTGAAAGTAAGTGATTTTATTAAGATAAATGCATATAATGTAAATACACCACCAATACCAGAGTGAGAAAACCGAATAACAGTGACAACCAACCAGTATATATAACAAAGGGGATTCCAGAATTGTATTCAAGCCAGGCCAGGGTCATAAACAGGAGGTCAGCAGAGGGGGGGGGGGGGGGGCAAGGAGAAAGGGATCAGGTAGCAGGACAAGGTTCTAGGAATGCAGGAATGGAAAGGATCAGGTACAAAAGGATCAGGATCAGGATGCAGGAATCAAGGTTCAGGATCAGGGTAACAGGTAACAGGAAAGGGCTCAAGGACAAAACCAAGGCAAACATGTGAGTGCGTGCTGGCTATTTTTAGACACCTGATTGCAGGAGGTGCTGTCTGCTCCACACTGCCAGGATACATCCGCTGGTGGATGCCAGTACTGCAGTCCAAAGATGACATAACATCAGCAGGGAAAAGCTCTCCTAACAGTTCCAAACTGCCAGGAGACACCTGCTGGTGGACCTTGGTACTGCATGCCAAAAGACAGATATTATCAGCGGATGGAACATTTCCTGACAGTACCCCCCCTCAAAGGAGCGGCCTCCGGTTGCTCCAACTGGATGTAATTGTCCATAGTCTATGGCATCAAGGAGAACAATGGATAGGGGTACATCAGGCTGTGCAACAGGCACTTCAGGCTGGGTATCAGGCACTTCAGAGCAGATAGCGTGCGGATTTCTATCCACTTTAAGTCTTTGGGGTTGATTAACTCAAGGCAAACAGGCTGTTTACTTTGGAAGTGATTTTCCCCTGTGCTAGGGTAATTTGCACCACAGCTTTACAAATGCGGTATAGTTCTGTTGACTTCCAACTTCCAGTCATGTCCGTGATTTTTTATTTTTTTTTGCACGTGATTCAGTATTCTTTGCAAAGTGAAATTTCATTACATTCACTAAACTCTGGGGCAAATTTTCTTGCAAAACTAATAGCGTGTTACCTTTAATCTGGAATAATTTGCTCTGACCATACTCTCACATAGCACAGGCCCACATGAGGGGGGTGTAGAAGCTGATGTCTATAAAAGTATTAGAGAGCAGCATCAAAACAATATATGAGGATGACAAACAATCATTCACAATTAGGGCAAAAATTGCCTTATTTCCCCTATTATATGTGATTCCTGTATCATTAGTGCCACCTAGTGACATTAATGCATTATTTCTCCCAGAAATGCCTAAATCGGAAAAAAAATGAGTTATGGCCACTAGATGGTGCTGACAAAATTGAAATATAGAAAGTATGGCACTTTTTACCTTGATTGTGTGAATGTTTATAACATATTTACAATTCATGTTTTATACATAGACCTCCAGGAGTATTGGTGATTGAGGTCCTGCATGCTGTCTCTTGTTAGGTGGAGGGACAATCTCTCTTGGTCAGGGCTGCTGCTGAAAATAAACAGCATTACTGACAGTAGTAATGGAGCACTTTTAATGTAAAGAATTATAGAAATATTTGATTTGCATATTTGTTTGTGACTTTTTGAGTTGCCTCATGTTCTCTGTTAATGCCTCATTTGTACCACTTTACTACTTTAGTTGATGCCACTCTACCAAACATAAAATATCTAGAGCTCTGCTACAGACATTCAGAGCATAGACTCTCTTTTATATCTCTCTTTAGCTGGGCATGTTTGGAATGATGCCTTTCACATCACTGACATGTTGTATGATCCCAGGAGATTAGAGAAGCTAAACAAGGTCATGTCTAGTCAGCATTTAAATAGACAGAACACACCAGCAGCAGAAGTTTCTGAACTTTATCCTAAACTTCATCCATTTTTTGTCTACAGAGGATCTTCTGCGACTGAGTTGTGTACCACTTTTGTTTTTTAATAAAGGGAAACTACATTAGATTTTAAGTGTAATATTTATCAGAAAGAAAATGCTCATATTTTTTTCTATTTCAATTTGTTGTTTTATATACTAATGGCAGCATATCATGTGTAAATTCTCTTTCTAGTGCTCATCTCTAAATGAGTAGGATTTCTGCAAAAAGCCAACATGTAAGTTCAAGCTGAAGCAATAAAAAGCAGGAGCCTATAGTGCCAACACATTCTGTTCACTTAGCACAGCTTTTCTCAACCTTTACAGCATTGAGGAACTCTTGAAATAACACTTGACTTTTCAACCCAAAGTCATGGGGGGTAGCTGCTGTATACGTTGCGAAGCCTCGCACACTTGTGGTCCAGACCCAGTCCATAGGAGAGTTCTGCTATGCAGTGGGCCCTAACTTAGGGTCCCCGGCTCTAGACAAGTAGTCCATACAGCCACCAATCCACCCCTCTGACAGAACCCCCTCTCCCAACTGGCTGCTTCACCTTCCTTCAACTCAAAAGCAAGCTAATTCCTGGACAGTGGAACCAAAGTGGCTGTAGCACGAGCACTGGTGAGAGGGCACTGCCACCATAGACCTGTTGTTCCTAGCAGAGACTGAGCACACAGGACTGGCCATCAAACTGGTGGCCTTTACGACTACATGCAGACTTTACTGGGACTGTAGTTATGTGTACCACCATAAAGACTGGGCCACAACGCTAGCCATATGAAGAACTAAGGCAAAAGACTGTCTCCTCTAATAGCTGCTCTACAAGAACTTTACTTGCTGTCTTTATTAAGGGGAACCTTGAACTATTGTGTAGTCAGTCACAGAGAGTGCACTCTAAGCAGTATTGTCTACTGTGTGCAGAAAAGATATTGCAGTGTTGATCACCATTTCCATTAATCACTACTGTTATACATGCTATTGCTTATTGCTGATTTGTAGATCATCAGGTACAGATCAATCCAACCATATAGATCCCTATTCTAAGCTGCTACAATATAGTGGATTCATTGTCTAGAAGATTGTGTTAGATTTACTCTTGACATGTTCATTTTTGCATACTGTCATCTACTTTACTTAACAATATATTGAATTTCTTGTTCAGTAACCAGTTTGGTGTTTGCTTCCTGATAACGAACCATAGGGTGTGCAGGATATTTACATTTGTGCTCTTAATAATAGTACAATACCCTTTTTGCTTAACCTGGTGTGCCTGAGGGGTTAAGGTCGTTCATAGAATCGAGGCCACAGAACAGAAAATGCAAACTATTAAGCATGTTCTGCAGCTGTGAATCTGTATTTAGTAACAGCTGTCAGTTGGTTTGGTTTAAAATGTATTCCAAACTTACCAGTCCTTAGATGTGGTGGTCGCTTTAGTTTTGATTTTCAAGATTACAATATTTTCAGTAAGAACATGTTTGTAGTCCAGATGGCGTGACAACCATTGGTGCAGTGGAGAAATGAGCGAAGCCATAAAGGGACAGGAAGTGTATTATTCATTTAGTTTTTGTTTTGGGGGTTAGAAATGCTTTAAATAAGGCTTGGGCCAATGAGATGATAATTCTTACCTGTTTCTGCTGGTTGTATCTCAACTTGTTCATTGACATTGTAGTTAGATTTCTACTAAGCAGCAAAAACAAACACCTCATTGTAAGGGTTAATTCTGCTTATATGTCTGGACAATTAATGAGAAATTTTTGAAGCCCCGGAAGCACTCAAATGACCACAAGAGAAAATGGTTTCAAAGAATGCTCAGTTTAATGGTAGTATGGGCTGTACCTTTATACAGGATAAAGACAAAGAAAATAGCACAACTTAAAGGAGGGAGGGAGAACAGAGTTTATGCCATGAAACATAAATCCTATATAAACATGTAGCGTGACATCTCAGACATAATTTAAACTAGGTCATAGATTATGGGATACTGACGGTTGATTTTGTCTGAAAACATAATTTCACAACCAGTTCTTACTGGAACCCACTTAACCTGTGGCCATTGTGACAAACAAGACCTTAAAAGAAAGATATTTGTCTGTCAGCTATTTTTAATGTCTCAGTCTTGCTAACTCTTTCTCGCCCTTCAATCCCCTCTTAAATCACAAAGTGATTTCACCACGATCACTTAAGATTATCTGTGTGGGATCCTTTGGTTGTGTTGTATGATTACAGATACATTGAATAAGCTTGAACAGCATTTTATCAGTAGGGGGGTTTGAGTCCTTTGGACTCTCCACATTGGATTTCCTCCTTTGTCCAGTTACTGTTCCATTAGAAGGGGGGCTGCATATGGCCTTTAGGGGGCCCAAGTCCTCAGGATGATAGATACAGTTAGTAATGATCCATGTGGGCAGAAACACCATTAGTGCCAGCATACAGAGTAGGCACAAGGCTTTACCAGAAGTCTGTGGTGAGAGAAGTGATCGTCTTTTTCAGTCTTTATCACCTGTTTCATTCGCTTTTCGAGGATTTTCATCACCTGCTTCACCTCCTTTATCAGTGTCTTGCTTCTGGGTCCTTTGTGGTACTTTCTTTATCCTCTCGGCATGGGTCCAGGCTCCGGATTGATCCATGGGGACAGCGGTTCTGGTCGCTGCGACTACGCTAATGGGTGGGCTAAAAGGGTAATCTTGCTTCTTGGTCCAGTTCAGCTGGTGAATTATGACCACAACTCTGGGTTGGAACTCATGTGTTGGTTCCTGTGAGGGTAATGGAAAAGAAGAGAATACTTTACCGTAGATGCCATTTAGCTTCTTAATCAAGTTTTGACAAAATACTTCCTGTATCAAACTCAGATCTCCCTGCTCTATTACCAAGGGTTTCCTTATCCAGGCCGTGGGAAAAGGTCAACCCACCAGGATCTCAAAAAGGGACAAGTGATTGGTATTGGAAGGGGTCATTCTTATTTCTGCTAAAACCGCAGGCAGCACAGTTTTCCTTTTGGCAAATGTGCCACCTGTAGCCTTCCTTATTTTATCTTTAATGCTTCGGTTCATTCTTTAAATTATACCTGAACTCTGCGGGTGATATGGAATGTGGAATTTCCACTCTATTTGCAAAGTCTTAACTAGTTTCTGACATACCTTGGAGAAAAAGGCCCGGTCGTTATCTGAATTTATTTGCAATGGACATCCCCACCTGGGTATTATTTTTTGAGTCAGGAATTTTTACAACTGTCCTTGCATCTTCTGGGGTACATACAAAAACTTCTACCCACCTGGAGAACATGTCCACTGTCACTAACAAATATTCCTGTATTTTGCTAAATTTTGGCATGTGAGTGAAATCAATTTTCTAGAGGGCTGGGACAGTGATAATAATGGGGGATTTTAACTACCCAGAAATTAACTGGAGTAATGGCACTGCTGGGACAGTTAAAGGGCAAAAAATGATAAACCTATTACAGGACAATTTTATGGTCCAGTTTATTGAGGCCCCAACTAGGAATGAAGCTCTGTTGGACCTGGTAATCTCAAACCATGCAGAGCTTATTACTAATGTCCAGATAAAGGAACACCTGGGTAGCAGGGATCACAACATGATTTCCTTTGATTTTAGCACTAAACAAGAAATACATACGGGTAAGATAAAAACACTTAACTTCAAGAGAGCAAATTTTCCAAGGATGAGGGCTACTCTCCAGGACTTAGACTGGGAGAGAATATTCGCTTCAATGGGCACAGAACAGAAATGGGAATTCTTCAAAAAGACTGTTTGGGACCTCACTGCAAAGTATATTCCCATGGGCAATAAGTTTAAAAGGCTAAAAACAAAACCTATGTGGCTCACGGCCAAAGTTAAAAAATCTATAAACAATAAGAGAAGAGCTTTTAAAAAATATAAAAATGAAGGATCACTAGTATCATAGAAATGTTACAAAGAAATTAACAGAATATGTAAAAAGGAAATCAAGGATGCAAAAATTCAAAACAAATGACAGAATGTAAAAGATAGTAGGACAAAGCCACAAAAAAATTCTCATAAATATATTAATAGTAAAAAGGACAAGTCTGAGCATGTAGGCCCTTTACAAAATAATCTAGAGTTGGTGACTGGGGACAAAGAGCAGGCAAATTTAATAAACACTTTCTTCAGCTCTGTGTACACAAAAGAGCATGGGGGAGCGCATGTCCATAATGGGGGTGATAGTGACACAGCCCCAAATGATCCACAGTGGCTCAAAAGTGATATGGCCCAGAAATATTTAGACAGAATAAAGGTGGATAAAGCACCTGGCCCTAATGGCATCCACCCACGGATCCTAAAATAATTGAGCTCTGTAATTTCAGAGCCATTGTATCTAATTTTTAGGGACTCATTAATGACGGGAATAGTCCCACTGGATTGGCGCAGGGCGAACGTGGTGCCTAAATTTAAAAAGGGATCAAAGTCTTTACCAAGTAACTATAGACCTGTTAGCTTAACTTCTATAGCTGGGAAGATACTGGAGTGTTTAATAAAAGACCACATCGACGAGTTCTTGCTAACAAAAACACTTTAAGCAACAGACAGCATGGATTCATGAAAGACAGAAGTTGTCAGACAAATCTGATTTCTTTTTATGAGGAGGTAAGTAAAACCTTGGACAGAGGGGTGGCAGTGGACGTGGTATACTTGGATTTTGCAAAAGCGTCGGTACAGTTCCGCACACACGGCTCGTGTGTAAGGTAAAGTCTACAGGTTTGGAAATATCAGTTTGTAAATGGATAGAAAACTGGCTAAAAGACAGAATTCAGAGAGTAGTGGTTAATGATTCTTACTCTGAATGGTCTAAGGTTATCAGTGGTGTACCCCAAGGTTCAGTGCTGGGACCCTTACTTTTTAACATCTTTATAAATTATATTGGGTCTGGGATCAAAAGTAACATTTCTGTCTTTGCAGATGACACCTAGATATGCAGTGGAATAACGTCCTTACAGGTTGTCTCCAATTTACAAGCCGACCTCAATACACTGTCTAATTGGGCGACTATGTGGCAGATGAGGTTTAATGTTGATAAATGTAAAGTTATGCACTTGGGGGATAAGAATATGCATGCATCATACATGCTAGGGGGAGTACAACTGGGGGAATCCATAGTGGAGAAGGATCTGGGGGTTTTGGTAGATCATAAGCTCAATAACAACATGCAATGCCAAGCTGCTGTTTCCAAAGTGAGCAAAGTCCTTTCTTGTATTAAGAGAGGTATGGACTCCAGAGAGAGAGATATAATTTTGCCCCTGTTCAAATCATTAGTAAGACCTCACCTGGAATATGCAGTTCAGTTTTGGGCACCAGTTCTCAAAAAGGGAACTGGAGAAAGTGCAGAGAAGGGCAACCAAACTGATAAGAGGCATGGAGGAGCTCAGCTATGAGGAAATATTAGAGGAACTAAATGTATTCACTCTTGAGAAGAGGAGAATAAGGGGGGATATGATCAACATGTTCAAATATATTAGGGGTCCATATAGTGAACTTGGTGTTGAGTTGTTCTCTGTACGGTCAACCCAGAGGACACGGGGGCACTCTTTACGTCTAGAGGAAAAGAGATTTCATCTTTAAGTACGGAAAGGTTTCTTTACAGTTAGAGCTGTGAAAATGTGGAATAGACTCCCGCCAGAGGTGGTTCTGGCCAGCTCAGTAGATTGCTTTAAGAAAGGCCTGGATACTTTCCTGATGGTACATAATATAACTAGGTACTAACATAGGTAAAGTTGATCCAGGGAAAATCCGATCGTCTCTTATGGGGATCAGGAAGGATTGTTTTTCCCCTGCTGTAGCAAATTGGAGCATGCTCTGCTGGGGTTTTTTTTTTTTTCGCCTTCCTCTGGATCAATTGTGGGCATACAATTGGGTATTTGGATTGTACGGTTATTTTTTAAATTTTATTTATTTGTTTTTATGGTTGAACTGGATGGACTTGTGTCTTTTTTCAACCTGACTAACTATGTAACTATGTGTAAACTGAGAGGTAGGATACAGTAGATGTTCATGTTTGGGCTTGTTTAGTGTTTCCGGGTTATTTCTGATGCATTCAATGCATCTGGACACAAAAGATTTACATAGGGGTAATACATGTAGAATGCGGAAGTCTTGTGTTAACATTTCAGCTGTAGCATTCCATTATTTATGTCCTATGCCATGGTACTGTGAGATGAATAAAGGTGCACTTGCTGTTGATATGCCTGGTTTCCCCTCTTTGGCAATAACCCTGTCAGATCCTATTTATGCCAATAGGCCAGATCTTCTGGTGAAGCCATAGCCTGTAGGTCCAGCAAAACCTGTTTCCAGGGCAAAGCTGGGGGTGTAAGGGGGACATTTGGATAAAAGCTGGGACCGTCAAAGCAGCTTGTTTAGCAGCGGCATCAGCCAGTATATTTCCCTTTGAAATGTCATCATTACTTTATGTGCGCTTTACAGTTAAAGAATGCTATCTTACTAGGTTTGGTGATAGCCTCGAGCAGTGCGGTAACCAGGGAGGAGTGGGTGATGGATTATACATCAGCAGTAATGTAACCACGCCTCTGCCAAATTACTCTGAAGTTGTTTGTGGCTGCGAAGGCATATTTGGAATCTGTGTAAATGTTCACTTTTTGTCCTTTAAAAAGCTGGCACGCTCTAGTGAGGGCAATAAGCTCTGCTGCTTGAGCTGATTTATAAGGGATGGGTTGTGCCTCTATCACTATGTCAAGTAGTTTTACCACTGCATAGCCTGCATAGGAGGTGTGATCATCTGGGTGAGAGCAAGACCCATCCACAAACACAATGTGTGCTCCTTCCATGGGCGTCCGCAGGTAGGGGCAAGGGGGGTCAAGTGCCCCCCCCCTGGAATCAGGGATGAGATCTTAAATTCAACACAGTTCCATCCCTATCGGGGTGTGGGCAGCCCACACCCATGTGCAAGCTGCCAGTGGGGTGACACCATCAAGGTTCTGCCAAGCCCCCCTATCAGTGTAGCGTGACTGCGGACTCTTTTCCGTGCTCAGTCCAGCAGAGAACTCGGCAGCGGTGCTATCAGGTTTACCCCGGCCACGCCCTCCTTTCTCCTGTCAGGGAGAAGAGACGACGGCTCTCACCAGGTTCCTCGCCCAGCTTCCTGCCCGCTCTGTTCCTTCCCTATTGGCCATAACTGTTCCTGCCCGTTCTGTTCCTTCCCTATTGGCCATAACTGAGGGACAATCAAAAGAGACTAGGAGAGGAGAGAATCATAGGACATGTAGTCCCAAAGATTGGTGGCCCCATTTTCCACAGGGAGGAGGATACAGCTTGATTGAGAGATTGAGAGACTGTAGCCTGGGAAAAAAGCTGAGGGAGAGGGTGCTACAGGAAAAAGAACAAGGATTGTGCTGGGCAGAAGCCAGAGAAAGAGAGAGCCACGCTGCCCAGCGCCACCAGAGAGAGAACTACACTGCCCAATGCCACCAGAGAGAGCCATGCTGCCCAGCACCACCAGAGAGAGCCATGCTGCCCAGCACCACCAGAGAGAGCCATGCTGCCCAGCACCACCAGAGAGAGAAAGACTGAGTCACTGCCAGGGTACATACATGCTACACTACTGACCAGAGTCGCCCCACTGGCGCATGAGCGATCTTCCAGCCGGAGGGATCACTGGTGTTGTTTCGCTGGGTCTGGTAAGAGGGCCTGTTGGCCATTATCCATTGCCTATCCTAGGGATTGTACTAAGTCTGCAGTCTCTGACCATGATAATCTGATAATGACATTGTCGAAAAGGGATGGCGCATAGGTGACCCTAAAATTATGCCCCCCCTTGAAAAAAGTTCTGCGGACGCCCATGGCTCCTTCTATGGGACTTGAAAATAAATCAGCTCAAGGTGATGTGTCCTGATGTACAATGTCTAGACAATCATGGGTGGGGACTAACTTGGTTCACCTTTTATCCCAAGCAGGGCATTCAAGATGGGGGCAGGGCCTGCCATGGGGGCGTTGTACCTTATCTGCGGGGAGGGGTTTCTCATGAGGATGACTTCATATCCACTTAATCATTGTGCAGACATGTGTTGGGTATTTTTTAGCAGATACACAATCTGGTGTGTGGTGTGTATTTCCGTAGGATGACCTAATGTAAATGATGTAGCCATTTTTACAGCCAAGGCACAAGAGGCAAAAGCCCTCAGAAATGCCGGCATGCCTTGTACCGCACCTGGGACTACTCTAGAAATAAATGGCTACAGGTTTCATCTTTCCTCCATGCTGTTGTACAAGGACCCCAGCCATGGTTTTAAAGTTTTCCCTTGCAAACAAATTAAACACTTTGCAATATTCAGGTAATCCCAAACCTGGAGACATTACCATAGCAGTTTTAAGATACACAAAAGAATGAACTATTTCAAAATTCCATTTCACAAGGTTAGGACTGTGAGGTAGAGCAGCTTGTCTCAGCAAGTTGTCATAGTAGGAGCAATCAGGTATCCATTGTAACTAAACATACCTAAGAAGGTTAACACTTCCTTCTTGGTATGTGGGCGGGGCTGACCCATGAGAGCTGTAGCTCTCTTGTGACTAATTCACCTTTCACCATGAGACAGAGTAAAACCAAGATATTCAACAGTTTCCTGACACCATTGCAGCTTTTTCTTAGACAATTTGTGACCTGTCTGTGCTAGATGTTCTAACAGTAAAACAGAATCATATCCTTGGGGCAATCAATTCCAGGTTATCTGGCACCCTCTATAGGAAAAAGCTAGTAGTAGTTGTGTCTCTTCGTCAACAGGGACGGAGAATAAGCGTTACTTAAATCAATAACTGCAAAACACACCGCCGAGGCAGTTATAGAGGTAATGAGAGATGGCACATCAGGTACAATAGGGGCAATTGGAATGACAAGGTTATTTATGGCTCGGAGATCCTACACAAACCTGTATGATCCATCACTCTTTTTGACTGGGTTTATAGGAGTATTATAAGGCAATATAATCAGTATTAAAATTCCTTGTTTCAGGAATTGGTCAATAATGGGTCTGATGCATTACTCCTTCTCTTTGGAGAGATGATACTGCTAGTGGTAAACTTGGGATACTCCTTGTTTTAGTTTGGCTTTATAAGGGGTACATACAATGTAGCCTACATCAAGACTGTCTTTAGCCCAGAGGGGGGGTCCTGTGGAAATGGGGGAGGGACTTCAGTTTGAAAGAACAGTGGTGATTCTATGGCTACTCCCCCTCTTCAACTCAAGAAAATTGAAATTTCTAAGACTCCTATTAAATCTCTTCCTAAAAGATTTACCAGGCATGAAGGTATTATCCTGAATGAATGATGTAAGAGTACAGTTCCAGTGACAAAGTCAGTTTTCTCCTGCCTCCTTCATGTACTTCGTGTCCCACTCGGGGACTCCTGTGTACCATGGGAAAGCTTTCTTACCCCCTAGATCTACTGTACATACTATCAGTCAATCCGGGCAGATCGTCTATCACGTACTTGGTAGCAGAGACTGATAGGATGAGAAATGCCTCTCTTATACCTGAGTCAGGGCCCTGATAGTGTAGACAGGAGGCGCAGGAGTACAGAGTCACATGAGTGCCAGAAAGTCTTGCTAGCAGCAGGGCGGATGTCCTTGCTGGGCAGGTGAAGTTGTCAGATGGCTTCAACAGGTAGACAGGTAGGCAGGTAGCTAGTGCTGGTGAGAGCAGGCAGGGTAGCAGGGTCACGCAGGCTGGGTCATACACAGACTTGAAGAGTCGGGGCCCTGATAGTGTAGACAGGAGGCGCAGGAGTACAGAGTCGCATGAGTGCCAGAAAGTCTTGCTAGCAGCAGGGTGGATGTCTTTGCTGGGCAGGTGAAGTTGTCAGATGGCTTCAACAGGTAGACAGGTAGGCAGGTAGCTGGTGCTGGTGACAGCAGGCAGGGTAGCAGGGTCAGGCAGGCTGGGTCATACACAGACTTGAAGAATCGGGTACAGGTCACAAACAGGAATGTAGTCAGGAAGCAATCCGAGTCTGGAACTGATCAGTGAAACTGGAGCCAAAGAAGCAGACAGAAGAATGGTCACTGGAAAAGCTGAGGTCAATGCAGGTGGAGTTCAGGGAATGGTCAAGAAAAGCCAGGTTGATAACTGGAAGCAGGATACAAGTTCACAGGATGCCAGATACACAGGAGGCTGAAGGCAGCATTGAATCTGAGCACTGGCTGGGTTTAAATAGTCTGTTTGGTGCCAGTGTCTGGCACATAAGCGTCGGTGCACATGGGGATGGTCGACAATTTGTACTTGTGCACGAGTTTGCGCATGCCCATATCTATTAGCCAGTGCACAATTCTTACAAGCATGAAAGGCAATCAGTTTTAGCTTGTGCCCAAGAGTTCTAACAGATGGATTATTATGTTTGCTGGCATGTGCATTCTGACATCGTCTATGAAAGAATTTATCAAAAAATAATCCATTCCACATACTCTGGCCGTCTTTACACGTCTCTCCGGGATTAGGTGAGGGGTATTCTTTGCTTCCCCCTTACCCATTCTTAATTTGGTTACAAACTTATACAAACTTACAGAGGGTCATTGTCTCACCTTACAGGACTCTCTTGCAATGTACAACAAAATCTTTAAGCTTTAAACAATATTGTTAAACTCTATACAGTGATAGAAAGAGAAGCAAAAAAGGTTGGTAGAGTCCCCCTGATCATCCGTTCGGCTTCTCCCTTAGGAGCCTCTATTTTTACTATTTTCAAATCAGTCTCCCAAAGGCTTTTACTTTAATGTGCTTCCCAAAAGCACAGCAGTTTCCAATTAACCTCTCTACAATTTTGCACTATACAAGGATGCGGTATTGTCAAAGCCCAGGCAAGAAGAACAGCATCAACAAAGCAGGCACGATTCACTTACCTCAGATGATTATTCCACCTGCTGCCAAGGGTCAATTCTGCTAAGATGTCTGGACGATCAGTGAGAAACTGTCGGAGTCCCGGAAGCACTCAAATGACCACAAGAGAAAATGGTTTAAAAAAATGCTCAGGTTAATGGTAGTATGGGCTGTACCTTTATACAGGATAAAGACATAGAACATTGCTAAACTTAAAGGAGGGAGAGAGGACAGAGTTCATCACATGACACATAAATCCTATATAAACATGTAGCATCTCAGACATAATTTAAATTAGTTCATAGGTCATGAGATGCTGACATTTGAATTTGTCTGAAAACATAATTTCACAACCAGTTCTTACCGGAACCTACTTAACCTGTAGCCATTGTGACAAACAAGACCCTAAAAGAAAGATATTTTTTTGTCAGCTATTTGTAATGTCTCAGTCTTGTTAACCCTTTCAGACCCTTCACTCGTTGATCATAATGTTATTTCTCTTGCAGCACCAACAAAAGGACATGCCTTTTCCAGTGAGCAAAGTTTTCAGTTCTAGATAACCTCATGCCAAGGTTTGGAGTGGACAGCCGAGGCAACCACAAATAGGCCTTTGGGGTATTATTCAATTTATATTTCTCATTGTAGTGTTTTATTTGGTCACCTTACACCAGGGGTCTCAAACTGGCAGCCCTCCAGCTGTTGCGAAACTACAAGTCCCATGAGGCATTGCAAGGCTGACAGTTACAAGCATGACTCCCACAGGCAGAGGCATGATGGGACTTGTAGTTTTGCAACAGTTGGAGGGTCACCAGTTTGAGACCCCTGCTCTACACACATAAAAAAAGTGTTTGCTTTGTTGTTTTAGAAACATTTTGTACAAGTATCTAGCCAGCAGATGTTTTTGGATGTCTTAAGATATAAACCCTTGCAAAAAGCGATTTCCTTTTGCACTCATAAAGCTGTGTACATCATCTTGTAGACACTCTGGATAACTGTTTCCTTAACACCTGAAGAAAGTGCCAAGATTTAAACAAATTACTTCCTTCTACATATGTTTGACTGGGTAGGGCTAAGTGACCAAATATTGAATCAAAAAAGGCATGACATTAAAGTATAAATTTCCTCTTTCAACAACAAAAGTATCATAACATTAGATTCCCTTTTATATATGTACACCGTAGGAGCCACTGTATGGGATGATTCCTTTGCTCTTTGCCTCAACCTTCTCAGGAACCTTCTCAGAAACCTCAGCCTCTCTGACACAACAGGTTGAGTGTACAAACATACAATGCCACTGGAAATCACTGAAAGTAATATTTAATACCCAATAGTAGTGTTATATCAAAGAAAACAGGCACCAAACCAGGTAGTAAAGGAAAAGTTAATATACTGTCCTCTCTATGGTTGGTAACTAGGCAAACATAGCATGTATTAACAATGTAATAACACAATTTAGCATACAAAATGAAAATTATTAACAGTAAGGACTAGGCATAAGATGACATTTGGCATCCAGGCCAGAATAAACAGTAGCAAGGCCACCTCAAGGGCAGTAGTGAGCAGTAGTAAAGTTTAATGTGCTGGAACTATACTGCCAGAGCACATTTATGGCTGCAATGCTAGTGTTGGGGACTTACCAGGACAGAACGGGGGTACATGCGTGTGCACATACGCATGTGCGCTCCTGGGAAAACTGAACAACTGACAACTTGTGTACACCAGCATGCGCCTCAGGTGCGTGTGCGTGCTCGGCGGGTGTGCATGAGTGCGTGTGTGCATATTAGTGCTGTTTGGAGCCAGTGGGCTTTTAAAAGTACTGCAGCTGCACTTGTTACCTGCTGGCTAGCTTGTGTGTTTGCCATGTTACCCAGCTTATCTCATCCAGTTCCAGTTGCTGCTGTTCCTGCATCCATCAGCTCTTCAGGTCGCTGACCTGCTTCTGTTCCTGCTGTCATCTGCAGTTCCAGCCTACCCTGGAGGATCATCACCCTGCTACGGTGCCAGCTGCTACAACTTCCACAGTCACTCCTACCCCACTGTGCTCATGAGACCACTGTCCCCATTACGGTGGCTCCTGAACCAGAGCTGTAAGAGAAGTCTCCTACAAGTCAGGCTCTACTACGAGGTACCTAATAGCTAGTCCTGGATTGACTGGGTAGGCACTGCCTTAAAGAAAAGGAGGATGGTAGCGGAGGGGGCAGGAGAACACAGGGATCTTACAGAATAATTATTAAAAGAGGGGCAGTTCTTGAGATGTTCTTCTGCCAGCTATCATTGGGGTCCTTTAATAGCATCAATGCACTTAATGACAGTCTCAGTTAACCTGCATGCAGTTTAGGTACAGTATATTCTCAGTACAGGTGCAAAGTAGATGTGGTTCAGATGCAATAAAGGTTCAATCTAATGCGGTAAAGGGTTGGTATAGGTGCAGTCTATGTTTGGAGTAATTTTGGTACAGAGTGCAGTATGGGTGCAGTATAGATTGGGTACACTTGGTATCCTGGTCTCAGTGGCTCAGGCCCTGCTAGAAGAATTAGCAATGGTTAAATAGCCCTCCCACCAGTCCCTGTGATGCTTTCGGCGACCTCTCTAGAAGGGGGGCCCCCTCAGTCTCCACAGAATTCTTCTGGAGATTAAGTGGTGGGTGAGAGGATGGAAAGAAAAAAAGGCGCCTCTAATTGTAGAAGTAAAACGTTATATTTCCCAAAAGGGTTAAAGACACTTACAAAAGGGTAGATGGGTAGGAGCATATCATATTAATAATATGGCAGGTGGTCTGGCGTTCTGGTAGTCCCAAAGAGTCTTAGGGAGATTCGAAGGTGTAACTCTATGGCAGCATGTTTTGGGATTTTTATTATAGCAAAAAGTAAAAAATATTGCTTTTTTTTCAAAATGTTCGCTCTTTTTTTGTTTATAGGGCAAAAAATAAAAACCGCAGAGGTGATCAAATACCACCAAAAGAAATCTCTATTTGCGGGAAAAAAAGTACGTCAATTTTTTATGCGGTACAATGTCGCAATTGTCAGTTAAAGTTACATAGTGCCGTATCACAAAAAAGGCCTTGATCAGGAAGGTGATTAATCCTTCCGGGGCTAAAGTGGTTAAATATCACCAAAAGAAAGCTCTTTTTGTGTCAAAAAAGAATATAACTTTTGCGTACAGTTTTGCATGAAAGAGCAATTGTCAGTTAAAGTAGCACAGTGCTGAATAGCAAAAAAATGCCCTGGTCATGCAAGGTGTAAAACCTTCCAGAGGTCAAGTGGAAGGCGGAACTGAACTATTTTTAATCCTTAACCGCATGCCGACCAGCCACCGCAGTTGTACCGTGGCAGCATGGCTCAGCTGCGCGAATCTCCATTATGTTAGTCGGTAACATAAGCGGGGCACTAAGGGGCATGCGCGTGTCCCCCCTCGCTCCTGAGCCGATGCGAGTGCCTGGCGGTCTCAAACGCCGCCGGGCTCCCACGATCGCTCGGGGCACACCGCGAACTGGCAGCTGTGTGTGTAAGCACACAGTTGCCGGTTCTCTGAGCAGGAAACTGACAGATCGTCCCATCCCCCCTTCAGTTAGAACACAAAATAGGATACATATTAACCCCTCCTCTGCCCCCTAGTGTTATCCCCTTCACTGCCGGTGATATTTTTATGGTAATCAATGCAATTTTTGTCTGGCGTGTCCGCCATAATGTCGCGGTCATGATAAAAATCGCTGATCGCCGCCATTACTAGTAAAAAAATAAAAATAATAAAAGTGCCATAAATCTATCCCCTATTTTGTAGACGATATATCTTTTGCGCAAACCATTCAATTAATGCTTATTGTGATTTTTTTACCAAAAATATGTAGAAGAATACGTATCGGCCTAAACTGAGGGAAAGAAATATTTTTTTATATATTTTTGGGGGATATTTATTATAGCAAAATTGTCGCAATTTTTTTGTTTATAGTTGAAAAAATGAAAACCGCAGAGGTGATCAAATACCACCAAAAGAAAGCTCTATTTGTGGGAAAAAAAAGACATCAATTCTGTTTGGGAGCCACGTCGCAAGACCGTGCAATTGTCAGTTAACGTGACGCAGTGCCAAATCGCAAAAAGTGATCTGGTCTTTGCCAAATGGTCTGGGGCTTAAGTGGTTAAGCTGCTAGCATTAGTTAACAGATAGAAAGGTATATTATATTTATTTGTTTTTGTTTGCACGTCTCTTCAGTTGCTTCCTAGTTTCTCACCTAGTCCAAAGTGATGTCATACATTCCAGGCATCTTCATGGACAATTTTTCTTTCATCTGGAGGAGGAGCCTGCATGCTTAACCGCTTGCTGTCCAGTACACAACGACATTCGTCGGCACAATGGCACGGCTGCGCAAATGGGCATACAGGTACGTCCCCTTTAGGAAGCAGCATTGTGGGCATCGTGCGTGCCGCCGGTGGGGAGCACACGCCGCTTGCTCCGTGACCGTGCCCCGCGGACTCGATATCGAAGAATATATATCGGCCTAAACTGCAGAATTTTTTTTTTATATATAGTTTTTGGGGGTATTTATTATAGCAGTAAGTAAAAAAAAATGTTTTTTTTTTCAAAATTGTCACTCTCTTTTTTTGTTTATAGCGCAAAAAATAAAAACTGCAGAGGTGATAAAATACCACCAAAAGAAATCTCTATTTGTGGGAAAAAAAGGATGTCAATTTGATTTGGGTGCAACGTTGCACGGGGGTATTTTCAAAGTGATTTCTCAAGAAAATAAAGCATAAAGACATGGATGGATGGGTGAGTTTGTGCATATGCAAATCTATAGTAGGGGCAAAGAAAAGGTGTTCAAAGTCTTACAATTTGTCTTCTTTAGAAGGTTACCAAATCTTGAGTGGAAAAGTCTGTCACCTACCAGCATGCAGCAGAGAAAGACCCCAGTGCTCTGCGTGGAAGCAGTGATCTCTGTGCAGAGATGAAAAATGCCCCCTGCTAAGTCCAACCCATAGCACTGCATTTATCAAACTTAAGACTCCCTGCTGATTGGAAAACTCTGGTTCTGACTCAGCAGTAGGGTGTATTGGACCTCTGGAGTATGCTGGCAGAGTACAGGCTTTTTTGCTCATCTTGTGACTGCTTTCTAAAAAAACTGTATGTCTTTAAATATTTTTTATTTTAATATTCCCAGAATTTGTTTAGCTGATTTAGGGCCCTTTCACACTGATACTTTTTTCAGTTTTTTCCTGGCAAGAAAAACACAAGAAAAATGTTTCCCTTTAAATCCTATGGGAAGCTTCACACCACTGCGTTACAGGTGCTGTGCGTTTTGAGAAGTCCTGCATGCTGCAGCTTTGGTGCGGTTTTGAAAACTGTACCAAAAACGCAGCTTCCTATTGAAATGAATGGAAAAATCACAGTAAAATCTTGTTTTAGGTGCGTTTTTGAGTCACATGTCTATTTTTCACAGGTGCAGGCAATCCAAAAACGTACCATACAACAAATGCATCTGAAACACAGCAAAATTGTGGTAAAAACGCATATGCATTTTTACAGCGATTTTGCTACAAAGCAGTGTGAAAGTACCCTTAAGCTAAAATAGTAGTAGTTCTTTAAATATAAATAAACTAGTAATTTCTTATTTACATTTTTCAGAAGTTCTTTAAAGTTACTGGCACCACTATACCCTGATTTATTATGATCTTCCTATTCTGAGTGCCTGAAAAACAATACGATACCGGGGATTATGTTCATTCATCTACAAAAAAAAAAATTAATGAGCTTAAGTATTCTACCATATATGCTTCACTTGAAAGTATGGGGGGTGCAGCACCTCCCACACCGCTGCCTTTCAAATTGAAAATTCCTAGACACAAAAGACTCAACCCACAGGACTTCTGCAGACAAACAATCAGCCTGCAGTGCTCCACTAGGCACAAGGGCCTTGGCAAGAAGCCCTTTAATATCATTAAAGTGTTTATAAAAAATGTTCATTTTTGGCCAACTTTTTTCAAGGCCAGGCATCCACCCCCATGTCTGCAATGGAATGTGTTAATAATTTGCTTTGTGGAGATGAAAGGCTCTTTGATAGAGGAAGCATAAACAGATTTCACTCTGTCCAGTGGTTAAGATCCCACAAGAGAAGCTCTGCAGGGCACTGTAGTACAGTTACTGGATAATAGAAATAGGTACACATATATCCCAACAGTTCCATTTAATGACTTTGCTCTTTGCTCATTTTATTGTTCACTCTTTATCATGATACAGTGGTAAGGGATACATAAATCAATGAGATACTATCATAGCTATGTGCATCCTAAGCCAGGGGTGCAGTCTAAGCCTGGGGTGCACCCAGTGTGGACATTCACCTACAGTGGGCACTTAGTGGTTATAGTTAACTCTTTAGATTTTTAAATATGACACATGTTCCTTTCCATAATTTCCTTAATCAACCCACTGTGCAAAAGCACATTCCCCTGTCTGGAAGCTGGTTAAGCCGTAGAGCAGCTGGGTGGCTGTTCTATTACAACTTTCTCCTTTTCTGCACGGTAAAGCAGCAGCACTTACTAAACAGTACGCTTTGGGTAGCTGGCTTCTGCCCCACAGCTGACAATGGCAACTAAAAAGAAGGCACTATGCAGGATCTATTGCATTTTATAGGCAATGTTTCAGCTTAGTCACTGATCAGCTCAACTGGTCTGGAAATTAAACCCAAGCTTTCAGTGGATGGTACATGGTAGCACTTCCTCCAAGCATAGGAACAGTAGAAATATAAAATGCCTGTCACTCATTTAAAAAAGGCAAACATCAATTAACATCATATTAGGATAAAATAGACATCACCGCTAACAGCAATCGGCCAGTCCTTAAATTGCTTGTAAAGGGTGAAGATTTTTTATCTTGATGCATTCTATTCTAAACTCTGTCTCCTTCACTTACTTATTACTGCACTCATTAGCTCCTGCTAATTCTGGACCAACAGCAATAAAACCCCCAGGACACTGGGAAATGTCCCCTGCCCACATAAGTCACATCTCATCTCACTCACTTTTCTGCTTCTCCTAACTTCTGGAGATATTTACCCAAAACCTGGACCGCCATCATCTACCTTTGGCCAACATACCTATCACCCCCTATCCATTGACAGCAGCTGCAATCCACAATCTATTATTTTTTTCCTCTTCTGCCTAGAACCAGCCTCCCCCTCTCCTGTGCCCTTTGGAATTCCCACTCTGTTTGTAACAAATTTTCTACTGTCCATGACCTATTTATCACAAAATTTCTTCAACCTACTTGGCTTGGCTTCAAGAATCTGACTTTCCTTCTCCTGCTGCCCTCTCTCATGGTGGTTTCCTTTGAACTCACTCTCCCAGGTCTAGTGGATGGAAAGGAGGTGGTGTTGCAATCCTCCTATCATAGTAAAGCAGTTTTCAGGTTCTTCATCCACCCCCATCTCTGTCCCTCTCCTCATTTGAAGCTCACTTTATTTGTCTATTTTTTCCAGTTACGTTGAGAATTGCTGTGATCTATCGGCCTCCTGGACTGATACCAAGCTTCCTTGATGACTTCTCTGCCTGGCTACCCTACTTTCTCTCTTCTGAAATTCCAACAATCGATCTTGGTGACTTGAACATCCCTGTTAATCTTAACACTCTCGCTATAGGGGGTCCCCTACTTACAAACATCCGACTTATAAACAACTCCTACTTACAAACGGAGGGAGATAACAGGAAGTAAGTGGAAATCTACCCCTAGGAAGGGAAATTCTCTCCTGTAAGAGTTAATATGGGGAAAAGGTGCAGCCCAAAATTTTCAAAATCCAATTATCATTGGGACAGAAAGTGAGGTAAAATCTTCTGTACAGGGGCACAGACAGCTAAACAAATGTTACAGGGGTGATAACTCTTCCCCATGTTATCCAAAAAGCTTAAAAATAGATTTTTTTGCTGGAGCTACACTTAAAAAATGTACCTGTTCCGACTTACAAACAGATTCAACATAAGAACAAACCTACAGTCCCTATCTTGTTTGTAACCCGGGGACCCCCTGTACTTCTAAATTTCTGAGCCTAACCTCCTCTTTTGACCTAAAACAATGGAAACATGCTTCTACTCACTCTGAAGGCAACTGCCTTGACCTCATATTCTCCTACCTATGCACTCTGCGCAACCTCTCCAACATTCCTTTTCCTCTCTTTGATCACCACCTTATTATTCTTGTCTTCCTCCTCCTTGCCATCCAACTACTGAACAATTACACGTAGAAACTTTGCCATCTTAACCCTTCTCTTCTATTTCTGCCACTGATTGTCTCTGCAACAAACTCTCATTCTTGTCCCGCCCAACCTTGCCAATTCTATCTACAACAGTTCACTGTCATCCACTCTGGATACCTTGGCCCCACTCACAACACACAGAATCAGGCCCTGACTGCTACAACACTGGCAGACAGACAATACCAGAAACCTCAAAAAACAGAGCCACGTCCTTGAGCGCCTGTGGTGTAAGACTAAGTCACAGCAAGATGTCAGCTAATATAAATCTGCCCTCCAAAAATACCATTCCTGCCGCCACACTACCAAACAGACCTACTTTATCACTCTCATTAACACCCTCTCACGCAGTCCCCATCAACTCTTTTCTACCTTTAATGCTCTACTTCGTCCTCCATTACCTCCACCCACTAACTTACTCACTGCCCAGGAGATTGCTAATTACTTTAAAAATAAGTTTGATAAAATCTGTCTCGAGATATCCACTCTACAGATAGCTCCCTCACGGTACACTCTTTGTCCTCCTGCACAATCAATACTCATGTTTAACCCGGCTACCATAGAGGAAGTCACTACACTTTTTTCTAACGCACACCTAACCTCCTGCCCCCTGGATCCTGTTCCTTCTCAAATACTACAGTCACCCTCTGACTTTATCCTGCACTCTTTAACTTATATATTCAACCTCTCCCTCTCTACTGGCATTTTCCCCAAGCCACTAAAACAATAGTTACTTCCATACCAAAAAAGGCCTCACTGGACCCCACCAATCTTAACAATCTAAGTCCTAGCGCCTTACTCCCTTTTGCCTCCAGACTCCTTGAATGTTTATTCTACAACGAATGAGCGACCACCTCATTGAGAATAACCTCCTTGATCCCCTTCAGTCTGGATTTCGTCTACAGCACTTCACAGAAGCTGCTCTCCTAAAACTCACAAACAACCTACTAACAGCTAAAACCAATGATCGTTATTCTGTACTCTTAGGCCGCGTACACACGGGCGGATTGTCTGGCCAACTAAGTTCGTCAGACAATCCGACAGACAGTCCGTTCAAAATTTGCATGAACGGACTTGACCACACACGATGAGCAGACAGTCCGCTGAAAGCGTGCGCGATGACGTGTACAGCACGTATGACGGGACTAGAAAAACGATGTCCTATACACTGCAATGCAACCTTCGGCCGTGTAAATCCTTTCTGAGCATGCGCCATACTTAGTCCGTCCAACTTGCCTACACACGAGCGGACTGTCCGCTGAAACCAAGTTTGGACGGACAAAACCAAGTATAGCGATACCCTCACTTAAGAGGGCCGCAAGTTTGGTTTGGGTCCTGAGCACAGCTCCGCCAACCCCCCGGCAATCTGCACTACCCACTTTGGCACAGTTAGTATCTAGCAATACACATTAAATCGCTTATACTCTAAATATGTGTGTGTGCGTGGGTGGATAACTCAAGCTCATAGACAATCCTTGAAAGTATATAACTGACTTTACTTATTGTTTTTATAAAGGGAATAACATGAATCAAACATTTGGATTGCAACACATAATCAGGTCCCTGCAGTAACCAGTAATAAAGATAAACAGAGTGATCAGCATAATAAAGTATTGCTATGCAACTCTAGCGCTGCCCTTTTTCAGCTACTTCCCCACATGGGTAAACACCCAGCACTGTCTACCTATGCAGTCAGGCCTGACTGATCTAAATGGAAGTCCAGTAAAACAATATTCGCTAGCAATCTTTCGGTGGTGCACTTGAAGAACAACTTTGTAATCCAAACGTATAATAAAGATAAAGCATCTGTCTTTAAACAGCTCTCACCACTCGGACAAGTCCAAGTCCGGTTTCTCTGCCTTTTCGTCTAGGAACAGGAATCCACCGACCTCCCAGTCTTCAATCCTTCTGGTGTACTGCAGCAAAGATGAGAAAATGTCTCTCAGGTGCAACTAAGCTGGCAGAGAGCTCTTTGGAAAAGAGCACAAGGCCCAGGCTTCAGGCCTTGTGCTTTCAGCAGTTCAGCACAGACCTCTTCTTGCTAGGAGAGAGGGGGGTGTCCAAAGAGAGCGAACTAGGCCTCTCCCCCTCCTTATATTTCCTCCCCCATAAGTCTCTGGGGCATAACTCAAAGCATCCTGGGAACCAGCGGGGTTCTGGGAACAGTAGTTTTATAGTTCTTAAAGAGACCCCGCTACACACTCCCCCCACTTAAACTCTTTGGTCCCCAAAGATAAACTTTTAACACATATCCTGTACCAATTTTGAAAGTGCTGAGTATGATGTTGGTACAGGGAATTTCCACCAGAACTCAGAGGTGGGATTCCCTGTCCCACAGGTCACACTGACATGAGTGGCCTGCCTAACTGTGCCAGAGAGTGAGCTGGGGTTGCCCTCCACCAAATGGTCAGTGGAAGGATTAGAGCGTTCAGCACTTCTTCTAGCAGTCACAACAGAGTCCTCAGAGCTCTCTCCCATTTGAGAGTAGGTTAGCTTCTTGGGGGGTCTCAAAACTCGGCGAGCTCTCTGTTCTCTTGGGACTTCAGGCTCTGGTGCCACAGGCTCTACTTCAGGAACACATTCTGACAGCATCACTGGTTCTGGAACATTGGTTCCTTCCTCTTCTGAGTAAATGCTAGGGATATCTTCCCAGCCTTCAGGCACACCACTAGATGGAATGAAAGCTTCTGGGTTCAGTGTCCCATCCTGTGTATCCTCAGTAGGTGGGAGATCTATGGCAGAATTTCCTGGAGTTGATGAAGGCCACAGCCACTCAAGCTCTCCTCTTCCACCTTCACCTTGTTGGGAATCTTGTCCATCTCTAACCCGGGAGGTCTGAGACCGAGTGCTAGGTCCCGGGGTATCCAGAATGGAAACAGATTCAGGTGGATTTCTCAGTGGAGGTATTCTGACTGCTTCAGTAAGCGGGAGCAAATGATTCCTGTGCCAAGTTTTCAAGGGCCCCACTTTCCCCTCTGGTTTTAGCTTATACACAGGCAATCCAGGTAGCTTTCTGCAAATGACATAGGGCTCCGATCTCCATCTATCAGCAAGCTTGTGCTTCCCAGGGATCCCCAGATTGCGTAGCAGTACACGGTCCCCAGGCTGCAGGTCTTGCACTCGAACCTTCAGATCGAAGTTCCTCTTGTTGTGGGCTCCCCTTTGGTCCGAGGCCGCCTGAGCTCGTTCATGGGCCACTTTCAAATTGTGTCTAAGTCGGTCCACATATCCCTTGTGGGAGGTAGCAGAGGCATGGTCTAGGGAAATGCCAAAGGCCAGATCCACCGGCAATCTTGCTTCTCTCCCAAACATGAGCCGGTAGGGGGAGTAACCCATCACATCACTTGTGGTGCAGTTGTAAGCGTGCACCAGAGCTGATATGTGTTGGCTCCAGTGTTGCTTCTTCTCTGTCTCTAGAGTTCCAAGCATGTTTAGTAAGGTCCGATTAAACCTCTCAGGTTGGGCATCTCCTTGTGGATGATAAGGTGTAGTCCTAGTCTTTTCTACTCCCAATGAGTCCAGTAGGTTCCGGATCAGACGACTCTCAAAGTCCCTTCTTTGGTCTGAGTGGATTCTCTGTGGTAATCCATAGTGGACAAAGTATTTTTCCATGAGCACCTTGGCCACAGTGGAGGCCTTTTGGTCTTTGGTGGGGAAAGCCTGGGCATAACGGGTGAAATGATCGGTTACCACCAGAACATTTCCCAATCCACTCAAATCGGGTTCGAGGCAGAGAAAGTCAATGCACACCAGATCCATTGGACCCTGACTCTGTAGGTGGCCCATTGGGGCAGCTTGATGGGGTAGAGTCTTCCTCTGGATGCATCGTGCACAAGAACGGCAATATTCCTCCACTTCTGCCCTCATACAGGGCCAATAGAACCGGCTTCTGACAAGCTGGAAAGTTCTCTCCGCCCCTAGATGGCCATGCTGGTCATGTAAGGCAATTAGTACCGTCTCTCTGTGCTTCTCTGGGAGAAACAACTGCCACTTATCTTCTGAGTTATCAGAGGGGCCCCTTCGGTAGACCACTCCCTGATGTACTTGTAGCTTATCCAACTCTTTCCTCAGCAGGCGAGCCTCCTTGGAAGGGTGATGTCGAAGTCCCTCTGGATTCTCGTTCTCCAAAGCTTCAAGGACCAATCTCCCCATGGGGTCTTCCAATTGGTCATAGCTCAGCTCCTTTCTGGACAGCTTTGGCAGGAGTTCCTCTGCTAGTTGAATTACCCCACAGTAGGGTTGAGGGACTCCCACTGCGGTGACTCCTATCTCCTCTGCTCTGGAGCCCCCTCTTGCTTGAAACTCAGCACCCTGACAGAGTGCTCGCACTCCTTCCGGTGCTACCTGAGTCCAGTCTTCCCAGTCATCGACCATGACATGAGATCTTCGGGACAGGGCATCTGAATCCCTATTTCCAGCCCCTGGTCTGTATTTTAGACTGAAGTTGAATCCGGATAATGCAGCCAACCATCTGTGTCCGGTTGCATCTAACTTTGCAGTAGTGAAGAGGTAGGTCAGAGGATTGTTATCTGTCTTTACGGTAAACTCCGCCCCATAGAGATAGTCCTTCAGTTTGTCTACTACTGCCCATTTGAGGGCCAAGAACTCCAATTTATGAGTGGGGTAGTTCTTCTCCGAGGGAGTCAGGCTCCGGCTCACATAGGCCACTGGTCGCAGCTGCTCTTCATACTCTTGATAGAGCACTCCGCCTAGGCCCTCATGACTGGCATTGACATGTAGCTCATATGGTCTGGTGGGGTCGGCATAGGCCAGGACTGGGGCCGTGGTAAGGCTCCTCTTCAAGGTTCGGAAAGCCTCTTCACACCTGGGGTTCCACTGATCTTGAACCAACTCACCGGCCCTCCTAGGTCCCAAGCCATCCTCTTCTCCTTCAGTCTTGAGCAATTCGTTCAGTGGCTTGGCAATCCGGGCAAACCCATTCACAAATCTTCTATAATAGGAGCAGAACCCCAGGAAAGATCTGAGCTCTGTGACTGTTGTCGGTCTTGGCCAAGAGGTAACTGCCTCCAACTTCTCAGGGTCTGTAGCCACTCCCTTTTCAGACACTATGTGTCCCAGATAGTTCACAGAGGATTGGTAAAACCGGCACTTCTCGGGAGAAAGCTTGAGTCCCTCTTCACTGAGTCTTCTCAACACCTTCTCCAACCTGGCCTCATGTTCTTCCAAAGTCTTCCCGAAGACAATGACATCGTCCAAGTACACAAGGACTTCTATGAGGTTCATGTCTCCAATGGTCTTCTCCATGAGGCGTTGAAAGGTAGCAGGGGCTCCAGACAGGCCCTGAGGCATTCTGTTGAATTCGAAGAATCCCACTGGGGTTATGAAAGCTGTCTTCTCTCGGTCTTCCTGGTGCATGGGGATTTGGTAGTACCCACTCTTGAGGTCCATTACACTGAACCACTTGGCACCAGCCAAACTCTGTAGGGCATCCTCTATTCTCGGTGTGGTATACTGGTCAGGGATGGTCCTCCTGTTGAGAGTCCTGTAGTCAATACAAAGCCTCAACGACCCATTCTTTTTCCTGACCACCACTATGGGGGAGGCATAGGGACTTCTAGACTCCCGAATCACACCAGTCTTCTTCAACTCTGCAAGCTGCTCCCTCAGATCCTCCAGGTCAGCTAGAGGGACCCGCCTAACCCTTTCCCTGAAGGGTTTGTCTTCTTGGAGGCGGATTCGGTGGGTGGCACTCCTGGCACATCCCACATCAAACTCATCCTTTGAGAAAATCCTCTCCCATCTAGTCAGCTGGGCCTTGGCTCTCTCCTTCCAGGCTCCAGGTAGGTCGGGTTCTCCATGGAAAGTTTTTCCCAAACATCTCCTCCTGCACCCGTTCCTTTTACTTCTGACCAGCTGACTGGGGCCGCAGGACTCACCTGCCCCAACAGCATTCTGGCAGGGATCTCTATGGGTCTCTCCGTAGGGTTTCTCACACTCACTGGGACTCTTCCTCGAGCCTTCTTCAGGGCCTTGATTGAAATCACTTCCGGTATCACTTCCAGGCCGGAGTGATCCTCCCTTGGATCGGATTCCAGCATGACAAAGGGGCCAGGCTGCTCCCAGGAAAGCTTCACCGTGGCCCTGAGGCAGGCTACCTCTCCGGGCTGCAGCACCACTCCCTCTCTCCCAAGTCTCCACACCTTCCCTATCCCCTCTCCTGGGGTCTTCTGCTCTAGGACCAACCGTTGGTAGGCTGTCTTCAGCATGGGATGGATATTGGGATCTTGATGGTTACTCGTCTCCACTAGAGGGGTCAGAAGTCTTCGCACCAGATCCGTATTGGTCCCTATGATGAGGGACATCTTGCTGGCCCCGGGCGGTCTAGGACACACAACTGCCAGGGTGTCAAACACCTCTGTTTTCCCCGCCACAGATGGATCGAAGGTCAGCTTTATGGGCAGGTAACCATCGTAGGGGAAACTCTGAGTTCCCAGGCCCCATATCTCCAGCTCTTCTATCTTCTGTATAGGCAAATGGCTCAAGTGCCTATCATAGAAGTCTCTGTACAACAAAGTCACTTGAGCTCCAGTGTCCAGGAGGGCCTTCGTGTAGACTCCTTCCACCTGGATGGAGACAGTGGGGGACGGGCCGACCAATTCTTCTGGGTAGGGCCGGGTTGAGGCCACCCTCTTCTGGGGACCCGTCTTCATCCAGTTGGTTTTAGACTTTATTCTTTTTCGAACCTGGTATGCATTGACCCTCCCCACAGTAATGGGAGTACAAACCCGCTGAGGGATGTTATTGTCTCTTATTTGTAGGCATTCCTTCTGAGGGGTCTGGTTTTCTCTCTCTCTCTTCCTTCTATTCAGTTTGGAGTTCACTGAAAGACATGGGCACCCGGTTGACTCCCTCACCGGGGCCCTCTGAAGTTTCCCGCCGGCTGGCGGTTATCTATCTTCTTCTTCTTGGGACTGGAACATCTACTGGCGAAGTGGCCACTGCCCCCGCAGTTGTAGCATAGCATCTCTTCTCGGTCTCGAGTGGGGCTTGGTGTTGGTGTATCTGGAAACAACTCCTTTCTAGGACTTGGTTTCTCGGCTCCCCCTTGCCCTTTCGCCATCATAGCAGTCAACATCTCCATCACCTGGGACATCTGTAACTTCAAAGTGTCCAGCTCCTTATCTCTAGCGGGAGTCATGGCCGGTGTAACTATTGCTACCGGTTGGTTGACGGGCTCGGTGAGATCTTCTTCCCTTTTCTCTTCCAGTAGGGCCTCTTCCTCTCTGATCATTCGGATGAGGTCAGTGTACTCCAGACTCTTCCCATCCTGTCGGGCATGCAGTGTCCATGCAATAGGATCCATGGGTTGAGCTCCCCTCAGTACCTGTTGAGTACGGGCCTCATCTACTTTTCCTGGGCTGATCCCCTTCTTTAGGATCATCTTATGCAGGATTTTATCTAAACGTCCCATGTAGTCTGATAGTTTTTCACCTTTCTTCTGGTAGCAATGCTAACTGATAAGCAAGCTCAGAGATTTTCTCTGTCCCACCAAACACAGTCTGTAGTACATCTAGGTACTCCTGCGCATTACAGTCTGTCCTGCTCATCTTCAGGTTGCGTATGGCCTCTAGAGCAGGCCCCTTTAGACTTTCCACAATCCTCTGCTTCTTTCTGCGCTCTGGAACTTCCCATTCCTCTAGTGCCTGAGTTGCGCTATCTAACCAATCTTCAAATCCCTCTTCTTCCGAAGGTACAGGTTTCCTCCCTGAAAACATCCGGAGTTTCCTGTACCCCGACATCGGGTAATCTGTGGGATCCTTCTTGCACTGGGCCACAATCTCCCCCAGGACAGCACACAGTTCTGCGCTAAGGGTGGCCGGTGCTGATCTGGGACTCTCGGGTGAGGTACGGGCCGCAGCCTGCGGTGATCCCGTTGGCGATGGCTCCTCCCCTGGGAGGCTAATGACCACTGACTGACTTGGGTCGGCCTTAGCCGCTTCACACCATGCTCTGACTCCCTGTGGGTCCATGCCGGTACCTCTGGAGTGTTCACCGCTGTCTCAGAAATCCCGGATTTACGAGCCCCCACGTATAGCGATACCCTCACTTAAGAGGGCCGCAAGTTTGGTTTGGGTCCTGAGCACAGCTCCGCCAACCCCCCGGCAATCTGCACTACCCACTTTGGCACAGTTAGTATCTAGCAATACACATTAAATCGCTTATACTCTAAATATGTGTGTGTGCGTGGGTGGATAACTCAAGCTCATAGACAATCCTTGAAAGTATATAACTGACTTTACTTATTGTTTTTATAAAAGGAATAACATGAATCAAACATTTGGATTGCAACACATAATCAGGTCCCTGCAGTAACCAGTAATAAAAGATAAAGAGTGATCAGCATAATAAAGTATTGCTATGCAACTCTAGCGCTGCCCTTTTTCAGCTACTTCCCCACATGGGTAAACACCCAGCACTGTCTACCTATGCAGTCAGGCCTGACTGATCTAAATGGAAGTCCAGTAAAACAATATTCGCTAGCAATCTTTCGGTGGTGCACTTGAAGAACAACTTTGTAATCCAAACGTATAATAAAGATAAAGCATCTGTCTTTAAACAGCTCTCACCACTCGGACAAGTCCAAGTCCGGTTTCTCTGCCTTTTCGTCTAGGAACAGGAATCCACCGACCTCCCAGTCTTCAATCCTTCTGGTGTACTGCAGCAAAGATGAGAAAATGTCTCTCAGGTGCAACTAAGCTGGCAGAGAGCTCTTTGGAAAAGAGCACAAGGCCCAGGCTTCAGGCCTTGTGCTTTCAGCAGTTCAGCACAGACCTCCTCTTGCTAGGAGAGAGGGGGGTGTCCAAAGAGAGCGAACTAGGCCTCTCCCCCTCCTTATATTTCCTCCCCCATAAGTCTCTGGGGCATAACTCAAAGCATCCTGGGAACCAGCGGGGTTCTGGGAACAGTAGTTTTATAGTTCTTAAAGAGACCCCGCTACACAAGTTTGAACGGACAAAATTTCGGAAATTCCGTAAGACTTTGTTCGTCAGACAGTCCGCTGAAAAAGTCCGCTGAAGCCCACACACGAGCGGATTGTCCGCTGAAACACGGTTCAGCGGACTAAGTTGGACAGACAATCCGCCCGTGTGTACGCGGCCTTACTCTTGGACCTCTCTGCTGCCTTTGACACAGTTGATCACCGCCTCCTCCTCAAAAACTCAATTTGCTTGGTTTCCATGGTTGCGCTCGCTGTTGGTTCGAATCTTACCACCTCTACAACTCCTCTTACCATTAGGGTAAAATGGGACCATTAGGGTCCCCCGAGGTTCTGTCCTTGGACCTCTACCATTCTCTACTATTCTCGATCTACACGTCCTCCCATGGCTTCCGCTACCATTTATATGCCGATGACATTGAAATCTATCTCTCTACCCCTCAGCTCATCCCATCAGTCTCCTCACACATCACTGATTTACTAACAAACATATCAGCCTGGATGTCACACCACTTCCTAAAACTGGATCTATCTAAAACTGAACTCATAATATTTCATCCTCCAAATGCCACTTCCCCTAACTTCTCTATCAAGATCAATGGCACAACTATCAGTCTGTCCATACATGCCAGGGTGCTAGGGGTAACCCTAGACACTGAACTGTCCTTTCAGGCCAACATTCAATCCCTGTCCAAATCATGCTGCCTTAGCCTCTGCAACATCTCTAGGAATACGCCTCTTTCTAACCAATGACACCACCAAGCTTCTAATTCACTCCCTGGTTATCTCTCGCCTCGACTACCGCAACTCCCTCCTCATTGTTTTACCTTTACATACACTATCCTCCCTTCAGTCCATAATAAATGCTGCTGCAAGACTCATCCACCTTACCAACCATTCAGTGTCCTCCACGCCTCTCCGCCAATCCCTCCACTGGTTTCCACTAACCCAACGAATAAAATTCAAAGTACTAACAATAATTTACAAATCCATCCACAACTCTGCACCCAGCTACATCACTAACCTAGTCTCAAATACAAACCAAGCCACTCTCTTCGGTCCTCTCAAGACCTCCTACTCTCTAGCTCCCTTGTTACCTCCTCCCATGTTCACCTCCAGGATTTCTCCAGAACTTCTCCCATCCTTTGGAACTCCCTACCTCAATCTTTCCGACTGTGCCCTAATCTATCCATCTGAAGACGATCCTTAAAAACCCTTCTCTTTAAAAGATGCCTATCCTGCTTCTAACTAATACACGGTTTACTTTTTCCATCAGCTCATCCCCCACAGCTATTACCTTTTGTATCAGTTTGACCCTCCCTCTTAGATTGTAAGCTCTAATGAGCAGGGCCCTCTGATTCCTCTTGTACCAAATTGTTATGTAACTGTTACGTCTGCCTTAATTTTGTTAAGTGCTGCGCAAACTGTTGGCGCTATATAAATCCTGTATAATAACAATACTAATAAATAATAAGAATAACAGGGAGATAGTAAAGACTTCAGACTGGGAGCTCTCCCGCTGGAGAACCGACAACACTTGTGTAAAATTGCATATAGTTGTCAGCCTGCATGCAGCAGTTGTTATCCTGCACACACAATTAAAAAGTGTCAGTTCATGATTTTTCTAGAGCACTGGTGAATTGTTTAGACATTGAGGGATGGATATGGGGATTGTCAAAGTATATAGTAAAACACAAGCGCAAGAGGGAACTATGGCTTCTAAGAGGTCAGTGCCTGACCCTTGTCACCACATTCTTCTTGGAACATAGATAGCAGGGATAGTGAAGCACAATTTGCCCATACAGCAGAGGGCCGGCAACTTCATACAGTATTAAAGAAGATTGTAAGTACTTAACTATCCAGTGGGTGTTGAGAACAGGCTCCATTGTCCAACGCTAAAGCACTTGGCAAATTCTTCAGTATTTAACACTGCCTGGAGTGTTAAATGCCTGTGTCCCTAGCTGCATCCTGTGGTTTCTCCCGCCAGTCCTTGTGTCACTACCCGACTGAGGAACCAATGTTGGGGAAGCAGGCAATCCACGTTTCCAAAAAATTTTGAATAGTAAAGAGTTTGCCAGATGCTTTGGAGGTTGTAGACTTTATACATGAAGTGCACTTAACACGCCTCTTTGACCTATTAAATAAACCAAACAGCTAAGTGCATTTAAGGCTCCTGTTGGGATAAAAAGGCAAGCATTTGCCATGGACACATTTTTTTTTAAGGTATATGATCTGAGGTTGTCATCCTTTTTTCTTTTCTACAGTATTAAGGCTAGCCTTTATCAACCGAGGTTCCATGAGTTGCTAAGGGTTTCTTGAGCAATGAGCAATTTCTGTCACCAATGATCTTTTAAGGTATCAATAAATTGTGCATTCTGCCCACTGACCACCAATGTATGGAGCATTTTTTCCACTGACAACCAGTGTAAGGGGAGGGGGGGCAACACATCTCCACAGACCATCAATGTAAAAGGTACATTTTCCACTTAACACCAATGTGAGAGAATCTTTCACCATCTGTCTTTTTTTCTAGGCATTATTATTTGTTTCATTTAATTACTGCTACTGAAAATAATATTGTCTTAGCAAGTGGTCCTGTGTATCGCATACGCTAAGTATACCACATTCATAATTCTGTTATTTACTGTATTTTATCTTCAATTTACTGTTTACATTAATGTTTCGTAAGCTGAAGGTAGTCACTGTTTTAGGTAGTCACTGACCTCAAACAAGCATGAGCATATAGCTGGTCCAAAACCTGAAAACAAAAACATATTACCGTATATACTCGAGTATAGGCCGACCCGAGTATTAAGCCGAGGCCCCCAATTTACCCCCAAAAAACTGGGAAACCTATTGACTCGTGTATAAGCCGAGGGTGAGATATGCCTGTACATCCCTGTGTGTGTGTCCATCCATCCATCCATCCCTGTGTGTGTGTCCATCCATCCATCCATCCCTGTGTGTGTGTGTGTCCATCCATCCATCCATCCCTGTGTGTGTGTGTGTGTGTCCATCCATCCATCCATCCCTGTGTGTGTGTCCGTCCATTCAACCATCCATCCCTGTGTGTGTGTCCGTCCATCCATCCATCCATCCCTGTGTGTGTGTCCGTCCATCCATCCATCCATCCATCCCTGTGTGTGTGTCCATCCCTGTGTGTGTGTCCATCCATGTGTGTGTGTGTGTGTGTGTGTGTGTGTGTGTGTGTGTGTGTGTGTGTGTGTGTGTGTGTGTGTGTGTGTGTGTGTGTGTGTGTGTGTGTGTGAGGCCTTGTGTGTCCAGCCTACCTGTGTCCCCAGCCTCCGTCCGGTCCCGAGCCTCCGTCCGGTCCCGTCTTGTCCCGAGCCGAGCCTCCGTCCGGTCCGGTCCCGTCCCGTCCCGAGACTCCGTCCGGTCCCGTCCCGTCCCGAGCCGAGCCGAGCCTCCGTCCGGTCCCGTCCCAGGATCACCGCTCTTCGTCGGCGCCCATTTTCCTGTTCAAATGCCGCGCCTCCCTGTCTGTGATAGGCGGAACACAATTTCCCAGCAGTCTGTGTTCCGCCTATCACGGCCATCCTTTCATCCTCGTCCGTAGTACGAGGATGAGCGGATGTCCGTGATAGGCGGAACACAGGCTGCTGGGAAATTCAGTGTTCCGCCTATCACAGGCGAAGGCGGAGCCGGAGGCGCGGCTTTTGAATTAGAATAGAATGGCCGCTGTCTGTCTGCTCGACACGCTGATCGAGCGGGCAGACAGCGATGACTCGAGTATAAGCCGAGGGGGGCACTTTCAGCCTCAAAAAAGAGGCTGAAAATCTCGGCTTATACTCGAGTATATACGGTACTGGTCAGTGACTCACCAAGTAGAGAAGTAAGGCAGAAAGAGTCTTGAAACACTCAGTACATCTGTCATTAGCAGCAGTGATATTCTGATAGAATCCTTCTAAAGCTTAGTCCGCAGGCTGAACACGAATGTGGTAGCAGGAAGAATCCCCCTGCCAGCACCTGTAGCTATTGAAATACACTGATCAGTAGTTGCAGCCTAATGGCTGTGAACCAGATAGAAGGTATAGATGCTGCTGAGGCTCTTTAGAGGGTCCTCATCCAATACCAACTGCTGGCAGTGTCAGCCAGTAACAGAGCTTGTCTTAGCTCCAGATGTCACCATGTAGCAGGAAAAGTATCCTATAAGTCCTTTATAAAGGAGTATGTGGCAATCTCAGCCAGGCTCCAACCAGGCCATGCCGCCAACGCATTTTGCTCTGCCCCCAGAGCTTAATCATGGGGATGCGATCATCCCCATGATTAAGCTCCGGGGGTGGAGCGAAACACATTGTAGGCATGGCCTGGTTGGAGCCCTGGCTGAGATTGCCACATACTCCTTTATAAAGAACTTGCAGCAATGTGCGGCTTATAGGATACCTATCCAGCCTAATGGCTGTAGCCACAGTTTGAGAAAAAAAAAGGAAGAAAAAAGGTTTCCAAAATGTCCCTTCAATAGAAGTAATCTAACGATTGGTCTCAGCTTAAAAGCACACCCTTGGCCTATGAGACAGGCTTATGTTATATTTTGGGGTAAAAGGAACTCTACACTGCTATTTTTTGGGGTATAATATATTCCACAACCGTCTCTTCTGGACTTTGAGCAAATAAAATCTTCAAGCGAGGAGTGGTGTCACTCAACTGATTCCCACTGATGGATTGGTGAATGCTCCCTAGGTAATCATTGCTAAATAAGTTGTTTAAAATTAAAACTATCTAGAGGTGCAGAGCAGGAGACTGTGTCTGATCCCTTTGCTTTGCAATGTTTCTGAGCAGAAAATCTTGGGGGAAGAATATAAACGGGGGTATAACACAGAGCTGTGATTACATTGAATATTAATGAATTAATAAGCTAATCTGCACATGTTCCTGAACTTTAACTTCCCTTTCACAGAATATCTAAGCATGTGAAAATAACCCAAAGCAAAATGTCAGAAATAATATTTCTGAATAAAATTATTCTGCTGCGGTACTGAAACAAATGTCACATTAGCTCTCTATTATGCAGTATTTCTGACTCTGTAATATATTCAAATTCATGCAACAGGACAATAACTGGCATTGAGCACAGAAGCGCACAAAGTCATAGTATGACAAAAGGCACACAGCGAGATAGCGGGCCCTTAGCCAGTGTGTGGAAATACAGTAACGCTGGACAAAACCGCTAGGGGTCTTTTCTTCTGTACAGATAGCAGGGTTTCACTAACTTTTCACCAGGTATTGTTTTACAACTGCAAAATTTGACTAGTGGTGATTTTCTGGTTCAAAGTAACTGAGGCAATTATGTTAGGCCCTCTCAGTGTGCCTTAAACTGACAACACACATTACAATCCATTTTAGACTGTAACTGTACTTTAATTTGCATTTTTCCTTTAATAAGTTCCCTCACCCCTGGGAATACTGCCCACTGGGCAAAATACTTACCTTCAGCCCTGATTCAGCTTCTCATCTCAATCCACCGGGGGAAGCTGACAAGCAGAAAGGGCTCAAGACACTTAATGGTCGGCAGCAATGAATCATCAGCCATTGTGCCTAAACTGAGCCAACATGAATTTAGCACAGTTGCTCTGTATACTCGATAACATTAGTAGGTAACTGAATGCATTGCAATTGTTCTTTAACAATTTAAATAATAATATATATTATATAACAATTATACTCTGCAAAGGCAATTATTAACATTTTGATAAAGTGGCCAATATACAGTATCTCACAAAAGGGAGTACACCCCTCAGATATTTGTAAATATTTTAACCACTGGCCGCCCGCCCACGGTCAAATGATGGCTGTACAGTGCGGCTCTCCCAGAACGACTGCTCTCACGTGCCCCCAGGGGCGTGCAGTGCAGCGATCGTGGCCACGCTGTGTTGCCAGGACATGGTGCGACCCTGATCTGTGTAATGAGCCGCAGCCTTGACTCTTTAACCATGTGATCGCACGGAAACACGGAGATGCCGGTAATTGGCGCTCTTCACCTCACTGGCAATGCCCATCAGTGTCACCCATTAGTGCCTCCTATCCATGCTGCCTATCTGTGCCCACCAGTGCTGCCTATCTGTACCCACCAGTGCCACCTATCTGTGCCCAGTGCCACCCATTAGTGCTGCCTATCAGTACCACATATCAGTGGCAGCTATCAGTGCAGCATATTCATGCCTCCTCATTAGTGCCACCTAATCAGTGCCCATAAGTGCCACCTCATCAGTGCCCATCAGTGCAGCCTATCAGTGCCCATCAGTGCCACCTCATCAGCGTCCATCAGTGAAGGAGGAAATTTACTTATTTCCAAAATTTACTGACAGAAACTAAGAAAAACACATTTTTGGGAATTTTTGGTCTTTTTTTTTTTTTAGGAAAAAATAAAAAACCCAGGAGTGATTAAATACCACCAAAAGAAAGCTCTATTTATGTGCAGAAAATTTTAAAAATTTCACATGGTTACAGTGTAGCATGACCGCGCGCAATTGTCATTCAAAGTGTAGGGGTGTAAGTGCCCTGTATTAAGGTGGTTAATATATCTTTTCATGTGACAACACTGAAGAAATGACACTTTGCTACAATGTAAAGTAATGAGTGTACAGCTTGTATAAAAGTGTCAATTTGCTGTCCCCTCAAACTAACTCAACACACAGTCATTAATTTCTAAACTGCTGGCAACAAAAGTGAGTACACCCCTAAGTGAAAATGTCCAAACTGGGCCCAAATAGCCATTTTCCGTCCCCGGTGTCATTTGACTTGTTAGTGTTACAAGGTCTCAGGTGTGAATGGGGACCAGGTGTGTTAAATTTGGTGTTATCGCTCTCACTCTCTCATACTGATCACTAGAAGTTCAACATGGTACCTCAAGGCAAAGAACTTTCTGAAGATCTGAAAAAAAGAATTATTGCTCTATATCAAGATGGTCTAGGCTATAAGAAGATTGCCAAGACCCTGAAACTGAGCTGCAGCATGGTGGCCAAGACCATACAGCAGTTTACAAGGACACATTCCACTCAGAACAGGTCTCGTCATGGTTGACAAAAGCGGTTGAGTGCACCTGCTCAGCTTCATAACCAGAGTTTGTCTTGGGGAATTAGATGCATGAGTGCCGCCAGCATTGCTGCAGAGGTTGAAGGGGTGGGGGATCAGCCTGTCAGTGGTCAGACCATACACCTCAAACTGCATCAAATTGGTTTGCATGGCTGTCGTCCCAAAAAGGAACCTCTTCTAAAGATGATGCACAAGAAAGCCCGCAAACAGTTAGCTGAAGACAAGCAGACTAAGGACACAGATTACGGGAACCATGTCCTGTGGTCTGATGAGACCAAGATAAACGTATTTGGTTCAGATGGTGTCAAGCGTTGGGCGGCAACCAGGTGAGGAGTAGAAAGACAAGTGTGTCTTGCCTACAGTCAAGCATGGTGGTGGGAGTGTCATGGTCTGAGGTTGCATGAGTGCTGCCGGCATTGGGGAGCTGCAATTCATTGAGAGAACCATGAATGCCAACATGTACTGTGTCTTACTGAAGCCGAGCATAATCCCCTCACTTCAGGGACTGGGCCACAGGGCAGTATTTCAACATGATAATGACCCCAAGCACACCTCTGAGATGACCACTGCCTTGCTAAAGAAGCTGAGGGTAAATGTGTGATGGACTGGCCAAGCATGTCTCCAGACCTAAACCCGATTGAGCATCTGTGGAGCATCCTCAAACGGAAGGTGGAGGAGTGCAAGGTCTCTAACATCCACCAGCTCTGTGATGTCGCCATGGAGGAGTGGAAGAGGACTCCAGTGGCAACCTGTGAAGCTCTGGTGAACTCCTTGCCCAATTGGGTTAAGGCAGTGCTGGAAAATAATGGTGGCCACACAAAATATTGAAACTTTGGGCTCAATTTGGACATTTTCACTTAGGGGTGTACTCACTTTTGTTGCCAGCAGTTTAGACATTAATGGCTGTGTGTTGAGTTATTATGAGGGGAAAGCAAGTTTACACTGTTATACAAACTGTACACTCACTACTTTACATTGTAGCAAAGTATAATTTCTTCCGTGTTGTCACATTAATAGATATAGTAAAATATTTACAAAAATGTGAGGGGTGTACTCACTTTTGTGACATACTGTAGCCTTATCACAAATTAAACTGCTGGTTAGGCATTCACACTGCTCCCTTCAAAAAAATGCATAACAAAACGCATGTGATTTGATGTGTTACCGGTGCGTTTTCTGGTTGTTAGCATGCACCTGTGAAATGTGGACATAAGACTCAAAAAAATGCAACTACTCTGCTATTCAGAAGCATTTTTTATGCTTTCATACCTCTGCACCCTTAACCTATTCGCTGGCAGGTATGTTGTATGGACCTGATAACAATGTGTGTGTGGGGGGGGGGGGGGGGGGAGAACTTTTTGTCTACTATGGGATGAAAAGAAAATTTTGTTAAAAACAAAAAAAGCAAAAAGTGTAAAAAATTAACGTTCCACCAAAATACCTAAAATCCCTCCCTTCCAAATTTTTTAGTCCACCCCCACATACGCAAATGTACAAATGTAAATGTGAAATACAAAGAGTTATTGCGCCTTTCCTATAAAATAAACTGAATCAAGGAAAAAGCAGCTATACAGAATGTGACAAAAATTCAAATCAGTAATAGTGGTGAATATCTAGCGCTAAATCAAAAATATAAACAGTGCAAACTGGTGAGTGAGATTAATCAGACAAAAAATAAGTAATACGAGAGAAAAAGTCCACATAGAAATAATTGAAACACCAAAATGTCCATCTAGATACATAGGTGAATACACAGGATGTCACACAGCCCAGAGAGTCATCAAACTGTAGGCGTCTTCAAAATAAACATCAATGTTCATATACGCTTCCAAGAGATGTTGGACTCGACTATCGTAAGACGACGAGTCAATCGAGCATGAATGCACTTATGGGACAGGTCCACTATGACTGTATATCCAATGTCAGGAAATTCCCGGATTGGCCTTACTCCAACTTCACACGGTATCGACCATGGATATAATGGATACTGCAGGCGGTACCAGGGCAGGGACTCCAGTGATGGCAAATGAATGACCTAAACCAACCCTAATAAGGGTGCTGGAACCAAATGGTGAAGCTCAGCAGCACTTGCATCGGTACACATAAAAAATAAAAAAAAAGGGGGGCTCCGATAGTGCAGGTCAAAAGACGGCTTTTAATAGGTAAAAACCAATGTACAAAAAAATGTATAAAAATGTATAAAAACAATCACATGTGATAAAAGCAATATGCGGAATAGAGTACCTCGCCCGATGCGTTTCGTCTAATACGGACTTCTACTGGGGCAAATGTAAATGCATGGGTGTGGGACACCTACACATAAAAGCGTTGGGTGCCAGAGTGAGAGCAATAATTCTAGAGCCTTTATTCATGGTTAACTCCAACCAAGTTGGGGGCTTTTAAAGTATCACCAATGCAAAATATAGGGTACCGAAGTTTGTCGCCATTTCACAGGTGCATGCAATTTTAAGGTTTAACATGTTTGGTATCTTATCTGTTTGAGCTTATCTATTATATTTTGCCAAAAACCTGGATAATATATTGCGTTTAGATGCCGTTACTAAAATCGTGTGTTTCATAAAACATTGCACTAATATTGTGTGAACGATTACTATTTTATTCTTTGGGATGTCTAAAGGACCTTTAAAGGGTTAGCTCCGATGGCTGGAAAGGGTTAATAATACTTACTATTCCAGTCACAAGTGAATCTAATGTTTGCTGCTCCCATCACTGGAATCCTCAGCATCCAACACTTCTGGTTGTGTTGGATGCCTGTGCCTCCCACGCTGTGGTTCCATCAGCCACCCACTAGGTCACCAGTGTGTGCTCCAGAACTGTAGGGGCACACTTGTAAATTAGCAGCCAGCAGGTGGAGATTTACAAACCTTTACACAAAATGTTAAACTTCCAAGTAATAATCATTTTAAAATGTGTATTTATATAAAATACACAGATGACTCATTTAAAAAGGCCTACTGCTAAAACACAAATGGCAGCAATAAACATCTAAAACAAACAAACAAAAAACCAAGTAGCTCTTATCAGTTTTTTGATCTGTGATGCACTGCTTGGAAGAGAAAATAATGTCCTATAATGCTTTCAACCTGGACAATAAAGAAGTTATGCTCTTGGTCTGTACTTCTTTTCTGATTGTGAGCTGTCACAATGCATACAATGATTGTTGTACATCCCCTTCACATCAGCAGGGAGCAACCTCCTCTAATTAAAGAAGTAGATGGGGAGAGGACTGAGTGTTGGATGGATCTATTGTAAATGCATTGACTGTTATGTTGTCCAGGACATAATATCAGACAGACTTCATTCTCTGCTATACGTTAAAGGATTTATGAGACATTATTTGTGCCTTCAAACAGCAAATACAAGAAAATACGTTTTCACTTAACTAAAGTATGACCTAAAGGAAAAATAAATGCACAATTTCTTGCGGGTAAAAAAATGTGCGTTTACTATTTTTTTGTAGGAGCCTGGAAAACATTGCACCCGTGATCAGAAGATCATGGGTGCCATGCAGGACTACTACCTACAGACTATCATTGTGAGCTGCCTGGCCGTACATCCTACAGATAGGTCATTTCACACTGTTACCTGTAAGTTATATTTGAGATTTAATATCTCTCAGATATGATTTGGGTTAATGAAAGTTCTTTGACTATGAGTGAAAGCTTTAACACAATAACAAAAATGTATTGATACTCATAAGGCAACAACATTGACAATAAGAAAGAATGAACTACTAATGCCCCGTACACATGGTCGGAATTTCGGACCAAAAGCTCACATCAGACTTTTGCTGGTGGAATTTCCAATCGTGTTTACGGGACATAAGAGTTCTCAATAGCACCCTGGTGGTTCATTAAGAACTACAAGCCTGACGGTACTTTTTCACATTCATAGAACTCTTTAAATGAATGACACGACTAGGCGGACATTTTTTTTTATTGTGACAGTGAGTAGGGGGAGAAGATTAGTGAATGACGTAGTGTTGTTCAGACATGTGCTAGAGCTAGATAGACACATCAACATGGTTTTAAAGAAAATTTACCTAAATTCCTGTGGAGCCTGCTGACCAGCAATAGCCCTAACAGTGATGGTGAAGGCCTTCAACATATCAGTAGAGAGTACTGAAGCTGCAGTGCAAACTAAGCAAGACAAGGAGAGCATAATATCAGCACTGGGGGAATTTAAGCTCCCTTCTGATTACAATTAGGGAACACCAATTGATTGTGTCCAATCCTAGCCTTGATCTATTCCGTATGAAGAGGACCCTGTGGCTCTACCCATGGGTGGCTGACTCATCGTTCAGACAGGGATAGTGCAAAATGCTAAATGTAGGCCAGTCATTGTTGGGTGACAAGCTACACATAGCTATTTTCAAGGCGACTGACAGGAAGTTAGGTCCCCTATCTCACAATCAATAACTTCTCAAGCAGGCTGCAAGGTTCCAATCAGACAGGATACTTTCAGAAGGCTTAAAGTATATGTGAGAAGTGGGTTGTAAGTAGGGATGAGCCGAACACCCCCCGGTTCGGTTCGCACCAGAACTTTCGAACGGACCCCACGTTCGTTACGAACGTTAGAACCCCATTGAAGTCTATGGGACTCGAACGTTCGAAATGGAAAGTGCTAATTTTAACGGCTAATATGCAAGATACTGTCCTAAAAAGGGTTTGGGGACCTGGCTCCTGCCCCAGGGGACATGGTTCAATGCCTAAAATGTTTTTAAAAATGGCCGTTTTGGCGGGAGCACTGATTTTAATGACGATTAAAGTGAAACAAAAAAGTGAAATATTCCTTTAAATATGGTGCCTGGGGGGTGTCTGTAGTATGCCTGTGAAGTGCCACGTGTTTCCCATGTTTAGAACAGTCCCTGCACAAAATGACATTAAACGGAAATAACACCATTTAAAACTGCTTGCGGTTTTAATGTTATATCTGGTTCCTGCAATATGGTTGAAAATCATTGAGAAAAATGGCATGGGTAGCCCTCCCTGCCCATTACCAGCCTATTTGGATCTTGTACGCATATTAAGGGGAACCCCGTACCCATATTAAAAAAAGGAAATGCGTGTGGCCCCCAGGCCCTATATACTCAGAACAGCAGTATATAGGCGGTGCAAACAAGACAGGGACTGTGTAGGTTTGTTGTGTTAAGTTGAATCTGTTTGTAATTTTCAACTGGTACATTTTTAAAGTGTAGCTCCAGTCAAAAAAACTATTTTTAAGCTTTTTGGAAAACATAGGGAAAGGTTATCACCCCTGTATAATTTGTTTTGTCGTCCATCTTTTTTCATCTCACTTGCTGTTGTCTCCTTCCGTTTGCAAGTAGGAGATGTTTGTAAATTGGATGTTTGAAAGTAGGGGCCTGCCCTATATGCTCTGCAGAAATGGCGGAACAAGGTGTTGGTTTTGCCACAACATTGTAAGCCCTCAAAGTGACTCTTGGTGGGCGCAGGAGCGCCCTGCTGTGAACGATTATATCAAGAATTGTAATTACATGCCATTGTTGAACAGTGGTAGAAAAATTGACCTTTGGTGGTTGTGGTGCTGGTGCCACAACACTATAAGTCCTCACCGTTACTCTGGGTGGGCACAGGAAGGGGCCCTCCTGTGAAATATTATATCAAGAATTGTAATTACATGTCCCTGTTAAACAGGGGCAGAAAAATTGGGCCTTAGGCACTGGTGCCATCACACTGCAACCTCTGCCATATACTCTAGTTTTATTGCAGGAATTAGCCCTGCTGCAAACCATTGCATCAAAAATTGTACTTAAACGCCCCTGTTAAACAGGGGCAGAAAAATTGGGCCTTAGGCACTGGTGCTGGTGCCATCACACTGCAACCTCTGCCATATACTCTAGTTTTATTGCAGGAATTAGCCCTGCTGCAAAGCATTGCATCAAAAATTGTACTTAAACGCCCCTGTTAAACAGGGGCAGAAAAATTGGGCTGCTGGCATCACCCAGAACCAAAAATGTTCTTCCAACATATCAGCGGAGGAGGAAGAGGATAGACAATCAACATAACAGGACAGTCACTCAGCATCAGCATAGGCAGTCTTGAAGGGATGTGGTATTTCCAAAAAAATTATTCGGTTACATCAGCTTCAGGTGCTTGGTAGCTGTGGGTGATCCAAGACTGATTCATCTTGATGAAGGTCAGTCGATCAACTGATTCGGTGGACAGGCGCACCCTGTGATCGGTAACAAAGCCACCAGCAGCACTGAAGGTGCGTTCCGAAAGAACGCTGGATGCAGGACAGGCCAGTAGCTCAATTGCATACTGTGCAAGCTCTGGCCAGTGATCCATCCTCAAGACCCAGTAAGCCAGAGGATTTTCAGTGGGAAAGGTGTCCAAGTCTGACCTTGCCCCTAGGTATTCCTGCACCATGTAAATTAGACGCTGGCGATGGGTGCTGGAACCAATCATACCTTGGGGCTGCGGACTAAAAAATTGTCTGAAAGCATCAGTCAGACGGCCACCTTCTCCACCGCTCCTTCTGACTGATGCCTCAGCAACACGTTGTCCAGGACCAGGAGTTTGTGACCTCCCAGTCTCTGGGAACGCGTTGCACAGAGCTTTCTGCAAGGCCTCCCGGAGATGTCTCATCCTCTGCTCCCTCTGCGATGGCAAGATAAGGTCGGCAACCTTACCCTTGTACCGTGGATCAAGGAGAGTGGCCAGCCAGTAATGGTCCCTCTCCTTGATCCGAAGAATACGAGGATCCTTCCGCAGGATTTGCAGGATCAGGGAGGCCATGCAGCGTAGGTTAGCTGAGGCATTCGGTCCGGAGTCCTCTGGGTCACTAAGGACAACATGATCCGCAGCTACCTCCTCCCAGCCACGTACAAGTCCACGTGTTTCTTGGGACTGTAAATCATCCCTATAAGACTGCTGCTGCTGATGCTGATGCTGAGTGCCAGCCTCCACCTCCATGCTGACACAATCATCCTCCTCCTCCTCTTCCTCCTCCTCACCCTCTTCCTGTGTGATGGGTGGCACAGCAGGAACACTGTCTGGATAAAGGGGGCCTTGAGAGGCAAGGAAGTCCTCCTCTTCCTGCCTCTGTTCTGCCTCAAGTGCCCTGTCCATTATTCCACGCAGCGTATGCTCCAAGAGGTGGACAAGAGGTACAGTGTCACTGATGCATGCACTGTCACTGCTCACCATCCTTGTGGCCTCCTCAAACGGTGACAGGACAGTGCATGCATCCCTGATCATGCCCCACTGGCGTGGTGAGAAAAAACCAAGCTCCCCTGACCCTGTCCTGGTGCCGTAGTCGCACAGGTACTCATTGATGGCCCTCTGCTGCGTGTGCAGCCGCTGCAGCATGGCCAATGTTTAGTTCCATCTGGTGGGCATGTCACATATAAGGCCGTTCTTGGGCAGGTTCAACTCCTTTTGGAGCTCAGCCAGCCGAGCACAGGCATTAAATGATCGGCGGAAATGCACACAGACTTTCCTGGCCTGCTTCAGGACATCATGTAAGCCGGGGTACCTGCCCAAGAACCGCTGCACCACCAGGTTAAGGACGTGAGCTACACAGGGCACATGGGTCAGTTGTCCCTGTCGGAGGGCGGAGAGGAGGTTGGTGCCATTGTCGCAAACCACCATTCCTGGCTTAAGCTGGCATGGCGTCAACCACCTCTCGGCCTGCCCCTGCAGAGCTGACAAAACATCCGCCCCAGTGTGGCTCCTGTCCCCCAAACAAACCAGCGCAAGCACGGCATGGCATCGTTTTGCCTGCGTACTTGCGTAGCCCCTGGAACGCCTACGGAGCACCGCTGGTTCTGAGGACAGAGCACTGGAAGAGGCCATGGAGGAAGAAGAAGAGGAGGGGGTGGAGGAGAGAGGTGTGTCACAACCAATAGTAGCATTTTGGAGGCGTGGTGGCGGAACAACCTCCAACACTACTGCACCTTGTCCTGCATCCTTCCCAGCAGCCAGAAGAGTGACCCAATGGGCCGTGAAAGACAGGTAACGTCCCTGTCCATGCCTGCTGGACCATGAGTCAGCGGTAATATGCACCTTACCGCTGACCGCCCTGTCCAGCGAGGCAAGGACATTGCCTTCCACATGCCGGTAGAGAGCCGGAATCGCCTTCCGTGAGAAAAAGTGGCGTTTGGGGACCTGCCACTGAGGAACCGCACATTGTACAAACTCACGGAAGGGGGCCGAGTCTACCAACTGAAAAGGCAGCAGTTGAAGTGCTAGCAATTTAGCCAAGCTAGCATTCAACCGCTGGGCATGTGGATGGCTGGGAGTAAACTTCTTCCGCCAGTCCAGCAGCTGGGGCAGGGACATTTGCCTGCTATAATCGGATGTGGATGTACCACTAGCAGAGTTCCCGGAAGCACTTGGCTGTGACACACCTAATTCTACACCTTCATTCCTCTCAGAGCAGGTTTCAGAGAGGACTGAAGGTCTAGTGGGGTTGGAGATGCCAGCTGATGAGGAGCAAGGAGAGGTCCGCTTTGTTCTTTGGTGTGGGTCTTTGAGGTACGCTTGCCAACGAGCTGCATGGCAGGTCAACATATGTCTGGTCAAGCATGTGGTGCCCAAGCGGCTGATGTTTTGGCCACGTGAGATACGCTTGAGACATATGTTGCAAATAGCAGCGGTGCGATCTGATGCACTCGTCTCAAAAAAGGCCCACACCAAAGAACTTTTAGAATAACGCGCAGAGGAAGCGATCTGCGCAGGCAGAGCTCTGCGGTGTGATTCAGTCGGTGTGCTGCCCCTAAGCTGGCCCCCGGAGGGCATCCTGCCTCGTTGGACATGTGCCTCCTCCTCCTCCTCCTCCTCCTCCTCCCTCCTTCCAGGCACCCACGTGGAGTCAGTGCCCTCATCATCCCCTCCCTCTTCATCGCTGTAGCAAACCTGGCAGTATGCTGCAGCTTGTGGAACATGACTGCCAGATTGCTGTCCTTCTTGAGCATCCCCTCTCTCTGCGCTCACGCTACTGCCTTCCTCTAGCTGAGTGTCATCATCAGAGCCCACCAAACACTGGGCATCCTCCTGGAGCATGTACCCAACACTGTGCTCAAAGAGTTCAGGAGACTCCTCAGGAGGACGTGGTGGGTCTAGGGAAGGAGTCACTGATGATGACATTGAGAGGAGGGAAGACGATGCGTTGGCAGCTGCTTTGCTACTACCCTGAGACTGGGTGAGAGAGGATGAGGAGGATGAAGAGGGCTTGGTCATCCACTCTACCAAGTCGTTGGCATGTTGCGGTTCAACATGTCCAGCTGCAGAAAAGAAGGACAAGCATGTCCCATGGCCACGTGCTGATGACAATGCACCGCGTCCACGACCAGCACTGTTGTCTCTAGACACAGAGCCTGCTTGCCCTCTTTTATCGGCTCGCGCCTGTCTGCCTCTCCTTGCTGGCCTTCCAGACATGGTAATGGCCTGAAGGGAGTTGGGTAAAACAGTAGTTGGGTAGTTTATATTGTGCTGGAGGCACACAACACCCACTAACTCCTGCAGATGCCTTTTTTATAGAACAGCAGAGATAAACGGGTATATACAGATGTATACTTTGCTGTGCTGGAAGCACACACAACTTCCAATAACTCCTGCAGATGGCAATTGGGCTCAAATAGAGAACAGCTATGTAGGTGGATTATAGCGGTATGTACTGGGTACAGAGCACGCAGACAGCACGCACTATCTCCTGACACTACTGACACCCACTGCTTCAGATGCCAACACACTACACGAGGCCGCCTCAAAGGCGGCCTTATATAGTGTGGGGCGTGCACTACACAGCCTGAGCTATGATTGGCCACAGGCAGGATGCCTGTGGCCAATCATGGCTCTCCTCGCTGCTGGCGCTGCGATTGGCCAAGCATGCGGGGTCACAGTGCATGCTTGGCCAATCACGAGCCAGCAATGCACTGCGCCATCGCAGTGCATTGTGGGCCGTGTGCGCCACACGAATTTTGACGCGAACGGACCAAGAGTTCGGATTTCGCCGAACGGACGAACAGCCAATGTTCGAGTCGAACGTACGTTCGACTCGAACATGAAGCTCATCCCTAGTTGTAAGTGATAAGGGGGCGCTGAATATAGTAAACGTTAAATAACAACAATAAAGTGCTCTAGTGCTTAATAGTACTGCAAGTATCTTATTAGTCAATACATGCTGCAATATCAATTGAATACAAAAAAATCAACTCAAACAGTGACCTTATAGAAAATGTCCATGTACATAAAAAAGAAAAAGTGATGAAGCTGAAGTAGGGATGAATTCTGTATGCCCCGTCACCGCTTAGAAGAAATGCACAAACTTGTCACCTGGTGAATTATGGTAAGTAGCCTACTCACCGACTCACCTTGACCCCTTTGTTTAAAACGAAGTTCAAGTACAGCTTTAGCAGGTTTAGGGAACAGCCAACCTTGATGGGGAAACTCTGCTTAGGTGTAACAGAAATGTTGTTTCAATCCACGTTTGCTCAAGAAAAAATATAGAGAGAACTGGACCATGGCATAATATTGTTTTATTTAAAATAACATAAAAAACAAAAATAGCCAAATGGCCTCTTACTTTAAAAGTGCCAATGCCTCGGCACTAGAGGGAAGGAACGTATCAGACCGGGTGAGTTGGAACCTAGCCGTGCCGCTTCCGCTGCTTGAATTGGCATGCGTTCCACCCCCTGGATCTCGGGAACCAAAAGTTTGGACCAAACGATGTGACCGGAATGCGCCTCGACGTACGTTTCATCGTAATGACGCTTTCTGATAACGATATTATGCCATGGTCCGGTTCTCTCTATATTTTTTCTTGAGCAAACGTGGATTGAAACAACATTTCTGGTTGTCAGGACTGGCTTAGCCCTTCCTTCTCTGGGCTGGCAGCTCAGCTGTTGGCTAATTGCCAGAACTCATCTCTCTCCACAGTTACCAGCTGTTCCTGATCATGCTCGTCTGACCTGCCTACTTAAAGCTGTCCCACTCACTTCACCTCTGCCTTCGCCTTGGTCACATCACAAGAAACCATCTCCTGCGGTTATGTTTAAAGACTGGCTTGCTGACATCCCTTCTGGCTCCTTATCCTGCTTGCTGTTGCTCTACTTGGATCCCTGACTTCTGGCCTGGCCGATTACCCGATCTGGTTATTGAACTCTGGCCTGGCTGACTACTCTATCCGGTTACTGGACTCTTGCTATACTTAGACTACGCTTTTCCTATTTACCTTTTTATTTTTATTTAATAAACAAGTGTGATTTAATTGTACTTCTGTTTCGGTCTGATTCATGGTTTCTGACAGTGGGCGAAGGCCATGAATTCAGAAGATACAGTCAATCCATTTGTTGGTAATATTTTTTCCAGATTGGAAGATCAAGATCACCACATGGATCAATTTGCCATGTGTAGACACCTGCCTCGAGTATTACCTCTATAAGAGGTATGTCTGGTTCCGCTCTGCTTCCCCAGCGATTGGGGGGTGATACAGTTCAATGCAGAGGGTTTCTCAATCAGGTTGAGATATACTTCAAGATGCTGCCCCAGGTGTTTCCCATGGACAGAAGCAAAGTAGGTTTCATGATATCTTTGCTTTCTGAGAGAGCCTTGGCCTGGGCTAACCCTCTATGGGAGAAGCAAAAACCTGTTGTCTTGAGTTACCCTCAGTTTGTGGCCTCCTTTAAAAGGATATTTGACGTTTCCGCAGGCTCCGCTTCTGCTGCCAAGTGCCTCATGTCCATCAAACAGAGTAGGAGAACTGTTGCCGACTACGCCATTGAATTCCGTACTCTGGCAGCAGAGGTTGCTTGGAACAATGAGGCCCTCGTGGCTTCTTTTTCTCATGCTCTCTCGGATTCCATCAAGAATGAGATAGCAGCCCGAGATATACCCACTGAGCTGGAGAGCTAGATCTCATTTGCCATCCTCATTGACTCCAGACTCAGAGAAAGACTTTCTTTTAAGGAGCGCTTGCGGAAGCCTCCTGTATGTTTGCCTCCGAACTTTGTAGTCCCACCCATGACTCCGTCACCTCCCATGCCTCCTGGTACCGAGTTGGTCAGTGAGGATGAACCCATGCACCTGGGTTTCATGCATCTCTCTGCAGATAAGAGAGCCTTTAGGAGGAGGGAGAGATTGTGCCTTTATTGTGGCCAGGCAGGTCACTTTTTGAAGTCTTGTCCTACCCGTCCAGGGAACACCCGAACCTTGAGGTCCTGTCATGGATAGACCTTAGGTGGCGTTGTTTCGTCCCCAGTTATCCAGAAGGAAAAGCCCCTGGTTTTGGTCACCCTTTCTTGGGCTGAGTCGTCCATCGAGATACAGGCTCTAATCGACTCTGGGGCTGCATTTGTTTCGCAGCACTCGATTCTGCTGCAGCTGCGTGACACTCCACTTGCCATTGAGGCTCTTGACGGGAGACCTTTACAGCCTGCCCATGTGACTCATGAGACGGTTCCGTTGTCCATGGCCGTAGGGGCTCTTCACCATGAGATAATCCAATTCCAAGTTATTTCCCCACCCAGATTTCTGCTGGTTATTGGTTATCCTTGGTTACAGAGGCATAACCCCTCTTTTGATTGGCTCCGTGCTGAGGTTCTCTCCTGGTCACCACAATGCAGTGAGACATGCTTCCTGAAGGTATCCAAGGTCCTGTGCACTGCTTTACTCCCCTCCCTGTCGGAGGAGTACCGCGATTTTGGCGATGTCTTTTATAAAGGTCAAGCCGTTAGTTTGCCTCCACACCGCCCTTATGATTGCGCAATTGACCTTCAACCTGGTGCCATACCTCCTCGTGGCCAGGTTTACCCTTTGTCGGTCTTGGAGGATAAGACCATGGAGGAGTATGTTGCTGACGCACTTTCTCGAGGTTTCATCCGCACATCCTCGTCTCCTGCTGGTGCTGGTTTCTTCTTTGTGAAGAAGAAGAGCGGTGAACTGAGACCTTGTATAGATTATAGGGGTCTCAATCGTGTCATGATTAAGAATGCCTACCCGATTTCATTGATTACAGAGTTATTTGACCGCCTCAAGGGAGCAACAGTTTTCACAAAGCTTGACTTGAGACATGGGGCATACATTCTTGTGCGCATTAAGGAGGGCGACAAGTGGAAAACTGCGTTTAATACCAGAACAGGCCATTATGAATACCTGGTAATGCCTTTTGACCTTTGTAACGCCCCGGCAGTTTTTCAGGAATTTATTAACAATGTCCTCCGAGATTTGTTGCAGTTATGTGTGGTGGTTTATCTCGATGATATCCTCATATTTTCCAAGTCCCTGGAGAGCCACCACACAGATGTCTGTCGTGTGCTTCAGAAACTAGGAGAGAACAATCTCTATTGTAAACTGGAGAAGTGCGAGTTCCATCGTGAACAGGTTACATTCCTGGGCTATGTAATTTCCACTGCTGGTTTTTCGATGGACCCAGAGAAACTTTCGGCAGTCCTACAGTGGCCTCGACCCGTGGGTTGAAGTCCTCTGCAGTGTTTCCTGGGTTTTGCTAACTACTTTCGGAAGTTTATTCGTAACTTTTCGTCTCTGGTCAAGCCCCTGACTGATATGACCAGAAAGGACGGTAATTCACAGAGTTGGTCTCCGTTGCCTTTTATCCTAGAAGTTGATGCTTCTGAAACTGGAGTGGGCGCCCTTCTGGCTCAACGTCCTAACTCTGAGAACGCTATGCATGTGGCTACTTTTCCAAGAAATTGTGACCCGCTGAGTGCAATTATGAGATTGGTGACAGAGAGCTGTTGGCGATCATTTTAGCCCTGAAAGAATGGAGACATCTCCTTGAAGGTACCACTGTGCCTGTTCTTATTCTTACTGACCATAAGAATCTTACATTCTTGTCTGAGGCTAAGCGACTCTCTCCCAGAAGGGCGCGATGAGCTCTTTTCTTGTCAAGCTTTAATTACATTGTCTCATTCTTACCCAGTACTAAGAATGTAAGGGCTGATGCCTTGTCATGACAATTTTCCTCCACTTCCAAGTCGGTGTCGGTTCCTATGATTCCTCCTGATCGTATCTTGGCTACGGTTCGCACCAGTCTTACTTCTCCTTTGAGTGACAAAATTCTTGCTGCTCAGGTCCATGCTCCTCCTGAGAAACCTTGTGACTGCTGCTTTGTCCCAGAGAGTCTCTGTACTGCTGTGCTCCAGACTTACTATTCTCCCAAGGCAGCTGGCCATCCTGGGAAGAATCAAATCATTTGGGCCATTTCCCAACAATTCTGGTGGCCTAGTCTACGGGCTGATGTTACTGCCTTTGTAGCTGCCTGTCCCAAATGTGCTCAGAGTAAGACTCCACGATACCTTCCAGTGGGCCTCCTACAAGCCATACCCAATGGAGAGAGGCCCTAGACTCACCTGTCAATGGATTTCATTGTGGAGTTGCCCAACTCTCAAGGCAACATTGTTATCCTTATGGTGGTTGACCTCTCAAAGATGTGTCATTGTATTCCACTTAAGAAGTTGCCTACCTCTAAGGAACTGGCTTCCATTTTTGCTCGGGAGATCTTTCGCTTACATGGGCTACCCAAGGTGATTGTCTCGGACAGGGCCAATCAGTTTGTCTACCCGTTCTGGCAAGCCTTTTGTGCACAGTTGGGAATCCAGCTTGCGTTCTCTTCTGCGCATCACCCGCAGTCTAATGGAGCCGCAGAGCAAGCCAATCAGTCCTTGGAGCAATTCCTACGTTGCTAGATTTCTGACCACCATAACGACTGGTCAGACCTATTACCATGGGCAGAGTTTGCTCACAATAGTGCCTTGAATTCTGCCTCCCGATTGTCTCCATTTATGGTGAATTATGGTTTCCAACCTTCCTTGTTGCCTGACTCGTTTGTTTCGCAGAGTATTCCTGTGTTAGAGGAGCATCACTGTGGTCTTCGTTCCACTTGGGTACAAGTCCAGGAGGCTTTGCGTCATGCTAATGATAGTTACAGACTCCATGCTGATTGCAGACTCCTGCCTGCGCCTTCCTACCAGGTTGGGGACAGGGTCTGGCTGTCATCTCCGGATTTGTGTTCCCTCACTGAAGTTTGCACCTCGGTTTATTGGGCCTTTCCATATCCTTCGCAGGATTAAACCAGTGGCTTACGCATTGGACCTTCCTCTTAGTATGTGCATCTCAAATGTGTTTCATGTTTCCTTATTGAAACCGTTGGTCTGTAACCGATTTACCACCTTGGTGCCACGCCCTCACCCTATTCAGGTTGAGAACCATGAGGAGTATGAGGTACAATCCATTGTTGACTCCCGTAGGTTCAATGGGCACATACAGTACCTGGTGCATTGGAAGGGGTACGGTCTGGAGGAATGCTCCTGGGTTTCATCCTCGGATGTACATGCCCCTGTCCTCCTTTGCAATTTCCATAGATGTTTTCCCCTCAAGCCCAGTGGCCCTCCAAGGGAGAGGGGTCATTGAGGAGGGGGTACTGCGTCAGGCCCAGGAGGAAGAGAGCATCTGCCCAGGCTTTCCGCTCGTTTTATAGCTACTCCCAGCAAAATTCATGTTACAGCAAAGGTCCCTAGGATGTGTAGTCTTGGGGTACATGGGTGCAAAGCAAGTATCTGAAGGGAGAACTACATGTCCCATGATTCATTTTGGCTTTAGGCACAATGGTTTTATGTTTGGCGTAGTCAACCTCCTTAAATTTCAGATGTCCAGATTTATATGGTATCTCTTTGAGGTCTATGTAGATATCTCAAACAGCTTGGAGCTCAAGATATGGAGTAAAGACTAAATAGACAGCACAGACAGGTGCAGGCTTACATCGCTTACCACACAGGAGACTAATAGTGATCACAACATAGTTTCTCATAGACAGGGTCCACTAGGGATGGGTAAAACTGAGACTTCCTATTTTACTTTATGAAAATTAGGAGATTTTGATGAAGACAAAGCAAAAGGCAAAATTAAAGTGGGCCCAATGAGCTTTAAATTGCTCTTGAGAGTTAAAGGAGCTCCTTTCAACTATCCTGGACCAGACTTTGTGGGTTATTTACGAAAAGCAAATCCACTTTGCACTGCAAGTGCACTTGGAATTGCAGTCGCTCTAAATCTAAGGGGTAGATCTGAAATGAGGGGAAGCTCTGCTGATTTTATCATCCAATCATGTGCAAGCTAAAATGCTGTTTTTTATTTTCCTTGCATGTCTCCCTCAAATCTACAGTGACTTTACTTCCAAGTGCACTTGCAGTGCAAAGTGGATTTTCCTTTAGTAAATAACCCCCTTTGTATCAAATCACCCCCTCATAAGCCTCATTGCTGGCTGGGCGTGATGCTCGCCTCTGATTGCCCTGCAATTTATGGCTAGTGAGTGCTGCACATTGGGAACAATGGAGTGCAGCATGCAGTATCGATTATTTGCTAAAGGTAATCCAGTTCTTCAGTTTTGTGCTGATTGCTACTAGATCTAATTGCATGAGTAGTGATCACTATTGATTAATCACGGTCAATTGCAGGTCATTTTAGTAGCACAATTGCACATACAAAAATTGTCAGACTATATGCCCAGCCCCTCCCCGGAGAAGCCTGACAAAAGTAAATAGAATACCAAAAGCTCATTGGCCTAATGCACTTCCCACGCTAATAGGTTATTCTTATTTTCAAAGTAGCTGTAGAAGATAATTAAACACAACTCATTGCCTTAGTGTCGTTCTAGGTCATAGATGACTGTAATTAACAGTTGATAACTTTCAACAAATTTAATTGTGAGATTGAATGATTTACAGTTTTGTTTTTAACCAATCAAACCATGCTGTTTTTTTCCCCAACAGGTGTGCTGAAACCACCAACAAAGGCAGCCTTTGTTTTTCTGATTTTGCATTATGAACACTTGCCGAAAGCACTGACGAAGACATGAGTTGTTTAAATTATGAAAGAAAAGGGCAGACATCAGCATAGTAGTTAAGAGGTCAATGTTTCTATAGTTTGAACTTTTGCAAAAAAAAATAAAAAATTAAATTACAGGTGTGAAGAAGTACACTATGTAGACATATAGACATATAGAAACTCAATGCACAACTAAAATGTGTTATCCTTGAACATGGACAAAAAAAAAAAAAAAAGAAGGAAATACAATATATTCTCAAAATATAATTAAATATAATATAATTTTTTCTTTACATATGTCTCTTTATCCATAGTTGTTTAGCATATGATGCATACTGTGTGCACCATTTTTAGTAAATCTCTCCCAATGTATATATATCTATTACTTTGTAATGTAATGTTCGCTTAGAAGTAACTGAAACTAAAAGCCTTGGAGGATTCAAACTATGTAAATCAGTTTTCCAAATTGCTATTATTATTTCATGAAGATAACTACAAAGCAATAAAATATAAATGACCCAGTGGGCAGCAGTAACATGCCTGTCAATCTACTTTTCCCTGTCCCTGAAGAGAAGTGGAAATCTCTTCCCATCACCAGTTTCATACTGGAGTCATGAAATATTTTGACCTGAATAAATCACATTTTATTAGCACATTAAATGACAGTCTTATGCCCAAGTCCTAATTTCAGTTTTATGCTTGTCTGGCCTAGATTTTTCCTCAGGGGGACTGCAAAACACGAATGGTTATTTACCCTATCTATTTTATTTTTCCATGCTAAAAAATTGAAAACGTTTTATGTTAAAAGATATAACATTAAATTGGATTCTTATAATCATGGTATTGAACAGAACAATGATTTACATGGTAGTTTATCTGACAACAGCAATAAATACATGCATATACTTATCCAGAGTTTTACATGGGACTCTGGGGCTCATTGTACTGTACATGAGCACTCGCTAAAGTGTTATTTTCATATTGTATTAGGTTAGCATAAAAGTGGTCTGCTGAGTTGATCTACATCCCTTTGTTCATTTAAAAAAGATCCCTCCCACCCTTACGGAGGAAGTGGCACAGGCTAAAATTGGGCATTTAAACATGAAAACTGGATGTGTTTTTGCCACTAGAGCTTGTGTGTAGTAAAGATTCAAGGCACTGAATGCTGCAACATATTTTCTTTTCTTTCTTTTGTACATTGTTTCAAATTAAATATTTATTACAAAAATAACAGCACAAATATAACATGCAATATTTTTAGAGTTGTATCTTTTCCAAGTCAAGTAACAACACTAAGCTTCAATGAAAATGAAAAACAAACAGAGACAAAACAATGGAAATGTTTTCTGTAAAACCAAATGCATTGAGAGCTTTAGAACTTCAGCAGCCGGACTTGCTATCCTGATGGAGATCAGTGGAAAATCCTCATCCTTGCTGTATTCTTCCATAGAAGGACATGTAGTCACTCTGCTACACTGGAAACCTCAGTCAAAGCAAACCAGATGGGTCTGTTCAGCTCTTATAGATTTGTGCTCCTATACATGTTTGTACAGCTTGCCAAGTTGTTTTTCCATTTGGAGTAGCAGGAAATCTATAGCATATGTGGAATAAAAGTTGATTTGATTCAGATATTGAAATGCTAAAATAACATTTTGTTTTCTATTTTGGGACATACTTTATTATAACTTATTTTCCTAAAAATATAATTTAAGAAATGAGCCTAAATATGGCAATGTGTAATTGGTATACGCAGAAGGAAATTATGAAATAACGAATGAGCCCCTGGCAACTGACTCCATTCCCTCTCCATCTCACATTCTCCTTCTAGTCAAGGAGGATGTGGTGTACTTAGGGGCATGTCAGCATCATCTGCTGGCAGATATATGGCAGGAGATCCCTGATGTCAGCCAACGCTGGATATAAAACATGGCTCATTGTATTGACACAGTGCCCTAGGTGTCTGTTACTCCTTGTCAGCTTTTTGGGAAATGTTTTTATGAATATATGATTTTGATTAAGTAGATTTACAGTATAATAATTGTGGGTTACCCTGCACCTTGTATTTATTAGAAACAAATACATGTCCAAATATGATTCCACCACTAGGGATATCTTAATGGGTTCCGCATGTGCAGTTAATACATAAGGCCAGAAACCTTTGCTGAATAGATAGGCTCAAAGTCCCAATGAGGCATTGCCAATGTCACAAATAGTTGGGGAAACTGATCTATATGTAAGCTAGACTGTGTTGGAAAGAACAACAGCATGGTTGCTAATAAACTGACAATAATGTATGCATTATACCTATCTATCCAGCAGGTGTCTCTGCAGTATTATAGTGTGTATCTATGAAATAATGTATTGGGAGGAAGTACTGTTTTTCCTCTGTGTGCACTTGTCTGTTTTTCAGTTCCTGTTCCTGTTTAATGCTGTAAGACATGATCTAATATTCTCCATGAAAGTAAAGCGTATTGCTGTATACAAGAAGCTTCCAGCACATTATATCAATACCCTGCACAACAGACTGTAGCTGGTAGCTGCTGTGGAATGTCTTCCTTTGTTGCTGCTCTATTATCCTTCTGCAGTGTGGATTAATGCAGAAGTGCAGTAGACATTTTTAGGGAGACCACTTTGCAATGCTCGTCTATGGTTTGTCTCCAGTGCAGCAGACAGCCACCTTGGCTGGAAGCATATAAGAACACAGAGGGCGTGTAGCACATTATCCTCAATACATGTGTTTATTGAATACAATAGAGGTGAATATGCTCACAAACCAGTACTTGTGACACATGTACAGGTTTGTGAGTATATTCACCTTTATTTTATTCAATAAAAACATGAATTGAGGATAATGCGCTAGGCCTACGCGCCCTCTGTGTTTTTATATGCTTTCAGTTCATTTGGACTTTTTCAGTCTGTGGAAGGCAGCGAGGTATGGATTATCCACATAGGCTAACTAACATGTGAAGATAAGAGTCTGATTAACATGTTGGAACTTACTGAACAGCGCAGGAGAGTGAACATTGTTATATGCTCTGAAGCCATCGTGGTTGGGTCTGGGTTAATCCTAAAAGGACAGTGTTTGGCTGCTGAAACAGGGCAAAGGAGGGTCTGGAGGTTGCTGAGAGGACTGAGATGCTGCTGCTGGCTGAAAGGATCTTAGCCATAGCTGACCACAATCAGGTGATAACTCACAGAAGCAAAAAGACGAAAGAACCTTCTCCCTGGGAGGATGTGAGGTGTGATTCAGATGCCTGGTGAGATCAGACTGTACTACAGAGCTCCCCACTGCTTGTAAGGAATGAAAGGAGGGACTATAAGCAGGATTGAAAAAGAGACATCACAGCAACTCCTATCCCTGTCTGAGGACTGAATCAGAGCACATGTCCAGAGACCCAAAAGAGGGCTCCCTGGGAGACTAACAATGCACAAGTTCATATGTTGTCTGCTGGGAAGTGTTTTTTGGCTTTTTCAACATTCACCGGCAAGTGGGATAAAGTGGGGGCTGTTATAGCAAGTTAGGACTGTATTTATATACTGTTGCTAGGTAAAAGCAATTCAGCTCTGTTAAGTCGCCATAGTCAGAATACTGCTGGTGTTTCAGACATACATTATTGTCGTATTGATTGTTTGTATAAGTACACTTGCTAATCCTTTCTTCTTTTAGGTTATGCTTGGCCTAAATAAATCTTTGAAATACCTCAAGGTGTGTCTGTAAGTGCTGGGCAAGCGTAGAGTGTCACCTGCAGGTGTGCAGAGAAATCACAAGACAATACAGCAGCTCCTCTGGGGAAGCACTACATATTTATGTATAAATGGACATCAGGCATGTCCCTAAAGTATTAAAGTGGTTGCAAAGTCAGAAGTTTTTTTTTTTTTTTAATCTTAATGCATTCTATGCATTAAGATAAAAAGCCTTCTGTGTGCAACAGCCCCCCTCGGACCCCCTAATACTTATCTGAGCCCCATCTCTGTCCAGCGATGTCCACTAGTGTTTCGGCTGTCCAGGACTCTATCTCCTGATTGGCTGAGACACAGCAGTGGCACCATTGGCTCCCTCTGCTGTCAATCAAAGTCAGTTAGCCAAACAGGAGAGAGAGGGGGCAGGGCCAAACTGCAGCTCTGTGTCTAAATGGAGCTGCTTGCTGTGGGGCACTCAACAGGAGGGAGGAGCCAGGAGCACAGAACAGGCACCCAAGAAGAGGAGGATCCAGGCTGTGCAAATCCACTGCACAGAGCAGGTAAGTATAACACGTTTGTTATTTAAAAAAACGAGACTTTGCAATCACTTTAAGCTAAATAGCCAATAAATAAAGACTACGAAAAAATAAAGGTTGTACTCAAATACACTTCATGTAACACAAGCCCATCATGGTTACAGGAAGTGATGGTAAACCTCCCCAATGGAAGCAAAAACAAATATAAAAACATTTAGTGGAGTGGGAAGGGTTAGAATCTTTAAGCTCTTCTTCTTGTCCTGGTGTCAGATGGACAGGAAATGAAAGAAGGATCCCCCCAATGAGGTCACAGACAGAAATCAAAATGACAAAAATTTGAATTCTTCTCTTTCTATTTAAACTAAGGATGGAGTGAAGCTTTAACTTTTTCTATCCTTAGCAATAATACACAGATGAAAATTCTACGTATAACCGAATGCTACCACCAGAATACTCTACTTTTATATGAGAATTTTCCACGACTGTATTGACAACCCCAATCTCAGCAAAATCTGAACCTGCTCTTCCACCCAGTCCTTTGTTTTAAATGTAATATTGTTTTATTAACCATGCTGAGCTTTTCACAGACAGCCTGGTGTTAGAGCTGGAATTTTATATGTCACACTGTGATAATACCCAATGAAAAAAGCTTCTGAAGTCCATTCGTCAACATAGTACATTTTCCCATAGCTGACTTGTTTACTCGGTATAGTAAAAGTAATGCATGTGTTAGCAGAAATGTTAATACTGTTAATGAGCTGGGAAGGAGCTTGATAAACAATTTTCCAGAGCCTGGAAGCCATACAGGTTTGGCAGGTTACATCTGGATAGCCTGCCAAGTTTGCTATTAGATACAAAAATACTTTCAGCCACTGTAGGTGTTAAATACTGTATTTCACTGGCTTGGAATTAAAGCGGTAAACCAGTCAGAATAGTATCTCACAAAGGTGAGTACACCCCTCACATTTCTATAAATATTTTATTATATCTTTTCATGTGACCACACTAAAGAAAGAAGAAATGACACTTTGCTACAATGTAAAGTAGTGAGTGTACAGCTTGTATAACAGTGTCAATTTGCTGTCCCCTCATAATAACTCAACACACAGCCATTAATGTCTAAATGGCTGACAACAAAAGTGAGCACAGACCTAAGTGAAAATGTCCAAATTTAGCCCAATTAGCCATTTCCCCTCCTGGTGTCATGTGACTCATTAATGTTACAAGATCTCAGGTGTGAATGTGGAGCAAGTGTGTTACATTTGGTGTTATCGCTCTCACACTCTCATGGTCACTGGAAGTTCAACATGGCATCTCATGGCAAAGAACTCCCTGAGGATCTGAAAAAAAAAATTGTTCTACATAAAGATGGCATAGGCTATAAGAAGATTGGCAAGAACCTGAAACTGAGCTGCAGCACGGTGGCCAAGACCATACAGTGGTTTAACAGGACAGGTTCCACTCAGAACAGACCTCGCTATGGTCGACCAAAGGAGTTCAGTGAACGGGCTCAGCATCATATCCAGAGGTTGTCTTTGGGAAATAGACGTATGAGTGCTGCCAGCATTGCTGCAGAGGTTGAAGGGGTTTGGGGTCAGCCTGTCAGTGCTCAGACCATACGCCGCATATTTCATCAAATTGACATACTGAAGCAGAGCATGATCCCCTCCCTTCGGAGACTGATGATAACGACCCCAAACACCTCCAAGATGACCACTGCCTTGCTAAAGAACCTGAGGGTAATGGGGATGTACTGGCCAAGCATGTCTCCAAACCTAAACCCTATTGAGCATCTGTGGGGCATACTCAAAGGGAAGATGGAGGAGAGCAAGGTCTCTAACATTCACCAGCAAAGTGATGTCATCATGTAGGAGTTGAAGAGGACTCCAGTGGCAACCTGTGAAGCTCTGGTGAACTCCATGCCCAAGAGGTTTAAGGCTGTACTGGAAAATAATGGTGGCCACACAAAATATTGACACTTTAGGCCCAGTTTGGACACTTTCACCTAGGGGTTTACTCACTTTAGACATTATCAGCTGTGTGTTGTATTTTGGTTATGCTGATGCCTCAAGAGTTCCCTTCACTGGAACTAGTTTGCGAGTTTGGGATGGAGGAACATGACTGGCCTACAGAGAGTCCTGACCTCAACCTGATAGAACACCTTTGGGATAAATTAGAGTGAAGACTGTGAGCCAGGCCTTCTCATTCAACATCAGTGCCTGACCTCACAAATGCGCTTCTGGAAGAATTGTCAAACATTCCCATAGACACACTGCTAAACCTTGTGGACAGCTTTCCCAGAAGAGTTGAAGCTGTTATAGCTGCAAAGGGTGGGCCAACTCATGGACCCTATGGACTAAGACTGGGATATATAGATATATGATATGTTTTACTTCCATATCATTTTTATTTCTGCTCAGCCTTTCCTTTCCCTGCTTCAGTTAGGACAGCCCCCTGCATGTGATTGGAAAAAAGCAATGAACTCATCCCTTTGCTCTTTATTCCTATCAGCAGGATACTTGCCATATGCATTGGCTTCCAGTGCTACCCCAGTCTGAGTTCTGCTGTACAGGGGAGTGTTAAAGGTTCATACTGGGGGCAAATTCAGGTTCATGCACAAGTTGCATTTACAAAATATGTTTAAAGAGTAACTACAACAAAAAGCATTCCCCTTTGGGGGGACAATATACTGTACATTGCAGGGATTTTAACAAACTTTGTAGCAAGTTTCTACTTCTTGTTGCTCAGAAGAAATAGCTGTGTGTTTCCTTATGTCTTTTGCAAACTGATTCTGAATGGGAGGGTCTGGCTTTTAATTATCAGCTGGTGCAATGTCAGTGCAGGAATGAAAGACTGCTGCACAACACTGACATCCCTATAATCACCCAGAGTTCTCAACTGACATCCCTATAGTCACCCAGAGTTCTCAATTTAGTGAAATTAAAAAAAGTGGCAATACAGCGCTGTCTATAAAAAAAAATGAAAAATAAAAAAAATGTTTTTTTTGGAATAAACTGTGACATGAAAACTGAATAAAAAAAACCCACTGAAGTGAGACGTGAATAAATTAAATTAAAAGCTACAACTCAAATGTGAGATACACACAATAATATCAAAAGATTTTCAAAAAGCTGCGCTACAATATGTGAGTAACTATATAATCTCTGACTCATATAGTGTAATATAAATAAATAAATAAATGAATAAATAAATAAATGTGAATGGACGTTAATCTATTACCATATATATACTACTAACCCATGTGACATAAACTAAATACATAATAGTGAAAAAGTGCATGTAAATACGAATTTAATATAAATATAAACCGCAACCATTATGGAGATATCAAGACAATCAAGATATTGTCTCTGAAAGAAAAACTCTCTTTACGTGAAGAGTTAAATAGACCACTTTTCAGGTTAGACAATGTTTCATAAGGTCTCCACTGTGATGTTAAACACAACACCCACAAAGAAGTGCCCCAGGAAAGAACAGGGATCCTCCACCAATGACAACACTGCCGCTTACCAGCTGCTTTGATCCCTTGTGAGAGATCAGATGTTGCCAATGGCTTATCACCCAGCCAGGGTCTATTTGTCAGAGAAAGCAGGCCCCGTTTTCCAATGTTCCACTCAGGCAATAATTATCCTCCTATACACATGTCGCTCATTTCCCATATACAAGAGAAAGGAACCACCATAGTGTAATACTGTAAATTACTTTAATAAAAAAATAGCCATATTGCACTTACATGTCTTCAAGTATATAAAAGCGTATACAATAAACATTCAACATGAAAAATCCTGAACATGAAAAATCAAAAGTGCTAATTTTAAAGGTTTAAATGCAAGTTATTGCCATAAAAAGTGTTTGGGGACCTGGGTCCTGCCCCAGGGGACATGTATCAATGCAAAAAAAAAGTTTTAAAAACTGCAGTTTTTCTCCGGAGTAGTGATGTTAACTGCTTGCCGACTGCCTCACTCCGATATATATGTCGGCAGAAGGGCTCATACAGGCAAACTAACATACCTATACATTGCCCCCTTAAGAGGCAGCCCACGGGCGCACGTGGCAAGCTGCAGGAGTTGGGTCGTGGGTTCCACGGACTTGATGTCTGCGGGGATACCCGCGATCATCTTATGGAGAGGAAGAACAGGGAGATGCTAATGTAAACAAGCATCTCCCCTTTCTGCCTAGTGACAGTGTCACTGATCTCTGCTCCCTAGGATCGGGGGTAGAGATCAGTGACTTGTCACACATAGCCACACCCCCCCATAGTTAGAATCACTCCCCAGGACATACTTAACCCCTACACTGCCCCCTAGTGGTTAACCCCTTCACTGCCAGTGTCATTTACACAGGAATCAGTGCATTTGTATAGCACTGATTGTTGTATAAATGACAATGGTCCCAAAAATGTGTCAAAAATATCCGATGTGTCCACCATAATGTCACAGTCACGATAAAAATCGCTGATCACCGCCATTACTAGTAAAAAAATATATATATTAATAAAAATGCCATAAAACTATTCCCTATTTTGTAAACACTATAACTTTTGCGCAAACCAATCAATAATTGCTTATTGTGATTTTCTTTTACCAAAAATATGTAGAAGAATACGTATCGGCCTAAACTGAGGGAAAAAATCTTTTTTTTATATATTTTTGGGGGGTTTTTATTATAGCAAAATGTAAAAAAGAATGCGTTTTTTTCAAAATTGTCGCTCTTTTTTTGTTTATAGCACAAAAAATAAAAACCGCAGGGGTGATCAAATACCACCAAAAGAAAGCTCTACTTATGGGAAAAAAATTATCCTCACATTCCCCTCCTGGCTCACCTGAGGGAACATCTCCCTCCTGCACTGGCTCCTTTCAGGTGGGGTCAGCAGAACACATAGAAGCAGCCAGCATTTCAGGGACAATTTCTGGTTCCTGCTGGGCAGTATTTACAGTTGCTAAGTTCCTGACCAGGCTGCAGGCCACAACCAACTCCTTTTCTCTTGTTGTCGCAGATGTTCGCAGGGGATTCACCAGGCTCAGACTACACCCCGCCTTCCAGTACTTCCGTGGCTGCACACGACACAGTGCTGACTGCAGGTCCACAATGTAATATTGTGGCTCCTGCTGGCTGGATGCAAGTGGTGTGAGCGGTTCGCAGCAATGACCGCACTGGACCCATGCACTGACCACTGTGGTCGGTATCTGGCATTCTGGACACAGCAGGCACAGCCTCTCTGTCCTCTCAATCATCCCAAGGGTGAATCGCCTGCGATTCTCCAACCAAACACCAGTGTCCACCAGTATTTGTTCCTGCAGATCAGACAACCAGGTCAGCACTGGGAATACATGAGCACACTCCGCCATCTTGCTCCTCTGCCTTGTGGTGTCTGCTAGCAGGGAACACTGGGTCTCCTCTAGGGTGTGGCATCACCTCCTCGTTTCCATACAGACTGGAAGCTGCAAAACTGCTAGGCAGACTCATTCCTCAGCATAATCACTTGTCAGAGGAACTGAAGTTTGCAGGCACACTGGAACTAGCAACTAACTAACTTGTCTGGGTATGTCGCTCAGCACCGACTGCACCCGAGCAACTGAGGGCAGATGACCGCTGACTTTTGCGGTGGTTGCTGGTAGAAACAATAACATTTTTAGCCCATGTCTCACTGAAGGGAGCATTTTTAGCACAGTTCTGCACTCACGGCTTACCCTGATCACCCTGGGCAACAGTAGACATCTCCAGGCACACTTTACTGTATGAAGCAGGAATTTGGAGCAAAAGTTCAAGATGTCCAGCAATAGCACATCACTGGACATATTTGTAATCCATGGGCGTGATCGCCCGCCGTGGTTAGCACAGGTGACAGCACATGGTAGAAAGTTACTGAATTGCTGGTTTAAAGTATAAGTGTCTTTCCCAGCTGTGGTTGGGCAATTGGGTAAGTAGGCACCACTAACTTGACAGCATATCTCGCTGGTTAATATGGTAAAAGCCAGTCAATACTATAGCACCGAATGAAGGCAGAGCACATAAATCCTTCCCCTGGGTTCAATTCCTCAATTTGGTGGAACAAAGTGCAGTTCCCCTGGTTCGATCAACTTCGGTTGCTAGGGCCAATGGCTGGCAGGTTGATTGTGAGCAGATGATCCCAGATGAGCCCCCAAATATAGCGGTATCCCTGTAAGGGCTGCTGAGTGTTGTGGTTCATCTGTCGCCCTGTCCAGCCAGGCACACAGTTCACATTCAGCCTGCCAATTTACCTATCCTGTACAAAAAATCCTACTCACTATCTAGCAACCTAGCGGGTGCTACATATGTTACTGGCCAGATCACTAGGTAAAAATAGAAGGGAAAAAGTCTAAGGCTGACCATAGATGGTCCAAATCCCGGCCGATTCAGCAGGAACTGGCCGAGATTCAAACCATGTGTAGGAAGGCTGAATGTACCACGTTGATCGATTAATCAACTTGGGTACAGCCAGCCTACCAGATTTACTTGTGATTATCGCTAGCAGCTACTAAGCCACTTGCGATAATCACTGTCTTTTCCCAGTGAGAACGGCTATCTCAGCCCCCCTCCCCACTGGGAGAATACAGTGTCTTAGCAGGAGGGATTCCCTTGTCAATGATGGGGGAATTGTGCAAATAGCTTTTCCTGTGACCCGTGATTGCAGGCAATACATTTGCAACATCTATGGCCTGCCTAAGAAAAGGAAACCTATGCAGCCCTTAAATCTAATGGTTGGTAAGCTGCAATGTATTACATTTTTGGTTGGGTTTAATACTGCCGTAAGATAAGAATTGGGAGGATTTGATTTTTTTCAGATAGCATAGGAAGCACAGGACATACGATAGTTCTGAATTTCCTAGAAGATTTGAATTTTTTTTGCACTTATAAAACAGATATAAAAAAATGTTTTAATTATATATTTAACAGACCAAAGGGGAGCAAATAAGAGAAATCACTGTTTACATACACTTTGAGTTGCAAATTTCTGATTACAGCGTTAGGAGTTTTTAGACTTTTACTGATTTTCCTTTTTTAAAGTGGAACTTCGCTCTCCTATTCAACATTGATTATTTGTAATCCTCATGCATCTACATCTAACATTAGTATCTAAAATGAAAGTATAACATTTTAACATTTTTACTGGTTTTAAACTTTTTTTTTTTTTTTACATTTCTTCAGTTACTTCCTGGTGTCATGCTTCCCAGGAGTCTTAAGGAGGGGAGGAGAGGATGGGGGGGGGGGGGGGGTTCTCAGCTAAGCACATTCTCCTGCATGCATGCATGAGCTAAGGACAGATGGATTCCAGGAAGTAAATGCTACATGAATCATCTGTCCTTACTCAAGATGTCCGCAGCCAGAAATGCCAGGGGGTTGTTTTTTAAAGTGACTTCTCAACAAAATTAAGGATGGAGTCAAGGATGGATGGGGGAGTTTACTTTGAATATTAAAAATGAATTAAGTAGTGTTTTTGAATTGTGGTGCTAAGATGCTGTGAAGATCTGCTTTAACCTAAATGCTCTTTGGGTTGAAAACTTGTTTAGGATTTTCATAGATCTGGAATACACAGGTAGAGTGTAATGCCTAATGATAGCACCATTTATGCAGCTACATGGAACTTCCTTTTTACCAAAGGCATGAGTCATCTTGTACTTATGCATGTATACCAAGGCTTTTCCAGTGCTTTTCCCTAAATGATTGTGTTGGTTCTTAAAGGAGTCATGTTTACATCAGAACATTCTATTAATGCCTCTCTTTTGATGACCTGCTTAAAACATTTATCTCAGCGGCAGATAAATCTTAGCCACTTTGTCAGTTTGGTGAAAGTAAACAAAGAGTCTTGTGCCTCCTTTTTGTTTTACACAGCTTGACCCTAGGTTGCAGATTGGGTAAATTGTGTCTTGGTGAAAAGAGGAAGAAAAGCCTTGAGTGTAAGAATAGGATCTCTGTCTTCCTCAAGTTGCCCTGCGACCGAGCTCATTCGCTGGCAAACACAAAGCTCACACAAAGAGTGCACATGTGAGCACAAAAGGGGTCTAGTAAGTCCAGCAAGAGATTGGCAAGTCTGTTAAATGTAAGTGGATGGATCACCTGAATTTAGTTTTTTTTTTTTTGGCTGAGACAAATTTTTCCACACAAAATTCCCTGTTGCACAAGTTTTCTGTCATTTGGTTGGCTGTACTCTCATGAATTAAATCCACAGGACTGCTGCCATGACTAAAACCATTTCTAAATGTGCCTACAACTGTCTAAAATATGTTTTTTTTGCACTGTCCATAACAACCAGTGTCAGCTTGTGCTACAAGTCATAAAATGAACAGAACATTTTTACAGCTACTTTTATACATATTATGCGGTCACAAGGTAAGTGGCCATGTCCTACAGCAGCACTGGTATAAGTGTCTTACCTGTAGTGAAGAGATATCAATATTCCCATCTCACACTTTCCTCAATGAGGCTTTAGGAGTAGCAGGTGCTGCAGCAACAACTATCTGGAGCTAGAGACATCACAGATGAAATGCACATATTCACCAGCACACCTTGGATTGTCAAATAGTGTCGGAAATCTTTATTGAAGAATAATCACATCACAGAGGACATAGTGCAATGTTTTGGAGGACTCCTTCATCAGGCATATGATACCTGTAGTGAAGAACATGTATCATGTGGACATAGTTTGTTAATATGAGTCACAACTCATATAGTGAGACCTGGAGGAGAAAATGGACGAAGGGGCTGCATGACTAAGGGAGGAACAGAGTCAGGAAAGGTCAGCTAGGTCAGTGTGGTGGGAAGGGGTGTAGTCCTTAGCTGATTGGAGGCAGAGCCTGGTTGGGCAGGGTGCAGATGTGAGGGTCTTTGCAGATAGGTAGTTCTTGCTCATTCCAAGGAGTTCAGGAGAAGAGGTAAGTTCCCATCTGCCCGCCCTCGTGTTAGGGTTTACCGAAGTGTACAGGTAGTGGGAATGTTTTGTGTCTCAGGGTATGATTGAGTTTATATAAAAACTGGACAGTCAGGAGGTCTTTTGGGGGGTCAGTGAGTAATTAGGGCCCATCTAGGTTATGGTGCCTCCACTTGGTTAGTGGCGGTTCTCCCAGGAGCTAGGTCCCCTGGGGGGAGGAATAGGAGTATGTGTGATGTCAGAATGTATGAAGGATTCCAGTTAAAATTTATCCTTAAGGACACCCAAAGACCCCTTGTTGTTGGACATTGTAAGAATTACATTCTTGAATTTGCACTTATTAGTATGTTTTAATGTGATGTTATTTTATTCTTTGGTTAATAAAATTGCCTGCTGTGGCCCTATTAAACCCATGTCACTCAGTCCGTGTCTTTATTCTATAGTTTTAAGGACCCAATGTCACGTCTACCACAATGCCGGTGTTCAGGCACCATAGCTAGCTACTTTGTGCTTCACCTATAGCAGCCCCCTTTCCCTTAAGACAAGCAGGCCTACCGGTACTTAGTTGCCCCCAGGACTTATACACAATGCTATAGTGCCTGGCCACCACACTAGGGCAGACGCGAACAGAGCAAACAACAGACTACTTGCAGTTTAGCACACAGATAGCATGGTTCTAAGATAGTCCAGGTAATAAGGCAGGCTGAGTTCAGGGAATAGTCCAAAATCCGATCCAATGACAGCCTGGGTAATAAGGCAAGCTGAGTTCAGGGAATAGTTCAATATCCGATCCAAGTCATACACAGGGAAATCCAACAGCAAAGCAAGGTAGACAAAAAGGGAGGCTTGATCAGGATGCAGGATACAATGCAGGTAACTGTCTCTATCACAAGCAAGGGATAGAGTGTTTGGTTTGCTTATATCAGGTGATTGATCAGATCAATCATCTTGCAGGTGAACAAAGACAGAGGAAAAGCAACAGCCAACACCTGGGTACTGGCTGTTTTTTTTTTCACAGTTTTTGTTTACACCACTTTAGTTAATAATTTTTAACACTTAATAAATTTAATTATATTATATATATTGCCACTTTAGAGACTCACATATATTTTTAGATTCACACTCTGATACTGGAGCATTAATTTTAAAAATTAATTACACAATAACACAATCATTTATTTTATAATATAATATTAGTTAATTATTGATAAAAGAGATTTGGGATTATTTTGGCCAAGGGATTATCATACTAAATTTAAAAAAAAACTTTTTTTTATACAAATTTATAAATGATTAGCTGCCTAACCCCCTCTTTTATCTGTGGACCCTTTTAGGACTCAATCTTGCCTCAGGCTGTGGCCTGTTCCATGAATTGTTAACCCTTTTCTTCATATGGTTATTATAAATTGATGGATATGTAGCGTTTCTCTTACGTGATGTAGTCCAATTTTCTACAGTTCCTATATGGAAGCAGCTCTTTGAGTACATTTTTATAGTTTGGGATTTTTTTTTAGTATCCCCTATGTTATACACATCCCCATGGTGACCATATTGCTCCTTACCTCCTGTTCTTGGTTGGTGAACCCTTGGCGCCGGGCTTAATCCTTGACACCACATAAGCATGTTCGCACTTTGGATTTCCTTCTTTTTCTTTTTTTGCATAATATGTTGAATATGATTGATATCTATATGTATAATTCATTGTTGTTCATGTTTATTTTTTATTGCTTTATCAGTCACATTAATACGCTCCAGAAGAAGCGTGCAATCCATGTGAAACATGTTGAGCCCTTCCTCCAAACAGTATATTGTATACCCCAAGTACTAATTTCTTTATATGAGATTATTAAAGTAAACATATATTGGTTATTACTATTTCCAGAATCTTTGGAAAATGTATAAAGCATAGTCGAGGTAATTATTGTATATTACACAAGATATTACGAGTATTGTTGTGATAAAAGGTTTTAAATCTTTGTTGTATTAAATATGATACAATGACATTTTAAACAAATAAAGTCTATGATTTTACGTTATGGTTATTGTTTCGTCTATGGTGCCTAAAAAGTCCAGAATCCCCTTGTTCTACTTCTTTTTTTCAGGGGCATTAAGTGATCATGACATCTAGGTTTACAAATCCTTTAGTGATGCTGTACCAACCAAAGCAGACATTTTGGGAATCCAACTTCTCTAATAATGTTTGTGCTCCCTAGAGTTTGAAGTCCATGATGCATTATATGGGCAGTCAATATTCTAGTTGTGCCACCTAGAACTGAAATTCCATAAGTTTTGTGTGATTCCCTCTGCTCCGATTTGTGCCCTCTAGAGATGGAACTACAGAATGCTTTATATTGGCCTCCCTGGTCAGTTTTGTTACCTCTAGAGTTGAAACTCTGTAATGTTTTGTAAGCTCCTCTGCTTTGACTTGTAACCTATGGAGCTGGCAAAAAAATACCAAGTAGTCCATTGAGTCTTCTGATTTTTGTTTTTTTAACCTTTTGTCATGTATACCTATGATAACAATTAGAGTCCTTTCTCATCTTATTAAGTGGGAGAACTTGCACAATTGGTGGCTGACTAAATACTTTTTTGCCCCACTGTATCTCTACCAGCTTTGCACATCTTGAGAGTGACATTTTTGCCCATTCTTCTTTGCAAAATAGCTTAAATTCTGTCAGATTAATTGGAGAGCATTTGTGAACAGCAATTTTCAAGTCTTGCCACGATTCTAAGTTGGATTTAGGTCTGGACTTTAACTGGGCCATTATAACACATAAATATGCTTTGATCTAAACCATTCCATTGTAGCTCTGGCTGTATGTTTAGGTTCGTTGTCCTGCTGGAAGGTGAACCTCCACCCCACTCTCTAATCTCTTGCAGAGTCTTAAGCCTCGTACACACGATTGGATTTTCCGCTGATAAAACCTCTGACTTTTGTCCGAAGGGCATTGGCCAGGAACTTGTCTTGCATACAAACGGCAAGGAATTGTGGGCCAACAAACACGATTGCAGTGTTGTACTACATGGTTTTTCAGCTATTTAGTGCCATCCTTTGGGATCCTTCTGCTAATTTTATGTTAGTAGAAGTTTTCATTTCACGCTTTTCATTTTGCGCTTTTCGTTTTGCGCTTTTCGTTTTGCGCTTTTCATTTTGTGCTTTTCACTTTGTGCTTTTCACTTTGCGCTTTTTTGCTTGTTTCTGAATGGCCATTCCTCAACCAGCCATGTTGCAGAATTGGAGGAGATAGCGTGTTATTTATTACTGGCCTTGGAGTTATTGCTTTGACCCAAGTCCAGTCCGGGAACAGGAAGAGGAGGATTTCTTGGACCAAAAATTGGTTGCTTTATTAATCATGACCAATTGTGTCATATGCCTTTGCTGTGGGAGCTCCTGGAGAATAATCCAGATGATTTTCGGATTTATCTCCGGGTGAAGGACCCTTGCGTTCACCAACTCTTGGCACTTGGCCCTATATTAAGTACCAGGATACATGCACAAGGTTTTTATTTTATTTTTTGGTTGAATAATGATTTGATTTGGTATATTTGGTATATTTTCTATATGCACTTTTTGGTTAAGTTCTATTGATAGATAGCATGTCTATTTTTTTCTAGTTTTCTTTTTTTAATGCACAATAGAAAAATTGTGGAGAATAATACTTGGCTATGTGTTTTACTTCAAATGATAGTTTGGGAGTAGGCAATTACATAAAAAAAAATACAATGTAAAATAACAAGGGACACCAACATAGTTGTATCTTTGATCTTAAAAACGAGGGGATAATGGGGTTGTGGTAACTTGTACCAAAAAGAAAAAATAACAAGCATAATAATATTATTCTTGATATCACTATAAAAAAAAAGCCTTTGAAAATTAATTTGCAATTACTCCATCAGTACCATCAGCAAAGCAGCTTATTATCCCATTAAAGTAGAAGAGAATGTGCGCTGCAGTTCGAGATCTCATAATCTGCCGCATCACGGATGTTAATTCTCCATTAGTTTACAAGACCGACCGCTTCTGGCTCGTCCTTGGTTCCGAGCATACGTGTTTGTACTTTGAACTTTTGTCCGATGAACTTGTATGCACACGCTTGGAAAATCCAACAACAGACATTTGTCCGTGGAAAATTTTAAAGCCTGCCATCCAACATTTGTCCATGGAAAATCAGACGACAATTGTCCGATAAAGCGTACAAACGGTCGGATTTTCCACCAACAGCCTGCCATCACACAATTCTCATCGGAAATGTACGAGGCTTTCTTCTAATATTTCCCTGTATTTGGCTCCATCCATCTTCCCATCAATTCTGACCAGCTTCCCTGTCCCTGCTGAAGAAAAGCATCCCAACAACATGATGCTGCCACCACCATGTTTTAGGATGAGGATGGTGTGTTCAGGGTGATGTGAAGTTTTCCATCACAAATAGCGTTTTGCTTTTAGGCCAAAAAGTTACATTTTGGTCTCATCTGACCAGAGCACCTTCTTCCACATGTTTGCTGTGTCCTCCACATGGATTCTCGCAAGCTGCAAACGGGACTTCTTAAAGCTTTCTTTCAGCAATGGCTTTCCTTTTGCCACTCTTCCATGAAGGTCAGATTTGTGGAGTGCATGACTAATAGTGGACAATAGTTGTCCTGTGGACAAATTCTCACTCCTGAGCAGTGGAGTGTCTCTGCAGCTCCTCCAGAGTTGCCATTGGCCTCTTGGCTGCTTTTCTGATTAAGGCTCTCCTTGCCCGGCCTGTCAGTTTAGGTGGACAGACACGTCTTGGTAGGTTTGCAGCTGTGCCATACTCTTTCCATTTTCGCATGATGGATTGAACAGTGCTCCATGAGATGTCCAAAGCTTGGGATATTTTTTTATAACCTAACCTTGCTTTAAACTTCCCCACACCTTTATCCCTGACCTGTCGGGTGTGTTCCATGGCCTTCATGATGCTGTTTGTTCACTAAGGTTCTCTAAAAAAAACTCTGAGGGCTTCACAGAACAGCTGTGTTTATACTGATAATAAATTAAACACAGGTTGACTCTATTTACTAAATAGGTAATTAAGTATTGACTTCTGAAGGCGATTGGTTGCATTAGATTTTAGTTAGGGGTATCAGAATAAAATGGGGCTGAATACAAATGCACACCACACTTTTCAGATATTTATTTGTAAGAAAAATTGAAAACCATTTATAATTTTCCTTCCACTTCAAAATCATGTGCCACTTTGTGTTGGTCTATCACATAAAATCCCAATAACATTTTTTTTACATTTTTGGTTGTAAAATGACAAAATATGAAAATGTCAAGGGATTATGAATACTTTTTCAAGGCACTGTATCTGTTTGATAAGTGCAAAAAATACCTGTTGATCTTGCTAGTGATGCAGTGACTTTCTGATTTCCTGTGCTGCACTGAAATGCCAATCCTTGTTATCATCCCTGCTCAGTTCAGTTCGGTGATCTACAGCAGTGGTCATCAACCTTGTCCTCAGGGCCCACTAACAGGCCAGGTTTGCAAGATAACTGAAATACATCACAGGTGATATCATTTGCTGCTCAGTGATTGTAGTATTCAAGTCTGCATCTCCCCAAGGTTGATGTCCACTGATCTACAGAACACCCCTTGTATATTACTGAAATGAGGATAGGAGGTGTTCTATGGTCCTTATACATTTCTTGTCCTAGGGTGTCAACACTACTCCTCCATAGATACAGTACTGTAAATAAGTGGTGTCACTCTAGAACAGGAAGTTACCGGCAAGATAACCAGCTGAACCCAGCCTGAAAAAGAGGAAACCCATATAGTCACCACATCTAAGAACTTGTAAGCTTCAATATAATAATTTTTGTTCTGGGTTTAGACACACTTTAATCTTCTGGTACAGAGAGACTCCTATAACTCTCATAAACATTAGTGGTGTGAACCTCTAGTTGGATGTTTTGGCTGGTTCTGCATCCAACCACGGTAAGGTCTCTCTCATCCTCTGGCATTCTGCTTAATGAATGGAAGAAAATGTAAACGAAAAAGTGAGACGCCTCACCGTAGGTGGGTGGATATGTAACTCAAACTCACCAGCATCAGATTTGGAACATCAATTTTGGGTGAGCTAGGATTTTAGGCCTTTGAGATTGTAAAACAGACTTCTATATAGTTACAGTATTGAAAAACAAGTAAATGCAAAAACTGAAAAAAAAATTCACAGAATTACCAGAGAAATGTTACAGAAATTAAGTGCGGAAGGAAGTGTTTTCTGAGCCACAATTTAGTAGAAGTTCAGAAACAAAGATCGGTTACAGGAACTGATTATCTACATGTGAACTAAATAAAACCATCAGCATTAACCGTAACACAAGCTTGATATTATTCAGAGAGGCAGAACAAAGACTCCCAGAAGCCAGTTCAGCACAAATCTGTATAACAGAACAGAGAGGGAGAATAGGAAATTCTGCATAGGAGATTTGGGTTGAAAAGAGGTGTTGTGCCTGTGAAGCAAGGCAGTAAGGGTAATGTTTTAATATACTTGATGTCTGCTAGAATGACCTTGAACCCATTCCAGATCAGGGTCACCACACAGTCTACTAAGTGGTTTCCTGAGCTCAAGTGAACTATAGTGAGCATGTGCCGACAGGATGCCTCTCTACAGATGCAGGCTTCTCTCTTTTGTCTTTACATTACAGGGGGCAAAAAAAACTGTTATAGTGGCTGTTTTACTTTTATATAAATCAACACTTGGTTATGTTAGGGTCCCCATCACACAATGGTCTCTTTACTATGATTTGTAAGACTGACTTATCTGAATCTATTTTTTTTTTCTTTAAGGGGTAACAACTCTGCTTCCATGAACATAGTGACCTTGCCCAAAATTTTGAGCTGATAAAATACGTCAGCAATCTTCTGGATGCACACTGTCACACTGTAAATCTTTTGTAGCTTAACACATTTAAAGGAGTTGTAAAGGCAGAAGGTTTTTAATCGTAATGCATTCTATGCATTAAGATAAAAAAAAGTCTGTGTGTGTAGCAGTGTCCCCACCACCCCTTAATTACTTATCTGAGCCCCTTCTCTCTCCAGTGATGTCCACGAGTGTCATAGCTGTCCCAGAGACTCTTGCTGATTGGCTGAGACACAGCAGCAGTGCTATTGGCTCCTTCGGCTGTCAATCAAAATCAGTCAGCCATTTAGGAGAGAGCGGGGGTGGGGCCAGGTCAGGCCTCTGTGTCTGAATGGATACATGGAGCTCTGACTCGGCTCGGGTGTCCCCTGTAGCAGACTACTGGCTGAGGGTCACTCAATAGGAGGAGGAGCCAGGAACAGCAAAGACCGACCCAAGAAGAGGAGGATCCGGGCTGCTCTGTGCAAAACCAACTGCACAGAGGAGGTAAGTATAACTTAGAAAAAAAAGCGAGGCTTTACAATCACTTTAATATACATTTTATTGCTACATTTTAATTCAATGTTGCTCTTGTTTTGCTGCATTGTTAAAGTAAAATAAGGCAAATTGAACACATTTGAAGCAATATATACAGTGAAACATAAAGCACACTTTATCAATTTGTCTGTCCTTGCAAAGAATGATTACAAATTTTCACTCACTTACTGTAACTTAAAATGTATTTATACTATATAAAGAATACAATTGCAACAAAATGCAAAAAATACAAAATGAGGGAAAAAAAGAGGTTTTCCTCTTTAATAAACTTAATTTAACAACATGGTCAGGATCGGAATAATGCAGTATTTTTCAAAGTATACCGATTGTTTTGACATTTAGGTTGTAGAAATGAGTGTCCCAATTATCAAATAAAAAACAGTAATTGCAGTTATGGCTTCATTTCAGTAGCATACAGGATGTAGATGAGGGTTGTGGATGGTGGTCAGTCTAATGAAATAAGCCTGTTTTGAGTACAAACAACCATCAGCCTGACAGTGTTAGTATGATTTAACTACGCAGAACTGAGATGTAATTTCAAGGGTGTCTTTTGATCACAAGTAAAATGAGGGGGTGCTGAGCTTGTGTTTGTGGAGAAACTTTTTCTTCACAGATGCTTAGAAATATTTTAATGATACTCATATCTCCATGTTTAGCTACTGTTTTTGTGACTAAAAGGGTGGAAAATGCTAGAGAAGTGTAGCTGTAGTTGAGAAATAATTTGACCGAAAGGAGGAATTTCCCCAGATAGCAAGCAATTGTGCTGCAAGTTTGAAAATTACTTGCTAAGCTATTGCTAGACTTGCCAAGCTTCACAGGTTTGTTGCCCAATTGCAGCAAGTTCGTATTGCATGGTTCCAGATCAACTTTCTTTGCAAACATTCTGCAAGTCTGCTGCAAGTTCTGGTTCAGTTATGTTGTTCAATAGTCATCCCACCACAAGGGTCACTGTGGCCGAATTTTCATGTTGTAGACTTGCAGAGCTCTTGCTGTAGACTCACCACTGCAACTCTGCTCTTGCTAGAGATTTGCCATGTAAATTTGCTACAAATTGGAAACGTGTCAACTAGAACTTGCTCTTCAAGAGCTCTGCAAGTGTACAATTTGCCCGTGAAAACGTGCAGTAAGTTAACAGACTTACAATTCAAAACTGCCACAAATTTATGGCTAGTTATCTTTGCTATCTGGGTCACTCCCCCTGTGTTGTAAGTTGTATTGTCCTCACTTACCAACCCGGTAAATCTACTGTTGTCCAGTTGTGACCTACCAGTCTTCAGGGGCATACCAGATTCCGTGCAGCCAGCTTCTTCTGTGCTGTCATTGGGTGCCCTCTCTTCCTGGTTCAGGCAGCCAGCCTCTTGATGAAGCACATCCAAATCTACCCCCTCCAGCCACAGATCTGTCCCTTTCCAGCTGCTCTATTGAATTAGATGCCTTCTGGGATATGTGACGTGCAGGAGGCTTCACAAGAAAAGGAAAAGGCATGGAGGCTGAGGGGGGGGGGGGGGGGGGGTGGTGGGCCAGAGCAAAAAATAAATAAATAAATAAAAATCTCAAATTTTTAGTGGTGAAGGGGGATTCCACTAGGATAAAGTGTATTATAGAAGTGACGGTTCACTTTCATTTCTTAAAGTAAACCAAATGCTATGTCAATGAAGAGTAAAGTAACAGATGCACTTTACCCCCTCCCTCCCCAGCTCCATATATTTAACATATACTCAATCAATGTAACCCCTATGAACAAATAAATACCCAGGTCTTCCAGGTATGGAGGAGTAGGTTACAGTAAATTCTAGGTATCGGTGCTAAAGTTTGGTGATTGGTTCAGCTCTGTCACATGGAAGCAGGGAGACAGTCCTCAACTGTGTGTAAGCTCTTCTGCAGCGACTAAAAGCTTACTTGTCTTTCTTCCCTGTAACGACACCCAGTTGTAACCACACCCCGAGTAAGAAAGGGGTTAAAGTAGTGTAGGACTACCATTCCTGAACACAAAGGCAGCAACCGAACACTCTAATCAGCCGAACAAGAAACCCACACGAATAATTCTCCCCCAAGTACGAGACAAGGCTCTGTGTTGAGGGTCAAGCAGGAATTGGACTTTATTGAAAAGAATACAAATCTTATATACAGTAAAAGAAGAGGTGCATACCTCCTGCTCATATTACTCTGAAAATACACCTGTGACCAGAAACCTAATTAACATGAGCTAATTAACTAATCCCTTTAGACAGCCTAGATGGCTCAGAGACATGACCTTTAGGCCAGACTTGCCGTCTTGTAGCTCAGAAGACACAGTTAATATTATCACAAATCAACACAGAACTCCTTCACACAATAGCAATAGAGTAACAATAGAGTTAATTAACACAAACAACAATGGGGATCTAATGACTCTTAGATCCATACTAGACTTATTTACAATAAATACAATCTAGCAGACAACAGACAGACAGGTGGCTGGTGTCGATGACATCAGCAATTTCTATGAGCCTCAACATTATGAAGCCATCACTATAATATGGCATATACAGGGTTCCCAGAATCTGTGTGTTTTGGGGGGACATGGACTTGAATCCAAAGTAACATTACTTCAAGGTCCCCAGGCATACACCTCACAAAGAGTATTGTTCCCTTAAAATCCATGGCTCATAATCGGAAACAAGAGGCTAGCATTCAGTCCTCTCTAAAAGCCTCTGTCCAGGCTAGGTCTGTCACATTCCCAATTTAACAACTCTTCCCAAGCAGTAAGGAGGAAAAGGAAATGTGATTATGTGCTGTCGGGGGGGGGGGGACATTAATGTGAACTTGTAGCCTTACATGGATGAAGCACAAGTCAATGAACAATCCGAAGTAATATTTTAAAACGAAATTCTACTTTTGAAGGATTTCCAGGATTTATAGCAGGCACCCAGCTTGAAAGATAGAAAGATCAACCTGATATATAACTTTATTAGTGATTTTTTTTCTGGTTATAGTACTCCTTTAATTGATTTGGAATTTGTTCAGCCCTTTATTTAATACATGTAATGTAATTTTTGAGATTTCTACATTTGGCTGGTGTGCTCTTTTAACGTCATCTAGTTTTCTGCAGAGTCTCTCTTGAGGTGAGGCAGACTGGTACATTTAGCTCACATGATGATCAAAAGACTGCTTGGAATAAGGTTACCTAAGGGCTCGGTTCTGAAGAACAGGAAAACGTAATGGACAAAATGAAAATCCCAGCAATTTTTCAATAATTAACACCACGGCTGTTACTGACAGTTCAGATTACTGTCTGGAGTCATTGGGGCATTTGCTGCATAACCATCTGTGTGCAATTAAAGTTTTCTTTATAGGTTTTATGTTAGAATTAAAACATGTTGGCAGTCAATTGCAAGGTTAATGTGTAACCTATAGGAGCCAGCAGCGTATAAATGTTGGAGATGAGAATGCAGCTATTAAGAGAAGAGTATATATCACAAGATCGGGTCATGATAATCCTGTGACTGTCTGTAAGAAGATGGGTGTGTGCAGGACTACTGTGTGCCAGGAAGAGACTGCTCATGTTTGTTTTCTAAGTCACGTTATCTCACAAAGGTCTGACACCCATGTCAGGCTGGGTGAAAGCTATGGTTTTCTTCCTGTCTCACCATAAATTCAGGCACTGAAGTAAATCTATCATAAACCCGAGCTATTTAAACTGAGCGTATGAAGAAAAGTGCATAAGCAGAGATTACCTACTGTAAAAATCACATGTCAAAATAATCCACAGCCATAGGTGTGCGCAGCCTAATGCATTAAGGTGTGCGCCCCAAAACTTAAACACACGTGTGTGAGTGGGGCAGTGAACAGTGTCAATAGGGAAGAGATTGGTGTCAGTCAGTAGAGCAGTGGATGGTGTCAGTAGGGCAGAGCACAGTGTCAGGATTTTTTTATATTTATTATTTATAATTTTTTACAAATTTTATATTTATTTTGTAACAATATTACTTTTAAATTTTTTTTTACAATAATTTTAAGAGCCATGGTGGGGGGCTTTTGTGAATTATCAGGGGTCTAAACAGCCCCCTGATGTCTCACTTTTGGCTCGGGCAGCATGAGGAATCTGCGTTGCACGGGGTAATTAGGGTGTGTCCAGACACAACTGGCACACCCTGTGCGCACACCTATGTCCACAGCTATAAATAGCTGATTGTTTATGCACGTTTTAGTCAAGCTCAGTATTACTCTTCACATGTGCCTATTGGTCCATTATAGTGACCCTGTCTCAAAAGAAATAAATGTATAAATAAAACATAGGTACCCTGCAAATGAAGAAGTTTTAATCCTTTGTTTCAAATAAAAAATTAAACCCCTTCCAACTCTGCCTGTTAATCATTCAGACTTTTATTTGAACCTGTCTCTGGGAGTAGGGATATACTTAACCTATGGCCAGCAGCACATCTTTAAGGCAGGGCAAAAGAGGCAGCTTCCCTGGGCCCCATCATTGTTGTGGGGCCCAAAGCTGCTGCCTTATACTTGCCAACTATCCAAATTTCCTTGTTCCTTGAAATATTAGTCCCGTGCTGTGTCCCGATATCTCAGTGTGAAGTTCTGTTACTAATGCTGCCCAGCTCTGCCCTATTGCCGTGTACAGAGGACTCACATGCAGACCCTGTGTTTACATGTAAATAACCTGCATTGAATGTAAATAGCATTGGCATTAATATGTAAATAACAGTGGACCAGCTGCATTGATATGAAAATAGAGGTGGAATTCATATGTATATCATGCCCCTCTGAGGTCACATCCTCCATCACTTCTGCTGAATGCTACCCACTGGGGAGGTAAAGGGGCATGCTTGAAAGTCCTGCCTGCAACTCTGCTCATTAAGCCTAACATCAGCCTTTTCTACAAAGGTAAGCAAATTGAAGGTGGAACCCTTTTTCAAAATAACATGGTGCCACAGCACCATGAAGTTTGGTGCATGTGAATACACACATCTCAGCAGATGCGTGACGGTGTCATTAACAATTAATGGCACTGCTGTTTATCTGCTAAAGGGCAGCACATTTCTGTGGTGTCAGGAAAGAAATTTGCATGCATTCCTGACACACACAAATGTGAACGCAGGCTAAATGTCTCAGTTACATCGGTGGTCAGTGTAAATCTTCTCATTACATTGGGGCTTGGTGTACAACCCTTTCATTCACACTAGTGGTCAGTGTGAATGCCCCCCTTACATTGATGATCAGTGTAAATTCATCCTTACATTGGTGGTTACTGTGAATGCTCGTATTACATTAGTGGCCAGTGTAAATCCCCATGACATTGGTGGCCAGTGTAGAAACCCCCCTTTATTGGTTGTTGATGTAAAATCCCCCATTACATTGGTTTTCAGTGAAAATTCTGCATTACATTGGTGATCAGTGTAATTTTCTTTTACATTGGTGGTAAGTGCAGAATTGCACTTACACTGGTGGTCAGTGTAAATCCCCTAGACTTTGGTGATCTGTGTAAATCCTCCCTAACATTGGAAGTCAGTGTAGTTGTGTCACCTTACATGGTGGTGATTGTAAATTCCCCATTACATTGGTGGTCAGTGTAGAATCCCCCAGTATATACTTGCCAAATATTTCCAGCTTTGCTCTAAATGATTCAAAATTTTACACAGTGCACTGTCTCCTAATGAATCCCCCCACTGCCACTGATCCTATTAACCCCCCAGCATTGCCACTTGTCACACCCCCCTTCCCCCAGCATTGCCACTGATCCTAAGATCCCTATGAGTTTCCTGTCTATATTCTGTTTTTCTGTTTATTGATGGGTTCCCTCACCTCCCCAGTCCATTGTATGCAGGCAGTGAGGAGATGATGTGCTATAACCTCAAGCAACCAATAAGTGAGCAGTAATGATGTACACTAACCTCCTGCAACTAATCATTGAGCAGTAAGGATATGCAGTAACCTCTAGCAACCAATCAGTGAGCAGTAATAAAGTGCAGTAACCTCCCACAACTAATTAGTGAGTGGTAAGGACATCCAGTAACGTCTAGCAACCAATCAGTGAGCAGTGTTGATGTACAGTAATCTCTAGCAACCAATAAATAAGCAGAAGTCATGTGCTGTAACCTCCAATAATCAGTGAGCCATAATGTGTTCTGTAACCTTTAGCAGCCAGTGATTGAGCAGTAATGATACAATGTATAAGGTGGGTGTTCATTTCACTGCCTGCGTGACGTGGGCACTTTTCTATTGGCTTTCCAGTGGTGGGATCCTCTCAAGATCTTAAAGAGGAAAGGAAAGCCAATAGGAAGTGCCCATGTCACGCAGGCAGTGAAATGAACACCCAAAGAAAGAATCCCACCTCCTGCATAAAGAGGAAGAAGAGGTGCTGGGACTGAAACGCCATATCACCAAGGATTTAGTAAAATTGACAATTAAGTAGGGTTTTTTTATGGCAGCGTTTAGCCAGAGGGTGTTGGGGGAGGGGGTGCATGTCCGTGCAGGCAGCCAGGAGAGTAGTTTTAAATCTGTAGAGCAGACACAGACGCAGCCTGCTCTCTTCTATGGGCGGTTGGATATAAACAGACCGATTGTCTGTTTACACCCAACTGCCATCTGATCCACCAGACGAATGCGGGAATGAATTAGATGATAGTGTCAGATCAGGTGACAAGGGGTGTGAAAAGAGCCTAACACAGACATGAGATGTAACTCTGTGACTGTCCCTGTTACCAACTTGCCTATTTTGTGGAAAATCAGGGTGGCACTGTGTGCAATATGACTTCTCGCCACACAGTTTGGGGTTTGTCCGAGCTCATTATGGTCACAGATGACTTTTGCCCATGATTTAAATGTGTTTCACATCCCCCAAGGATATGTTTTGGGCCCAATCTTGCTCAGTGTTGAGCAAATCGATTCACCAAGAATATTGGCAATTGCTGTGGTCAAATGGGTTGAATTACAGATTGGGAGAACCAGTCTTCTCATAACTAATAATAACATAATGTTGGCAATGTGTAGCCCAGCCTGAATATGTCCAAGCATCATCCCAGGTCAAGGAGGTCTTTCCACAGATTTGGGCCTAAATACCTTATATGTCACATACTTTTTTTTAGCATTTTTAATTATCAGTGACAAACAATAAATCTACTGTATGTTACATCCAAAAAAAAAGTTAGCTTTTTCTAGTAAATAGTTACTGTCTCTTTTAAACATTAACTCAATATTTATTTATCCCAAAGAGAGGTATGTGTGAAAGTCAATGTTTTTGCACCGGAATGTCAATGTTACAACACTTCATATCTGGTAAAATTGTAATGAATCCAGCTTTTTTTTTTTTTATGCTTGTGCGAGCTTTTTCTTTGCTGTATTATGTACCGAAGAACAAAGGGTCTTTCTTCAAGATTAGATTTTAGTGTACCCATAAGCCAAATTTATTTGCTGCTTCTATAAGCACTGATCTATCCATAGTTATTAAAAAAGGAACACTATCTAAAACTATTTTTTGTTTTGGAAAGAATTGGGAAGGGTTACATCTGTCAGGTTGCTATAGTTTTCTGTATCTCCAGTGGGAGGAATTTAGCCACACTTCTTGTTTTGAAGACATTACAAGCTTCCTAAAATGAGAAGAAAATTCACCTATGAGGCCTCATGCACACAGGGCGTTTATACTGCAGTTTTTAGCACGTCAGACTTTTTTTTACGACTTCAAAATGCCTCTTCATGTTATTCTATGTCTACATGCACACATAGGCTTTTAGGAGCTGTACGTGGACTAGACGTTTTCAAGCCAGGGCATTCTGGAGTAGCAGAGTTAAGCTAAAGCGTGTTAACACTGTATACAGCATTAAGCAGCATCACACTGTGGTAATTGGATTTGGGTGTGGAAAATAGAAGAGGGCAGATAAACGTTGCTAAACGGTAATGCTGCTAAAAGCAGATAAATGCGCAGTGACACCAATGTAAAACGCTTCTAAAAGCACATTTTTACAGCCACTTTTTCCTGGCATTGATACTGGCTATGCAGCTTTTTTTTATTTAAACACCCTGTGTGCATGAGGCCTGAGAGTTAAAAAAAAAATAAAAGAATCCGCACTATGGGTAAATAGCAGCTGAAATACTATACCCGGCATTTAACATAAAGAAAAAGCAGAAAAGTGCAGCACTTATATAAACAAAAATATTCTCATGTGAAGTATCAGCTATCAGTGATAACAATAAAAGTGTAATGAATATCACATTGATAATATTATAATATAATATATGTCCAATAAAAAGGAAAAAAGTGACAAAATGTGTACAAAAGAAAAAAAGCTGTTGTGATCAGTAGAGTTAGGATTCTCACATGCTGTGGCAAGAACTGAAGCCTCTAAGATAACCAAGGTGACACCATCCACTCTCTGGTGATCTGGTATCTGGTAAGGGTTGCATGAGAGTGGATGGTGTTACCTTGGCTATCTTAGAGACTTCAGTTCCCTTCACAGCAAGCAGGACTTATAACTCTACTGATCACAACAGCTTTTTTAGTAGCGACTTTTTTCCTTTATATTGGACACATATAGACCAAAGAAGGAACTTTACCTGGGGATGATGCTAAATCTACATCTGATGACACTAATGCCGCGTACATACGAGCGGACTTTTCAACATCCAAAGTCCGAAGGACTGAGTCCGTCAGACTATCCGATCGTGTGTGGGCTGCAACGGACTTTTGACTCGCCAAAGTCCGAAGGACTTTAGAATATGGAACATGCTTCAAATTTTTCCGAAGGAACTCCGCCGGACCCGGTCCCCTTCGAAAAATCCGCTCGTGTGTATGCTACTCCGACGGACTAAAACCGACGCTAGGGCAGCTATTGGCTACTGGCTATGAACTTCCTTATTCGAGCCGAGTCGTACGTCATCACGTTCGAATCCGTCGGAGTTTAGTGTGATCGTGTGTGGCCAAGTCCGCTCAGCCGAAAAGTCTGTCAGAACTCCGTCGGAATTCCAGCAGAACTCCGACGGAACTCCTTCGGAAGTCTGTCGGACATAAGACCTCTCGTGTGTACGGGGCTTAAGGCCCCGTTCACACCTCAGTGATTTTCTGCTTGAAGCTTGTAGCTCTAAAATGCTCAACATGCCAAATATCCTTTATTTCAATGGTCCCTGTTCACATCTGAGGCAAAACACTTGAAACTCAAAAAAGTACATGAGCTTCTTTTTGGGGAGATTACAAGCAGTTTTTGGCCCCATAGACTTCAATTGAAATGCCTGATTTGATTGTTTTATGAGCGTTTTCTGCTCAAAAGGCAGCTCTCCACCCCTAATTTCCTCCCCCTCTCTTCCCCCTAGTGCTTTCTATTGGCTAAATAAAAACACCTAAAGCTGTAAAACACTTGTAATATGCTTCTAAAACGATTTTAAAAGACTTGTAAAAATGGCAAAAAAGCTTAAAAAAATGCCAGTAAATCGATATGCTCAGGTGTGAATGCAGCCTTAATCTAAATCTAGTTTCCTGCAATTACTTGAGTAGAGCCTGGAGTCCTGTTTGTTACAGAATTCATGAACTATAACCCAAGCTACTGTAAGTAACTTTTTATTATATTCCTATCGCACACAGACTATTGTCAAAGTTAAAAACAGTAGAAAATGTGTGCCTTTGAGTGTTGTAAGCATATTAGTAATACTTTGCATGCTGTGTATTATTTTCCTACAATCATAAATAGTTTATATGTACAGAATTCTTGTTTAGTAAAAGCACTTTAATATGATTTATGGGGTTTTTGCTTCCTTGCTTTACCACAGAGTAACCTAAAATACACAAGCAAGACAACTTCCCATTACAGGACCAACTGTAACACTTTGGATTTTCCTCCAGTTCCTGGTTTAGTGACAAGTGCTATCTGGAAGTGTGGTGAGATTCTCAGATAAGGCAAACCAATAAGGAGCATACAAAATAAGTAGCTGTGAAAATAGGATTTGGAAACCTGATGCAGTGGAATAACATCCTTACAAGCTGACCTCAATCCACTGTCTAATTGGGCAACTAAGTGGCAAATTAGGTTTAATATTGATAAATGTAAAGTTATGCACTTGGGGGCTAAGAATATGCATGCATCATACATAGTGGGGGGAGTACAACTGGGAGAATCCATAGTGGAGAAGGATCTGGGGGTTTTGGTAGATCATAAGCTCAATAATAACATGCAATGCCAAGCTGTGGTTTCCAAAGCCAGCAAAGTCCTTTCTTGTATTAGGGGAGGTATGGACTCCAGAGAGCGAGATATCATTTTCCCCCTGTACAAATCATTAGTAAGACCTCATCTGGAATATGCAGTTCAGTTTTGGGCAGCAGTTCTCAAAAAGGATATCAGGGAACTGGAGAAGGTGCAGAGAAGGGCAACCAAACTGATAAGAGGCATGGAGGAGCTCAGCTATGAGGAAAGATTAGAGGAACTGAATTTATTCACTCTTGAGAAGAGGAGATTAAGGGGGGATATGATCAACATGTACAAATACATAAGTGGTCCATATAGTGAACTTGGTGTTGAGTTATTCACTTTAAGGTCATCACAGAGGACAAGGGGATACGCTTTACGTCTAGAGGAAAAAAGATTTAATCTCCAAATACGGAAAGGTTCCTTCACAGTAAGACCTGTGGAAATGTGGAATAGACTCACTTCTGGTTCTGGCCAGCTCAGTAGATTGCTTTAAAAAAGGCCTGGATTCTTTCCTAAATATATACGTAGTATAACTGGGTACTGACATTTATAGGTAAAGTTGATCCAGGGAAAATCCAATTGCCTCTCGAGGGATCAGGAAGGAATTGTTTCCCCTGCTGTAGCAAATTGGAGCATGCTTTGCTGGGGTTTTTTGCCTTTCTCTGGATCAACTGCGGATGAAGGATTATGTATATAGGATTGTATGATTTATTTATTTTGGTTGAACTGGATGGACTTGTGTCTTTTTTCAACCTGACTAACTATGTAACTATGTAATATAGCAGTGTATTATGACAAGATCTATGGATAATTGCAGACACAGGAGAACAAAAAAAAAATGTGCATATGGCTGGGTTAGTTACGATTTTATCCATACATCGGTCCTGTCAGGTTGAGAGAGTAAGGCGTGGGCAGATCTCAACCTGTTGCTACAATTTGTTAGAGTTTTGTTTTAGGGTTTACTTTATGTATGCATATTTCATGTTAAAGTTTTCTGTACCATAAAATGGAACTGTGGACAGTAGCATATAAAAAAAGTTTTCAAAAAGAGGTGCTTATACAGTGCCTTGAAAAAGTATTCATACATAGTTACATAGTTACATAGTTACATAGTTAGTCAGGTTGAAAAAAGACACAAGTCCATCCAGTTCAACCCTAAAAACAAATAAATAAAATAAAAAATAAACGTACAATCCAGATACCCAATTTTATGCCCACAATTGATCCAGAGGAAGGCGAAAAAAAAACCCAGCAGAGCATGCTCCAATTTGCTACAGCAGGGGAAAAAAATTCCTTCCTGATCCCCCAATAGGCGATCGGATTTTCCCTGGATCAACTTTACCTATGTTAGTACCTAGTTATATTATGTACCATCAGGAAAGTATCCAGGCCTTTCTTAAAGCAATCTACTGAACTGGCCAGAACCACCTCTGGCGGGAGTCTATTCCACATTTTCACAGCTCTAACTGTGAAGAAACCTTTCCGTACTTGAAGATGAAATCTCTTTTCCTCTAGACGTAAAGAGTGCCCCCGTGTCCTCTGGGTTAACCGTACAGAGAACAACTCAACACCAAGTTCACTATATGGACCCCTAATGTATTTGAACATGTTGATCATATCCCCCCTTAACCACTTGCCGACCGCCGCACGACGATGTACGTCGACAGAATGGCACGGGCAGGCATAAGGGCTTACATGTACGTCCTTGCCTGCCCGCGGGTCGGGGGCCCGATCGGGCCCCCGCCCGGTGCCTGTGGCGGTCGGTATTCGTTCGGGAGCGATCCCGGACGAGGGGACGGCCATTCATTCATGGCCACCCCCTCGCGATCGCTCCCGACGAATGAAAATGTCCGGTGACATCACTTCCTCTCCTGTAATGTAGACACAGGAGAGGAAGTGATGTATTCTCTCCTCCGTGTCGGTATTCTTCGTTCCGGCACCGAGGAGAGAGCATCGGTGAGTTGCACAAGCACTACACTACACAGTAGAACATGCCAGGCACACTCACACCCCCCCTTTACCCCCCGATCACCCCCCAATTACCCCTGCCCCCCCCAGTCACAGTGACACCAATTTCTTTTTTTTTTTTTTTTCTTTTTTTTTGCATTGGTGTCATTTGTGACTGTAATAACTGTTAGGGCAGTTAGGGTTAGCCCCCTTTAGTTCTAATGTGCCCCCCTAACCCCCCCAATAAAGGTTTAACCCCGTGATCACCCCCCCTCGCCAGTGTCACTAAGGCTGGGTTCACATTGCAGCGGTTTATGAGAACGAATGTGATTCGCACCGCACTGCAGTGCAAATCACATCCGATCTCTGTGCGATTCGAGTTCAGCCATACAGATAGTATGGCTGAATTCGTGTCGCACCCGCCGCACCCGCCGCAAATTTGCACGGGACCCTTTTTTTGGCCCGCAGCAGAATCGGATCGCATGGGTGTTCACACCATGCGATCCGAGTTTGCAGATCGCACTGCGATATGCGAACTGATCTGGGGGTGTCATTAACATTTCACTGACACTCCCAGCAGTTCGCATAGGGCAGTGTGAACTGCCGCCGGGAGGCATGCGATGCGGGAACCCGCCGCGGATTCATGGCGTTCCCGCATCGCTCCAGTGTGAACCCAGCCTAATAAGCGATCATTTTTCTGATCGCTGTATTAGCGTCACAGGTGACGCTAGTTAGGCAGGTAGGTATTTAGGTTCGCCGCAGCTTTTTATAGCGCCAGGGACCCCCATATACTACCGCATAAAGCCCCCTGATTTCCCCCTAGTTAACCCTTTCACCAGTGATCACCATATAACTGTTACAGGTGACGCTGGTTGGTTAGTTATTTTTTTATAGTTTCAGGGCACCCGCCATTTATTACCTAATAAAGGTTTAACCCCCTGATCACCCGGCGGGTGTCATTTGTGACTGTAATAACTGTTAGGGCAGTTAGGGTTAGCCCCCTTTAGTTCTAAGGTACCCCCCTAACCCCCCAATAAAGGTTTAACCCCGTGATCACCCCCATCGCCAGTGTCACTAAGGCTGGGTTTACATTGCAGCGGTTTATGAGAACGGATGTGATTCGCACCGCACTGCAGTGCAAATCACATCCGATCTCTGTGCGATTCGAGTTCAGCCATACAGATAGTATGGCTGAATTCGTGTCGCACCCGCCGCAAACTCGCACGGGACCCTTTTTTTGGTCCGCAGCAGAATCGGATCGCATGGGTGTTCACACCATGCGATCCGAGTTTGCAGATCGCACTGCGATATGCGAACTGATCTGGGGGTGTCATTAACATTTCACTGACACTCCCAGCAGTTCGCATAGGGCAGTGTGAACTGCCGCCGGGAGGCATGTGATGCGGGAACCCGCCGCGCATTCGTGGCGTTCCCACATCGCTCCAGTGTGAACCCAGCCTAATAAGCGATCGTTTTTCTGATCACTGTATTAGTGTCACAGGTGACGCTAGTTAGGCAGGTAGGTATTTAGGTTCGCCGCAGCTTTTTATAGCGCCAGGGACCCCCATATACTACCGCATAAAGCCCCCTGATTGCCCCCTAGTTAACCCTTTCACCAGTGATCACCATATAACTGTTACAGGTGACGCTGGTTGGTTAGTTATTTTTTTTATAGTTTCAGGGCACCCGCCATTTATTACCTAGTCTCACTAGTGTACCCCTAAATTTAGGGGTGTCTACTTTCCAAAATGGGGTCATTTGGGGGGGGGTTGTGCCATCTTGGCATTTTATGGCCTTCAAAACTGTAACGCCCTTAGAAAGCCTGAAGGCGGTGCTTGGTTTTCGGGGCCCCGTACGCGGCTAGGCTCCCAAAAAGTCCCACATATGTGGTATCCCCGTACTCAGGAGAAGCAGCAGAATTTATTTTGGGGTGTCATTTCACATATGCCCATGGCATGCGTGAGCAATATATCATTTAGTGACAACTTTGTGAAAAAAAAAAAAAAAGTTTGTAATTTTCCCGCAACTTGTGGCAAAATATAAAATATTCCATGGACTCAACATGCCTCTCAGCAAATAGCTTGGGGTGTCTACTTTCTAAAATGGGGTCATTTGTGGGGGTTTTGTGCCATCTTGGCATTTTATGGCCTTCAAAACTGTAATAGGTAGTGAGGAGTGAAGTCAAATATTTACGCCCTTAGAAAACCTGAAGGCGGTTCTTGGTTTTCGGGGCCCCGTACGTGGCTAGGCTCCCAAAAAGTCCCACATATGTGGTATCCCCGTACTCAGGAGAAGCAGCAGAATTTATTTTGGGGTGTCATTTCACATATGCCCATAGCATGTGTGAGCAATATATCATTTAGTGACAACTTTGTGAAAAAAAAATAAAAAAAAAATTAAAGTTTGTAATTTTCCCGCAACTTGTGGCAAAATATAAAATATTCCATGGACTCAAAATGCCTCTCAGCAAATAGCTTGGGGTGTCTACTTTCTAAAATGGGGTCATTTGTGGGGGTTTTGTGCCATCTTGGCATTTTATGGCCTTCAAAACTGTAATAGGTAGTGAGAAGTGAAATCAAAAATTTACGCCCTTAGAAAGCCTGAAGGCGGTGCTTGGTTTTCGGGGCCCCGTACGTGGCTAGGCTCCCAAAAAGTCCCACATATGTGGTATCCCCGTACTCAGGAGAAGCAGCAGAATTTATTTTGGGGTCATTTCACATATGCCCATAGCATGTGTGAGCAATATATCATTTAGTGACAACTTTGTGTAAAAAAAAAATAATAATAATTTTTTGTCATTATTCAATCGCTTGAGGCAAAAAAATAAAATATTCAATGGGCTCAACATGCCACTTATCAATTTCCTTAGGGTGTCTACTTTCCAAAATGGGGTCATTTGGGGGGGTTTTGTACTGCCCTGCCATTTTAGCACCTCAAGAAATGACATAGGCAGTCGTAAACTAAAAGCTGCGTAAATTCCAGAAAACGTACTTTAGTTTGTAGATGTGACAACTTTTGCGCAAACCAATAAATATACAATTATTGACTTTTTTTTTACCAAAGACATGTGGCTGAATACATTTTGGCCTAAATGTATGACTAAAATTGAGTTTATTGGATTTTTCTAATAACAAAAAGTAGAAAATATCATTTTTTTTCAAAATTTGCGGTGTTTTTACGTTTATATTGCAAAAAATAAAAATCGCAGAGGCAATCAAATACCATCAAAAGAAAGCTCTATTTGTGGGAAGAAAAGGATGCAAATTTTGTTTGGGTACAACATTGCATGACCGCGCAATTACCAGTTAAAGCAGCGCAGTGCCAAATTGTAAAAAGACCTCTGGTCATTTACCAGCAAAATGGTCCGGTCTGAAGGTGGTTAATCTCCTCTTCTCAAGAGTGAATAAATTTAGTTCCTATAATCTCTCCTCATAGCTGAGTTCCTCCATGCCTCTTATCAGTTTGGTTGCCCTTCTCTGCACTTTCTCCAGTTCCCCGATATCCTTTTTGAGAACTGGTGCCCAAAACTGAACGGCATATTCCAGGTGAGGTCTTACTAATGATTTGAACAGGGGCAAAATTATATCTCTTTCTCTGGAGTCCATACCTCTCTTAATACAAGAAAGGACTTTGCTTGCTTTGCAAACAGCAGCTTGGCATTGCATGTTGTTATTGAGCTTATGGTCTACCAAAACCCCCAGATCCTTCTCCACTATGGATTCCCCCAGTTGTACTCCCCCTAGTATGTACGATGCATGCATATTCTTAGGCCCCAAGTGCATAACTTTACATTTATCAACATTAAACCTCATCTGCCACATAGTCGCCCAATTAGACAGTGTATTGAGGTCGGCTTGTAAATTGGAGACATCCTGTAAAGACGTTATTCCACTGCATATCTTGGTGTCATCTGCAAAGACAGAAATATTACTTTTGATCCCAGACCCAATATCATTTATAAAGATGTTAAAAAGTAAGGGTCCCAACACTGAACCTTGGGGTACACCACTGATAACCTTAGACCATTCAGAGTAAGAATCAATAACCACTACTCTCTGAATTCTGTCTTCTAGCCAATTTTCTATCCATTTACAAACTGATATTTCCAAACCAGTAGACTTTACCTTACACATGAGCCGTGTGTGGGGAACTGTATCGAATGCTTTTGCAAAATCCAAGTATACCACGTCCACCGCCACCCCTCTGTCCAAGGTTTTACTTACCTCTTCATAAAAAGAAATCAGATTTGTCTGACAACTTCTGTCTTTCATGAATCCATGTTGTCTGTTGCTTAAAGTGTTTTTGTTCAGCAAGAACTCGTCGATGTGGTCTTTTATTAAACGCTCCAGTATCTTCCCAGCTATAGAAGTTAAGCTAACAGGTCTATAGTTACTTGGTAAAGACTTTGATCCCTTTTTAAATATAGGCACCACGTTCGCCCTGCGCCAATCCAGTGGGACTATTCCCGTCATTAATGAGTCCCTAAAAATTAGATACAATGGCTCTGAAATTACAGAGCTCAATTCTTTTAGGATCCGTGGGTGGATGCCATTAGGGCCAGGTGCTTTATCCACCTTTATTCTGTCTAAGTATTTCTGGACCATATCACTTTTGAGCCATTGTGGATCATTTGGGGCTGTGTCACTATCACCCCCATTATGGACATGCGCTCCCCCATGCTCTTTTGTGTACACAGAGCTGAAGAAAGTGTTTAATAAATTAGCCTTCTCTTTGTCCCCAGTCACCAACTCTAGATTGTTTTGTAAAGGGCCTACATGCTCAGACTTGACCTTTTTACTATTAATATATTTGAAGAATTTTTGGGGGTTTGTCCTACTATCTTTTGCAATCTGTCGTTCGTTTTGAATTTTTGCATCCTTGATTTCCTTTTTACATATTCTGTTAATTTCTTTGTAACATTTAAATGACACTAGTGATCCTTCATTTTTATATTTTTTAAAAGCTCTTCTCTTACAGTTTATAGCTTTTTTAACTTTGGCCGTGAGCCACATAGGTTTTGTTTTTAGCCTTTTAAACTTATTGCCCATGGGAATATACTTTGCAGTGAGGTCCCAAACAGTCTTTTTGAAGAATTCCCATTTCTGTTCTGTGCCCATTGAAGCGAATATTCTCTCCCAGTCTAAGTCCTGGAGAGTAGCCCTCATCCTCGGAAAATTAGCTCTCTTGAAGTTAAGTGTTTTTATCTTACCCGTATGTATTTCTTGTTTAGCGCTAACATCAAAGGAAATCATGTTATGATCACTGCTACCCAGGTGTTCCTTTATCTGGACATTAGTAATAAGCTCCGCATGGTTTGAGATTACCAGGTCCAACAGAGCTTCATTCCTAGTTGGGGCCTCAATAAACTGGACCATAAAATTGTCCTGTAATAGGTTTATCATTTTTTGCCCTTTAACTGTCCCAGCAGTGCCATTACTCCATACCCCTTGAAATTTTCCATATTTTGCCATGTTACAACCAAAAGGGTAAATGTATTTTTTGGGGATTTTATGTGGTAGACCAACACAAAGTGGCACATAATTGTAAAGTGGAAGGTCAATTATAAATAGTTTTCAAAGTGTTTACAAATAAATATGTGAAAGGTGTGGGGTGCATTTGTATTCAGCCCCCCTGAGTCAATACTTTGTAGAACCACCTTTTGCTGCAATTACAGCTGCAAGTCTTTTTCGGGATGTCTCTACCAGCTTTGCACATCTAGAGAGTGACATTTTTGCCCATTATTTGCAAAATAGCTCAAGGTATGTCAGATTGGATGGAAAGCATCCATGAACAGCAGATTTCAAGTCTAGCCACAGATTCTCAATTGTGAAAAAAAAGTAGGGGATTCGGTGCCAACTCTTACAACTCAATATGTCAGTGCTACTCCTAAAATTAGTATATACTAATAAATCATAAAAAAGTGTGTGTAAAGGGTACTAATTGTATTCTCAATTGTATTTAGGTCTGGACTTTGACTGGGGTTTCTTATAAGATTGCCCGATATTTGGCTCTATTCATCTTCCCTTCAACTCTGACCAACTTCCATGTCCCTGCTGAAGAAAAGAATCCCCACAGCATGATGCTGCCACCACCATGTTTCACGGTCAGGACTGTGTGTGTTCAGGGTGATGTGCATTGTTAGTTTTCCGCCACAGCGTTTTGCTTTTAGGCCAAAAAAAAGTTCAATTTTGGTCTCATCTGACCAGAGCACCTTCTTCCACATGTTTGCTGTGTCCTCCACAAGGCAAACTGTGAACAGGATTTATGATGGCTTTCTTTCAACAATAGCTTAAAGGCCAGATTTGTCAAGTGCACGACTAATAGCTGACCCGTGGACAGATTCTCCTACCTGAGCTCAGCTGTGGATCTCTGCAGCTCCTCCCGAGTTACCATGGTTGCTATTCTGATGATTGCGCTCCTTGTCCAGCTTGTCAGTTTAGGTGGAGGGCCATTTCTTGATAGGTTTGCAGTTGTGCCATACTCTTTCTATTTTTGGATGATGGATTGAACAGTGCTACGTGAGATGTTCAAAGCTTGGGATTTTTTTTATAACCTAACCCTGCTTTAGAATTCTCCACATCCTTATTTCTTTACTTGTCTGGTGTGTTCCTTGGCCTTCATGATGCTGTTTGTTTACTAAGGTTTTCTAACAAACCTCTGAGGGCTTCACAGAACAACTGTATTTATACTGAAATTACATTACACACAGGTGGACTCTATTTACTAATTAGGTGACTTCTGGAGGCAATTGATTCTACTAGGTTTTAGTTAGTGGTATCAGAGTAAAGGGGGCTGAATACAAATGCATACCACACTTTTAAGATATTTATTTATAAAAACATTTGAAAACCATTTATCATTTTCCTTCCATTTCACAATTATGTGCCACTTTGTATTGGTCTATCACATAAAATCCCAATAAAATACATTTAAAGAGGAAGTAAAGGCTAAAAAAAAAAAAAAAAAAAAAAAACACACACCCTGTAAGGCAAAGGCATAAAGAGCTGGTATGCATAGCATACTAGCTCATTATGAATAACTTACCTGAGAACGAAGCCCCCAAAGCGGTCCTCCGTCTTCATGTCCGCCGCTGCCATGGATCCCAGAGTGACTTCCGGGTCTCGCTGCTCCGGCGCTGTGATTCGCCGGAGCAGCGATTACGTCACTCCTGCGCATGCGCAAGGGAGCCGACACTCGCGGCATATCGCCGCGATCTGCGGCCTGCCCAGTACGCCTGCGCGACGCTGTCTACGGCGCATGCACCGTAGACAGCGGTGCCTGTCTTTGGGTAAATATCTCCTAAACCGTATAGGTTTAGGAGATATTTCAGATATTTCTTGGACCTGCAGGTAAGCCTTAATCTAGGCTTACCTGTAGGTCAAAGTTGTTTGTAAGGGTTTACAACCACTTTAAGTTTTTGGTTGTAACATGACAAAATGTGGACAATTTCAAGGGGTGTGAATACTTTTTCAAGGCACTCTACATGTATTTTGATTTTCACTTTTTTTTATTTTAGCTTTACATGCCCTTGAAAAATGTTCATTTATTTTGACAGGTCATAAGAATGTTTTTGTTTTCTGAAGTATATTTATGCTTTCAGAGCATTGTTCTTCAATTGGCACTGTACAATAAATATCACTTAAGTGCCCTTTCAGATTCCACATTGACATTCATACCATGACGAGCTGCACTGGGAAATATGCAATGAAGTGTGTTTGTTTCCCAGCCACTGACCCGTGAGTTGAACAGTCAGGTTAATCTGTCTGAAAAACAAAAAGTGGTCAGTTCTGCCCAAAGCATAAACAAGTAGACACAACCACCAGCTACAGCTGCCTAGGTTATGAGTTTGCGCTCTGCATGGCCTCACACTGAACTATCTTTTGGCAACAATGTGACATAGAATCTGAAGACACTGCCAAATACAACTAACTGTAATCAATCATTGCATGCTTTCATGTGGTTTTTTTCTCCTTTTTATTTTTTTGCAGACCACCTTCCTTGGCTAACTTCCACAGGGTAGTGCAAAGAAAAATGGAGCTTAACCACTTGACCTCCAAAAGATTAACAGCGATTTGGCACTGCGTTTTTTTAACTGACAATTGCGCAGTCGTGCAACACTGTACTCAAATAAAATTGATGTTTTTTTACCCACAAATAGAGCTTTCTTTTGATGACATTGGCGTTTTTTATTTTTTGTGCTATGAGCAAAAAAGACAGACAATTTTGAGGAAAAAAGTATTTCTGCTATAAAACACATCCAACTTTAAAAATTGAAAATAATCAGATTTTTTTCACCAATTTAGGCAAATGTGTATTCTCCCAATAAGTGTATATTGATTGGTTTGCGCAAATGTTACAGCATCTACAAAATATGGAATATTTTTGTTTATTTTTATTTTATTTTACTAGTAAAGGAGGTGATCAGCGATTTATAGCGGGACTGTGATATTGCAGTGGACATTCTGACACTAACTGACACTTTTTGTAAACCTGTGACACTAATACAGTGATCAGTGCTAAAAATATGCAATGTCACTGTACTAATGACACTGGCAGGGAAGGGTTAACATCTAAGAATGATCAAAGGGTTAAATGTGTGCCTAGCCAGTGTTTTACTAAACAGTGGAGTTGCTTTTAATTGTTTACATAGCAGGGGTGTACCTAGAGCATTTGGCACCTGGGACGAATCCTATATGTGGCATCCCCCCCAACCTTAAAATGTAAAAACACCCAACTGTGCCCCCTGCATACCTCTGCACTCCCCAATATCTCTTTTTCGCTACTGTGTAGGCCCTCTCCACAACTGCACCTCTGGGCCCCTTTACATTACACAGCCCCCCGCAGCTATTGACCCCTTTACACAGCCCCCCCACAAGTCTGGACCTCTGCACATTACACAGCCCCCCACGCACTATCTCTGGATCCTTACATATTATACAGGCCCTCCAACCTAGCTCTGAACCCCTGCACATTGCACAGCTCCCCCACAGCTTTGGACCCCTGCACATTACACAGCCCCCCACCCCAGCTTGGGACCCCTGCACATTACACACAGCCCCCCCACCCCCAGCTCAGGACCCCTGCACATTGCACACAGCCCCCCACAGCTCTAGATCCCTGCATATTACACAGCCCCCACACAGCTCTGGACCCCTGCACATTACACAGCCCCCACACAGATCTAGACCCCTGTACATTACACAGCCCCCCACCCCACCTCTGGACCCCTGCCCATTACACACAGCCCCCCCACCCCCCAGCTCGGGACCCCTGCACATTACACACAGCCCCCCTCCCCCCCAGCTTGGGTACCCTGCACATTACACACAGCCCCCCCACCCCCCAGCTCAGGACCCCTGCATGTTACACATTGCTCCTTCCTAACTTACTGGAGCATGCATACAGAGCTGGAGACACAGCAGTACAGAACAGAGAGCGGGAACTGTGCTATGACCACCTAGCAACCAATCACTTGCTGGTTAATTAAAAAAGTTAAGTCCAGCAGTTTCCACCCGTCCTCTATTCAGTGCAGCTCACTGTCTTTCTCCCCTGGCTGTGAGTAGCACAGAGTGAATCAGGCCTTGTGTGTCAGTCACCAGTATAAGGCCCACACGCGGACACCCCCACACCCTGTCACAGCTGACTGCTCCATGCCCTCACTGTCACAGCGTGACAGTGAGGGCTAACTGTGCTTGGTGCCCCGCTGTCACGCTTCACTCGCGGAGGGAGGGCACCGGGGGCGGACTGCCCCCGCCCCCCAGCCCCCCATTGGTATTCCCTGTTACATAGGCAGATTGCAGTTCTGTCTCTCTGGCTGATGATCAGTGGGTGTTGGCAGACATAGAATCCACGGTACCTGACGATCAGCTTGTGCTGTGTGTAATCACAGCAGGATCGCCCCCCTACCCAGGAGTGCAGGATAACCTATATAGACATGATCCTGCATGCAGCTAAAACTGCTATAGGGCGGTCGCTAGATGGTTAAAGCTGAACTCCAGGTAAATATACACATGCATTATATTTATGGAAGCTATTTTACTTGCAAAAGGGGTTGTATTTCTGTCTATCCACTCTTCAGATATCCATAGTTATCAGGCAGTAGAACAAGGTTGATGACTTGATTTAGTCTAAAGCAATACTACCTGCTAACCTGCCTACTCCTAGCCTCTGATTGGACAAGGAAAGAGCAGCAGCACTGTGACAAGTCATCCCTCTTCTCATCTGCTCTCTCCTCCTGTCAGCTTGTTCCATGTCAACACATGTGTACCCTCCCTGTGAGAGCTTGCCTGAGTGCCGCTGCAATGGGGTTTAAAGTGGTTGTAAATGCTTACAGACCACTTTGAGCTACAGGTAAGCCTAGATTAAGGCTTACCTGTAGGTCCAAGAAATCTCTCCTAAACCTACACGGTTTAGGAGATATTTGCAAAAAGACAGGCACCACTGTCTACTATGCGGTCCATTGTACCCCCTAAATGCTTTACCTTTGCAGTGAAACAAAGAGGACGTAAACCCATCAGGGTTTACTCCCTCTTTAACCACTTGCCGACCGCCGCACGACGATGTACGTCGACAGAATGGCACGGGCAGGCATATGGGCGTACATGTACGTCCCTGCCTTCCCGCGGGTGGGGAGCCCGATCGGGCCCCCCCCCCGGTGCCAGCGGCGGTCGGTATCTGTTCAGCAGCGATCCGGGATGAGGGGGCGGCCATTCGTTCATGGCCACCCCCTCGCGATCGCTCCTGACAAATGGAAGTGAAGCGTGACATCACTTCCTCTCCTGTAATGTAAACACAGGCAGAGGAAGTGATGTAATCTCTCCTCCGTGTCGGTATTTTTCGTTCCGGCACCGAGGAGAGAGGATCGGTGAGTTGCACCAACACACCACACGTACAGTAGAACATGCCAGGTATACTCTCACCCCCCCTTCACCCCCCGATCACCCCCCGTCACAGTGACACCAATTGCATTTTTTTTTTTGCATTGGTGTCATTTGTGACTGTAATAACTGTTAGGGCAGTTAGTGTTAGCCCCCTTTAGTTCTAAGGTACCCCCTAACCCCCCCAATAAAGGTTTAACCCCGTGATCACCCCCCGTCGCCAGTGTCACTAAGGCTGGGTTCACATTGCAGCGGTTTATGAGAACGGATGTGATTCGCACCGCACTGCAGTGCAAATCACATCTGATCTCTGTGCGATTCGAGTTCAGCCATACAGATAGTATGGCTGAATTCGCGTCGCACCCGCCGCACCCGCCGCAAACTCGCACGGGACCCTTTTTTTGGTCCGCAGCAGAATCGAATCGCATGGGTGTTCACACCATGCGATCCGATTCCTGTCCGAGTTTGCAGATCGCACTGCGATATTCGAACTGATCTGGGGGTGTCATTAACATTTCACTGACACTCCCAGCAGTTCGCATAGGGCAGTGTGATGCGGGAACCCGCCGCGGATTCGTGGCGTTCCCACATCGCTCCAGTGTGAACCCAGCCTAATAAGCGATCGTTTTTCTGATCGCTGTATTAGTGTCACAGGTGACGCTAGTTAGGCAGGTAGGTATTTAGATTCGCCGCAGCTTTTTATAGCGCCAGGGACCCCCATATACTACCGCATAAAGCCCCCTGATTGCCCCCTAGTTAACCCTTTCACCAGTGATCACCATATAACTGTTACAGGTGACGCTGGTTGGTTAGTTATTTTTTTATAGTTTCAGGGCACCCGCCATTATTACCTAATAAAGGTTTAACCCCCTGATGACCCGGCGGGTGATATAAGTTTGAGGGTCAGATAAGGTCTGCGTCACCCCAGGCAGCGTCAGGTTAGTGCCAGTACCGCTAACACCCACGCGCAAAGCATACACCTCCCTTAGTAATATAGTATCTGATCAGATCTATATTAGCGTCGCCAGCAGTTTAGGTTTCCCAAGCGCATTGTTAGCGGGATCAGCCCAGATACCTGCTAGCACCTGCGTTTAGCCCCTCCGCCAAGCCCAGACCAGCCCACCCAAGTGCAGTATCGATCGATCACTGTCACTTACAAAACACAACACACATAACTGCAGCGTTCGCAGAGTCAGGCTTGATCCCTGCGATCGCTAACAGTTTTTTTTGTAGCGTTTTGATACAGTCGCTGACAGCCTAGGTGCTTTTTTACCTGTGAGTCTCACTAGTGTACCCCTGAATTCAGGGGTGTCTACTTTCCAAAATGGGGTCATTTGGGGGGGGGGGGGGTTTGTGCCATCTTGGCATTTTATGGCCTTCAAAACTGCGATAGGTAGTGAGGAGTAAAATCAAAAATTTACACCCTTAGAAATCCTGAAGGCAGTGCTTGGTTTTCGGGGGCCCCGTACACGGCTAGGCTCCCAAAAAATCCCACACATGTGGTATCCCCGTACTCAGGAGAAGCAGCAGAATTTATTTTGGGGTGTCATTTCACATATGCCCATGGCATGTGTGAGCAATATATCATTTAGTGACAACTTTGTGAAAAAAAAAAAAAAGTTAGTAATATTCCCGCAACTTGTGGCAAAATATAAAATATTCCATGGACTCAACATGCCTCTCAGCAAATAGCTTGGGGTGTCTACTTTCTAAAATGGGGTCATTTGTGGGAGTTTTGTGCCATCTTGGCATTTTATGGCCTTCAAAACTGTAATAGGTAGTGAGGAGTGAAGTCAAAAATTTACGCCCTTAGAAAGCCTGAAGGCGGTGCTTGGTTTTCGGGGCCCCGTACGCGGTTAGGCTCCCAAAAAGTCCCACATATGTGGTATCCTCGTACTCAGGAGAAGCAGCAGAATTTATTTTGGGGTGTCATTTCACATATGCCCATAGCATGTGTGAGCAATATATCATTTAGTGACAACTTTGTGAAAAAAATAAATAAATAAATAAAAGTTTGTAATATTCCCGCAACTTGTGGCAAAATATAAAATATTCCATGGACTCAACATGCCTCTCTGCAAATAGCTTGGGGTGTCTACTTTCTAAAATGGGGTCATTTGTGGGTGTTTTGTGCCATCTTGGCATTTTATGGCCTTCAAAACTGTGATAGGCAGTGAGGAGTGAAATTACAAATGTACGCCCTTAGAAATCCTGAAGGCGGTGCTTGGTTTTTGGGGCCCCGTATGCGGCTAGGCTTCCAAAAAGTCGACCACATGGGGTATCCCCGTACTCAGGAGAAGCAGCAGAATGTATTTTGGGGTACAATTCCACATATAACCATGGCATGTGTGAGCAATATATCATTTAGTGACAACTTTGTGTAAAAAAAAAAAAATTTTTTTTTGTCATTATTCAATCGCTTGAGGCAAAAAAATAAAATATTCAATGGGCTCAACATGCCTCTTATCAATTTCCTTAGGGTGTCTACTTTCCAAAATGGGGTCATTTGGGGGGGTTTTGTACTGCCCTGACATTTTAGCACCTCAAGAAATGAGATAGGCAGTCATAAACTAAAAGCTGCGTAAATTCCAGAAAACGTACCTTAGTTTGTAGATGTGACAACTTTTGCGCAAACCAATAAATATACAGTTATTGACTTTTTTTTTACCAAAGACATGTGGCTGAATACATTTTGGCCTAAATGTATGACTAAAATTGAGTTTATTGGATTTTTCTAATAACAAAAAGTAGAAAATATCATTTTTTTTCAAAATTTGCGGTCTTTTTACGTTTATATCGCAAAAAAATTAAAATCGCAGAGTCAGTCAAATACCTTTAAAAGAAAGCTCTATTTGTGGGAAAAAAAGGACACAAATTTTGTTTGGGTACAGCATTGCATGACCGCGCAATTACCAGTTAAAGCAGCGCAGTGCCAAATTGTAAAAAGACCTCTGGTCATTGACCAGCAAAATGGTCCGGTCTGAAAGTGGTTAAAGGAGGCTGATACCAAATGAAAAATCAAGTAACGTAATGCACTAACTGCATTTAAAAATAAATGTAATCATTTTGTAATGAGCATATAATTATATACATGTATTTATTTTTCGAGATCAGCTTTTAAAGCCGCACTACAGGTATAATGTTAATTGCATACTTAGGAGGAGGTGGAGAAGGACATGGATGAAAATGCTAGTTCTCTGGCTGTCATGCTAAGTACTTCACTGACTCTAAATGGGTATGCAAATCAGAAGTCCTGACTTTTCTGGTCTGCTTAAAGGCCAGTGACTCAAATTACTGAATTCAGATGCAACAAGTTTCATAAACAGGCCAGAAAATACAGCCACACAGCCTCCTATATTTATTTAGTTTTGGTGCAGCAGATGAATGAGCAAGTAACTAAGATTAATTTCTTTATTTAAAAAAATAAAAACCTTATAAACTGCATAAAGGTAATTTGTCACTTTTGCTGCAGTCTTTGTAAATCCAACCGCATAGCATTATATATTAAAATCAATGGCTTTATACCATAATACAGGATAAAGAGAGAGAGAAATTTAGAAGTATTTTTAGGTAACATTTGTGGGTTTGCTTTATAGACTGAAGCCCCATACACACTATCAGATTTTCTGCTGAGTTTTTCCTTCAGATTTACCAAAACCATATAATATGAGGTCAAACCTTAGGAGTTTCAATGTGTATGCAATCAGGCAGGCCCTTTCACTACATTTAATGTATAAAGTACCTCTGCGCCAACCACCTTGACAAGGGGAATAGAGGGATGCTGCAAACACTGAGGGGAGCTTCACCTACTCCCTGAGCAATATCGATTAAGTGGTTTTAGTGTTGCGCAAATGGGGGAATACAAAAAAGGAGGGGAGAGGAGGGGGGGGGAGGGGGGGAGAAAGAGAGGGAAGGAGAAAAGAAAAAGGGGAAGGGGAAGAAAGGGCAGGGAGGGGGAAGGGGAACAGATGAGTATGCAGGTAAAGGATAAAACGGTAAAGGTCAAAAAGTGCTAGTGTAAAATTATGTGTCTGGGTGTGCACAAATCCTTGTTCGGTTCGTGCTAAACTAAAATAAATGTTAGAGAGTGGCAATCAAATATAGATTCTGATAGAGTGCCATACAAATAAAAACTCACAGTAATGAATGAATGCCTGAAACAATAGACATGCAAATCGTGGGTGCTGTGCAAAACTGCAATAAAATATGCTGACAATAAATAAATATATAACTTAAGGTGATAGTCCAAAATATATGACTAAAAGTGTACAGTGAGAATAATCACATAAGCACAATCCCATGTGACATGCCAAGTGGAAAAAACACAGATATCAATCAATCCAATATAACAAAATGCATGTTCCATGCGGTGTTTATAAAGTGCCAAGTGAAAAAATAAAAAATAAAAAAATATACAGATAACAATCAATCCAATATAACAAAATGCATGTTCCATGCGGTGTTTATAAAGTGCAAATAGTGCTAGCAGCAAAAAAAACGTTACAACACAGGTGAAATGATAAACACATAAAAATAAGGTGCTGGTAATCAGTCTGGGATATTCAGTCCTGTGGACGTGCTGTGTTCTAAGGGGAAGCACTAGCTTTGGACTTCAGTGATCCATGCAGGCATACATGTGCAGTGACTTAATCCTCCTATTTATCCAATACATGGATAGATATACCCTTACCTCACGGCTGTGAGGTTACAGCCTTAATAGTATAGGTGGATAACTGGCTCCTGTTCCTGGGATAGGTATGCCTCACAAGATAAAGAGATAATGTCCCATAGTGTAGTAGTTTCAACCAATTGAATTTTATTTAAGTATAGTGACAGGGTACTCACATTCTGAGTGAATAAAAACTGCAGTAATAGAGCAACAAGCAGAGTAACGAACGGTGCGTTCCAATGTCCTTCCTATTGTCTCTCTCACTTCCTTCCTTGCGCATTCGTCACCGTCACATGACTTCTTCAGGGAAATTTCCCTGAAGAAGTCACGTGACGGTGACGAATGCGCAAGGAAGGAAGTGAGAGAGACAATAGGAAGGACATTGGAACGCACCGTTCGTTACTCTGCTTGTTGCTCTATTACTGCAGTTTTTATTCACTCAGAATGTGAGTACCCTGTCACTATACTTAAATAAAATTCAATTGGTTGAAACTACTACACTATGGGACATTATCTCTTTATCTTGTGAGGCATACCTATCCCAGGAACAGGAGCCAGTTATCCACCTATACTATTAAGGCTGTAACCTCACAGCCGTGAGGTAAGGGTATATCTATCCATGTATTGGATAAATAGGAGGATTAAGTCACTGCACATGTATGCCTGCATGGATCACTGAAGTCCAAAGCTAGTGCTTCCCCTTAGAACACAGCACGTCCACAGGACTGAATATCCCAGACTGATTACCAGCACCTTATTTTTATGTGTTTATCATTTCACCTGTGTTGTAACGTTTTTTTTGCTGCTAGCACTATTTGCACTTTATAAACACCGCATGGAACATGCATTTTGTTATATTGGATTGATTGTTATCTGTATATTTTTTTTTTTTTTTTTTCACTTGGCACTTTATAAACACCGCATGGAACATGCATTTTGTTATATTGGATTGATTGATATCTGTGTTTTTTCCACTTGGCATGTCACATGGGATTGTGCTTATGTGATTATTCTCACTGTACACTTTTAGTCATATATTTTGGACTATCACCTTAAAGCGGAGGTCCACCCTAAAATGGACCTCCGCTCATCGGAATCCCCCCCCCCTCCGGCGCCACAATCGGCACCTTTCAGGGGGGAGGGGGGTGCAGTTACCTGGATAATCCAGGTAACTGCACCCACTTCCGGGCTAGCGCTCTGCGGAACGAGCGTAGGTTACGCCTCCGTTCCGCAAGCGCCCGCCCCCTTCAGCAAGTGCCCCGCTGCCTGCTGGGAAACACACAGCTCCCAGAGGCAGCGGGGACCGTCCGGATTGCGCCGCGCGGCTCGCGCATGCGCAGTAGGGAACCGGGAAATGAAGCCGAAAGGCTCCATTTCCTGATTCCCATACCCAAGATGGCGGCGGGACCCGGCAGCCGAGCGAGCGATCGGCTTCGGGTGCCGACATCGCGGGCGCGCTGGACAGGTAAGTGTCACTATTTAAAAGTCAGCAGCTGCAGTATTTGTAGCTGCTGGCTTTTAAAAAAAAATAAAAAATCGCGGAGTCCCGGTGGACTCCCGCTTTAAGTTATATATTTATTTATTGTCAGCATATTTTATTGCAGTTTTGCACAGCACCCACGATTTGCATGTCTATTGTTTCAGGCATTCATTCATTACTGTGAGTTTTTATTTGTATGGCACTCTATCAGAATCTATATTTGATTGCCACTCTCTAACATTTATTTTAGTTTAGCACGAACCGAACAAGGATTTGTGCACACCCAGACAATGGAAAATTGTATACTCACCTTTCCGTAATTTTCCTTTCCTGACGCATCTTCATGGCAGCACACACTGGGTTGTGACTCCGCCCCCACAACCTGACAGGATTGGATTAGCTATAAATTTGAAGGGGAGACACCCTGCTGCATTCTCTGTAAATATCATCACAAAAGAAACAGGGAGGGCAACTGTGTGCTGCCATGAAGATGCGTCAGGAAAGGAAAATTACGGAAAGGTGAGTATACAATTTTCCATTTTCCTGACGCCTTCATGGCAGCACACACTGGGAAATAACTCGCCAGTTGGGTGGGTGCAAGTAAAATAATATTTATTCCTTATAATGCTGAAGAATTGGCTCTAATGACGGATCTGCCGAAGTCGGCCATGGATAAATGAGCAGAATCCACCTTGTAGTGGGAAATAAAGGTATTCCTGGAGGACCACGTTGCTGCCCTGCATATTGTCTCTGGTGAGACCCTGCAATACGCTGCCCAAGAGGTAGCCACTGCCCTAGTTGAATGAGCCCTGATGTCTTCAAGAATCGCCATATGCTGGGTGGAGTAAGCTTTTTTAATGGTTCTGACTAACCAGGATGCAATAGTGCATGAGGAGGCGGCTTGCCCATGCCTGGTTCCATGGGGAATGATCAAAAGAGAGTTAGTTTTCCTAAAAGAGGTGGTAGCAGTTAAGTAGTTCATGATGGTTGTTTTGACATCTAGTGGATGAGGATTACCCTGATCGTCCGTGAAGGATGGAAGGATGATGGTTGTAATGGAAGGAAGTTGCCACTTTGGGTATGAAGTGTTCGGAATCAGAAGGTCTGAGGACTACTTTGTCAGGAAAGAGAACTAACTTAATGCTTGGATCTCCGACATTCTCCTAGCTGATGTAATCACAATGAGAAAAGACAGTTTTAAAGTCAAGTCCCATAAAGAGATAGTTTCAAATGGAACAAACGGAGGAGAAGCGAAAGCATGGAGAACTATTGAAAGATCCCATAATGGAAAGACTGGCCTCCTGGGGGGTTTAATGTTTAGATAGGCTCTGTAAATTGGATTACCAATGGGTGGAATGCCCACTTAGTATCTGTTTTAGCTGACAGAGCTGATACCTGAACCTTTAGGGTACTTAAGCTTAGACCCTTGTTGACCCCCGACTGGAGGAATTCCAGGACCTGAGAGGGTTGCGGAGAAAGGGAATTCCATCCTTTCTGTTGTGCCATGAAGCAGAATCTTCCCCAAACCTTTGAATAGATGGTATTGGTAGTGGCTTTCCTGGCTTGCATCAGGGTTGACTTCATGAGAACAGCCTTGCGCTCTTAGTCTAGCCCTCTCAATCTCCAGGCCATCAAGTGCAATTTCTCTGATGCAGGATGTAAAAATTGACCTTGAGACAGAAGATCCGGAGTTATTGGGAGAGGAACTGGAGGTTGAAGGCTGAGCTGTAAGAGTCGTGAACCACGGCCTCCTCGGCCACAGTGGAATAATCGTAAATACCGTCACCGAGGATCTCCTAAGCCTGGATACACAATTAACGGAGTTGGAGGGAATATATACCCCAACTTGAAGTTCCATGGGTGAACTAGACAGTCCACTCCCTCCACCGATGGGAATGAACCTCTTGACAGGAATCTGTGGCACTTGGTATTCGTCGGAGTGGCTGCTAAATCTACTTCCGGCGTGCCCCAGATTTCCGTAAGGAGGGAGAAAGTCCGAGGGTTCAACCACCACTCGTTGTTGGATAGCGTTTCTCGACTCAGGCAGTCGGGTGTTCTGTGCCGCTGGGACATACACTGCTTTTAAACTTGTTAGATGTATCTGAGCCCATTCCAAGATGGGTCGAACTTCTTCCATCAAGGTGGCACTCCTGGTACCCCCTTGCTTCTGAACATAAGACACTGCTACTTGGTTGTCCTGAGCACATTCTTGTCCGTCAGAAATGGTGCAAATGCCCTTAAGGCATAAACGGCTTCCCTGAGCTCTAAAATGTTCGAGACCAAACCTTGAGCCTGAACATGCCACTGGCCCTGGGCTGCCTGGTCTTGATAGTGGGCCCCCCAACCGTTCTGGCAGGCATCCGAAGTGACTACTTCTGGGTCTGGAGGGACTATCGGTTTGTATTTCCTGAGATTGCTCGGGCACGTCCACCACCATATCGATTGCTTCACCGATCTGGAGATGAAGATGGGCTGACGCATTGAGACTCCATCCCACTGCCTGAGGAATGAGTTCTGTAAGGTTCTCATGTGTCACTGTGCCCATCGCACCATGGGTATGGTTGCGGACATGGACCCTAGTACACTCAGACAGGCTCTGGCTGGTAAGTGATTCCTTGATAGCAGCTTCTGCATTTTCTGTATCAGAGGCCGGATCTTCTCTTGTGGGAGCTGTATCTTGTTTGTTTTGGTGTTTAGATCTGCCCCTAAAAATATCATATTTTGTGTGGGTCGCAGACAGCTCTTTTCCCAATTGATTATCCACCCACTTCTGGAGGGTTGTAAGGAGGATCTCTCGGTAATGAATCAACGTCTCTTGATCCTTTGCTAAAAATAGGATGTCGTCCAGATAATGGTGGACGTGTAATCCCTTTTCTCTGAGGAAAGCCACCAACGGTAACAATACTTTTGTAAATGTCCTGGGTACCGAAGAGATGCCGAATGGGAGGCACTGGAATTGGAAATGATGTTGGTTTATGGCTAACCGGAGAAACTTTTGAAAGGCCGGACGAATTGGTATATGCAGATAAGCGTCCGATAAATCTATTGAAAGCATCCAATCGCCAAGATTTATTGCTAGAAGTATGGATTGAAAGTTTTCCATTTTGAAAGCCTCCACTTTGATATCCTTGTTGAGCATCTTGAGGTCTAATACAGGACGCAAATCCCCTGTCTTTTAGCAGAAACAAGGAAGAGTAGAACCCTCTTCCCTTTTGGCATGATGGGACCTCCAGGATCGCTCCCTTTTGTTTCAATTCTGCTACATACTTTACTAGCAGAACCCTTTGGGGTACTGAGGATGGTACTCTGGTTGCCTGGAAATGATTTGGTGGGAGTCTGTTTTTGAATTTCCACCTGTGTCCGAATCGGATTGTGGACAATGTCCATAAATCCTTTATATGGTCTTACCAGATCTTGGTGAAGTTCCTTCTGTTCCCCTGCCGGGGTGGCCTTAGATTTCTGTATCCTTAGAAAAGAAGGTTTTGTGTTTTTCCAGTCCCTTCTAAATTCCATACCAGGAGAGTGAAGGACAGTCTGAGGCCGCGTACACACGCGCGGACTGTTCGCCCAACTTTGTCCGTCCAACAGTTTCGGCAAACAGTCCGCTCAAACTTAGCATGGACGGACATGGCCACACACGACGGACGAACAGTTTGCTGAAACCGTGCGCGATGACGTGAACGGCACGTACGACGGGACGAAAAATACGACGTCCTATACACTGCATTATAGCTTTCGGCGTGAAAATCCTTTCTGAGCATGCGCGCAACTTTGTTTGACGAACAAGCCTACACACGGGCGGACTGTTCACTCAAACAAGGTTTCAGCGGACAGTTTTTCGGAAATTCCGAAAAACCTTGTCCGTCCAACTGTCCGCTGAAACTGTCCGCTGAAAGCCCACACACGAGCGGACTGTCCGCCCAAACACTGTTCAGCGGACAAAGTTGGGCGAACAGTCCGCCCGTGTGTACGCGGCCTGAGATATAGAGAGAAATAATGTGTACATATATACATATATATATATATATACATATATACACACACACACACATATATACATACACATACACATACACACACACAATTCACTTATAAATATAAATATATATATTATTTATTAACAAAGTTTATCTGCAAGAAACAATATAATAACAATAATAATAATATATATAGGAGTCCCACAGGGACTTACCTGGAGACTGCAGAGTGATCTACATGCAGAGGCAGCAACCTTCCTTAAGTTTTGCAGATTGCACAGCAGAATCACAGAGAAATACAGCTCTGTATTTGAAAAATAGCGCCATTGTGGCGGCTAATTGACGCTCTGCGCATGCACAGAAGCGTCCCGAGTGTTCCGGCGCCATTTTGGATAAGGGAACACACATTGAAAACATAGGGGGAAAAAAAAAAAAAAACACTAGCACTGCACGTGCTCAGAGTGGCCGAACAGCGCCATCTAGGCTGGAATTACAGCATAGAGAAAACACCACTGAAGGAGAAACAAACGGCGGCCATGACAGGGGACTACAAGAGACAGCAATCCCAAAGGTAGAGAAAAAAAGGGAATATAAACCACCACTTACTATAGGAATAAAAGATGGATATTATTTAAATAAGAGGAATTAATAGGTAAAGGAAGAAGGGGAGTCCACTGCAAAGGTAAAAAAGCTTCTTTAAAGCTTTGGTAATGCCAGAAATCTAGTAACCCCTTGAGACCACCAGAGCGGGGGTTCCCTCCATAGAAGCTCCTTTAGAGACTGTACAGGAGGGACTTCCAAACAGGAGAGGCTTGAACCTGCTGGGGCGAATGCGGTAGAGGCTTATTCATCTGTAACAGGAAAACTCCGTCCGTCCAACCTGTCAGGTGAGGATAAAAAAGAGAATGCAGCAGGGTGTCTCCCCTTCAAATTTATAGCTAATCCAATCCTGTCAGGTTGTGGGGGCGGAGTCACAACCCAGTGTGTGCTGCCATGAAGGCGTCAGGAAACATAATTTTACACTAGCACTTTTTGACCTTTACCGTTTTATCCTTTACCTGCATACTCATCTGTTCCCCTTCCCCCTCCCTGCCCTTTCTTCCCCTTCCCCTTTTTCTTTTCTACTTCCCTCTCTTTCTCCCCCCTTCCTCTCCCCTCCTCCCTTGCACTACATTGTTTTGGTAAATCTGAAGGAAAAACTCAGCAGAAAATCTGATAGTGTGTATGGGGCTTAAGTTCACACTTGAGCTTCTTCAAGCATTTTTTATGAGTTTTCTAGGCTTGAGTGTTTTTGTTTTAGCCAATGGAAAGCTAGTTACTGGGAGAAGGAGAGGCAAGAAATCACATGAAAAGCATGCATTAATCACACTTTTAAGGCATTCCCATGAAAACAAGAAAATGCGACTTTGCCCCTAAGAAGCTCATATATTTTTTTGAGCATCGAGCGACATAATGCTGCTTAAACAGCCACCATAGGATAAAATAGGCATTCTCATGTCAAGCATTGAAAATTCCTAGAAAAACACTTTCAATTGCTCAGGTGTGAACTGAACCCTAATCCCAGCCATACATAAGTTCTCCATGAACTTCTATAGTGTACTGTGTAGTTGTTCCCTGATAAAGATAATTGGGTTCGGCTGCTGCTGCCAATAGAATTTGATAGAGTCCCTATGTCACTTGTCTACACTTCTGTCTAATTTCTGCTGCACAGGTTCAGCATATGGAAAAGTCCTAGCCATTGTTCTCTGGGATCGGGCAAATAGTTGGGACTAACTACCATCTTGTTTCCTAGGACATGGCTGGCAGTTGGAGCATCTCTTTTTTCTCTGTCTGTTGCATGAGCATTTCAGTGATAAACTGCTGCTTTCATGTGGTGTTGGGAATTTGAGAGATACAAGGTTCTGACTTGTATTTTTCAAATGAATGGCTTCATAAGTGTATTTATGACTTGGTTAATTCTAAATGTAGCGGCCATAACCCTTGGCAGGGCGGCCTTGACTTTTGGGCTTACCGGTTACCTCTGCTTGGCTGGTTCTTCCATGTCTAGAGTTAGTACCCAACATCTTTGGACGCTGACACCATAAAAATGCTTTTGAAAAGGTTTTTATTTGCAGGGGTAACATCCAACAACATAGTCTCGTATGGGAACAGAGGGAAAGGGTGAAGAAACTCAGGCACCTTGAACTGCTAATATCAGAAAGTCTCTAATACTACTCAGAGAGTAGCCACTCGCAGCCGGGCGCTTCAAGGCTGAACAAATCTCTAGCCAGAGATTATGGCAGTCAGCACTTTGATCCAGAACCTGTGAAATCTTTGACCTTGAGTAACTGGTAACAGAAGTGAACAGGAACCTTTTTCCTCAGTACCTGGAACGTTCTCTGTCTCCTTGGCAGTACTGGAAAAAGCGCAAATTCGGCCAGAATCAGGAACAGACCGCTAGGGCCTCACGAATGAACCTCGAACACGTGACTTCAACATCTTAAGTACCCTTCCCCAGACTCCTCAGAACCTCATTACCATTCTGAGGCAAAAACTAAATTTGTACATGACAGACACTTTGTCCAAAGTGTCATTGCTACATAAATTATCCAAGTGGTAATGTGACAAAGTCTTTTACCCTCAGTTCCTCCTTCCGGAAAGCTCAGTCATTGGTTCTTATTGCTTCCCACAGGAATTAATAACCACAAATGGAATGAGGTGGCATCTTCTGATGTCACATACCTAAGGTGCTAATACACAGTACCACATAAAAGCAGCATGAATATACCCTGTAGATGGCTAGACTGCAGCCTAATTTCTGATCCCAGTTTATTATTTCTAAGGCTATCTTTACAAATGTGTCAGAACATGATACCTTTTTCTTGACTTTACCTCCACTGTGGAATGTGGTGGTGCGGTATCCCGTTATGCATATGCTCACCACAACTAACGACATACAAAAGTATATCTCACATGGATAGGATCTCCCTGAGGTGACCTGTGTCATCACTCTTTCATCTCTGCCTTAGAGCCGGTTCACACAGGGGCAACTCAGATCCGACTTCAGGTCGCCCCTAGTCGGGCTACATGTAAAAATCAATGTAAGTGAATGAGAGCCGTCTTAAACCACACTACTGAAGTCGCTCTGACTTCAGAAAAGGTTCCAGTACTACTTCTATCCAACTTGTAGGCGACTGGTACCCATTGATTTCAATGGAGGTCGCCTCCAAGTCGGATCTCCGTCTATACGGAGGCGAATCTCACAGAATTATCAGCTCTCAAAAGGGAACTCCACGCCAAATTTATTTAAAAAAATTGGCGTGGGTTCCCCCTCCGAGAACATAACAGGCCCTTAGGTCTGGTATGGATTTTAAGGGGAACCCCCTACGCTGAAAAAACGGCGTGGGGGTCCCCCCCAGATCCATACAAGATCCTTATCCGAGCACGCTACCCGGCCGACCAGGAAAGGGGGTGGGGACGAGCGAGCGCCCCCCCTCCTGAGCCATACCAGGCCGCGTGCCCTCAACATGGGGGGTGCCTTGGGGAAGGGGGGGCCTCGCGGCCCCCCACCCCAAAGCACCTTGTCCCCATGTTGATGAGAACAAGGGCCTCTTCCCGACAACCCTGGCCGTTGGTTGTCGGGGTCTGCGGGCGGGGGGCTTATCGGAATCCGTGAGTCCCCTTTAATAAGCATCCTCTGGGACTGTGACATCATAATGGGCAGGGACATCATCTGGTGATGTCCCTATATAAGTCGCCGCACACCACGTGTCCTGTCATTGTGACCAGAGACAGCGATGAGGCAACATCTCCAGAAGAGAAAAACAGAAGAAGAGAAGAGAACAGAAGACAGCGACAGGTGGCCCGGCAAGAAGAACCGAAGAGGGGGACAAGACCCCCGAAGAGGGGGACAAGACTCCCGAAGTCGGAAAAAGAGGGCGGCGAAGAAGAAGAAAGCCGGGCTCCTCCACTAGTAAAAGAGTCTGGCGAGAAGACCCCCGAAGACGGAAGAAGACCCCAGGAGCTGTGCAATTACTATTTTAACCCTTGTGTGTTGTGTTTTTTTTTTACATTTTTTTCACAGGTGAATGGGTAGGGGTACATTGTACCCCATACTCATTCACATAGGGTGGGGGTCCGGGATCCAGGGGCCCCCTTATTAAAGGGGGCTCACGGATTCCGATAAGCCCCCCACCCGCAGACCCCGACAACCAACGGCCAGGGTTGTCGGGAAGAGGCCCTTGTCCTCATCAACATGGGGACAAGGTGCTTCGGGGTGGGGGGGCCGCGAGGCCCCCCTTCCCCAAGGCACCCCCCATGTTGAGGGCACGCGGCCTGGTAAGGCTCAGGGGGGGGGCGCTCGCTCGTCCCCAACCCCTTTCCTGGCCGGCCGGGTAGCGTGCTCGGATAAGGGTCTGGTATGGATCTGGGGGGGAGCCCCACGCCGTTTTTTCGGCGTAGGAGGTTCCCCTTAAAATCCATACCAGACCTAAGGGCCTGTTATGCTCTCGGAGGAGGAACCCACGCCGTTTTTTTTTTGCCTTTGCATATTCAGGCAGGCAGGTTTTTCAGTGATCTGCAGTGCATAAAATATATATACTGTCTCCTACATATATATCCACTGCATTCTAGTCTAGCCAAGCCTATATCTGACTGCAGGCCATTGCTGGTGTACGTTTTCAATGACACTTTCAGGCAGGCAGGTGATTCAGTGATCTGCAGTACATAAAATATATATACTGTCTCCTACATATATATCCACTGCATTCTAGTCTAGCCAAGCCTATATCTGACTGCAGGCCATTGCTGGTGTACGTTTCCAAATACACTTTCAGGCAGGCAGGCAAGTTATTCAGTGATCTGCATTGTATAAAATATATATCCAGGGGGGGTTATTTACAAAGGAGAATTCACTTTGCACTGCAAGTGCACTTGAAAGTGCACTTGGAAGTAAGTTCACTGTAGATCCGAGGGGAACATGCAAGGAAAATAAAAAAAACAGCATTTTAGCTTGCACATGATTGGATGATGAAATCAGCAGAGCTTAGACTCATTTCATATCTACCCCTTATATTTAGAGCGACTGCACTTCCAAGTGCACTTTCAGTGCACTTGCAGTGCAAAGTGGATTTGCCTTTCGTAAATAACCCCCACTGTCTCTAACATATATAGATATACACTGCATTCTAGTCTAGTAAAGCCTATATCTGACTGCAGGTAGTGCCTGGTGTATGTTTCCAAATATACTTTCAGGCAGGCAAGTGATTCAGTGATCTGCATGCATAATATATATATATATATATATATATATACAGTGGTGTGAAAAAGTGTTTGCCCCTTCCTCATTTCCTGTTCCTTTGCATGTTTGTCACACTTAAGTGTTTCGGAACATCAAACCAATTTAAACAATAGTCAAGGACAACACAAGTAAACACAAAATGCAATTTGTAAATGAAGGTGTTTATTATTAAAGGTGAAAAAAAATCCAAACCATCATGGCCTTGTGTGAAAAAGTGATTGCCCCCTAAACCTAATAACTGGTTGGGCCACCCTTAGCAGCAACAACTGCAACCAAGCGTTTGCGATAACGTGCAATGAGGCTTTTACAGCGTCCTGGAGGAATTTTGGCCCACTCATCTTTGCAGAATTGTCCTAATTCAGTTACATTAGAGGGTTTTCGAGCATGAACGGCCTTTTTAAGGTCATACCACAACATCTCAATAGGATTCAGGTCAGGACTTTGGCTAGGCCACTCCAAAGTCTTCATTTTGTTTTTCTTCAGCCATTTGGTGGTGGACTTGCTGGTGTGTTTAGGATCATTGTCCTGCTGCAGAACCCAAGTTCGTTTCAGCTTGAGTACACGAACAGATGGTCGGACATTCTCCTTCTTGGTAGACACCTGTCTTGGTAGACAGCAGAATTCATAGTTCCTTTTATCACGGCAAGTCTTCCAGGTCCTGATACAGCAAAACAGCCCCAGATCATCACACTACCACCACCATATTTTACTGTTGGTATAATGTTCTTTTTATGAAATGCAGTGTTCCTTCTACGCCAGATATACTTGGACACACACCTTCCAAAGAGTTCCACTTTTGTCTCATCGGTCCACAGAATGTTGTCCCAAAAGTCTTGGGGATCATCAAGATGTGTTGTGGAGAAATTGAGACGAGCTTTGATGTTCTTTTTGCTCAGCAGTGGTTTTCTCCTTGGAACTCTGCCATGCAGGCCATTTTTGCCCAGTCTTTTCCTGATGGTGGAGGCATGAACGCTGACCTTAACTGAGGCAAGTGAGGCCTGCAGTTCCTTGGACGTTGTTGTGGGGTCTTTTGTGACCTCTTGGATGAGTTGTCGCTGCGCTCTTGGGGTAATTTTGGGCGGCCGGCCACTCCTGGGAAGGTTCACCACTGTTCCATGTCTTCGCCATTTGTGGATAATGGCTCTCACTGTGGTTCGCTGGATTCCCAAAGCTTTGGAAATGGCTTTATAACCCTTTCCAGACTGATAGATCTCAATTACTTTCTTTCTCAATTGTTCCTGAATTTCTTTGGGTCTCGGCATGATGTGTAGCTTTTAAGGATCTTCTGGTGGACCTTACTGTGTCAAGCAGCTCCTATTTAAGTGATGCCTTGATTGTGAACAGGTGTGGCAATAATCAGGCCTGGGTGTGGCTAGAGAAATTGAACTCAGGTGTGGACAACCACAGTTATAGTATGTTTTAACAAGGGGGGCAATCACTTTTTCACACAGGGCCATGATGGTTTGGATTTTTTTTCACCTTTAATAATAAACACCTTCATTTGCAAATTGCATTTTATGTTTACTTGTGTTGTCCTTGACTATTGTTTAAATTGGTTTGATGTTCCGAAACACTTAAGTGTGACAAACATGCAAAGGAACAGGAAATGAGGAAGGGGCAAACACTTTTTCACACCACTGTATATACTGTCTCCTACATATATATACACTGAATTATAATCTAGCCAAGCCTATATCTGACTGCAGGCCATTGCTGGTGTACATTTTCAAATACACTTTCAGGCAGGCAGGCCAGACAGGTGATTTAGTGATCTGCAGTGCATAAAGATATATATACTGTCTCCTACATATATATCCACTACATTCTAGTGTAGCCAAGCCTATACCTGACTGCAGGCCATTCCTGGTGAAAATTTTCTAGTAAACTTCAGGCAGTGTTTTGCTAATCCGATTTTACAGCATGTCTAGGAAGGCCACCAAGGAAAGGCAGATGCTCACAGGCCACTAAAAGCAGGCAAGTAGGCTCTATGTTTACAGCCAACAGTGCTGGTCATGGATATGGTGCATCCTCAGCACGTGGTCGTGGTGCACGCTTGTCCTTTTTTTGGCAGCTGGCCGTGTTGAGCCACAGCATGCAGAAGAGTTGGTAGAGAGGATAACAAAGCCGTCCTTATCCGCCTCATCCCCTGTCACCCAGGCTAAGAGAGCTTTGGCCAATGCAGCTGCCAAAGTGGCCTATTCCACCGGCTCAATGGCATCAGTCACTCCTTTCCTAGCCCCACCATCATCTCCTGAGGAGTTCCCCACAGTGTCGGGTACATGCTGCAGGAGGATGCCCAGCACTTTGAAGGCTCCAATGATGGTACCCAGGTTGAGGATGAAGGCAGTAACATGAGCCCAGAGAGAGGGGATGCCCAAGAAGGACAAGAAACTGGCAGTCATGTTCCCCCAGCTGCAGCATACTGCCAGGTTTGCTACAGTGGCGAGAAGGGAGGGGATGATGAGGTCACTGACTCTACATGGGTGTCTGATAGAAGAAAGGAGGAGGAGGCATATCTTCAACTAGGCAGGATGCCCTCCAGGGGCCATCTTAAGGACAGCCAACTGACTGCATCACACAGCAGAGCCCCGCATGTGCAGGGCGCTGCTGACTCCACGCGTTTTTTGAAAAGTTCTTTGGTGTGGGCATTTTTTGAGACGTGTGCAGCAGATCGCACTGCTGCTGTTTGCAACATATGTCTGAAGCGTATCAAGCATGGCCAAAACAGCAGCTGCTTGGGCACCACATGCTTGACCAGACATATGTCGAGCTCCCATGCAGTCCATCGGCAACAGTACATAAAAGACCCACACCAAAGAACAAGGCGGACCTCTCCTTGCTCCTCATCAGCTGGGACCTCCAACCCCACTATACCTTCAGTTCAGTCCTCTCAGAGATCTGCACTGAGAGGAATGAAGGTATAGAATTAGATGTCCCAAGCACTTGCGGGCAATCTGCTAGTGGTACACCTAAATCCGATCGTAGCAGGCAAATTTCCCTACCCCAGTTGCTAAACCGTCAAAAGAAATTTGGTCCCAGACATCCCCATTTTCAGTGGCTGAATGCTAGTTTGGCTAAATTACTAGCACTCCAACTGCTGCCTTTTCAGCTGGTAGACTCTGCCCCCTTTAGAGAATTTGTGGAATGTGCGGTACCTCAGTGGCAGGTTCTAAAACGCCATTTTTTTTGCTTGGAAGGCCATTCCGGCTCTCTACAGGCATGTGGAAGGCAATGTCTTGGACTCGTTGGACAGGTCGGTCAGCGGTAAGGTGCATATTACTGCGCACTGGGAAACCCTGCTGGCAGCTGGGAAGGATTCAGGACAGGGTGCAGTAATGTTGGAGCTTGTTTCGCCACCACACCTCCAAAATGCTGGTAGTAGAGATTCTGCCACACCTCTCTCCTCCGCCCCCTCCTCTTCTTCTTCCTCTATGGCCACTTCCTGTGCAGATTTGTCCTCTGAACTAGCGGTGCTCCGTAGGTGTTCTAGGGGCTACGCAAGCACTCAGGCAAAAAGATGCCATGTGGTGCTTGAGTTGGTCTGCTTAGGGGACAGGATCCACACTGAGGCAGAGATCCTGGCAGTTCTGAAGGGGCAGGTTCAGAGGTGGTTGACGCCATGCCAGCTTCAGCCAGGAATGGTGGTTTGCGACAATGGCATCAACCTCCTCTCCGCCCTTTGACAGGGACACTTGACCCATGTTCCCTGTTTGGCTCATCTCCTTAATTTGGTGGTGCAGCAGTTCTTGTGCAGGTACCCGGGCTTACAGGATCACCCAAGGCAGGCCAGGAAAGTCTGTGGGCATGCCAGTGCTCGGCTTGCTGACCTTCAAAACGAATGCAACCTGCCCAAGAACCGCCTCATCTATGACATGCCCACCAGGTGGAACTCAACGTTGGCAATGCTGCAGCGGCTGCACACGCAGCAGAAGGCCATCAATGAGTACTTGTGCAAGTATGGCACCAAGACAGGGTCAAGGGAGCTTGGCTTTTTTTTGCCACACCATTGGCTAATGATCAAGGATGCATGCACTGTCCTGTCACCATTTGAGGAGGCCACGAGGATGGTGAGCAGTGACAGTGCATGCATCAGTGATACTGTCCCACTTGTCTTCCTGTTGGAGCACAAGCTGCATGGAATATTGGACAGGGCACTTGAGGCAGAACAGAGAGAGGAAAAGGAGGACTTTCTTACCTCTCAAGGCCCCCTTTATCCAGCAACACCACCACACCACCACCAAAGGCCCAATATTTCTAACCCTGTTCAACAGGGGCATGCAATTACAATTATTGATATAATATTTCACTGCACGTTCCAGCGCCCACCAAGAGTAACTGTGAGGGCTTACAGTGTTGTGGGACTACCACCACCAAAGGCCCAATTATTCTGCCCCTGTTCAACAGGGGCATGTAATTACAATTCTTGATATAATATTTCACAGCAGAGCCTGTTCCAGCACCCACCAAGAGTAACTGTGAAGGCTTACAGTGTTGTGGCACCACCATCACCACCACCAAAGGCTACATTTTTCTGCCCCTGTTCAACAGGGGCATGTAATTACAATTCTTGATATATTTCACAGCAGGGCCTGTTTCAGAACCCACCAAGAGTAATTGTGAGGGCTTACAGTGTTGTGGCACCACCACCACCAAAGGCCCAATTTTTCTGCCCCTGTTCAACAGGGGCATGTAATTACAATTCTTGATATAATATTTCACAGCAGGGCCCATTCCAGCATCCACCAAGAGTAACTGGGAGGGCTTACAGTGTTCTGGTACCACCAACACCTAAGGCCTAAATTTTTGCAGAGTATATAGGGCAGCCTGTACAGTATATACAGGCAGTCCCCTACTTTGAAACATCCGACTTACAAATGACTCCTACTTACAAACGGAGGGAGACAACAGGAAGTTAGAGGAAATCTACCCCTAAGAAGGGAAATTTTCTCCTGTAAGAGTTAATATGGGAAAAAGGTGTATCCACTGATGCTTTATCACCAATCCTTGTTTCCCTAAAAACCCCAAATTTTCAAAATCCAATTGTCATTGAAACAGAAAGTGAGGTGAAATCTTCTAAACTGGGGCACAGACAGGCTGGCGCTACACTTAAAAAATGTACCTGTTCCAAATTACAAACAGATTCAACTTAAGAACAAACCTACAGTCCCTATCTTGTTTGTAACCCAGGGACAGCCTGTATACTGCTATTCAGAGTATATAGGGCCTGGGGGCCCCATGTCTTTTCTTTCTTTAATTTGGATGGGTTACCCTTAATATCCATACAAGATCCAAAGGGCCTGGCAATGGGCTGAGGGTGTTACCCATGCCGTTTTTCTCAATAATTTTCATCCATATTGCCAGGACCCGACATTACATTACAGCCGCAAGCAGTTTTAAATGACTTTTATTCCTTTAGAAATGTAATTTTGTGCAGGGACTGTTCTAAACACGGGAAACACGCGCCACTTTACAGGCATATTATAGACATTGCGCAGGTATGATATTTAAAGGAATATTTCACTTTTATTTTTTCACTTTAAGCATCCTTAAAATCACGACTCCCGAAAAAAAGGCAGTTTTTAAACCTTTTTTTGCATTGATACATGTCCCCTGGGGCAGGACCCAGGTCCCCAAACCTTTTTTAGGACAATAACTTGCATATTAGCCTTTAAAATTCACACTTTTTATTTCTCATGTTCGAGTCCCATAGACTTGACCAGTGTTAGAATGTTCACGCGAACTTTAAGTCCGTTCGCATGTTCTCGATGCGAACCGAACTGTGGGTGTTCAGCTCATCCCTAGTGTTAATAGATTCAATAAACAAACGACTTTCCAAACCACAAATCATTATCACAAATATATATACATACATAAATATCAAATTTCAATGAAAGAAATTATAGCGGATATAATGAATGAATTCGACATGATTCGAGATTCAGTATAATGAATATCGACACTCTACAGAAATAACTAATTATCTGAAAACGAATTAACATAATGCATATAACAGAATGAATATATGTGTCGAACAACAACAACGAAACTGAATTAAATTTTCCATTGTGCACAAGTCTAATGAGAATGGCAGTTGTTGAAGGTTAGCCATTAGGCAAAGTCAAGACAAAGTCAAGTCAAACTTCAGTAGCAAAGCAAAACTAAACCAGAGTGGGGCACAGAAGAAACAAATTCTGGTAAATTAAAATAGGCAAGATGTTTACGTTTAAAAGTTCAAATCAGAGAATGGGTTCACTTTACACACCCAATGTGTTTTTCTGGCTATATCTCCGCTTGGATTTTCCCGCAATGTAAACTGTGGGTGCTTCACGTCATATCTCCCCTCGGCCCTAATCTCTTGTTATTTCATGCTTCTGACCTAATTCACCTCACCCATCCAGTCCTGGAAACAGTACACTTTTCTATTGTCCCAGGTCCAGCGTTCTGGGAAGATAATAGCGTAATAAAACAGCGAGTAACCGCGGACAGATAAGTTCTCCTTATTCATGTTTGGATTTGGGTCACTAGTAATTCAGAACAATTCCCCTGTGTGTCTGTATAAATATCAGCTGCAGAACCGATTATTTCTAAAACAGCTTTGGCCAGCTCAACCATTTTCCAACACAGCTGCCTGACACCAAGTCAATGTGAATCTGTGCAGTCGCAGGTTATTAATGTGTTTTCTCTGCAAAGACAGCACTGCAATCATTAGGGAACTTATGTGTTTCCTGCTTTTCAGAACTACTGAAGCTTTTTGTTTTTACAATGTTTTATGGCTTTTTTTGAGGCAGCCTGTAGCGGTGGTCACATTTGTCCCGTTGGCTGTTTTGTTTTCCATTTGGTTAATGAATTATGTCATTATTGAAATGATCCGGAGCATCCACTCCACCATTCATTTTATTTTATTGTTTTTGATGTTTGATGTAATTTACCTGCAGAATTTTCCCTTCCACTCTTGATAATTAAGATATAAAAGCTCCAAGTGGTGCATACTGTTTTATCAGCTTCCCTAGCTGAGCTCCCTGCAGTGTTCAAATAAAACAAAATGCAGATAAAAAAGGAAAACCCATTAAATGCTTTCTATTTTAGTTGTTTTTTGTTTGTTTGTTTTTTTTGTATACAATTGTAAACTTCTGTTTAATATCTGTATATACAACACAGCAGTAGCTACCTGCCTTTAGGCTGGCTTTGTCTGATTGAAAGATCGGAATGAGCTCATGATAAGCGTCACAATGATCACAATGATGACTCACTCAGTTCTTTTTGCACATTGCAGTTTTAGCTAGTGATCTCTATTTAAAAAAATAAAAAAATAATACAATATATATATATATATTTTTAACCCTAACCATAATAAATAATAAAAAAAAAAACATTATGTCATTTACTTTACCTTTAGGGCCGGTTCACACAGGGGGCGATGCGAGGCGACACGACTTGCCTCGCCGTGACCTGCCGCGACCTCAGCGGCGACTTGCAAATGACTTCTGTATAGAAGTCAATGCAAGTCGCCCCGAGGTCGCCCAAAAGTAGTACAGGAACCTTTTTTCTGAGTCGGAGCGACTCGAGTCGCTCCTCTTAGAACGGTTCCATTGTACAGAACGGGGGCGACTTGTCAGGTCGCGGCATGGCAAGTCGTGTCGCCTCGTGTCGCCCCCTGTGTGAACCGGCCCTTAGATAACACTGCACTGTTTTCTTGGGCCCTCTTTGACCCGAACTAACACTCTCTGGCTGAGTCTGGTTGGGATAAAGTTGATTGGTTGGGATGGATTTTTCTGCTAAATTACTACTGTTGACCCCTAGACAGATTGGAGCTTGTAGTGTCCCCTCTTCCACCTCCATAGGCACAGACAAGACTCACCCATCACGTTTAAACAAGATTCACCTATCTCATTCAAACAAGATTTGCCCATTAGTATCAGCATAGACAGGCTGAAGCTTGTGGTGTCCCCTTTTCCATCACCATAGGCACAAACATTCCCCAAGATAATGTAGCACCCCCCCCCCCATTTGACCACTGGGGTGTGAAGGTACCCACAGAGACAGGGTTGGCTGACATTCACCTCAAGGAGTAGATTAATTAGGCAATGGTGGGACATGAACAAATGGGGTCCAGTCACTGTAGCCTCCCTGGTGGTATTCCCGAATCTGGCTCGGGGTAAGATTTAAATACCATAAGCGGTATTCCCAAGCCAGACTCGGGACCCCATCGCTGGATCCATGGATGGGGTTTACTTACCTTGTCCCCTGGATCCAGCGATGTCTCCCCGCACTGTGACCTGCGAGCCGCCATGTCTCGCTTGATCTGTCACATCGCCGAGCTCCGTTCCCTGCGAGCGTTGCGACACACAGGGGACGGAGTTCGGCGCCAAATTCAAAAAGTAAAAAACACAGTATAGATACAGTACTGTATCAAATAATTACACATCCCCTTTGTCCCTAGTGGTCTGTCCAGTGTCCTGCATACAGTTTTATATTATAAATACTGTTCTTTATGCCTGGAATCTGGAGATTGTCTATAGCAACCAAAAAATGTCCGTTTACATGAAAAGTGCTTATAGACCAGTTAGAAAACAGCGATAATAAATTAGAATCACTCGCAGAATTGAGCGATAATGATTTGTAGGGAAATTCATCATCAAACACTAAAAGTAATGACAGCGACAATTCTGCAACTCAGCACATTTCAGTGTTTTTGATTTGATTACATTATTGAATAATTATTATTATTATTATATTATTATTTGTTAAAATTATTTATAGTTATTTATTTTATTTTATATATATATATATATATATATATATATATATATATATATATATATATATATAGATAGATAGATAGATAGATAGATAGATAGATAGATAGATAGATAGATAGATTAATTATAATTTATGATTTCATATTTCAAATTTTATCATACCCAGGATGTCTATTAGACTCTTGTTTGGACAGATTTAAGTGAATTGTTTCTAAGAATTACAGTCCTACAATATAAAACGCCAAATTTCCATGCAAAGTAATGGTACCGCTTTCAGCACCTAAAATCTGAAATAATCGTACCACCAGGGAGGTTTTTTAAACAAAAAGGAATTTATTAGCTTACACTAAGGCTGCTTTCACACTGGGGCGAGAGCAGCGTCGGCGGTAAAGCGCCGCTATTTTTAGCGGCGCTTTACCGTCGTTTTAGCGGCGGTGTGCGGGCGCTAGCGGGGTGGTTTTAACCCCCGCTAGCGGCCGAAAAGGGGTTAAACCCGCCCGCAAAGCGCCGCTGCAGCGGCGCTTTGCCGGCTGTATTGCCGCGGTGTCCCATTGATTTCAATGGGTAGCAGCGGTATAGGAGCGGTGAATACACCGCTCCTTCACCGCTGCAAAGATGCGGCTGGCAGGACTTTTTTCACCGTCCTGCCAGCGCATCGCTCCAGTGTGAAAGCCCTCCGGCTTTCACACTGGAGTTAAAGGGGCCGGTTTTTTTCAGGCGTTACACAGGCGCTATTTATAGCGCTGTAACGCCTGAATACCGCCCCAGTGTGAAAGCAGCCTAACACTTCAGGGAGAGAGTTAAAGGGCACAAGACAGCCATAAACCACCAGACTCTACAAACAACAAAAAAAGTACTCACAGTTCACTAAAATAAAGAACCTTAAAGCCAACACAGCATACTTTGTAGCTCCTGACTGTAAAGCACTAGAATGATCAGCTACCAGCACCCTGTGTAGACACCATACTCCAGTGAGGCCCAAGCTCCACATCCAAGCTTCTTCCTGTCCCTTAAGACATCTGGAGGTTCTCCATGACTAATCAGTCCCCATGCTTTACAGGTTGGGCTCCAAATCCAGGCCCCTCTCCATCCATGTGATCGCCCTCTCAGGTAGCAGGCCTGAGGCTCGGTTCACACTGTCACGACTTGGGACAATGTCACACAAATATGTTGCCCCACTGGACCGGGCTTTTTGCCATGGGGCCGCATATTTGTGTTTCTCCCCTTGTACTGGGATTGTGCCCAATGGTGTTATCCCAGCACAGAGAGCGAGGTCTCACCGTGATCCTGAGCCCCGTACTAATGATCGGGACCTGGAACTGCTGACTCACCGCTGACTTTTAAAAGTTCCTCGGTGTGGGCCTTTTCCACACGTGTGCAGCAGATTGCACCGTTGTTTGCAACCTATGTCTGAAGCTGATCAAGCATGGCCAGAACAGCAGCAGCTTGGGCACCACATGCTTGACCAAACATATGATGAACTGCCAAGCAGTCCGTTGGCAACAGCACTTTAAAGGCCCACATCAAAGAAAAAGGCGAACTTCTCCTTGCTCCTCCTCCAACCCTACTATACTTCCAGTCCTCTCAAAAAGCTGAGAGGAATGAAGTTATAGCAATAGATGTCCCAAGTACTCACAGCCAATCTGCTAGCAGTAAACCACCATCTGATTTTAGCAGGCAAATTTCCCTACCCCAGTTGCTGAACCATAAAAAGAAATTTGGTTCCAGCCAACCACATGCTCAGCGTCTAAATACTAGCTTGGCCAATTGCTAGCACTGCAACTACTGCCTTTATAGCTGGTAGACTCTGCCCCCTTTTGTGAATTTGTGGAATGTGCTGTACCTCAGTGGCAGGTGCCAAAATGCCATTTCTTTTCACGGAAGGCCATTCCGGCTCTCTACCGGCATGTGGAAGGCAATGGTTTGGCCTTGTTGGACAGGATGCTCAGCAGTAAAGTGCATATTACCACTGACTCATGGTCCAGCAGGCATGGGTAGGGACATTACCTTTCCTTCACGGCACACTGGGTAACTCTGCTGGCAGCTGGGAAGGATGCAGGACAGGGTTCTGTGTTGTTGGAGCTTGTACCGCCACCACGCCTCCAAAATACTAGTGGTGATTCTGCCGTAGCTCCTCCACCCCCTCCTCTTCTTCTTTCTCTTTGGCCTCATCTGCAGATTTATCCTCTGAATCAGTGGTGTGCCGTAAGTGTGCATGGGACTATGCAAGCAGTCAGGCTAAAAGATGCTGCCATGCGACACTTGAGTTGGTCTGCCTGGGAGACAGGAGCCACACTGGGGCAGAGATTCTGTCAGCTCTGCAGGGGCAGGCTCAGAGGTGGTTAACGCCTTGCCAGCTTCAGCCAGGAATGTTTGTATGCGACAATGACACCAACCTTCTTTCTGCCCTCTGACAGGGATACTTGACCCATAATCTATGTTTGGCATACGTCCTGAATTTGGTGGTGCAGCAGTTCTTGAGCAGGTACCCAGGCTTACAGGATCTCCTGAGGCAGGCCAGAAAAGTCTGTGGTCATTTCCGCTGGTCATATAATGCCAGGGCTCGGCTGGCTCACATTCAAAGGGAATGCAACCTGCCCACCAACTGCCTCCTTTGCGACATGTCCAGCAGGTGGAACTCAGCGTTGGCAATTCTGCAGCAGCTGCACACACAGCAGAGGGCCATCAATGAGTACCTGTGCAAGTATGGCACCAGGACAGGGTCAGGGGAGCTTGGCTTCTTTTCGCCACGCCAGTGGCTACTGATCAAGGATGCATGCACTGTCAAGTCACCATTTGAGGAGGCCACAAGGATGGTGAGCAACGACAATGCAGGTATCAGTGACACTGTCCCTGTTGGAGCACACGCTTCATGGAATCATGGACAGGGCACTTGAGGCAGAACAGCGGGAGGAAGAGGCGGACTTCCTTACCTCTCAATGCCCACATTATCCAGATAGCATTCCTGCAGGCCCGCCAAACACACAGGAAGAAGAGGAGGAGGAGGATTGTGTCAGTATGGATGTAGAAGATAATATTTAGCAGCAGTCTTCAAGGGATGGTTTTCAGTCCTCAGAAACGCAAGGGTTTGTACGTGGCTGGGAGGTGGTAGTTACAGATCATGTGATCCTTAGTGATCCAGAGGACTCAGAATCGGATGCTTCTGCAAACTTACGCTGCATGGCCGCCTTGATTGTGTAGAGCCTGGAAAAGGACCCTAGGATTCGTGGTATTAAGGAGAGGGATCATTACTGGCTGGCAACCCTTCTTGATCCACGTTACAAGGTTAAGGTTTCAGAACTCATCCTACCTTCGCAGAGGGAGCAGAGGATGAAACATCTTCAGGAGGCCCTGAAGAAAGGTTTGTCAATGCATTTTCAGACCCTGGGAGGTTACAATTTCCTGGTGCTGGACAACGTGTTGCTGAGGCTTCATTCAGTCAGAGGAAGAGCAGTGGAGAAGGTGGCCTACTGACCGATGCCTTTAAACAATTTTTCAGTCCTCAGCGCCCAGGTCTGATCAGTTCAAACAACCATCGGCAGCATCTACATTACATGGTGCAGAAATATCTACTGTAGGGGCAAGAGCAGACTTGGAGACCTTTCCAACAGAGCATCCACTGGGTTACTGGGTCTTTAGGATGAGGATGGACCAGTGGCCAGAACTAGCTCAATATGCAATCGAGCTACTGGCCTGTCCTGCATCCAGCATGCTTTTGTAATGCACATTCAGTGCTGCTGGAGGGTTTGTAATGGATCAAAGAATGCACCTGTCCATAGACTGTTGATAGGCTCACATTCATAAAAATGAATCAGTCTTGGATCAGCAGCTATGAAGCACCTGATGCTGATATAACTGATTGAATTTGCTATGGATGTAGGATCCCATAAAGATTGGCTATGCTGACTATCCTATTCCTCCTCAATCTTGATGATGCTAGCTTCCAACAATATTTTAGGTTTAGGGCACCACCACCACCCACGGCCCAACTTTACTGCCCCTGTTTACCCGGGGCATGTAATTACAATTTTTCATCTAATATTTTACAGCAGAGCCTGTTCCTGCACCCAACAACACTGTAACCTCTCACAGATACTCTTGGCCCACCACCCAAGGCCCAATTTTTCTGCCTCTGTTTAACAGGGGCATGTAATTAAAATTTTTGATATAATATTTCAATGCAGGGCCCGATCCTGCACCCAACAAGAATATCTGTGAGGGGGTTGCAGTGTTGTGGCACCACCACCACCCAAGGCCCACTATTTCTGCCCCTGTTTAACAGGGGCATGTAATTACATTTTTTGATATAATATTTCAATGCAGGGCCTGTTCCTGCGCCCAACAAGAGTATCTGTGAGGGTTTATAGTGTTGTGGCACCTTGGAATGGCGACAAACTTTTACCCTTAAAAATCTCTTTAGGCGATGTTTAAAAAATTTTACCTTTTATTTACATTTTTTACACTGTTCCTTAAAAAAAATGTGTCACTTTTATTCCTATTACAAGAAATGTAAAGATCCCTTGTAATAGACAAAAAGCATGACAGGACCTCTTAAATATGAGATCTGGAGTCAAAAAGTAAAAAAAAAGAGAAAAAAAAGTACCAGGGTTAGTGTTTGGGTCAAGGTCAGGGTCAGTATTTTTTAGACCGAATTTTTTTTTTTATAATTACTATCCGTGTCAGTTAGTGTCAGTGTCAGTGTGTTTTAGGTAGGATAAAAAAAAGAAAAATGCGCACTATGGATTCTGGGCTGTACTATGAGTACAAACAACAAATGACATACACATATGTGGTATTTTGGGTTGTTTTTTGGTGGTAGGTTATAGTAGTAACAAGAAATATATAGATACATTTAAAAAAATATATTTTGTTTTACTATTTTGGGCCAGTTATCTTTTGATAATAAAAAAATCCAGGAGATATCCATTACCATTTACCACCAAATGAAAGCCCAATTTGTCCTTAAATAAAAGCGGTATAATGCACCTGGATGCACAAAGAAGTTGTGATGATATGTACGTTTTATTAACACATGTCAAAGTTGCAAAGTTGGGCTTAGGCATTAAGATTTGTTTTACCTTTGAGCATGAAGGAGTTAGAGCTTGTAAATCTCCCCCAAAAAAAAAATCCCCCCAAAAAAATCCTGCAAGACAAAGGCATGATGAGCTAGTATGTATTACCTTAGAGCGAAGCCCTGGATCGTCGTCGGCACACCACTCACACGGCTGACATGTTTCCCAGAGTTATTTCTGTGTTTGTGGGCTCCGGTGCTGTAATTGGCTGGAGCCAGGATTACGTCACTCCCGTGCGGTCACGGCGTGGGCCCTGAAGAAACGTCACGAGCAGGCCGTTCCTTCAGTGCGCATGTGCCGATCATGTCAGCGGCAGTGTATATAGTAAATATCTCCTAGACGGTGCAGGTTTAGATGATATTTACAGTACCTACAGGTAAGCTTTATTATAGGCTTACCTGTAGGTACAATTAAAGAGGAAGACTACTTCCTCTTTAATATACAAGGATTTGTCCAAGACTTTAAGAGGCCCTTTGTTGGCAGGTAGTAACACTCAGGCTGGGTTCACACCATCGACGCATGCGGCTCCCAGGAGGGGTCCGGTGCGTCCTTGTTCACCGTTTCAGGTCTGATTTCAGCTTGAATTTTTGGCTGAATTCAGGCCTGAAACAGAATAAGAAGCACAGGGCTCCCATGCAAATTCTCACCGGAACCGCATCGGAGATATGTAAACCAGCTGCATATAGAGTCAGTCAAAATCTCCTGCTATTGTGAATTGGAAGCGGGAGGAATCCGCATCTAATTCACAATGGTGTGAAACCAGCCTAAAACTGGAAAAAAATATATATAAATGGCTTGCCTTTTGTCCATGACCCATGTCATGTTTATTTATAAAGATATATTTTTATTGAGTATGAACATTTTATTGTGAAAACGATGGCGATTAGGGTCTTAACACTTTCAATAGTCGCGTATTACTAACACGTTTGTTTTGATGAGAAATGAAATAGCACTTTAGCACTATTCATAGTTAAACTAAATCCCGTTGTGTATTTCTGTCATCAGCCACTCTTATCACATTACTGTTATGACTGGCTTTTAATGTATGCTGCTCATGAAAATATTTTCTTTGTTGGCTTACACAAGTGGCAGCGGCCTCTCCGGGTGTGTGCAAATGACAGGTGTTGGAGTTCAAAGACCGCTGAACAATGGATAGAAGTTTGAAGTTGATGAGGATTCCACTTGTGACCCCGAAGTTCACATGGAAATAGAATCCCACTGCCTAATCTGTATTGTGATACCGTCAGCAACTTCTGGGTCTTTGTTCAAACTCAGCATTTAACTAAAGACAGAAAACTGCCCGCAGCTTCTTATGATTGTGCAAACCAAACATTTTACGTACTCTGTATCTCATAGTATCTTCTAGCCTTAAATGCTTGCAATTAAAGGGGAAGATCACCTAGAATTACTTCATGAACATTTAACAGCCAAGTAACACATGAACTTTGATACATGCATAGCACCATGTTTGACATCTGTCTGCACTCTTCTGTTTTCCAGCAATAAGCACTGGAAACTGACAACCATTTACAAGCAACATCACACAACCCATGATGTGGCTCAGCCCCTGCTCCCCATGCTAGCTACATCTTGTGATTACAAAGCCTGAGTGTGTCCTGATGCTGTCAAGGATGTAGGATGTATTGTGATGGTGGGTGAGTGACACCATGCAACTTATGGTGTCACTTGTAAATTACCAGCAGATCCCAGTGCTAATTGCTGGATATTCAGCTAGAAAGATGTCAAACATGGTTCTATGCATTTATCAAATTACATTAGTATTGTTGTGCATGCGTTGCCCTTACATGTGCTCCTCGCTGTGAAGGCCAGTTATAGGTGGGGACAGTGGCAATTTGTTTGTTACTGATGTAATATTGGTGAGGGTGCACACTGGACACCTTTGCTGCCATTGTGCTATGTGCTGGGTGACCAGTGCTTCCCTGTGCCTTTAAAGAGGGCTGGGCTACCTCCAGGCTCACCTGCTCTCCATCTATCTATTATAATGCATGTGCTTCTACTGTAGAGGCTTTCAAAATTTACAAGAGTTAGGATTGCAGATAGTATTGGGGTGCTGTCAGGTCACCTTGAGGCGAGGTGACAGATGCACACCGAAGGGATCAGGAGTGCACCGCAAGGTTGTGGACCCTAAGGTGGACTTCTGCGGACGGGAGACAGATCCCACCGAGGTTAGAGCGTAAGATTCCCTGGGGCGTGGAGTCTAAGAGCCAGCAGGTGTTCACCAGAGCCTCTAGTGGTGAGGATGGACTTGGCTGAAACTGGCTCCAGGTCACGACCCCCAGGGTCCCCCAGCTCGCACCCACAGTAGGCAATAGGAGGACAGGGATAGTGAGGGATAAAGCCAAGGTCGGGGCCACAAGCAGACAGGAATAGTCAGGGACACGCCAATAGGTCAGGATCACAGGCAAACAGGGATAGTCAAGGACACGCCAAAGTCGGTAACGGAGCAACAGAAGAGCACACAGCAGGTAACAGGAAGCTAAACACACAAAGGAATACACAATGGTTGATCAGCAGGGTTGGCCTGCAGTGCACAGGTTAATATAGAGTTCTCTGATAGGAGCTAGGGTGGAGTCATGCCAGAGGATGGATTACAAAAGCAGTCAGGTGAGGGTCGGCTGGTCTCTAGAGATGAACACATGGAAACAGGTAAGCAGACCAACTCTATTGCATAACCATGACAGTACCCTCCCTCTTACGAGGCCTCCCCCTCCTCCGCCTGGGCCCAGGCTTAAAGGGAGACTCCAGATGGAACCTCCTCAACAGACTAGGAGCAAAGACCTCAGATGCAGTGATCCAAGACCTCTCCTCAGGGCCAAACCCTTTCCAATGTACGAAGTACTGAAGAATGCCTTTACGGAGTTGGGCATCCAAAACTTGACTAACCTCCTATTTTAGATTACCCTCAGAGACTGGAACCGAGGTAGGAAGAGGACAAGAGGACTTGAGGACTAAAGGCTTTTTAGGAATGGGTAAGGGCATGAGAAGATCAGGAGCCTGAGCAGGGTCCCCCAGACCCTTAAAGATGAGCTGGGCATCTAGAACAGGACCACCAGACTGGGCAGAGGTCAGTGGAACCCAGAGGTCAGGTTGGTTAGAAGGTGACATGTCACAAGAGTCAAGCTGGATAGCTGAAACACAAACAGAAGAACCCTGAGAAAAAGATTGAAAACCCCACATGGCCGAATGTGGCAGTCTATCCAAAGGATGGATTGAGCCTCTTAAACGGGTTTGAACGGACATAGTAGCAGTAGGGTGAGGCCGGGTCACCGAAGGTCCTGAACAAGAAGCAGGAATATCATTGGGCATGGGCTGGACTGGCATAACTGGTGCAGAGGCCGACTGACTAATATTGTCAGGTGTAGCGACCATCTCAATCGCATCACAGGGCATAGCAACTGTGGAACTTGCAGACAAGTTAGCCTGGCTGTGCGACCAAGGGAGATTAGGGACAGGCAAGGGTAAATGGTTATGCAAACTGGAGAGAATGATCGACTCAGGTTCATAGGTGGGCCCCTCATCCAGAGTACCACATGACCTAGAGAGTGCATCAGTCCGACTATTGCAGGACGCATCCCAGAGATCGCTATATACAGCGGGAAGAGCAGAAGATACTGGGATGGTGGTAACAGGAAGTTTCTCTTTTGGGGTACCCTTGAGTAGGCAGGAAGAGGAACAGGAGTGACCCCAAGCCAGGATCTGTCCAGCAGACCAGTCAACGTGTGGAGAATGGAGCCGTAACCAAGGAAGACCTAATATGATAGGAGATGAAGCCTTAGGTAAGACAAGGAAGGATATCCACTCCTGGTGGAGTGTCCCTACTGACATCTTAACAGGAAGAGTCTGGAAGCGGATAGGGCCCCCTGGGAGAACAGTGCCACCAATCGCCAAGACCACCAATGGCGTTGTAAGGGGCAAAAGGGTAAGTCTCATGGAGGATGCAGTTTCCCAATCCATGAAATTGGCAGCAGCTCCGGAATCCAGATGTGCTGAGACCGAACGAGAGGAAGCACTGACATGAAGCAACACAGAAAGGAGAAGACGAGAAGGTGAAGGTGATATTTCAGGGTCTAATACTCCACCTTCCAGATGTATTAGCCCTGAGACGAAGAGAACAAGTGTCACAGAAATGACCTTTGGCCTCACAATAGAGGCATAGGCCCAGAGTTCTGCGCCTAGCACGTTCTTCGGGAGATAACTTAGTCCAGCCCAACTGCATAGGTTCCTTAGTAGGCAGGGGGTGCTCCTCGGATCGAAGAGAAGGGACTGGGGGCTCAGGCTGCCTAAAGAATGGGGAGTGCTGGCGTCTTTTTTCCAGAGCCCTCTCCTGAAAGCGAATATCGATCTGGTTACACAAGGTGATGACACTGTCCAGATCAGCAGGAAGGGATCTTACTGCTAATTCATCCTTCACTCTATCAGAGAGGCCATGTAAAAAGGTTGCAACTAGGGCCTCATTATTCCAACTCAATTCAGCTGTGAGGATACGGAACTGAAGAGCATACTGTCCCACAGAAGCAGACTCTTGACGGAGACGTAAAAGAGCGCTAGCCGCTGAGGAGACGCGACCCGGTTCCTCGAAGATATTCCGAAAAAGTTTCAAGAAATCAGACAGGCTAGAAACCACTGGATCATTCAGTTCCCACAGAGGGGCAGCCCAAGCTAGTGCCTCGCCGGATAGGAGGGATATAATATATGCTACTTTCGCCCGATCGGAAAGGAAGTTTTGGGGCTGAAGTTCAAAATGAATTGTGCACTGGCCAAGGAACCCCCTGCAAGCCTTGGAGTCCCCAGAGAAACGGGCCGGAGCTGGTAGTTGTAATGAATGTGTGGCTGCGACTGATGCGATAGGTGCAACGGCAGATAGCGGTTGAGGTTGTTGAACCGGGGGTCCTAATGAGGCCTGAACCTGTTCAACACGGGATGCCAAATCCTGAAGGAATCGCATCACCTGGGTCTGATGCGATTCTTGGGTCTCAAGTCTGCGAACTAAGCTCTGCAATGGATCATCTGCAGGAAGCGGCACGTCAGCCGGGTCCATGGCTGATCAAACTCTCAGGTCACCTTGAGGCGAGGTGACAGATGCACACCGTAGGGATCAGGAGTGCACCGCAAGGTTGTGTACCCTACGGCTGACTGCTGCGGACGGGAGACAGATCCCACTGGGGTTAGAGCGTAAGATTCCCATGGGCATGGAGTCTAAGAGCCAGCAGGTGTTCACCAGAGCCTCTAGTGGTGAGGATGGACTGCAACTGGCTCCAGGTCGCGACCCCCAGGGTCCCCCAGCTCGCACCCACAGTAGGCAACAGGAGGACAGGGATAGAGAGGGATAAAGCCAAGGTCGGGGCCACAAGCAGACAGGAATAGTCAGGGACACGCCAATAGGTCAGGATCACAGGCAAACAGGGATAGTCAAGGACACGCCAAAGTCGGTAACGGAACAACAGAAGAGCACACGGCAGGTAACAGGAAGCTTAACACACAAAGGAATACACAATGGTTGATCAGCAGGGTTGGCCTGCAGTGCACAGGTTAATATAGAGTTCTCTGATAGGAGCTAGGGACTAGTCATGCCAGAGGATGGATTACAAAAGCAGTCAGGTGAGGGTCGGCTGGTCTCTAGAGATGAACACATGGAAACAGGTAAGCAGACCAACTCTATTGCATAACCATGACAGGTGCCTTGGAGCGGCTCTGCAGCTTAGGCATTTTTTGAAAATGTATGCTAACTAAACCCTTGTTTTTATTGCAAATTGTTACACCAAATAATTTGGTTGGCATCAGATTGGCTGGTGAGTTGAGCTAGGAATGTTCTTTGGTTTTGTTTTACATGTATTATATAGTTGTGTAATGTTCATATGGTAACCTCGGATTGTAAATAATGCAGTTTATTAATTTAAAAAAAAATCCTAAATTGCTTTGTAAGCGTTGTCTCGCAAAAGACGAGCCGGATTCAAGTACCGCATTTGGCCAGAGATGCGGGGGTGCCAGAGATGCGGGGATGCCAGTGATGGTTGGAGATGCTCGGAGACGTTCGGAGACATTCGGAGACACTCAGAAACACTTGGAAACACTCTGTTCCCGAATGTCTCTGAGCGTCTCCAAGTGTCTCCGAGCGTCTCCAAGTGGTCTCTGAGTGTCTCCAAGTGTTTCAGAGTGTCTCTGGTGTCCCCGCACCTCTGGCCACATGCAGTAGTGCATAGACCAGCAATGGCTGTGTAACGGATTATCTGAGTTTCCATTATTTCCTATGGGGAAACTCGCTTTGATATATGAGTGCTTTGGATTACAAGCATTCTTCTGGAACGAATTATGCTCGTATTACTGTACATGGAACAAGGACCCTCATGAATGGGTCTTTACATGGCAACAGATAATATTACCCAAATTAATTACAATTTAGAGTGTATTGTTTAAAAAGTTTTTACAAAACACTTTATTTATATCACAAGAAATTATTTAAAAAACATACAATACATAGTTGAAGTGGCTATTGTATACAGACATATATATGTACTTCCCACTTGAAAGCATCAAACAGCATGCCTCATACAGTGCCTCATCAACGCTTTTTGAAAATGACTTTCATAATCTTCTTCAGGGTGTATATGGAAGCAAGAAGCAAAATTCTGTTTCAAAGTAGTTAGAAGTTGAAGAAATAGCCACAATTAAAACATAGGAAAGCATAAGCAATGTCCTCCAATTACCAGTAAGGGGCACAGAGACCAGGGCAACCAGACTGAACTCCACTGGAGTCGGTCCAGGGGCGGATTCAGGGGCGGCAACGGGGCAATTGCCCCCCCCCCCCCCCGGGGGAAAATAGTGAGCAGGCTGTCTGTGACTTAGTGGACAGGCTGCTGAGTGAGCCGCTGCTGCGGGTAAGTGAGCAGGCTGGTGGGTGAGGGATCAGAGAGATGACATCATCTCTCACCAGTGGTGACATTAAAATGTGCCCCCCCAATTAAAATGCCTTTTTTTGTCTGTAGCGGGTGCTGCCACAGGATACAGGGCAGCGGCGCCAAAACGGACAAGCTCTGTGAAGGGCCACAGGCAGAGCCGCAGCTTGCAGCTACTGGGGATTTCCATCCCTCCTTCACCTCCTTGAACTGAGCAGTTCTCATTCACCCGGCCTGGCAATGCCCGCTCCTATTGGCTACATTCAGAGCCCATGGCTGGGAATCTAACAACTAAAGGATTATGGGACATGTAGTCCCGGATACCAGCAGGCCCAGGACGATTTCCCGAGAGTGCACTGCAGCCCACAACATGCCGAGTGGGAGAGTACAAGGGATGCAGGCTTCCATAGAGTTACAGGACCTTATCACTGGCTGCTCCCACCCTGTGCTCTCCTGCACCTGGCTGCTCCCACCCAGTGATCCCCTCCACCTGCTGCTCCCACCCTGTCCTCCCCTCCACCTGGCTTCATGCACCCTGTTCTCCATTCCACCTGGTTGCATCCACCCTGTCCTCCCCTCCACCTGGTTGCATCCACCCTGTCCTCCGCTCCACCTGGCTGCTTCCACCCTGTCCTCCCCTCCACCTGGCTGCACGCACCCTGTCCTCCCCTCCACCTGGCTGCATCCACCCTGTCCTCCCCTCCACCTGGCTGCATCCATCCTGTTCCCCCCTCCACCTGGCAGCTTCCACCCTGTCCTCCCCTCCACCTGGCTGCATCCCCCTGTCCTCCCCTCCACCTGGCGGCTCCCACTCTGTCCTCCCCTCCACCTGGCTGCATCCACCCTGTCCACCCCTCCACCTGGCTGCTCCCACCTTGTCTTTCCCTTTACCTGGTTGCTCGTACCCTGTCCTCCCCTCCACCTGGCTGCTCCCACCCTGTCCTCCTTTCCATCTGACAGCTCCCACTCTGTCCACCCTTCCACTTGGCTGCTCCCACTCTATCCTCCCCTCCACCTGGCTGCATCTCCCCTGTCCTCCCATCCACCTGGCTGCTCCCACTCTGTGCTCCCCTCCACCTTGCTGCATCCACCCTGTACACCCCTCCACCTGGCTGCATCCACCCTGTCCACCCCTCCACCTGGCTGCTCACACCCTGTCTTCCCCTTCACCTGACTGCTCGTACCCTGTCCTCCCCTCCACCTGGCTGCATCCACCCTGTCCTCCCCTCCACCTGGCTGCATCCATCCTGTTCCCCCCTCCACCTGGCAGCTTCCACCCTGTCCTCCCCTCCACCTGGCTGCATCCCCCTGTCCTCCCCTCCACCTGGCGGCTCCCACTCTGTCCTCCCCTCCACCTGGCTGCATCCACCCTGTCCACCCCTCCACCTGGCTGCTCCCACCTTGTCTTTCCCTTTACCTGGTTGCTCGTACCCTGTCCTCCCCTCCACCTGGCTGCTCCCACCCTGTCCTCCTTTCCATCTGACTGCTCCCACTCTGTCCACCCTTCCACTTGGCTGCTCCCACTCTATCCTCCCCTCCACCTGGCTGCATCTCCCCTGTCCTCCCATCCACCTGGCTGCTCCCACTCTGTGCTCCCCTCCACCTTGCTGCATCCACCCTGTACACCCCTCCACCTGGCTGCATCCACCCTGTCCACCCCTCCACCTGGCTGCTCACACCCTGTCTTCCCCTTCACCTGACTGCTCGTACCCTGTCCTCCCCTCCACCTGACTGCTCCCACCCTGTCCTCCTTTCCATCTGACTGCTCCCACTCTGTCCACTCTTCCACCTGGCTGCTCCCACTCTATCCTCCCCTCCACCTGGCTGCATCTCCCCTGTCCTCCCCTCCACCTGGCTGCTCCCACTCTGTCCTCCCCTCCACCTGGCTGCTCTCACTCTGCCTTCACCTCCACCTGGCTGCTCATATTCTGTCCTCCCTTCCATCTGGCTGCTCCCCTCCACCTGGCTAAAACCACCAATACTTTTTTAAGACACTGTGTTTTGATATGTTTGTGTGCGTGTGTTCGGATTAGCAGGAATCACAGATCTCTCTATTCCTCTGTGATAGAATGACGGTCTACCTTGTTTACATAGGCAGACCGCCATTCTGCCTCTCCTATGAATGATCGCAGGTGACCAGTGACCATCTCGGCCACCGGACCCTCTGTGTTTAATCACAGCAGAAGCGGGTCTCCGGTGGCGCGCACACCCTCCAGACCCAGGGAGAAGAAACAACGTACAGGTACGTTGTTTCATGCAGCCAGGCCACAGTAAGTATACCGTGGAAGGGATACAGTTAGTCCAGGCTTAGGTAAAGGGCTCTGCAGCATTCTCTTTTGAATGCAGACTGACATAATTATGCTTCCCTTGAGAATGTATTCATGATACACTGGGCTCAGAAAAAGTGAGTTGAATGAGGTTGGGCATCATTTACCTGAAAGTCCAGGGAGGTGGACTTTGAGGGCAGTGCTGGAGGATAAAGGTGTAGTGCAAACCCCTTGAATGGTCCCACTGTTAACCCAGGTTCTAATCACTGGATTGTGCAAACAGACAGGCATTGAGTATTTTTGGCTAGGTGCATCAAGTCCCACTCAGTCCTTACACATTAATCAGGCAGAGAGTGTATTTTTTGTTATTGTTATTTGTTTTGTCTAACGGAGATAGGGATTGGGAAAAACTTTGGGATACCCAGAACTAACAACTTGAAGGAGGACACTATCTTGCAACAGTTAACTGAAATATAGCAGTCTTCTGTACAGAAAGTAGCAATAACTCAACACAGGGAGCTTCCACTATGGACACAACCCTGGCAGCAGGTCTGGAACTGTCCCAAGTACGGTTGCAAGGACAACAGTCTTTCTCCCAAGATTCCTCTTAGGCCTACTCACTGAATCACTGGCAATCTGGAGGCCTTCCAGCGTCAACTTACACTGTCCCAAAAGCCTCCTAGAAAGATCCTCTTTGGATGTTGTCCGGTTATTCCTGCAACTTGAGGGGTGATCCTTCGGCTCCTTGGTGAGCTAGAATCATCCAGGACGACTTAAAGCTTCTCTGGGCCTTGGAGAGTTTAACAGCACTTCCAGGCTGGGTCAATCTCCAGCTGGCAAATGACCCTGCTACTCTCTGCTCCAGCCCCTCCATACCCCTCTCAGCCCCCTTGCTGGTTGCTCTCCTAACCAGGGATTGGCTGAGGCTGTATACAGACCAGTTCAGTCTCTACCCTCTCCCCCACTATGATCCAGAGATTTCTAGAAAGGTGGGGAAACAGGCAAGCCTGCAGCTGCAGAACCTTTATATATATATGGGTGTATGTATATATATATATATATATATATATATATATATATATATATATATATAATCAAATCCATATGTGTGCAAATCAAATAACCATATAATCAAAAAAGTCTATAATTAATAAATGTATATTCAATCATACAATGTCCAGGTGCTTTCAACCTGCTCAGTGCTCCAAAAATATAAGTGCTCCAGTGCAAATAAAAGTGGTCTTCATAAAAAGTATAGTTGGCTTCTTATCAAACATTGGATATCTAAAATTATAGAGATATGTATCTCCTGGATAGCCAACGCTGTCACCATCAGGCATCCGGTTTGCTCAGTGACCCTATCAGTAAGATGTAGCCACAGTGTCCCCATTGCTGGAGTGTATGTCTGGTACCTTCCTCCACATCCAATCAGTCAGTAACCATACATATTAAATACAAGGAAGGCAGACTTGTGCGTGGTGATGTCCCACTTTAGCTCCGCCCGATGTGTTTCCCCACAACCCTCGTCTTTTGGGATTGGAGGCCCAACATCAGCCAACACAAAGTAATTTAGTAGAGCTATCTATAATTGAAGAAGCACTAGGGAAATACTGGAGAGGTTAGTATCAGGGGGTCAAGGAGGGAGGGGGTGGCCTTACACAGACACTGTCAAAGGGCAAAGTAAAAATATCTTTATATTCTTGTATCAACTCCAAGTTTTTAAAATGAGCCCTGTGTCAAAACGAAATAGAAGAGAGAAGCATGTGTTTATAGGGACCAGCAGTTTCTACACACCTCGGCCCTCTAAAGTTTATTTAAGCTCTGAAAGAATCTCTTACTGGCATTACAAATTACAAATAATCAGTGTTATAAACTTTATTGTACATACATACATTTTGTAATACCTTCGATAGGTTAGTAAATTCAGTAAAATGGTCAATGTGAAAAGAATGATTTGAAAGCTTCCTAAAATATTACAGTTATTTGTGTATCGAGTACATGTGACTAAAAATGCTCCATAAATGTAGTAAACCATGTGATGTCCATAAAAGATTCCATCCTCTCCCCTCTGCTCTCCCATTACCATTTAAACCATTAAACATAAATAACCGTGTACATTTATAATACACCCATTTGTCTTTGTGCTATAGATGGCTACACAGAGTAAAACCAGGATTTGTGGTATTAAATAAATAAATTTTTCTGCTGCTAGTGCTTCTTGTATGGAACCTGTCATAGAAGAAATTATGAGCAAGTAATGCAAGCCTAGAAACGTTACTACAAGGCATCTGCACATACTTTTAGCTGTGATCAAAGCTTATCAGAAAGCCCAGGTCTCTGGCACACTCAACAGCAGAAACCTGTGAGACTACTCAGCACTAGGGATGAGCCGAACACCCCCCCGGTTCGGTTCGCACCAGAACTTGCGAATGACCCCCGCGTTCGGTACGAACGTTAGAACCCCATTGAAGTCTATGGGACTCGAACGTTCGAAATGGAAAGTGCTAATTCTAACGGCTAATATGCAAGATAGTGTCCTAAAAAGGGTTTGGGGACCTGCCTCCTGCCTCAGGGGACATGGGTCACTGCAAAAAAAAGTTTTAAAAACTGCAGTTTTGGCGGGAGCACTGATTTTAATGACGATTAAAGTGAAAAAAAAAAGGTGAAATATTCCTTTAAATATGGTGCCTGGGGGGTGTCTGTAGTATGCCTGTGAAGTGCCACGTGTTTCCCGTGTTTAGAACAGTCCCTGCACAAAATGACATTAAACGGAAATAACACCATTTAAAACTGCTTGCGGTTTTAATGTTATATCTGGTTCCTGCAATATGGTTGAAAATCATTGAGAAACATGGCATGGGTAGCCCTCCCTGCCCATTACCAGCCTATTTGGGTCTTGTACGCATATTAAGGGGAACCCCGTACCCATATTAAAAAAAGGAAATGCGTGTGGCCCCCAGGCCCTATATACTCAGAACAGCAGTATACAGGCGGTGCAAACAAGACAGGGACTGTGTAGGTTTGTTGTGTTAAGTTGAATCTGTTTGTCATTTTCAACCGGTACATTTTTAAAGTGTAGCTCCAGTCAAAAAAACGATTTTTAAGCTTTTTGGAAAACATAGGGAAGGGTTATCACCCCTGTATAATTTGTTTTGTCGTCCATCTTTTTTCATCTCACTTGCTGCTGTCTCCTTGCGTTTGCAAGTAGGAGATGTTTGTAAGTTGGATGTTTGAAAGTAGGGGCCTGCCCTATATTATAGCGGTATGTACTGGGTACAGAGCACGCAGACAGCACGCACTATCTCCTAACACTACTGACTGCAAGCTCTATTATTAACCACTTGACCACTGGGCACTTAAACACCCTTAATAACCAGACCAATTTTCAGCTTTCGGTGCCCTCACATTTTGAATGACAATTACTCAGTCATGCAACACTGGACCTATAGGAAATGTTTGTCCTTTTTTCACACAAATAGAGCTTTCTTTTGGTGGTATTTAATCACTTCTCAGTTTTTTATTTTTTGTGCTATAAAAGAAAAAAAGACCGAAAATTCTGCGAAAAAATGAATTTTTCTTCGTTTCTGTTATAAAATTTAGCAGATTAGTCATTTTTTCTTCATAAATTTTGGCCAAAATTCATACTACTACATATCTTTGGTAAAAATAAGTACAAATTTGTGGATATTATTTGGTCTTTGTGAAAGTTATAGAGTCCACAAGCTATGGTGCCAATATCTGAAAATTGATCACACCTGAAGTACTGACGGCCTATTTCCTTTTTTTTTTTTTCACAAAATTGTCATATTATCAGGTTATTTCTCACACACAGCATATGCATACCACAAATTACACCCCAAAACACATTCTGCTATTACTCCCGAGTACGGCGATACCACATGTGTGAGACTTTTACACAGCGTGGCCACATACAGAGGCCCAACATGCAGGGAGCGCCATCAGGCGTTCTGGAGCACCCAGGCCAATTCTGACATTTCTCTCCTACATGTAAAAATCATCATTTATTTCCTAGAAAATTACAGAGAACCCCAAAACATTATATATATATTTTTTTTTTAGCAAAGACCCTGGAGAATACAATGGTGGTCGTTGCAAATTTTTATCTCACACGGTATTTGCCCAGCAATTTTTCAAACGCGTTTTTTTGGGGGAAAAAACAGTTTTGTGCTTAAAAAACAAACAAAAAAAACAGTAAAGTTAGCCCAATGTTTGCATAAAGTGAAAGATGAAGTTATGCTGAGTAAATAGATATCAAACATGTCACTCTTCAAAATTGCACATGCCCGTGGAATGGCGCCAAACGTCGCTACTTAAAAAATCCCCATAGGCGACGCTTTAAATTTTTTTTTACTGGTTACATGTTTTGAGTTGCAGAAGAGGTCTAGGACTAGAATTATTGCTCTCGCTCTAACATTCTCGGCGATACCTCACATGTGTGCCACATGCGAGCACATGGGGACATGGGCGTTTTAATTTTTATTTTATTTTTTTATTGTTCATTTTACTTTATTTATTTTAGTTTGACGTTTTTTTCCCCAAAAATATATTTTTGATCACTTTTATTCCTATTACAAGAAATGTAAACATCCCTTGTAATAGGAATATGGGGTGACAGGTCCTCTTTACAGTGAAATCTGGGGGGTCAATATGACCCCACTTCTCACCTCTAGGCTGGGGAGCCTGAAATAAAAAATAAAAAAAAGATTCTGGCTTTGATCGTACTGGCGAGTTGGTAGAAGCACCGGAGGGCGGTGAGGGGTGGGGGGCGTCTATGGCTGGGTATTTCAGGGTATCACCGAGTATGGCTGGGTATCTCCGAGTATGGCTGGGTATGGCAATTTATGGCAGGGTATTACAGAGTATTGGCGGGGTATTGGTGGGGTACTACAGAGTAATAGCAGGGTACTGCAGAGTATTGGGGGGTACTACAGAGTAATGGCAGGGTACTGCAGAGTATTGGGGGTACTGCAGAGTAATGGTGGGTACTGCAGAGTATTGGGGGGTACTGCAGAGTAATGGGGGTTACTGCAGAGTAATGGGGGGTACTGCAGAGTAATGGCAGGGTACTGCAGAGTAATGGGGGGTACTGCAGAGTAATGGCAGGGTACTGCAGAGTAATGGGGGGTACTGCAGAGTAATGGCAGGGTACTGCAGAGTAATGGCAGGGTACTGCACTGCAGAGTAATGGCGGGGTACTGCAGAGTAATGGCAGGGTACTGCAGAGTATGCACTGGTATTGCAGAGTATTGGCAGGGAATTGAGGGGTTAAATTCGGTGAGCAGCGATGTGGGCACTGCAGATGCAACCCACATCGCTGCTGACACCGATCTCTTTCCCCTCCGCTGTACCGATCGGTACAGAGAGGGGAGGGAGGAACCGGCGTCATAACATGACGCCGGTTTGTTTACAAGTGATCACTCCGTCATTTGACGGAGCGATCACGTGGTAAACGGCCGCTATGAGCCGTGATCCGTGGACCCGGCGGTCACGGATGCTCTCGAGTGCGCTCCCCAGGGGGCGCGCGAGAGCAGAATTCTGGGAGGCCGTTAATTAACGGCCTCTCAGAGTTAAACAACCGCCCTGAAGCCGTTAATCAGCAATGGGCAGTTGTTAAGTGGTTAAAGCTAGATCACTAGCTATATAGGTGAGGTGAATATAGTGGTGTATACTGCAGTCAGGGCACAGACAACAACCACTACACAGCAGCAAGATAGGAAATCAGCCAAAAACGATTGGTGTGTAACTGTGTTGAAGGTACACAGAACACCCACTGCTTCAGATGCTAACTAACACACTACACGAGGCCGCCTCAAAGGCGGCCTTATATAGTGTGGGGCGTGCACTACACAGCCTGAGCTATGATTGGCCACAGGCAGGATGCCTGTGGCCAATCATGGCTCTCCTCGCTGCCGGCGCTGCGATTGGCCAAGCATGCGGGGTCACAGTGCATGCTTGGCCAATCATGGGGCAGCAATGCACTGCGCCACCGCAGTGCATTGTGGTCCGCGCGCGCGTCACTCGAATTTTGACGCGAACGGCCCAAACGTTCGGAATTCGCCGAACGGCCGAACAGCCAATGTTCGAGTCGAACGTACGTTCGACTAGAACACGAAGCTCATCCCTACTCAGCACTTCCAGTCTGGAGCAAATTGAATTAAAACAATATCTTCATCAAATCTTCCATAAAAGCAGGAATGACAGTCTTTAGTCATACATTTCTCAAAAAGGAAGAATAAATCCAAGCCAGGACATTACCACCCATCAACATCTCACACTACAATGTACCAGTCTTTCTATGGGATGTTGAGGCATGGGTCTGATCTGAAAGGTGTTGGTTATGAGGTTGTTTTTATTGATTTTTTTTATTTATTACAGGTACTTATATAACACCATCAATTTACGCAGCCCTTTACTTATATTTTGAACATTCACATCAGTCTCTGCCCTCATGGAATGGAAAGAAGGGGTATGAAGGTGCACCAGGTAGGGATCCCACACCGTGGGGTAAAACCAATTTGTGCTACATAAATTCAAGAGAAGAGGAATTCCTGGTATCCCGGTGACGTCATCACGCACACATTGCGGACCACGCCATGCTCCGGCACCATCTTGAAGAGATACTGTCAGCTTCGTAGTTCCTTCTTCCTTGCGGCAGCGGACATTGGCAGGCCCTCCAGCCTACTCCAGCAGCATGTCTGAGACACAGATGCCTGCTGATGTTCTATGAGCCTGTCTTTTTACCAACAATTGTGAGCGCACGTTTGTATGGCTTTTTTAAATAAATATACACAACAGTCTACTCTCAGAGGCGCGCCTCTTTTTTCTTTCTGTTACAGCCAGTCCTCAAGGAGCTTACAGTCTAAGGTCCCTAACTGACATTCATGCATGCACATAGTAGGGCCAATTTAGACAGGATCCAATTAACCTACCAGTATGTCTGTGAAGTGTGGGATTTAACCGGAGTACCTGGAGGAAACCTACACGGGTACAGGGAGAACCTGCAACCTCCAGGCAGGCAGTGTCGTGGTTGGTATTCAAACCAAAAACCCTAGTGCTTCTAGGGAGAAGTGCTTAAAAGAATCTTGTCTTTGCTGGTCCTGGCTATTAGATTCTTTCTACCATTTAGTAAAATGTTGGAAAGAGATTAATTTTCTTTTCACAAGCTTTTATTACCTGCTTTTATGCTATTAATACCAAGACAAGATAACCTTTGTACGATTAAAAGTTCTTTAAGTAAGAGACTCTATACACTTACTCAAGATGGAGATGTATAAGGTCTCAAGGGCTCTATGAGCTTAGTTGTTAGGCAAGACAAAACATTTTAGGACAAAATATTTCCTAAAACCCAACATTTCCAATCAACCAACATCTAAACATGATGGATCCCAGATAAGGGCTTAAACTTCACACAGCTCTTGGCTCATATGTGGATGTTTATGGGCCAAGGGCAATAAATCACTTAAGTTGAAAGAGTTCATATCTGTGTAGGCGAACTTCTATAAGTTATGCTTCAGGGGTTATATACATGACATTCAGACAATGCTTACAGAAACTATTGATGCAGGCCAGTTCAAGGCACACATATGCTCCATCTTCTCACTCCTTTGATCTAAACCTAGACCACACACGTTCTTCCCTCCAACAAGTTTCACCTTTAAAGGCTGTCAGAGAACAAGAGAACTGGTATATCTATCAATGGCCAGCAGAATCACAGATTGGCAAACACAAATTTGCCAATGCTAACGTGCATGCACACACAGGCAAGAATGGTCAGGAAGTTATATTCTCCAGTGCGCATGCGTGTATGCCAAAGCGCACGCAATATGTGATAGACTCAGTGGCCTATTTACAGCCTGCAGCAACAACTATTCACTTCTGGATGATCTTCAGCTTCCCTGTGTTTCCTGAGTTCCTGCTATCATTGGATTTCCTGTTACCGACCCGGCTTACCTTTGACATATCTTATCTGCAATTCCTGGCTTTGACCCTGGGCTTGTTCCAGTGACTCCAATTCTGCCTGCTGATCCGTGTATGACTCCTGCTTACCCCTGGCTGATCCTCTGTGTATGACTTCTGGCCTGGCTCCTGACTCTGCTCCTGGCCCTCCCTGCTGCCAAGTCTTATCTGGTACTCCTGAGGGACTCCCACCCAGCAGTCCACCCTGCTCATGAGCCGCCTTCCAGCGGACATCGCTTCATCACTTCAGCCTGTTGCAGCTGGCAACCCCTGCTTCTGTAAGTATAGCACTCCCTGTACCACCTTCAGGGGGCACTCTGCACTTAGCCACAAGGGAAGCCCTCTCAGCACTTCAACCTCCGACCAGGTATGTGACAAAGACCTAATAGTAGAGCCTATAGGGTTCAATTGGTTAGGAAACAATCTTATATGGTTAGTGTTTAAACCATTTAAAGAAGCGGGTTTGTAACTGGTGTGCAGAAATCATTATATACTATCCAGCAGTGTTAATTTCATTGACGAAATAACACTATTTTATTCGGCTAAAACAATTCAGATAACTAAAATATGACTAAAACTAAAATGGCATTTTAGTCAGAAGATTATAACTAAAACTAAATCCAAATTTGATGTCAAAATTAACATTGGTTATATATCACGATGATTAAATCTGTAGTTTTCAAACTTTAATACCATAAATAATAACATTATTCAATTTTTACTCCAAGAGTATATAATGAGTTTGGAAATTCTAGAGAAATGCTTAAAGGGGTTGTAAAGCTTCATTTTTTATTTTCTAAATAGGTTCCTTTAAGCTAGTGCATTGTTGGCTCACTTACCTTTTCCTTCGATTTCCCTTCTAAATTTTTTTTTTCTTGGTGTTTAGTCAGCCAGAACAGCTTACTGAACAGCTTACTGAGGAGGAACATGAAGTGAGAGATTCAGACAAAGAAAACAAAGAAAAAAAACATTTAGAAGGTAAATCGAAGGAAAAGGTAAGTGAACCAACAATGCACTAGCTTAAAGAAACCTGTTTAGAGAATAAAAATCAAACCTTTACAACCCCTTTAAATAATGCATTACAATTTAACCCCTCTATTGATTGATCCCAATCCATTTGTATATCCTCTTATACTATTGTTTTGTTTTTTCATGTAGGCACTATACATTTCCTCAACTTATGGGATCGGTTGGGTTCCTTATGTGATAGATTTTCAACTACTTCAGTCTCAATTACCTTCATAACCTTTGGTAAATATCTTTGACTTCCATACATTATTCTTTACTGCCCCTTTGCATGGTTTTGTTGCTATATAACCTTTTGGAAGGCATGTTTTAGCAATTTCCTTTTATTACTGTAAATACTTCTCTTATAGAGATGCCTATTAAAGGGTAACTCCACTTTCTTCAACTAAACAATGGCAAAAAAATAAATAATATAGCATATACAATTGCGACACAAGTCATAATGTAATTGAATGTTATTAAAAATTACCTTTCCTTTTCAATCTGCAGCTCTGCAATTTTATGTGAATGCAATGCAATATGGCTACCTGGAGGTGTTCTGTACACAGAATATGTACAGATAGCCCCCCATAAACATAATTTCCTGCTTGTGTGATTGGCTCACTGATTTTCCCAGAAGTCTGCACTAAGATACAAATCAGATATCAGGCATCCCCTGTAACAAAAATGTATTTTTTGGTGAGGTAATCCCAATAGGAAATCACATTGAGCTGCGCAGTTGCAGCAGCGGATTGATAATTAAGAATCCCCTCCCATTAGACTCACTTATGCACATCGGCACAGACAAACACACATGGATTTCTTCAGAATAACAAAAGGTAGGGATCTGCAACAAAGTTTGTCAAAATCCTTGTAATGTAAAAAGGAGAGGAAAGGTTTTTTTCTCAACAAAAGTGGCGTTACACTTTAAAGATTCTTCGGCAGCCCCATCCTTACTGTTTCTTGGCAACGCAACTGTATACCTGCATGCCTTTCTTAGAGAATTTCTACCTTCCTGGGCTTACAGTAGACATGTGCGATTAGTTTCGTACGAATCGAAAATTCGTACGACTTTCTGGAAATTCGTACATTCAACTAAATTTCGTTTACGAATTTTGGATCCAAATTCATAACAAAAATTTGTAAATGTTACGAAAAGTTAACAAAAATAAAATCAAAAACACTGCGTTGTCAGATTATCCAATAGCAGCTAGTAGGGATGAGCTTCGTGTTCGACTCGAACATCGGCTGTTCGCCCGTTCGGCGAATTCACAAACGTTATGGGCCGTTCGCGCCAAATTCGTGTGGAGCTCACGGCCCACAATGCACTGCGATGGCGCAGTGCATTGCTGGCTCATGATTGGCCAAGCATGCACTGTGACCCCGCATGCTTGGCCAATCACAGCGCCGGCAGCGAGGAGAGCCATGATTGGCCACAGGCAGGATGCCTGTGGCCAATCATAGCTCAGGCTGTGTAGTACACGCCCCACACTATATAAGGCCGCCAGCTGTAGCAGTTAGTGGGTGTTCTGTGTATCGTTATCGGCCGATTTTTCGTTCTTGCTCTTCTGTAGTGGTTGCTGTCTGCGTGCCCTGACCGCAGTATACACCGCTATATTCACCTATATAGCTAGCGATATATCTATCTTTTATAATAGAGCTTGCAGTCAGTGTTAGGAGCTTGTGCATGCTGTCTGCGTGCTCTGAACCCAGTATACACCGCTATATCCACCTATATAGCAAACTATCTTGCTCGTTTTAAATAGAGCTTGCAGTCAGCGGTAGGAGCCTGTGCGTGCTGTCTGCGTGCTCTGAACCCAGTATACACCGCTATATCCACCTATATAGCAAACTATCTTGCTCGTTTTAAATAGAGCTTGCAGTCAGCGGTAGGAGCTTGTGCGTGCTGTCTGCGTGCTCTGAACACAGTATACACTGCTATATCCACCTATATAGCAAACTATCTTGCTCATTTTAAATAGAGCTTGCAGTCAGCGGTAGGAGATTGTGCGTGCTGTCTGCGTGCTCTGAACCCAATATACACCGCTATATCCACCTACATAGCTCTTCTCTATTTGAGCCATCTGCCATCTGCAGGAGTTAGTGGAAGTTGTGTGTGCCTCCAGCACAATATACACTACCCAATTGCTGGTTTTCCCAACTCCCTTCAGGCCAGTACCATGTCTGGAAGGCCAGCAAGGAGAGGCAGACAGGTGCGAGCCGATAAAAGAGGGCAAGCAGACTCTGTGTCTAGAGACAACAGTGCTGGTCGTGGACGCGGTGCATCGTCATCATCAGCACATGGCCATGGAACACGCTTGTCCTTCTTTTCGGCAGCTGGACATGTTGAGCTGCAACATGCCAACGACTTGGTAGAGTGGATGACCAAGCCCTCTTCATCCTCCTCATCCTCTCTCACCCAGTCTGTGGGTACTAGCAAAGCAGCTGCCAACGCATCGTCTTCCCTCCTCTCAATGTCATCATCAGTGACTCCTTCCCTAGACCCACCACGTTCTCCTGAGGAGTCTCCTGAACTCTTTGAGCACAGTGTTGGGTACATGCTCCAGGAGGATGCCCAGTGTTTTGTAGGCTCTAATGATGATACTCAGCTAGAGGAAGGCAGTAGCGTGAATGCAGAGAGAGGGGATGCTCTAGAAGGACAGCAATCTGGCAGTCATGTTCCACAAGCTGCAGCATACTGCCAGGTTTGCTCCAGCGATGAAGAGGGAGGGGATGATGAGGGCACTGACTCCACGTGGGTGCCTGGTAGGAGAGAGGAGGAGGAGGCACATGTCCAACGAGGCAGGATGCCCTCCGGGGGCCAGCTTAGGGGCAGCACACCGACTGAATCACACCGCAGAGCTCCGCCTGTGCAGGGCGCTGCCTCTGCGCATTATTCTAAAAGTTCTTTGGTGTGGGCCTTTTTTGAGATGAGTGCATCAGATTGCACCGCTGCTATTTGCAACATATGTCTCAAGCGTATCTCGCGTGGACAAAACATCAGCCGCTTGGGCACCACATGCTTGACCAGACATATGTTGACCTGCCATGCAGCTCGTTGGCAAGCGTACCTCAAAGACCCACACCAAAGAACAAAGCGGACCTCTCCTTGCTCCTCATCAGCTGGGATCTCCAACCCCACTAGTCCTTCAGTCCTCTCTGAAACCTGCTCTGAGAGGAATGAAGGTGTACAATTAGGTGTGTCACAGCCAAGTGCTTCCGGGCACTCTGCTAGCAGTACAACCATGTCCGATTATAGCAGGCAAATGTGCCTGCCCCAGCTGCTGGACCGGCGAAAGAAGTTCACTCCCAGCCATCCACATACCCAGCGGTTGAATGCTAGCTTGGCTAAATTGCTAGCACTTCAACTGCTGCCTTTTCATTAGGTAGACTCGGCCCCCTTCCGTGAGTTTGTACAATGTGCAGTTCCTCAGTGGCAGGTCCCCAAACGCCACTTTTTCTCACGGAAGGCGATTCCGGCTCTCTACCGGCATGTGGAAGGCAATGTCCTTGCCTTGCTGGACAGGGCGGTCAGTGGTAAGGTGCATATTACCGCTGACTCATGGTCCAGCAGGCATGGACAGGGACGTTACCTGTCTTTCACGGCCCATTGGGTCACTCTTCTGGCAGCTGGGAAGGATGCAGGAAAAGGTGCAGTAGTGTTGGAGGTTGTTCCACCACCACGCCTCAAAAATGCTACTATTGGTTGTGACACACCTCTCTCCTCCACCCCCTCCTCTTCTTCTTCCTCCATGGTCTCTTGCAGTGCTCTGTCCTCAGAACCAGCGGTGCTCCGTAGGCGTTCCAGGGGCTACACAAGTACGCAGGCAAAACAATGCCATGCCGTGCTTGCGCTGGTTTGTTTGGGGGACAGGAGCCACAGCTCTGTCAGCTCTGCAGGGGCAGGCTGAGAGGTGGTTGACGCCACGCCAGCTTAAGCCAGGAATGGTGGTTTGCGACAATGGCATCAACCTCCTCTCCACCCTCCGACAGGGACAACTGACCCATGTGCCCTGTGTAGCTCACGTCCTTAACCTGGTGGTGCAGCGGTTCTTGGGCAGGTACCCGGGCTTACAGGATGTCCTGTAGCAGGCCAGGAAAGTCTGTGTGCATTTCTGCCGATCATTTAATGCCTGTGCTCGGCTGGCTGAGCTCCAAAAGGAGTTGAACCTGCCCAAGAACCGCCTTATATGTGACATGCCCACCAGGTGGAACTCAACGTTGGCCATGCTGCAGCGGCTGCACACGCAGCAGAGGGCCATCAATGAGTACCTGTGCGACTATGGCACCAGGACAGGGTCAGGGGAGCTCGGTTTTTTCTCACCACGCCAGTGGGGCATGGTCAGGGATGCATACACTGTCCTGTCACCATTTGAGGAGGCCACAAGGATGGTGAGCAGTGACAGTGCATGCATCAGTGACACTGTACCTCTTGTCCACCTCTTGGAGCATACGCTGCGTGGAATAATGGACAGGGCACTTGAGGCAGAACAGAGGCAGGAAGAGGAGGACTGTGATTGTGTCAGCATGGAGGTGGAGGCTGGCACTCAGCATCAGCAGCAGCAGCAGTCTTGTAGGGATGATTTCCAGTCCCAAGAAACCCGTGGACTTGTACGTGGCTGGGAGGAGGTAGCTGCGGATCATGTTGTCCTTAGTGACCCAGAGGACTCCGGACCGAATGCCTCAGCTAACCTACGCTGCATGGCCTCCCTGATCCTGCAAAGCCTGCGGAAGGATCCTCGTATTCTTCGGATCAAGGAGAGGGACCATTACTGGCTGGCCACTCTCCTTGATCCACGGTACAAGGGTAAGGTTGCCGACCTTATCTTGCCATTGCAGAGGAAGCAGAGGATGAGACATCTCCGGGAGGCCTTGCAGAAAGGTCTGTGCAATGCGTTCCCAGAGACTGGGAGGTTACAAACTCCTGGTCCTGGACAACGTGTTGCTGAGGCATCGGTCAGAAGGAGCGGTGGAGAAGGTGGCCGTCTGACCGATGCTTTCAGACAATTTTTTAGTCCACAGCCCCAAGGTATGATCGGTTCCAGCAACCCTCGCCAGCGTCTGATTTACATGGTGCAGGAATACATAGGGGCAAGGTCAGACTTGGACACCTTTCCCACCGAAAATCCTCTGGCTTACTGGGTCTTGAGGATGGATCACAGTGCTTGCACAGTATGCAATTGAGCTACTGGCCTGTCCTGCATCCAGCGTTCTTTCGGAACGCACCTTCAGTGCTGCTGGTGGCTTTGTTACCGATCACAGGGTGCGCCTGTCCACCGAATCAGTTGATCAACTGACCTTCATCAAGATGAATCAGTCTTGGATCACCCACAGCTGCCAACCCCCTTAGCTGATGTAACCGAATATTTTTTTTTTAAATATCATATCCCTTCAAGACTGCCTATGCTGATGCTGAGTGACTGTCCTGTTATGTTGATTGTCTATCCTCTTCCTCCTCCGCTGATATGTTGGAAGAACATTTCTGGTGCTGGGTGATGCCATCAGCCCAATTTTTCTGCCCCTGTTTAACAGGGGTGTTTAATTACAATTTTTGATGCAATGCTTTGCAGCAGGGCTAATTCCTGCACTAAAATTTGAATATATGGGAGAGGTTGCAGTGTCGTGGCACCAGCACCAGTGCCTAAGGCCCAATTTTTCTGCTCCTGTTTAACAGGGGCGTTTAATTACAATTTTTGATGCAATGCTTTGCAGCAGGGCTAATTCCTGCACTAAAACTAGAGTATATGGGAGAGGTTGCAGTGTTGTGGCACCAGCACCAGTGCCTAAGGCCCAATTTTTCTGCCCCTGTTTAACAGGGGCGTTTAATTACAATTTTTGATGCAATGCTTTGCAACAGGGCTAATTTCTGCACTAAAACTAGAGTATATGGGAGAGGTTGCAGTGTTGTGGCACCAGCACCAGTGCCTAAGGCCCAATTTTTCCACATGTAATTACAATTCTTGATATAATATTTCACAGGAGGGCCCGTTCCTGTGCCCACCCAGAGTAACTGTGAAGACTTATAGTGTTGTGGCACCAGCACCACAACCACCAAAGGTCAATTTTTCTACCACTGTTCAACAATGGCATGTAATTACAATTCTTGATATAATCGTTCACAGCAGGGCGCTCCAGCGCCCACCAAGAGTCACTTTGAGGGCTTACAATGTTGTGGCAAAACCAACACCTTGTTCCGCCATTTCTGCAGAGCATATAGGGCAGGCCCCTACTTTCAAACATCCAACTTACAAACATCTCCTACTTGCAAACGGAAGGAGACAACAGCAAGTGAGATGAAAAAAGATGGACGATAAAACAAATTATACAGGGGTGATAACCCTTCCCTATGTTTTCCAAAAAGCTTAAAAATAGTTTTTTTGACTGGAGCTACACTTTAAAAATGTACCAGTTGAAAATTACAAACATATTCAACTTAACACAACAAACCTACACAGTCCCTGTCTTGTTTGCACCGCCTGTATACTGCTGTTCTGAGTATATAGGGCCTGGGGGCCACACGCATTTCCTTCTTTGAATATGGGTACGGGGTTCCCCTTAATATGCGTACAAGACTCAAAGGGGCTGGTAATGGGCAGGGAGGGCTACCCATGCCATTTTTCTCAATGATTTTCAACCATATTGCAGGAACCAGATATAACATTAAAACCGCAAGTGCAACGGGAAACACGTGGCACTTCACAGGCATACTACAGAAACCCCCCAGGCACGATATTTAAAGGAATATTTCACTTTTTTTTCTTCACTTTAATCGTCATTAAAATCAGTGCTCCCACCAAAACGGCCATTTTTAAAAACATTTTAGGCATTGACCCATGTCCCCTGGGGCAGGAGCCAGGTCCCCAAACCCTTTTTAGGACAGCATCTTGCATATTAGCCGTTAAAATTAGCACTTTTAATTTCGAACGTTCGAGTCCCATAGACTTCAATGGGGTTCTAAAGTTCGTACGAATTTGAGGTCCGTTCGAAAGTTCTGGTGCGAACCGAACCGGGGGGGGGTGTTCGGCTCATCCATAGCAGCTAGCACAACAAAACAGATATCTTTGTTCAAACAGTGAAAAACGTACATAAAGTGTAGCGCTAAAAATCAAAGAATAAGTGGCCTGACTGTATCCATGCCCAAAGACCACATATATGTGTGAAAAACGTGAGTGAATATATAATAATTAATATACCATCACATATATAGCATACTCAATTTCAGACCCAAAAGAACATACATTCCATGGGTCACACACGCTTAGTGATGCCAGCAGATGAATAGAATCGCAGGCATTACGTTCCTAAGCATACGCAAGAGCTCTCTCCGGACAAATATATATATATCGCTGAGGACGTCTATGACGAAACGCGTACAACGGAGCCACGCACACTATGTCACTTCCGGTTGGCAGTCTGCGTGAAGCGCAGCTGGAATGCACGCTGACTCCCCGCTGCTTCTTGCAACACAAACTGGAGCTTACAATTAGAACTCTGTTTTTATATATATATATTTTTCTATATAATGAATGGGGGCAGCGTTCTTTTGAGCAATTAGGTTATCTCCAGCACATTAGATTTGAGACGCTCTCCGGAACCTAATTGTTATACTCAATTGAACTATTCCTGTCCCCTACATTATTTATCTGGTGGTCCTGGCCATTTAGTCTGGCGCTTTTATACATAATTAATTAATTTTTTACAATACATTTTTTCTTTTAATTATTATTATTTATGGTTTTTGATGATTTTTTTAATTTTTGTAATTTTATTTTTATTGCATTTTTCTATTTTTTGATGATTTTTATGGCCTTTGGGCCGGTTTGCAATTAAAAACTTTTTAATTAATAAAAAGCATTTTTTTGGTGACAAAAAGTTACTGCACTATGGAATATATCTTTTCATCTCCCTGAGGATTAGGGATGAGCTTAGTGTTCGAGTCGAACGTATGTTCGACTCGAACATTGGCTGTTCGTCCGTTCGGCGAAATCCGAACTCTTGGTCCGTTCGCGTCAAAATTTGTGTGGCACGCACGGCCCACAATGCACTGCGATGGCGCAGTGCATTGCTGGCTCGTGATTGGCCAAGCATGCACTGTGACCCCGCATGCTTGGCCAATCGCATCGCCAGCAGCGAGGAGAGCCATGATTGGCCACAGGCATCCTGCCTGTGGCCAATCATAGCTCAGGCTGTGTAGTGCACGCCCCACACTATATAAGGCCGCCTTTGAGGCGGCCTCGTGTAGTGTGTTGGCGTCTGAAGCAGTGGGTGTTCTGTGTACCTTCAACACAGTTACACACCAATCGTTTTTGGCTGATTTCCTATCTTGCTGTTGTGTAGTGGTTATTGTCTGTGCCCTGACCACAGTATATACCACTATATTCACCTCACCTATATAGCTAGTGATCTAGCTTTAATAATAGAGCTTGCAGTCAGTAGTGTTAGGAGATAGTGCGTGCTGTCTGCGTGCTCTGTACCCAGTACATACCGCTATAATCCACCTACATAGCTGTTCTCTATTTGGGCCCAATTGTCATCTGCAGGAGTTATTGGAAGTTGTGTGTGCTTCCAGCACAGCACAGTATACATCTGTATATACCCCTTTAACTCTGCTGTTTTCTGGTTATTGTCTGCGTGCCCTGACCGCAGTATACACTGTGATATTCACCTCACCTATATAGCTAGTGGTCCATCTTTAATAATAGAGCTTGCAGTCAGTAGTGTTAGGAGATAGTGCGTGCTGTCTGCGTGCTCTGTACCCAGTACATACCGCTATAATCCACCTACATAGCTGTTCTCTATTTGAGCCCAATTGCCATCTGCAGGAGTTATTGGAAGTTGTGTGTGCTTCCAGCACAGCACAGTATACATCTGTATATACCCCTTTAACTCTGCTGTTTTCTGGTTATTGTCTGCGTGCCCTGCCTGCAGTATACACCGTGATATTCACCTCACCTATATAGCTAGTGGTCCATCTTTAATAATAGAGCTTGCAGTCAGTAGTGTTAGGAGATAGTGCGTGCTGTCTGCGTGCTCTGTACCCAGTACATACCGCTATAATCCACCTACATAGCTGTTCTCTATTTGGGCCCAATTGTCATCTGCAGGAGTTATTGGAAGTTGTGTGTGCTTCCAGCACAGCACAGTATACATCTGTATATACCCCTTTAACTCTGCTGTTTTCTGGTTATTGTCTGCGTGCCCTGACCGCAGTATACACTGTGATATTCACCTCACCTATATAGCTAGTGGTCCATCTTTAATAATAGAGCTTGCAGTCAGTAGTGTCAGGAGATAGTGCGTGCTGTCTGCGTGCTCTGTACCCAGTACATACCGCTATAATCCACCTACATAGCTGTTCTCTATTTGAGCCCAATTGCCATCTGCAGGAGTTATTGGAAGTTGTGTGTGCTTCCAGCACAGCACAGTATACATCTGTATATACCCGTTTATCTCTGCTGTTCTATAAAAAAAGGCATCTGCAGGAGTTAGTGGGTGTTGTGTGCCTCCAGCACAATATAAACTACCCAACTACTGTTTTACCCAACTCCCTTCAGGCCATTACAATGTCTGGAAGGCCAGCAAGGAGAGGCAGACAGGCGCGAGCTGATAAAAGAGGGCAAGCAGGCTCTGTGTCTAGAGACAACAGTGCTGGTCGTGGACGCGGTGCATTGTCATCAGCACGTGGCCATGGGACATGCTTGTCCTTCTTTTCTGCAGCTGGACATGTTGAACCGCAACATGCCAACGACTTGGTAGAGTGGATGACCAAGCCCTCTTCATCCTCCTCATCCTCTCTCACCCAGTCTCAGGGTAGTAGCAAAGCAGCTGCCAACGCATCGTCTTCCCTCCTCTCAATGTCATCATCAGTGACTCCTTCCCTAGACCCACCACGTCCTCCTGAGGAGTCTCCTGAACTCTTTGAGCACAGTGTTGGGTACATGCTCCAGGAGGATGCCCAGTGTTTGGTGGGCTCTGATGATGACACTCAGCTAGAGGAAGGCAGTAGCGTGAGCGCAGAGAGAGGGGATGCTCAAGAAGGACAGCAATCTGGCAGTCATGTTCCACAAGCTGCAGCATACTGCCAGGTTTGCTACAGCGATGAAGAGGGAGGGGATGATGAGGGCACTGACTCCACGTGGGTGCCTGGAAGGAGGGAGGAGGAGGAGGAGGAGGAGGCACATGTCCAACGAGGCAGGATGCCCTCCGGGGGCCAGCTTAGGGGCAGCCCACCGACTGAATCACACCGCAGAGCTCCGCCTGCGCAGAGCGCTTCCTCTGCGCGTTATTCTAAAAGTTCTTTGGTGTGGGCCTTTTTTGAGACGAGTGCATCAGATCGCACCGCTGCTATTTGCAACATATGTCTCAAGCGTATCTCACGTGGCCAAAACATCAGCCGCTTGGGCACCACATGCTTGACCAGACATATGTTGACCTGCCATGCAGCTCGTTGGCAAGCGTACCTCAAAGACCCACACCAAAGAACAAAGCGGACCTCTCCTTGCTCCTCATCAGCTGGCATCTCCAACCCCACTAGACCTTCAGTCCTCTCTGAAACCTGCTCTGAGAGGAATGAAGGTGTAGAATTAGGTGTGTCACAGCCAAGTGCTTCCGGGAACTCTGCTAGTGGTACATCCACATCCGATTATAGCAGGCAAATGTCCCTGCCCCAGCTGCTGGACCGGCGGAAGAAGTTTACTCCCAGCCATCCACATGCCCAGCGGTTGAATGCTAGCTTGGCTAAATTGCTAGCACTTCAACTGCTGCCTTTTCAGTTGGTAGACTCGGCCCCCTTCCGTGAGTTTGTACAATGTGCAGTTCCTCAGTGGCAGGTCCCCAAACGCCACTTTTTCTCACGGAAGGCGATTCCGGCTCTCTACCGGCATGTGGAAGGCAATGTCCTTGCCTTGCTGGACAGGGCGGTCAGTGGTAAGGTGCATATTACCGCTGACTCATGGTCCAGCAGGCATGGACAGGGACGTTACCTGTCTTTCACGGCCCATTGGGTCACTCTTCTGTCAGCTGGGAAGGATGCAGGACAAGGTGCAGTAGTGTTGGAGGTTGTTCCGCTACCACGCCTTCAAAATGCTACTATTGGTTGTGACACACCTCTCTCCTCCACCCCCTCCTCTTCTTCTTCCTCCATGGCCTCTTCCAGTGCTCTGTCCTCAGAACCAGCGGTGCTCCGTAGGCGTTCCAGGGGCTACGCAAGTACGCAGGCAAAACGATGCCATGCCGTGCTTGCGCTGGTTTGTTTGGGGGACAGGAGCCACACTGGGGCGGATGTTTTGTCAGCTCTGCAGGGGCAGGCCGAGAGGTGGTTGATGCCACGCAAGCTTAAGCCAGGAATGGTGGTTTGCGACAATGGCACCAACCTCCTCTCCGCCCCCCGACAGGGACAACTGACCCATGTGCCCTGTGTAGCTCACGTCCTTAACCTGGTGGTGCAGCGGTTCTTGGGCAGGTACCCCGGCTTACATGATGTCCTGAAGCAGGCCAGGAAAGTCTGTGTGCATTTCCGCCGATCATTTAATGCCTGTGCTCGGCTGGCTGAGCTCCAAAAGGAGATGAACCTGCCCAAGAACCACCTTATATGTGACATGCCCACCAGATGGAACTCAACATTGGCCATGCTGCAGCGGCTGCACACGCAGCAGAGGGCCATCAATGAGTACCTGTGCGACTACGGCACCAGGACAGGGTCAGGGGAGCTTGGTTTTTTCTCACCACGCCAGTGGGGCATGATCAGGGATGCATGCACTGTCCTGTCACCGTTTGAGGAGGCCACAAGGATGGTGAGCAGTGACAGTGCATGCATCAGTGACACTGTACCTCTTGTCCACCTCTTGGAGCATACGCTGCGTGGAATAATGGACAGGGCACTTGAGGCAGAACAGAGGCAGGAAGAGGAGGACTTCCTTGCCTCTCAAGGCCCCCTTTATCCAGACAGTGTTCCTGCTGTGCCACCCATCACACAGGAAGAGGGTGAGGAGGAGGAAGAGGAGGAGGAGGATGATTGTGTCAGCATGGAGGTGGAGGCTGGCACTCAGCATCAGCATCAGCAGCAGCAGTCTTATAGGGATGATTTACAGTCCCAAGAAACACGTGGACTTGTACGTGGCTGGGAAGAGGTAGCTGCGGATCATGTTGTCCTTAGTGACCCAGAGGACTCCGGACCGAATGCCTCAGCTAACCTACGCTGCATGGCCTCCCTGATCCTGCAAAGCCTGCGGAAGGATCCTCGTATTCTTCGGATCAAGGAGAGGGACCATTACTGACTGGCCACTCTCCTTGATCCACGGTACAAGGGTAAGGTTGCCGACCTTATCTTGCCATCGCAGAGGGAGCAGAGGATGAGACATCTCCGGGAGGCCTTGCAGAAAGCTCATTGCAACGCGTTCCCAGAGACTGAGAGGTCACAAACTCCTGGTCCTGGACAACTTGTTGCTGAGGCATCAGTCAGAAGGAGCGGTGGAGAAGGTGGCCGTCTGACTGATGCTTTCAGACAATTTTTTAGTCCGCAGCCCCAAGGTATGATTGGTTCCAGCACCCATCGCCAGCGCCTAATTTACATGGTCCAGGAATACCTAGGGACAAGGTCAGACTTGGACACCTTTCCCACTGAAAATCCTCTGGCTTACTGGGTCTTGAGGATGGATCACTGGGCAGAGCTTGCACAGTATGCAATTGAGCTACTGGCCTGTCCTGCATCCAGCGTTCTTTCGGAACGCACCTTCAGTGCTGCTGGTGGCTTTGTTACCGATCACAGGGTGCGCCTGTCCACCGAATCAGTTGATCGACTGACCTTCATCAAGATGAATCAGTCTTGGATCACCCACAGCTACCAAGCACCTGAAGCTGATGTAACCGAATAATGTTTTTTGAAATACCACATCCCTTCAAGACTGCCTATGCTGATGCTGAGTGACTGTCCTGTTATGTTGATTGTCTATCCTCTTCCTCCTCCGCTGATATGTTGGAAGAACATTTTTGGTTCTGGGTGATGCCAGCAGCCCAATTTTTCTGCCCCTGTTTAACAGGGGCGTTTAATTACAATTTTTGATGCAATGCTTTGCAGCAGGGCTAATTCCTGCAATAAAACTAGAGTATATGGCAGAGGTTGGAGTGTGGTGGCACCAACACCAGTGCCTAAGGCCCAATTTTTCTGCCCCTGTTTAACAGGGGCGTTTAAGTACAATTTTTGATGCAATACTTTGCAGCAGGGCTAATTCCTGCAATAAAACTAGAGTATATGGCAGAGGTTGGAGTGTGGTGGCACCAGCACCAGTGCCTAAGGCCCAATTTTTCTGCCCCTGTTTAACAGGGGCGTTTAATTACAATTTTTGATGCAATGCTTTGCAGCAGGGCTAATTCCTGCAATAAAACTAGAGTATATGGCAGAGGTTGGAGTGTGGTGGCACCAGCACCAGTGCCTAAGGCCCAATTTTTCTGCCCCTGTTTAACAGGGGCGTTTAAGTACAATTTTTGATGCAATGCTTTGCAGCAGGGCTAATTCCTGCAATAAAACTAGAGTATATGGCAGAGGTTGCAGTGTGATGGCACCAGTGCCTAAGGCCCAATTTTTCTGCCCCTGTTTAACAGGGACATGTAATTACAATTCTTGATATAATATTTCACAGGAGGGCCCCTTCCTGTGCCCACCCAGAGTAACGGTGAGGACTTATAGTGTTGTGGCACCAGCACCACAACCACCAAAGGTCAATTTTTCTACCACTGTTCAACAATGGCATGTAATTACAATTCTTGATATAATCGTTCACAGCAGGGCGCTCCAGTGCCCACCAAGAGTCACTTTGAGGGCTTACAATGTTGTGGCAAAACCAACACCTTGTTCCGCCATTTCTGCAGAGCATATAGGGCAGGCCCCTACTTTCAAACATCCAATTTACAAACATCTCCTACTTGCAAACGGAAGGAGACAACAGCAAGTGAGATGAAAAAAGATGGACGACAAAACAAATTATACAGGGGTGATAACCCTTCCCTATGTTTTCCAAAAAGCTTAAAAATAGTTTTTTTGACTGGAGCTACACTTTAAAAATGTACCAGTTGAAAATTACAAACAGATTCAACTTAACACAACAAACCTACACAGTCCCTGTCTTGTTTTCACCGCCTGTATACTGCTGTTCTGAGTATATAGGGCCTGGGGGCCACACGCATTTCCTTTTTTTAATATGGGTACGGGGTTCCCCTTAATATGCGTACAAGACCCAAAGGGGCTGGTAATGGGCAGGAAGGGTTACCCATGCCATTTTTCTCAATGATTTTCAACCATATTGCAGGAACCAGATATAACATTAAAACCGCAAGCAGTTTTAAATGGTGTTATTTCCGTTTAATGTCATTTTGTGCAGGGACTGTTCTAAACACGGGAAACACGTGGCACTTCACAGGCATACTACAGACACCCCCCAGGCACCATATTTAAAGGAATATTTCACTTTTTTTTTCACTTTAATCATCATTAAAATCAGTGCTCCTGCCAAAACGGACATTTTTAAAAACATTTTAGGCATTGACCCATGTCCCCTGAGGCAGGAGCCAGGTCCCCAAACCCTTTTTAGGACAGTATCTTGCATATTAGCCGTTAAAATTAGCACTTTCCATTTCGAACGTTCGAGTCCCATAGACTTCAATGGGGTTCTAACGTTCGTAACGAACGTGGGGTCCGTTCGAAAGTTCTGGTGCGAACCGAACCGGGGGGTGTTCGGCTCATCCCTACTGAGGATCTACTGGCTTGCCTGCATCTGACCAAAAGAGGAATCACCTGTATAACAGAAAAGTGAAACAAGGTCTATGATCTGTCTGACAAGCGTCTGAAGATTGGAATTTACACGCACAATTAGCCCTTGCGGGTATAGGGATTCTGTGAATGGGGACCTGAGGGGGTGAGCACAGAAGTCACCGATTCTTTTGAGCACTAATGTCACCTTATGGTCCAGCCGTATGAAAATGCGTTGTATATAGAACTTTCTCTTAAGGAACTTTGTGAACTTTGGGATTTCTTGCATATTTTTGCACATTAGAGTATAACGTATTTTGAGCATATGCCCCTTTTGCACTTTGGTTTTGCACAGGTTTATTCATCACTCATACTTTTATTTATCTTTATTCATAATATTTAAATTTTTATTGTAATTTTTTGGTATTTTGCACATTTTCGATTTTTTTTGATTTTTTTGTGTTTTTTGCATTTTTGCACATTTTTTGCACCTTTGCACACTCATCCTCTTTCTGCAATTTTTTTACATTTGATGTGAACTTTACCTAATATCCAACTATTCCAGTGAATCGGACTGAGACACCTGGTATACTTGTTTGGAAATTCCTAATGTGGACTGATTGCACCATACGTAATGAGGATTGAACAAATTATATAGAGTTAGATAAATGTGAAACTATACTGAAGTATATAGGTCAATTATTGTCTCTTTAACTTTATTGCTTGGTTATGTCTAATTATGTATCAATGATGTAAGATACCTATTATACAGTACCCTCATAGACCTAGTAGGCGTATATAGACAATAGAGGGTTTTTATACCCTGCGATTGTTACTATACACCTAAGCTATATATAAGTTCAGAGATTTTTCCAGTTGTTTTGGACTATATAGTTTGGCTTCTTTGTTTTTTACTGTGGAGGATTCTGCGGTTTCTCTTCCCCCGTTCTTTACGGGATATAGGTTCAACATAGCAGATAGACCTCAGATCACCTTATATTATTAGGGTGTAACCTATATAAATTCTTGAGGTAGCGCCTGGATCCCTATTCCTATATATATATCAGCTGTAAATTCACTGCCTCCTAAGGGGGCAGAGAATTTGGGGGACAGCAGCAACCTATTAGATTAACACCTCAGCGCGGCTTCTTCTATTTGTATGGATACAGTCAGGCCACTTATTCTTTGAATTTTAGCGCTACACTTTATGTATTTTTTTCACGGAAAGTTAACAAACCTAAAAGTTAAAACCTCAGGAAGTCAGCACAGCACAGGGATAAATTCATCATAATGAAAATTCGTAATTGTTATGAAAAGTTAACAAACCTAAAAGTTAAAACCCCAGGAAGTCAGCACAGGGATGGTGGGAACCCCTCATAATGGGCACAGCGGGTTTATAAACCTAGGAACTCAGCACAGGGATGGTGGGAACCCTATGCTAATTTCTATGCTTACGAATTTCATTTGAAATACGAAATTTTGTTAACGAATTTCGGAATTTTGGATCCAAATTAACAGAAACATGACTGGTGTTTTGTTCACCAATCAGAGGAAGTCAGCACAGCACATTAATGGTGGGAACCCCTCACAATGGGCACAGCGGGTGTACACTCAGACCCAGGAACTCAGCACAAGGATGGTGGGAGTACCTCATAATGGACACAGCAGGTGTACAGAACTGGGAACTCAGCACAAGGGCGGTAGGGACCCCTCATAATGATAAATTTATCATAACGAACATTCGTAATTGTTACGAAAAGTTAACAAACCTAAAAGTTAAAAACCCAGGAAGTCAGCACAGCACAGGGATGGGGGTAGCCCCTCATAATGATAAATTCATCATAACGAACTTTCATTATTTTAACGAAAATTTTGAGAATCTAACAAATATTTGTATTTCGTACGAATCCGAATTGAATTTCGTACACGAATTACAAAAAAAAATTAAAAATTTGTATGAAACAAAACAAATTTTTGGGCGGCGCCCATGTCTAGCTTACAGTACATTGCTGGTTCTATTTATCAAGTAAGTCTACCTTGTAGTCATGCGTAGCATTTGAGCTGTTCAATTGTATAACTCTGTTCAACTCTTTTTTTCATTATTTTTATAGATTTGTCCAACCTAACTGTTTTTTGCTACCCCATTTTTATTACTCTTGGCTACATAAGCCCCTCCCCCTTATCTTCTTGTGGGGTTAGCTACATCTGGTTCTAGATACTATACATCTTGGAACCATAGAATGCATTATTATTTCTCTCATATTCTCCTATAGTACAGGTTATTGATTTATTTATGTGCAATTTATTTGCCACTAGGCCATAGTCCCTTGAATCTCCCCCTGGCTGCTGGGTTGCTTGGGGAAGTCCCAGGGTGGCTGAATGTGTTTGGTCTCCATCAACCACATTGTGAGTTATCTTTGTAATCTAGAATGTCATATTTTTAGGTGTGTATTTCTTTTTACTTTTTGGTTATCTGCTTTTCAGAATCTATCCATCTTACTGTACAAACCCCTTTGAAAGTTGAAACAGGTTGGGGTTCATTCTATCATCCATGAGTCTTCTTTTTTCTTGTTCATGGTCATTATGTATATGGACATGTATTTTGTATGAATTTCAACAAACAAGCAAACTTGGTTTTAAAATAATTGTACAATAAACTTTTTGTATTTTAGTATTATGTTGGTTTCATGGTGCCTCCAAAATTCTCTCCATAGTATTGTTTTAGTAATTCTGTTATACAGCGTTTACTGTTTTAATATTTGAACAGGGAAATGTGATAGCAAATGTTACACATTGCTCCAACTCCTCCAATGTTGGGTTATTCTGGGACATATTAAAAGTGAACCAGAAATCCAATCAATGCCAACCATGGAAACACTTGAGTTTACTGTATGTTTATGTAGTATATATTGGATAAATGGTACCAATGGTGAGGGTGACTGCAAAAGTCTACTTTCTCTGCTCTGATAGTATTCTGGTGCAAAACATTTGTTTTTTTTTAAAAACACCTTACTTGAACATTTTATTTTTCAATGTCAATGCAATTTTGCAAATCACTATTCCATTTTGCAGCACAACAAAAAAAAGATTTCAGACCTTCATGTCAGGAAGGGCATGGCAGCCTATATATGCACCATGGACATGTTTTAGTGAGTAGACTTGCTTAAGGTTACCAGTGGGTGCATACTCAGACTTGATTACAAAGAGCAGTTGTAGGAATTATATACTGTATTAAATTTTTTTTGCTGTGAAAGGGGAGTTTAGGAAATAATATTGTTTTTTCCTATAATATATATTTATATACTGTATATATATAATATATATATATATATATATATATATATATATATATATATATATATATATATATATATATATATAGTGCATCTAGAAAGTATTATCAGCGCTTCACTTTTTCCACATTTTGTTACAGACTTATTAAAAAAATGGATTAAATTCATTATTTTCCACAATATTCTACAAACAATACCCCATAATGACAACATGAAAGAAGTTTGTTTGAAATCTGCAAATTTCTTAAAAATATTTGTAGCGGCGTGTTTTTCGAAATTAAACTCTACAAAAACTGCAGTTAGGTTTGGGCATTATTTGTCTAAATTTGACTTCTGTATCAGTCTGACTGGACTGTGAGATGTGAGATGTTCAGCCTGGCCACAGGGGGCACTGTCTCAGGTGGCAGGCATGGAACTGTGGTCTGGTCAGGCGCTTAAGTTACGCTCTTTCGGAGCCAGGTCAGTGGGAGTGGCCCTCTCGCTGTGCCCTCTGGGTATTTAAGATGCGGACGTCACGTGGTTCAGGGTTCTGGTCCAGTGTGATGTGCTGATTACATGGTCCTGGTCCCCCTGACCAGCCCCCAGTAAGGCTATGGCCTGGGGTGCGGATCCACCCAACTATGATGCCTCGGGGCTGGCTAGCCCAGGGCAAGGAAACTAAAGGAGGATTCTGAGGTGGTTGGGTGCCGTCTCCGGTTCGGGAGCGACCCATTGTACTTCGAGCATTCCAGGGGAGGACTCTTTAGAAGAACACCTTTCACAGGTTGGTTTTCTTAACAAGAACCTGGAAGGGCTGAAGTTACCAAAAGAATCCAGTCTTGTGGATATTGCCAAGCATGCTGAAAGATCCAGGTATCCCACAAGTGTTCTACAGCTTAGTTTCCCTACGTGTTCTGCAACAACGTCTGTGACAAAGACTTTGTTCCTGAGTAAGCACCTTGTTGGCTGCTAGGCCATGTGAGAGAGGGACTGTCCAACCTGAATGTTCATCCAGCTGTGAATGGCTATTCTCTGGATGCAGTCAAAGTAAGCAAGTTCTTTAACGTTTTTGGACTTTGACATTGAGAGTACCTGAACTATCTTTTCCAACCCTCTGATCCCAAGTTGGATCTATTGTCAGTCTCAAGTTACTGGGTCGTCTACTACGGGACATCCCCTAGACTTGTCACAAGGAGAACGGAAGGTAACGGTAAGCCCAAAAATAACCAGCAGCTCCTTCGGGGGTTAGTGCTACATATATTTTTTTTTTTAAATCACATTTACATAAGAATTCACAGCCTTTGCTCAATACTTTGTTGAAGCACCTTTGGCACCAGTCACAGCCTAGAGTCTTTTTGAGTATGATGCTACTACGGTAGCTTGGCACACCTATTTTTGGGCAGATTCTCCCATTCTTCTTTGCAGGACATCTCAAGCTCCATCAGGTTGGATGGGGAATGTTGGTGCACAGCCATTTTCAGATCTCTCTAGAGATGTTCAATCGGGTTCAAATCTGGGCTCCAGCTGGGGCTACTAAAGGACGTTCACAGAGTTGTCCGGGAGCCACTCCTTTGTTATCTTGCTGTGTGCTTAGGGTAGTTGTCCTGTTGGAAGAGGAACCTTCACCCTAGTCTGAGGTCCAGAGCGCTCTGGAGCAGATTTTCATCAATGATGCCTCTGTACATTGCTGCATTCATCTTTCCCTGGATCCTGACTAGTCTCCCAGTTCCTGCCGCTGACAAACATCCCCACAGTATGATGTTGCCACCACCATGCTTCACTGTAGGGATGGTATTGGCCAGGTGATGAGCAGTGCCTGGTTTCCTCCAGACATAAACCCTTTCCCTTCAGGCCAAAGAGTTCAATATTTGTTTCATCAGACCAGAGTATTTTGTTTCTCATGGTCTGAGAGTCCATCAGGTGCCTTTTGGCAAACTTCAGGTGGGCTGTCATGTGCCTTTTACTGGGGAGTGGCTTCCTTATGGCCATTCTACCTTGCACCCCTGATTAGTAGAGTACTGCAGAGATTGTTGTTCTTCTGGAAGTTTCTACTCTTTCCACAGAGAAATACTGGAGCTCTGTCAGAGTGACCATCGGGTCCTTGGTCACCTCCCTGACTAAGGCTCTTCTCCCCTGATCTCTCAGTTTGGCCGGGCGGCCCGCTCTAGGAAGAGTCCTGGTGGTTCCAAACTACTTCCATTTATGGATGATGGAGGCCACTGTGCTCATTGGGACCTTCAATGCTGGATAAAATGTTCTGTACCCTTCCCCAGATCTGTGCCTCAATACAATCCTGTCTCGGAGGCCTACAGACAATCCCTTGGACTTCATGGCTTGATTTGTGCTCTGACATGCACTGTTAACTGTGGGACCTTATATAGACACATGTGTGCCTTTCCAAATTATGTCCAATCAACTGAATTTACCACAGGTGGACTCCAATCAAGTTGTAGAAACATCTCAAGGATTGGAAACAGGATGCATCTGAGCTCAATTTTGAGTGTCATGGCAAAACAACATACAGGTGGGTAGGGTGAGCGCTAACTCTTACACTGTATATTTCACCATCAGATTGCTCATAAACAAGGGGAAAGGAGGAGTGGGGGGGGATGGGAAAAAGGGTGGGATGGGAAGGGGGGGAAGGACGGGGGGAAGGGGGGGAAAGGAGGGGGGAAAGGGCAAATTAAAATAGCATATAAACAGTCACAAGAGGAATAATGACAAGAAAACAAGTCATAGCTTATGAAAGTCCATATCATGTAGTTAAAGGGGTTGTAAAGGTAAATGTTTTTTCACCTTAATGCATTCTATGCATTAAGGTGAAAAAACATCTGACAGTGCCTGCGCCCCCAGCCCCCCCCCCCCCCCGTTTTACTTACCGCACCCCTCGAAAGTCGCCCCCGCGTCCGTCCTTTCCACCGTTCAGCCTGGCCGCTGATTGGCTGGAGTGGATGGATGGAAAGCAGCGCAGCCATTGGCTCGCGCTGCTGTCAATCACATCCACTGACGCGGAGCACTGGGGGGCGGGGCCGTGTGATACAGCGAGTGGCTATAGCCGCCGGCTGTATCACGGGAGCGCGCCCGCAGATGCTTCTCACCATGCGAGGGAGCTCGCATGAACGTGAGAAGCACCTGCGGGAGGAAGCAGAGACAGCTGCCGAGGGACCCCAGAAGAGCAGGTTCGGGGCCACTCTGTGCAAAACGAGCTGCACAGTGGAGGTAAGTATAACATGTTTGTTATTTATTTTTATTTTTTTTTATTCACTTTACAATCCCTTTAAAAAACCAGCAACTGTAGAAGGCAGCCATGTTTGAAGACTAAGAAGCAGCAAAGCAATCTTTTAGGAACACTGGAAATGGAAACAGAGGCGCCACTCTAAGTGCAGTATTAAAAGAGTGATTTAATAAAAACGTAAAATTTGGTACTCACAAAAGTACACTAGCAATAGGCGAGTAAACAAGAAACTGCCAAACATCCATGGAGTGGATTCATTCTGTGAACTGGAGGATGGTGGTATTCAGTAGAGCTAGCTGGAACACACACTGCTGACACTTCCGGTCGGTGGAACGCACGCTGACAACCAGGGGAATGACATCACTTCAGGGTGCTGGAGCGGATGGATGAATAGCCAACGCTTTTGAGGAGCTACGCTCCTTCCTCAGGCCTAACGTGGGCAGTGATTGGACCGGAGTTAATTGGCCAGGAAAAGGCCCCGATTGACCAAAACAACCAGCGTTCTAATGGTGCTGATAAGGGACACACTGGGTCACTTGTGGATAGTATGCAAAAATGGGAAAGCAATAACAGTCCATATGCAAATGAGATGTACACGGAATACTTGACAATTATCTAAACAATTGTGTATATATAGAAAATATTATATAAAAGGATGCGTACAGCAGATTGTTTCTACTTTATCAAATACAAACTAATGAAAACAAAAATGAAAATTTTAAAAATTAAAAGTGAAAAATAAAAATAAATGTTTAATAAATGATAAATAAAAGAAAAAATGAAAAAGTGAAAATAAAAATGAAAATGAAGATTAATTGTTGAAACTAGGATAAACATAGGAATGGAAACACAATAATAATTAAGAATATAAATGAAAATGAAAATAATAATCGAAATAAAAATAGAAAGAAAAAGAAAAAGCAAATTCCAAAAAAAAAAAATGAAAAGATGAAAATAAAAATAAAAATGTATATATAAAAATATAAAAAAAATATGAGTGAAAAAGAAAAAAGAAGAAAAAAAAGGAAGAAAAACTTTTTTCAAAATGAAAAAGGAAAGAACAAGAACACTGTTTATGATGTAGTTGACCTAAAAAACAAAAGAAAACTCAAGGTCCCAGGAAAAAGAAAACTCAAGGTCCCTTCGGGAAAAGAAGGAACATAAATAAGATGGAGGGACAAATGTGAGTTGATTTGATAAATTAAAAAAAACATTTTTTTTAAGATCTAAACTGGACCAAAAAGATTGAAAAGAACCACAGACCTCTCAGGGGGACTTTTCTTATGGACTTACATATATGCCACTGTTCTTAAGCATACATCAAGGGGATTCAAAAACAACTAGATAAGAAAAATGTGCAATGAAAAAAGGGGGGAAAAAAGGAAGGTGCTAAAAAAAAAGGGGGGGGGGAAGGGTCTGAATGAGGGGGAAGGGAAGCTATTAAATTAGACTTCTCACCTCTATGACCTCATTCAAACCTCCAGGAGCAAGAGAATCCAAAATATAAATCCAGTAAGTTTCTCTCTCAGAGAGATGTTTAAAACGCTCCGCCAGAGGAAAACGCACCGGAAATGGACTCTATGATCTATGACTTTTGTAAGTACCTAATTTTAAGTTTTTATTAAAGCACTTTTTTAATACTGCACTTAGAGTGGTGCCTCTGTTTCCATTTCGAGTGCCATGGCAAAGACTGTGAATACTTATGTACATGTGATTTTATTTTTTTATTTACATTTTTTTTTACATTTTCGAAGAGTTCAAACAAGCTTATTTCACATTGTTATTATGGGGTTTTGTTTATAGAATTTTGAGGAAAATAATGAATGTAATGCTATTGGAATAAGGCTGTAAATAAAATAAAATGTGGACAAAATGAAGAGCTGCGAATACTTTCCAGATGTACTGTATATATATATATATATATATTTTTTTTTTTTTTTTTTTTTAAATAAGCACACATACTGTACTGTAATATAAATCTAGGTAATTAACTCAACGCTCTTTGATGATTACCAGATTTGATGAGTGATTCATAAAGAATGAAAATTCTCTTCTTAGCCTTTCCTTCTATAAAATTCTGCTCTTTTCTTCACATAACCCTCGACAGTGTCAGTTATCATCTACAGAAAAATGAATGGTTTCTTGAACAGCCTTCAGGTATGTGTGTTTGTCTGTCTAGACTACTACTTATTTATCTCTCCTGTATCTCCTTCTCTGTCCTTCTCTATTTTATTCTTCATGAATAAATGTCTGGTAGGTAATGCCACAGAAATGTTTGCACAAGGTCAGGCCCATGTGTCTGGGGAAAGGTCATAAAAGAGAGAGTGAGTAACTGTACATTGATACATCTGTGAACTCCGTAATATACTTAAAATCAACACCATTTTCTTTTGTAGGTCACGTTTTGTGTTTCAGATGTCAAGCGCTGAAGAAAAAGTCTATATGAGAAACAATAAATAAAGAAATTACCTTTTATTTTCTGTTATATACAAGAAAACTGATTTGCTTAATAAAAAGTAGATGTAAACCATAACAACGAACGTTCACTATTTGCTTTCTTTCGGTCTGTTAACGATAGTGGTTTTTGCTATATCTGTTCAATAATCAAAAAGTATCAGAAACACAACGTATTGCTGATCCAAGCACTCACAATGGAAAAAAGATGTCAGTGCATTATAGCTACTGTTATAAGAATAAATCAGTAAAAAAGATGCAAAGATAAAATATAAATAAAATATCCTGGCATTAACAGCGCTTAAAATACATATAACCAAAGATGTTAAAGTGCAAAATGTACCATACATGAACCCAACATTCATATATAATAAAGTCCCAATGCAAAGTCCATAGGGGTAAATGTAGTGCTCCGTGATCCCTCTAAAACATAGGACTGCTTCAAAGATTATACACCATCACCAAAAGAAGAAACCTCGTGTTCGAAGTGGTCCCCTTTCGTAATGCATTTACCCCAAATGGGTTAAAAATGAGCCTTAAAATCTCCGGAGAGTACTGCATATGCCACTAATCTGGACTGGAATCCTGCCAAGGACAGCAATCCTATTGTGGGTAAACCTGGACTCGGCTTTATATTGCGATCTGAAATCCTCTTCTTGCATATACCACGGTGATTGCTTAGGATTGTTCACCACAACAGCCATGCAAAGAAGAGGGGAATCTCATAGCATAACACCGTTTTTATTTGAGAACATCCCCACAAACAATACAAATATGCTTACATGATAAAACAGATCAAACAGCATTAGAGATATTTGCGTCAATAGCGCTTAGTGAATTCTCACTACTTCCTAAGATGTTGTTTGGACTTGGTGAGGCCCAGGAAGACACACGCTGAGGCTGGTAGACAGGAGAGCTGCATGAACACGCCTAACGCATTTCGTAATCACGTCTTCCTCAGAGGGCGTGTGTCTTCCCGGGTCTCACCAAGTCCAAACAACATCTTAGAAAGTGGTGAGAATTGACTAAGCACTGTGCGGTATTGACGCAAATATCTCTAATTCTGTTTGATCTGTTTTATCATGTAAGCATATTTGTATTGTTTGTGGGGATGGTCTCATATAAAAACGGTGTTATGCTATGAGAATCCCTTCTTCTTTGCATGGCTGTTGTGATGAGCAATCCTAAGCAATCACCGAAATGTCTTCTTTTGGTGATGGTGTATAGTCTTTGAAGCAGTCCTACGTTTCTCAGGGATCGCAGAGCACTTCATTTACCCTATGGACTTTTCATTGGGACTTTATTATATATGAATGTTGGGTTCATGTATGGTACATTTTGCACTTTAACATCTTTGGTTATATGTTTATTAAAGTGGTGTTGCCACCAAAAAAATAAAAGCTGCTTAAAATTAGTAAAAAAAATAAAAAAAAATAATTGGCAAAAAAAAAATTTTTTACTCACCTCTAAATACCGGTTGCTAGGGGGTCCCTCGTAATCTGCCTTCTGCTGGTGACATCACTTCCCCTCGCGCCGCACATTCACCTGGGACCTGTCATGTGTCCCAGGTGACTGTACAGCATATCACGGCTCCCTGCGCCGCTCGCGCATGCGCAGTGGGTGCCCGGCTGTGAAGCCACAGCCGGGTGCCCACAGTATGCATGACGGCGCCGCGAGCGGAGCGGGGAGCGAGGGGGGGGGCTTCGTTCCCCCGCATCGCTGGACCCTGGGGCAGGTAAGTGTCCGATTATTAAAAGCCAGCAGCTGCAGTATTTGTAGCTGCTGACTTTTAATTTTTTTTTTTTAGGGGGTACCCCACTTTATGCGTTGTTAATGCCAGGATATTTTATTTATATTTTATCTTTGCATCTTTTTTACTTTTTATTTATATCTGTTCAATAAGTATAAAAAAATACCTGTTTATCCTGCCAGAGATCTTGTAAGCCGCTAACATCCTGTGCTCTCTGCCTGTACACAAGGAAGGTTTATGGAGATAAGGAGAGGTCCGTGTTCTTTGTAATCCATCAGAAATTAAGTAGGCAAGGCTGAGACCATGTGCTTAAAGCGGAGCTCCAGCACCACCCTCCAAATATGAAAAGTCAGCAAATACTGTAACTACTGACTTTTTAAATATTAGAGCACTTACCAGTCCAGGGATCCCACAATGTCGACACCTGATCGGGTCTCTGGTGCTGCTGCCTCCATTCGTGGTAAGGGAAACCGGCCTTCAAGCCTTTCCGCTTCACAGCCGGTTCCCTACTGTGAATGCACGAAGCACGTGGCACTTTCTAACTGGCCCAGCAGCGGAGAAAGGAGGAGGGGGCCGAACTTCTGGGGGATCTCGCCGCATCTCGTCGCAGCCAGGTCTCCCGGAAGTCAAAAACAGGAAACAGGTACCCCCCCCCCCCGAAAGGTGCCAAATGTGGAACTGGAGGAGGGGAACCAAACAAGCTGACCTTACATTTTTGAGAGGAACACCACTTTAAAATGTCAGCACAAAATGTTTTCATGTTAAAGAGTAAAGTATTAACACATTATGCTTTTGGCACATTAACAGTTTTTTTTCTGTCCTAGCAGCATGTATTTTAGCATGATATGTCACTTACACAAATGTATTTATAGCCTAGCTCCAACAAAACATATGTTGTTTAACTAGTTGCTGACCGCCGGCCGTCAAATGACGGCACGCATCCCTGTTTCTTCGGTGGCGGCGTGTCACGGAGACACCGCTCGCCACCGAAGGGGGTGAACAGCCATTCGTTATGGCTGTTTACCACATGATCGGCCGTGATGAAGTCACGGCCGATCACAGATGGTCACACCCCCTACGTGCACGGCGCATGCGCGCGATCGCGAGCGCGCTGCGCGTGCACGTCGGTGGCGGCGTGTTCCCCGGGAACACTGCTCGTCACCGACACTAGTAAACAGCCATTGGCTGGCTGTTTACCCACGTGATCGGCTGTGATCCTTTCACAGCCGATCACTAAAATGTAAACAAACCGCGGTAACGGGATGTTACCGGGTTCTCCTCCTCACACACCGATCGTGTGTGAGGAGGAGATTGCGGTAACATCTCGTTACCGCATACAGTGTACACCAAACATACTGATTGCCCCCCCCCCCAATAAAGAGGACCTGTCACCACCCCTCATAGTACCTGTCAATCACAGTCCATCAGAGTACCTGTCACAGTCCATCAGAGTATTTGAGTACCTGTCCCAGCCCATCAGAGTACCCGAGTACCTGTCCCAGCCCATCAGAGTACCCGAGTACCTGTCCCAGCCCATCAGAGTACCCGAGTACATGTCTCAGCCCATCAGAGTACCCGAGTACCTGTCCCAGCCCATCAGAGTACCTGTCCCAGCCCATCAGAGTACCCGAGTACCTGTCCCAGCCCATCAGAGTACCCGAGTACCTGTCCCAGCCCATCAGAGTACCCGAGTACCTGTCCCAGCCCATCAGAGTACCCGAGTACCTGTCCCAGCCCATCTGAGTACCCGAGTACCTGTCCCAGCCCATCTGAGTACCCGAGTACCTGTCACAGTTCATCTGAGTACCCGAGTACCTGTCCCGGCCCATCAGAGTACCCGAGTACCTGTCCCGGCCCATCAGAGTACCCGAGTACCTGTCCCGGCCCATCAGAGTACCCGAGTACCTGTCACGGCACATCAGAGTACCCGAGTACCTGTCACGGCACATCAGAGTACCCGAGTACTTGTCACGGCACATCAGAGTACCCGAGTACCTGTCACGGCCCATCAGGGTACCCGAGTACCTGTCACGGCCCATCAGGGTACCCGAGTACCTGTCACGGCCCATCAGGGTACCCGAGTACCTGTCACAGTCCATTAGAGTACCGAGTACCTGTCACAGTCCATTAGAGTACCGAGTACCTGTCACAGTCCATTAGAGTACCGAGTACCTGTCACAGTCCATTAGAGTACCGAGTACCTGTCACAGCCCATCTGAGTACCCGAGTACCTGTCACAGTTCATCTGAGTACCTGTCACCGCCCTTCAGAGTACCCAAATACCAGTCACCAAACCATCAGAGTACCTGTCACCAGGCCATCAGAGTACCTGAGTACTTGTCACCAGGCCATCAGAGTACCCGAGTACCTGTCACCAGGCCATCAGAGTACCCGAGTACCTGTCACCAGGCCATCAGAGTACCCGAGTACCTGTCACCAGGCCATCAGAGTACCCGAGTACCTGTCACCAGGCCATCAGAGTACCCGAGTACCTGTCACCAGGCCATCAGAGTACTCGAGTACCTGTCACCAGGCCATCAGAGTACCCGAGTACCTGTCACCAGGCAATCAGAGTACCCGAGTACCTGTTCCAGTCCATCTGAGTACCCGAGTACCTGTCACAGTCCATCTGAGTACCCGAGTACCTATCTCCAGCCCATCAGAGTACCCGAGTACCTATTTGCAGCCCATGTCTCATAGAATATACGTTGGGGTGTTTACTTTCCAAAATGGGGTCATTTTGTGGGTAATTTCACTGTCCTGGTGGTCCAGGACCTTCAAAAGTGTGATGGGTAGGAATGAAATAAGATGTGTAATTTATGCTCCTAGAAGGCCTGAACGTACTACTTCAATGTTTGGCCCATCTATGTGGCCAGGCTGGGTAAAAGTCCTACACATGTGGTATCGCCATACTCGGGAGGAGTAGCAGAATGTATTTTGGGGTGTAATTTTTGCTATATACATGTTATGTGTTAGAAATATCTTATAAATTGACAATTTTGTGTAAAAAAAAATGCGTTTTAATTTTTTTCCACATATTCCAAAAACTTCTGGAAAAAAATTAACCATTCAAAAGACTCATTATGCCTCACAGATTATACGTTGGGGTGTTAGCTTTCCAAAATGGGGTGATTTTATGGGAAATTCCATTGTCCTGGTACTCCAGGGCCTTCAAAAGTGTAATAGGTGGTTGAGAAATGAGATGCGTCATTTTTGCTCGTAGAACGTCTGAAGGTACTACATCGATGTTGGTGCTCTGTATGTGGCCAGGCTGTGTAAAAGTCTCACACATGTGGTATCGCCGTACTCGGGAAGAGTAGCAGAATGTATTTTGGGGGGTAATTTGTTGTATACATATGCTGTGTGTGAGAAATAACCTGATAATATGACAATTTAGTAAAAAAAAATAAAAAAAAATAAAAAATCTTCATTTTGCAAAGAATTGTGGGAAAAAATGACAACTTAAAAAAACTCACCATGCTACTTACTTAATACCTTGGGATGTCTACTTTGTAAAAAGGGGTCATTTGGGGGGTATTTGTACTTTCCTGACTAGTTAGAGTCTCAAGAAATGAGATACACCTGATGTACTGAAGGCCTGATCAGAAGTGATGAATTTTTAGTGATTGGCACCATAGATTGTAGACTCTATAACTTTCACAAAGACCAAATAATATATACTAATGTGGGTTATTTTTACCAAAGATATGTAGCAGTATAAATTTTGGCCAAAATTTATGAAGAAAAATTACTAATTAGCAAAAATTTATGACAGAAACGAAGAAAAAGGCATTTTTTTCACAAAATTTACGTTTTATTTTATTTATAGCACAAAAAATAAAAAACCCACTAGTGATTAAATACCACTAAAAGAAAGCTCTATTTGTGTGGAAAAAAGGACGCAAGTTTCATATGGATACTGTGTTGGATGACTGAGTAATTGTCATTCAAAGTGTGAGAGCGCTGAAAGCTGAAAATTGGTCTGGTCAGGAAGGGGGTGTAACTGCACTGTACTGAGGTGGTTAAAGGGTAACTCTACTTTCAATGGACACAAAATAGCAAAAATAAAAAATATATTAAAAAATAATATAGCATAAACAATTGCAACACAAGTCATATTGTAATTGAAAGTTATTAACAATGACCTTTCCTTTTCAATCTGTAGCTCTGTAATTTTCAGTAAAATGCAATGCATTTGGCATAGACTTGCCCACGCTTTCTCCATCGCAGGTAGATATGCTGGAGGCCCCCATTACTGAAGAGGACATATCCAGGGCAATGTCCCATCTCAAACCATCAAAAGCACCCAAATCTGATGGGCTCACTCTTGAATTTTACACAAAGTACGCCGACACCATAATCCCTAGATTGCGGGAGTTATTTTCCCACATATTCAGGGTCAGCTCTCTACCCAAATCCATGGGGGAGGCCTGTGTAGTACCCATACCCAAACCTGGCAAAAATCTTGAACTCCCTGAATCATACTGCCCGATATCCCTTCTCCAACTAGATATTAAAATCCTGGCTAAGATTCTGGTGCTGCATTTGAAGCTATCCTGAACTCCTTTGTGTGGGGAACCAGTTGACACAAATTGTCATGGCAAGCGTTGAAAACTCCCATGGATCTGGGGGGCACGACACTGCCCGATTTCAATATATTATTCAATATATTCAATATATTATTTAGCGGTGCAATTATCTCACTTCTATTATTTAGACAAACAGGATAAAGATCGTTACCTTGTCTTGGTGTGCGCCCCATATGCCCGTGCATACACCCATCCCTTTCAAATACTATTTAGAGACCCAGTAGACCCTTGGGTGTTGGGTAATAGAGAATTACTTTACAACCATTGTAAAATATGGGAAATAGCTAGACGTAGATTGAAAGCACCATCCACACATTCACACACACCACTATGGGATAACCCAGGCCTGAAGGAACTATTATCTATACCTGATCATAACCTTTTTCTCTCCCAGGGCATGACATATCTTTCAGATGTTTACCGGGACGGCACTTTGAAATCATTCCAACAACTCAAAGATGACTTTAACCTCCCCAACTCCATGTTTTTTCGATACCTCCAGCTCCGCCACTCCCTCCAGACTCAATTTCATGATAACTCTCCAAGTCTAGAATGTATAGACACTGTGAGTATATTGATTGGACAGGGCTCCTCAAAACTTATCTCAATGTTTTACAACGACCTCACCTGACCTACAGCAGTAACACTTGCATATGCTTTGAAAGATAGGTGGACGGAGGATGTGGGGGTGATGGAGGACAAGGAGTGGGAGGACACACTAGACACCTGTAAAAAAGTCTCTACTAAACTTTCTTACCGTCTAACACAAATCTATATCATCCATAGAGTTTACATGACCCCCCGACGCCTTGCCAAATACAGACCAGACCACAGTCTGCTCTGCCCTAGATGCGACAGTCCTTCTAGTACCTTCTACCATCTTATTTGGTCATGTCCTATAATACAGGACTACGGGTCACAAATAGTGAAATGCATACACGACGAGATGAGGTCCCCCCTGACACTATGCCCCAAACAATGCTTACTGGGAGTGTACCCAGACCCAGAATTAGACAAATTCCATATTACTTTTCTGCAAGAATCACTATTCATTGCCAGATTACTGATAGCAAGAAAATGGTTGAGGGCATCACACCCAACACTCCAGGAATGGATCTCCGGCATCAACAATGTTTTACCCTATAAAAAAGAGGTCTATGCCCATAGGGGTTGCCCGGCCAAGTATAGGAAAATTTGGGACCCCTGGTTAGACAATACAGCCACATGTAACGATACCACCGCGAACCCCCAGGAAAACTGACATGTAAATCAATGGACAATCTCCCTTTATAGCATATCTGTCAGCTGGGTTGCCTCTGGATATGGACCTATGTACTGTATATATGTAGTAGTGCACTAAGAAAAAAGTCTACATCTTCTTGTGTATGATATCCAATTGTACTTTTACATTGCCTGCCTGAATGTAATACCAATGCATATGATTTGTAAATGTGAAGTCTTTTCATATAAACACGTTATTTGTAAAAAAGGTATTCTGTACATGGATTGTGTGCAGAATGCCAATCAGAAACATAATTATCTGCTTGTGTGATTGGCTCAGTGATTTTACCAGAAGTCTACACTATGATACAAGTCAGATTTTTGGCATCCCCTGCAACGTAATTTTTGGTGAGATACTCCCAATAGGAAATCACATCTAGTTCCACATTAGAGCCCTGATTCTGCAGCAGCTGATTGATAATGAAACCACTCCCATTAAACTCACTTAGCACAGAGGCACAGAGGAACAAACTGTGATTTCTTCAGAATAACCAAAGGTAGGAATCTGCAACAAAGTTTGTTAAAAGTTACGCTTTAAAGTGGCTGTAAACCCTTATATATACTCTGTGAAGTGACTGGCCTCAGGTGATACACAGATATGAACCAAATCTTGGTCCCTCCCATGTCACCTTTTTTCTCTTGGTGTCAGGAAAACTTGTAAGAAGTGACTTATGCAAATACCAGAGCAAGGGGGCAGTAGACGGAAATTACACTTAGTGCTCTGGATTGAGACAAGTACACACTGTAGAGGGATATGCTTTGTTCATGTTTCATGTCAGAGGTTTACAATGTCTGCACAGGAGCCGGAAGCCATAACTCTAGAGCAGTGTTTCTCAACTCCAGTCCTCAAGGTGCCCCAACAGGTCATGTTTTCAGGATTTCCCTGAGATGAAACGGCTGTGGTAATTACTAAGGCAATAAAACTGATCAAATCACCGTGCACAAAAATGGAGAACCTCAAAACATGACCTGTTGGGGTGCCTTGAGGACTGGAGTTGAGAAACACTGGTCTAGAGTTAGGACTTCCGAGTCCTGTGCTGTGCGGCTGGCCTGCTTCATTACTTAATTCAGATGCAAAGTGTTCTGATTGGACGAGGTGGGTGGTGACACCTACGCTCAGCCTGATCTGAAATGTTAGCAGTTGTGTTGATAATAAGGCATATATAATATAAAGAAGGATTGACAGGGTTTTTAATAGATAGATAGATAGATAGATAGACACTTCATTGCATATTTCCCAGCACAGCTTGTTTTGGTATGAATGTCAATGTGGAATCTGAAAGGGCACTTAAGTGATATTTATTGTACAGTGCCCTTTGAAGAACAATGCTCTGAAAGCATAAATATACTTCAGAAAACAAAAACATTCTTATGACCTGTCAAAATAAATTAACATCTTTCAAGGACATGTAAAGCCAAAATAAAAAAAACTGAACTCAAAATACATATACAGTGCCTTGAAAAAGTATTTATACTCCTTGAAATTTTCCACATATTGTCATGTTACAACCAAAAAGGTAAATGTATTTTTTGGGGTATTTCGTATGATAGACCAACACAAAATGGCAAATACAGTAATTGTGAAGTGGAAGAAGAATTATAAATAGCTTTTAACGTTTTTACAAATAAATATGTGAAAAGTGCGGTTTGCATTTGTATTCAGCCCCCCTGAGTCAATACTTTGTAGAACCCCTTTCAATGCAATTACCCCTGCAAGTCTTGTTGGGGGTGTCTCAGCTTTTCACAACTAGAGAGTGACATTTTTGCCCATTCTTATTTGCAAAAAAACTCAAGCTCTGTCAGATTGGATGGAGATCATTTGTGAACAGTAAGTCTTGCCACAGATTCTCAATTGGATTTAGGTCTGGACTTGGACTGGGCCATTCTAACACATGGATATGCTTTGGTCTAAACCAGGGGTGTCCAAACTTTTTTCAAAGAGGGCCAGATTTGATGAAGTGAACATGCTCGAGGGCCGACCATTTTGCTTGACATTCTTTAAACCATTAAAATTCAGTCTAAGTGTGTTCATCCGAGCACTAATACACGGCCCAACAAGAATTCTCTTGCCTTTGTGCTGTGTGTGGTGAATAGATGAGCTTGGGTGTGTTATTTGGATATACTGTATTTAATCGGCTTATACCACACACCTTAACTTTAAAAAGGAAGTCTCAGGAAAAAAAAATAAAAAATCTTACATTTTAAATAAAGACATGTGAAGCAAAATAAGGGTCAGTGCCCATCTGCAGCCCCCAGTGTATTGCCATGAATTCAGCCCCCAGCGTATTGCCATGAGTGCAGCCCCCAGCGTATTGCCATGAGTGCAGCCCCCAGCGTATTGCCATGAGTGCAGCCCCCAGCGTATTGCCATGAGTGCAGCCCCCAGCGTATTGCCATGAGTGCAGCCCCCAGCGTATTGCCATGAGTGCAGCCCCCAGCGTATTGCCATGAGTGCAGCCCCCAGCGTATTGCCATGAGTGCAGCCCCCAGCGTATTGCCATGAGTGCAGCCCCCAGCGTATTGCCATGAGTGCAGCCCCCAGCGTATTGCCATGAGTGCAGCCCCCAGCGTATTGCCATGAATGCAGCCCCCAGCGTATTGCCATGAATGCAGCCCCCAGCGTATTGCCATGAATGCAGCCCCCAGCGTATTGCCATGAATGCAGCCCCCAGCGTATTGCCATGAATGCAGCCCCCAGCGTATTGCCATGAATGCAGCCCACACATTGCCATGAGTGCAGCCCACACATTGCCATGAATGCAGCCCACACATTGCCATGAATGCAGCCCACACATTGCCATGAATGCAGCCCACACATTGCCATGAATGCAGCCCCCACATTGCCAGGAATGCAGCCCCCACATTGCCATGAATGCAGCCCCCACATTGCCATGAATGTAGCCCCCATATTGCTATGAATGCAGCCCACACATTGCCATGAATGCAGCCCCCATATTGCCATGAATGCAGCCCCCATATTGCCATGAATGCAGCCCCCATATTGCCATGAATGCAGCCCACACATTTCCATGAATGCAGACTCACCATTGCCATCAGTGCAGCCTGATTCATGTCCCTCTGCAGCGTTGGAGGAGACAGGGAGGGGGGCGGGACGAGCACCGACAGACATACAGGAGAAACTCCTGTTTCTATGACGGCCTCTTTAATTGAAAGTCCCGCCTCCTGTGATGGACAAAACGGTTGTCCAATGGCAGCACAGGACGGGACTTCCTTTTACACAGGACGCTGTCCTGTATCCAGTCCACGGCACTCGTCCTGCCCCCTCCATGGCAGCTGAGCCAGCATATCTATCTTTTGTGGCCCCCGGCGATCGGGGATTCGTTGGGGGCCACAAAAGATAGATATGTGAACATGACCAGACGGGCCGTCCGAAACCGGAACGCGGGCCGCGATTGGCCCGCGGGCCGGACTTTGGACATGCCTGGTCTAAACCATTTCATTGTTGCACTGGCTGTATGTTTAGGGTCATTGTCCTGCTGGAAGACAAACCTCTGCCCCAGTCTCAAGTCTTTTGCAGATTTTAACAGGGTTTTCTTTTAAGATTGCCCTGTATTTGGTGCCATCCATCTTCCCATCAACTCTGATCGGCTTCCCTGTCCCTGCTGAATAAAAGTATCCCCACAACATGATGCTGCCATCACCATGTTTCATGGTGAGGATGGTGTGTTCAGGGTGATGTGCAGTGTTTGTTTTCCTCCACACATAGCGTTTTGCTTTTAGGCCAAAAAAGATGAATTTTGGTCTCATCAGACCAGAGCACCTTCTTCCCCAGTTTGCTGTGTCTCCCCACATGGATTCTCGCAAATTGCAAACAGGACTTCTTATGACTTTCAACTTTTGCTACTCTTCCATAAAGGCCAGATTTGTGGAGTGCATGACTAATAGTTGTCCTGTGGACAGATTCTCCTACCTGAGTTGTGGATCTCTGCAGCTCCTCCAGAGTTACCATGGGCCACTTGGCTGCTTCTCTGATTAATGATCTCCGTGCCTGGCCTGTCATTTTAGGTGGACGGCCATGTCTTGGTAGGTTTGCAGTTGTGCCATACTCTTTCCATTTTCAGATGATGGATTAAACAGTGCTTTGTGAAATGTTCAAAGCTTGGGATAATTTTTTATAACCTAATCCTGCTTTAAACTTCTCCACAACTTTATCCCTGACCTGTCTGGTGTGTTCCCTGGCCTTCATGATGCTGTTTGTTCACTAATGTGGCTTCACAGAACAGCTGTATTGAAAACCATTTATCATTTTTCTCCCACTTCACAATTATTTGCTACTTTGTGTTGGTCCATCACATAAAATCCCAATAAAATATATTTATGTTTTTGGTTGTAACATGACAAAATGTGGAAAATTTCCAGGGGTATGAATATTTTTTCAAAGCACTGTAGATAGATAGAGAATAGTGTGGTATTTTTATTTTGAATAAAAGGAACCTTGCTTCCTTTAGACATTTTCATTTAATTTATGGTTCATTTGACTTGTACAGCTCTGCTTGCAGGCTTATGAGGTTAAATTCGGGACCATAAAAGACACTTCTAAGGGACACTTAACCAAACTCTAATGATATATGACTGCTATAGTTAGTCCTTTCACAGCTGTAACAGCACATTTAAACCTATGTGCAGCCAGGCCGTCTGTCAGTGCACATCACAGCCCCCTGGAATGTTCTGCTAAGTAGTCTTCATGGGTGGCAACTGTCACGAAACAATATACTTCAATAACTCAACAAACTCCTTACTGTCTGCTGCTGATCAGGACACCTAGTCATAAAGTTGTCACATTGACTTCCCTAATACTCCAATATAATGTGCCAATTGTCTTCCAGCACATCACAAGACAGAAATATTACTTTAGTAAACTAAACATAATGGCTCTAATCCTTATTACAGACACAAAGAATAGCAGGAGTAATAGAACCTGTGGCAATAGTAATGAAAATACCATCTGTCTGTCTTAGAGAACTAGAAGGGCTATGTGCTAAACAAATGTGATTTTGTGTAGCGTTAATTACATTGCACATTATACTACAAGCTGTACTTTATTTTGTTTTTCTAATGCATGGGCTATATATTATACCATATTTAAAGGTGAGCTCATACACTACTTACAGCTACATACTTACATCATATGTAAAATATGCTTCTCTTCCAACTGCTCCACACATGTTTGTGGGTGTCTCCTTTAGTTAGTCCTTTGCTTAGGAGACCCCTTGCATGCACACGCTGTGTGCGTCCAATAACACACAGTCTCAGCAAGCCATAGCCCTGCTCCCTTCTCCCAGACAGCCGCAGGAGCCAATCACTCCCCTGCTCTCACTGTCTCATCTTACAACCAGGAAGTTTAGAGAGTGGCACAGATGGTAGATGACCTCACAGCGGTGACAAGGACAACAGGAAAGTGTTTGGGGATGGGGTGTGGAACTGTACTGGAGCATTTTTTACCTTGATGCCGGGATTTGCATTAAGGTAAAAAATGCTTAGACTTTAGTACTAATTTAAATGTATTCTTAAATGGAAGAAGTGTAAGTACCTACATCAGCCTTTTTGAATCCCTCATAAAGCAGATCTCAGACTGGGAGAGGAAGCAGCAGCACAAGGAGACAATCAGTTGTGCCACAGGGCTCACAAATTAACAGTGAACATGCTCATAGGAGGAGAGAGCAGAATGAGAGTTAATAAGCCTGCTGCTTCTCCTTTCACTGTCCAGTCACAGACTGGTAGACATGTGCGCCGTCAATACATTTGTTTTGTTCCATTCCATTCCGTTTCGCATTAGCTGTTAATTCATATTTCCTAAATTCGTGTCCGAAATTCAATTTGGATTTGTACGAAATACGAATTTTCGTTAGGTTCGTTAACTTTTGTAACAATTACAAACATTCGTAATGATGAATTTAAAAAGCAAAAAATACCTTTCTCAACATGGCAGTCGTCGACTTATTATGCTCATAATGAGGGGCTCCCACCATCCCTGTGCTGTGCTAACTTCCTCCTGGGGCTGTACCCATGCTGTGCTCTTTATGAGGGGCTCCCACCATCCCTGTGCTGTGCTGACTTCCTGGGTTTTTAACTTCATTATAACGAATAATCATAATTATTAAGACAATAATAAAACGATTTTAATGAACATTCTTATTTTGTCCGATTCTGAATCTTCCATCGACTACCAGTACCAGTCTCTCACTCCTATATTAAAAAGGGTAATTTTCCCAACCCTCACTCAGCAGCAGAAGAAAACCTCTGATTGGTCAAACACCAGTCACGTTTCCGTTGTAATGGAATTTGGATCTGAAATTTGTCAACGAAATTTCGTACGTCATATACAGTTCGGAAGCATAGAAATTCCTTTTTCAGATGCTTCTGAATGTACGAATTTTCAGAAATTCGTACGAATTTTCGATTCGCACGAAACAAACCGCACATGTCTACAGACTGGAGAGACAAGACCTGTAAGGACCCGTTTACTTTAGCTCATAGTGCGGGAACCCTAACATCCATGTGCGTTTCCTCACTCTGCATTCAAAATGCACTGCATGTGCAGTCAGCTGCAGGTGTCAATGTAATCCTAATCACACCCCAAACACAGATCGCAAATGCAGTGCGTTTGGTTGCTCTGGATCACACAATACTGCAGTACCACGTGATCGGGTTGGATGGACAGAAAAAAGTGAAAGTGATTGCCTTGACCAAGCAATTTACCATTCATAAGTATGATGGACTACCTAAATTTGATAGAATTGGATTAAAAAATGTACAAATTCAATACAGGATATTGAAGAAAAAAAAATTCAAAGCAAAAGATTCTACAAAAAATTTTTGAAAGTGATGGGACTTTTCCACCAGGTTCAATAAAAGCAATTTCCATCCTACCTCCTTGCTGCCAAGCAGAACCACCAAATTATGTTTTCTACTGCTTTGCAGCTTGGACAAAAATTGAATCAAAACTACAATCCCTAAATCAAATTGTTGCATGAATCTTTGCCACGCCAATCTTTCAGGTTGGAATTTTCAAACCTGACCACTTTTTCGTTCAAGTGAGGCCAGCACCAAGAACATTTGTAAAATTCTCCTCTCCATTATTTATAAGCACAAGCATGTACATTCATCCAAAATGAGAGGCACCCGGATTGTGTGAGATACAGCAGACAGGCTGAAATATCTCTAGGCACCGGGTTGTCAAACTAAATTTCTTTGCAGGCCGTATCAGCAGTATGGATGCCCTCAAAGGGCTGGATGTATCTTGGGTGCGAACAGCTACAGAGAGCAGGGTTCAGGACTAGTGATGGCCGAACGGTTCGCCCGGCGGTCGTTTCGCGGCGAATTTCCGACTTTCGCCGTCCGCGGGTTCGAACGCCTTTTTCCGTCGTTCGCCCCGGCGGACTTACGTGTTTAATGTATACAAGAACTTTAACCTTTCGTGACACGTTTATCATGTGTTACAGGACAACCAATTGAGACATGACAGCTCATGGACACTTGGACATTCCCCCTAACCTATAAATACACCCGATCCGGTGGCCATTTTACATTCTTTCTTCTGTCACTGTAGGGAAAGGATCCTGTGTGGAGTAGGGACAGAGAAAACGCTAGCTATTTGGTACACAAAAGTTCTTTTCAGGACTGGTATAGGTGTTAGGTCAGCAGCCTGAGTTTCTTTTGTCAGTTTAGATAAAGGGACAGAGCGCTGTATGCTGCTATTTTAGGGACAGCTCAGCCAGATTAGTCTTTCTTCATCATCATCATCATCATCATCATTAGCTGTTACTATCAGGTCCACAAAAGAGCTGTTCCAGCTAATCGTTCCAGCCTACTCTTTTTTGCCAATTTGTATAGGGACAGGCAGGAAGCAGTGTTGTCAGGCAGTGAGGATAATTTTAAAGACTTGCTGTTACTATTAGTTCCACAAAGGTTCTTTTCAGGACTGGTATCAGTGGTACGGTAATAGGCTTGTACACGTATAATATTCTTTCTTCCAAATATAGAAAGAATATTATACTTGACTGCTGCCCTTCTGCTGCAGTCTGCTAATCATTCACAACTCACTTGTTCCACAAAGCTCTTTATCAGGACTGGTAACTTGGTCTGTCTAGGGTGCTACGGTACATAGGCTTGGGTGCGGTACAGTCTGCTGTTCTGTAAGGACCGCTATCGGTCCACAATACATAGGGTTGCCGTGCACTACTGCTGACCGCTGCCCTATACTGCAGCAGTCCTTCATTGGTATAGGGACTGACGTACAGTCTGCTAATCACTAACACACAACCTGCTTGGTCCACAAAAGTTCTTATAAGGACTGGTAACTTGGTATAGGGTGCTACGGTACATAGGCCTGAGTGCAGTACAGTCTGCTGTTCTGTAAGGACCGCTATCGGTCCACAATACATAGGGTTGCCGTGCACTACTGCTGACCGCTGCCCTATACTGCAGCAGTCCTTCAGCGGTATAGGGACTGACGCACAGTCTGCTAAACACTAACACACAACCTGCTTGGTCCACAAAAGTTCTTATAAGGACTGGTAACTTGGTATAGGGTGCTACGGTACATAGGCCTGAGTGCAGTACAGTCTGCTGTTCTGTAAGGACCGCTATCGGTCCACAATACATAGGGTTGACGTGCACTACTGCTGACCGCTGCCCTATACTGCAGCAGTCCTTCAGCGGTATAGGGACTGACGCACAGTCTGCTAAACACTAACACACAACCTGCTTGGTCCACAAAAGTTCTTATAAGGACTGGTAACTTGGTATAGGGTGCTACGGTACATAGGCCTGAGTGCAGTACAGTCTGCTGTTCTGTAAGGACCGCTATCGGTCCACAATACATAGGGTTGCCGTGCACTACTGCTGACCGCTGCCCTATACTGCAGCAGTCCTTCATTGGTATAGGGACTGACGTACAGTCTGCTAATCACTAACACACAACCTGCTTGGTCCACAAAAGTTCTTATAAGGACTGGTAACTTGGTATAGGGTGCTACGGTACATAGGCCTGAGTGCGTTACAGTCTGCTGTTCTGTAAGGACCGCTATCGGTCCACAATACATAGGGTTGCCGTGCACTACTGCTGACCGCTGCCCTATACTGCAGCAGTCCTTCATTGGTATAGGGACTGACGTACAGTCTGCTAATCACTAACACACAACCTGCTTGGTCCACAAAAGTTCTTATAAGGACTGGTAACTTGGTATAGGGTGCTACGGTACATAGGCCTGAGTGCGTTACAGTCTGCTGTTCTGTAAGGACCGCTATCGGTCCACAATACATAGGGTTGCCGTGCACTACTGCTGACCGCTGCCCTATACTGCAGCAGTCCTTCATTGGTATAGGGACTGACGTACAGTCTGCTAATCACTAACACACAACCTGCTTGGTCCACAAAAGTTCTTATAAGGACTGGTAACTTGGTATAGGGTGCTACGGTACATAGGCCTGAGTGCAGTACAGTCTGCTGTTCTGTAAGGACCGCTATCGGTCCACAATACATAGGGTTGCCGTGCACTACTGCTGACCGCTGCCCTATACTGCAGCAGTCCTTCAGCGGTATAGGGACTGACGCACAGTCTGCTAAACACTAACACACAACCTGCTTGGTCCACAAAAGTTCTTATAAGGACTGGTAACTTGGTATAGGGTGCTACGGTACATAGGCCTGAGTGCAGTACAGTCTGCTGTTCTGTAAGGACCGCTATCGGTCCACAATACATAGGGTTGACGTGCACTACTGCTGACCGCTGCCCTATACTGCAGCAGTCCTTCAGCGGTATAGGGACTGACGCACAGTCTGCTAAACACTAACACACAACCTGCTTGGTCCACAAAAGTTCTTATAAGGACTGGTAACTTGGTATAGGGTGCTACGGTACATAGGCCTGAGTGCAGTACAGTCTGCTGTTCTGTAAGGACCGCTATCGGTCCACAATACATAGGGTTGCCGTGCACTACTGCTGACCGCTGCCCTATACTGCAGCAGTCCTTCATTGGTATAGGGACTGACGTACAGTCTGCTAATCACTAACACACAACCTGCTTGGTCCACAAAAGTTCTTATAAGGACTGGTAACTTGGTATAGGGTGCTACGGTACATAGGCCTGAGTGCGTTACAGTCTGCTGTTCTGTAAGGACCGCTATCGGTCCACAATACATAGGGTTGCCGTGCACTACTGCTGACCGCTGCCCTATACTGCAGCAGTCCTTCATTGGTATAGGGACTGACGTACAGTCTGCTAATCACTAACACACAACCTGCTTGGTCCACAAAAGTTCTTATAAGGACTGGTAACTTGGTATAGGGTGCTACGGTACATAGGCCTGAGTGCGTTACAGTCTGCTGTTCTGTAAGGACCGCTATCGGTCCACAATACATAGGGTTGCCGTGCACTACTGCTGACCGCTGCCCTATACTGCAGCAGTCCTTCATTGGTATAGGGACTGACGTACAGTCTGCTAATCACTAACACACAACCTGCTTGGTCCACAAAAGTTCTTATAAGGACTGGTAACTTGGTATAGGGTGCTACGGTACATAGGCCTGAGTGCAGTACAGTCTGCTGTTCTGTAAGGACCGCTATCGGTCCACAATACATAGGGTTGCCGTGCACTACTGCTGACCGCTGCCCTATACTGCAGCAGTCCTTCAGCGGTATAGGGACTGACGCACAGTCTGCTAAACACTAACACACAACCTGCTTGGTCCACAAAAGTTCTTATAAGGACTGGTAACTTGGTATAGGGTGCTACGGTACATAGGCCTGAGTGCAGTACAGTCTGCTGTTCTGTAAGGACCGCTATCGGTCCACAATACATAGGGTTGCCGTGCACTACTGCTGACCGCTGCCCTATACTGCAGCAGTCCTTCAGCGGTATAGGGACTGACGCACAGTCTGCTAAACACTAACACACAACCTGCTTGGTCCACAAAAGTTCTTATAAGGACTGGTAACTTGGTATAGGGTGCTACGGTACATAGGCCTGAGTGCAGTACAGTCTGCTGTTCTGTAAGGACCGCTATCGGTCCACAATACATAGGGTTGCCGTGCACTACTGCTGACCGCTGCCCTATACTGCAGCAGTCCTTCATTGGTATAGGGACTGACGTACAGTCTGCTAATCACTAACACACAACCTGCTTGGTCCACAAAAGTTCTTATAAGGACTGGTAACTTGGTATAGGGTGCTACGGTACATAGGCCTGAGTGCAGTACAGTCTGCTGTTCTGTAAGGACCGCTATCGGTCCACAATACATAGGGTTGCCGTGCACTACTGCTGACCGCTGCCCTATACTGCAGCAGTCCTTCAGCGGTATAGGGACTGACGCACAGTCTGCTAATCACTAACACACAACCTGCTTGGTCCACAAAAGTTCTTATAAGGACTGGTAACTTGGTATAGGGTGCTACGGTACATAGGCCTGAGTGCGTTACAGTCTGCTGTTCTGTAAGGACCGCTATCGGTCCACAATACATAGGGTTGCCGTGCACTACTGCTGACCGCTGCCCTATACTGCAGCAGTCCTTCATTGGTATAGGGACTGACGTACAGTCTGCTAATCACTAACACACAACCTGCTTGGTCCACAAAAGTTCTTATAAGGACTGGTAACTTGGTATAGGGTGCTACGGTACATAGGCCTGAGTGCAGTACAGTCTGCTGTTCTGTAAGGACCGCTATCGGTCCACAATACATAGGGTTGACGTGCACTACTGCTGACCGCTGCCCTATACTGCAGCAGTCCTTCAGCGGTATAGGGACTGACGCACAGTCTGCTAAACACTAACACACAACCTGCTTGGTCCACAAAAGTTCTTATAAGGACTGGTAACTTGGTATAGGGTGCTACGGTACATAGGCCTGAGTGCAGTACAGTCTGCTGTTCTGTAAGGACCGCTATCGGTCCACAATACATAGGGTTGCCGTGCACTACTGCTGACCGCTGCCCTATACTGCAGCAGTCCTTCATTGGTATAGGGACTGACGTACAGTCTGCTAATCACTAACACACAACCTGCTTGGTCCACAAAAGTTCTTATAAGGACTGGTAACTTGGTATAGGGTGCTACGGTACATAGGCCTGAGTGCGTTACAGTCTGCTGTTCTGTAAGGACCGCTATCGGTCCACAATACATAGGGTTGCCGTGCACTACTGCTGACCGCTGCCCTATACTGCAGCAGTCCTTCATTGGTATAGGGACTGACGTACAGTCTGCTAATCACTAACACACAACCTGCTTGGTCCACAAAAGTTTTTATAAGGACTGGTAACTTGGTATAGGGTGCTACGGTACATAGGCCTGAGTGCAGTACAGTCTGCTGTTCTGTAAGGACCGCTATCGGTCCACAATACATAGGGTTGCCGTGCACTACTGCTGACCGCTGCCCTATACTGCAGCAGTCCTTCATTGGTATAGGGACTGACGTACAGTCTGCTAATCACTAACACACAACCTGCTTGGTCCACAAAAGTTTTTATAAGGACTGGTAACTTGGTATAGGGTGCTACGGTACATAGGCCTGAGTGCAGTACAGTCTGCTGTTCTGTAAGGACCGCTATCGGTCCACAATACATAGGGTTGCCGTGCACTACTGCTGACCGCTGCCCTATACTGCAGCAGTCCTTCATTGGTATAGGGACTGACGTACAGTCTGCTAATCACTAACACACAACCTGCTTGGTCCACAAAAGTTTTTATAAGGACTGGTAACTTGGTATAGGGTGCTACGGTACATAGGCCTGAGTGCAGTACAGTCTGCTGTTCTGTAAGGACCGCTATCGGTCCACAATACATAGGGTTGCCGTGCACTACTGCTGACCGCTGCCCTATACTGCAGCAGTCCTTCATTGGTATAGGGACTGACGTACAGTCTGCTAATCACTAACACACAACCTGCTTGGTCCACAAAAGTTTTTATAAGGACTGGTAACTTGGTATAGGGTGCTACGGTACATAGGCCTGAGTGCAGTACAGTCTGCTGTTCTGTAAGGACCGCTATCGGTCCACAATACATAGGGTTGACGTGCACTACTGCTGACCGCTGCCCTATACTGCAGCAGTCCTTCAGCGGTATAGGGACTAAGAGTTTTGTCACAGGGTGATTTAAAAAATGACAGGCAGAGGAAGAGGCAGGCCCTTCCGCAGGGGTGGTAGGGGTAGGGCAGGAGCAACAGCCTTGAGCCAAAGTGGGAAGTTGCAGAAGGTGCGTTCAATTACTTTAAAGGACGCACCAGACTTGGTTGAGTGGCTCACTCAGCCTTATTCTTCTGCACCCTCCTCATCCTCTCGATCTGCACCCTCTTCTTCACTCTCTGCTATGTGCACCCCCAAAGACACTACCACCAACAACACGACCACCACCACCACCACCACATACCTTCCGCTTGAGTCACTGGAATTATTTTCCGATCCATATCAAGAGGACATTTCTGATGCGCAGCCACTCTTGGTATTGGATCAGGAAGAGGAGGTAGCAACAAGCGCTACTCAGCAGTCTGACGCCAGTACCCAGATCAGCCCAAGGAGGAGGTTGGTCCCCGGTGTTGCTGCCTACTCTACTTATAGCGGTGGGGAAGGTGACGTTGATGATGACGTGTCTAGTGATGTCACGTGGGTGCCCACAAGAGAGGAAGAGGAGGGGAGTTCAGAGGGAGATATGGACCAGCAGATAGGGAGGAGAAGCAGCAATGACTTACATTGCACAGCAGGGACAAAGCAGACTGCAAATGTATCAGGAGCGAGTCATCGACCATGTACGGTCACATCTGGCGCTCCCAGGACACCGGCACATGGCTCCGCAGTGTGGGCTTTTTTTAACGTGTCCGCTGCTGACAATAGCGTTGCCATCTGCAATCTTTGCAGTCAACGCGTTAGTCGCGGTAAGCCCAATACTCACCTAGGGACGACCGCCTTAAGAAGGCACATGAGCAGCCATCACCGAGCCCAGTGGGAGCAACGGAACACACAAAGCCACACTGCAGGCTCTCACCGTCCAGCCTCGTCTTCTACTTCTCCTTCTCCTCTCTCCTCACAATTGTCCTCCACTCCACCTTCCATCACGCCAAGCTCACATTTTTCTGCAAAAAGGCAGGCTTCCGTGGGCCTAATGTTTGAGCGTAAAAAAATGATGACGCCGGATAACCCTCTTGCCCAACGGTTGGCGGCTGGCTTGTCAGAACTCATAGCCCGCCAACTACTGCCATATAAACTGGTGGACTCGGAGGCCTTTCGCAAATTTGTGGCCATTGGAACACCACAATGGAAGGTCCCAGGAAGGAAGTATTTCTCAGAGAAGGGCATCCCAGAGCTATATGGCCATGTTCAGCGGCAAGTGAATGTATCTCTGGCACACAGTGTCGGTGCCAAGATACATCTGACCACAGACACGTGGTCTAGCAAACACGGGCAGGGAAGGTATATCAGTTTTACTGCCCACTGGGTGAACCTTCTGACGGCCGTCAAGCATGTAACCCGTGGCACCCGTGTAGATTTGGTTTTACCGCCACGGATTGCATGCAGGCCTGACTCTTCTTCTCCTCCTCCTACTCCATCCTCCTCCCTCTCCTCCTCAGCTGCCTCCTCCTTTTCCGCTGCTAGCGTCTCTTCCACTGCACCGCCCAAGCTCCCCAGAACCTATTCCACATGCCAGGTGAGACGTTGCCATGCCGTGCTGCGTCTGTTGTGCCTGGAAGCAAAGAGCCACACTGGCCCGGCACTCCTTTCAGCTTTGCGTTCACAGGCAGATGAGTGGCTAACACCGCTCAATTTGACAGTTGGTAAAGTGGTGTGTGACAACGGTGCCAATCTGCTTAGCGCATTGAAACAGGGCAAAATCACGCACGTGCCGTGCATGGCACACGTCTTAAACTTGGTCGTGCAGCGATTCCTTGTCAAATACCCTGGGGTCCAGGACATCTTGCGGCAGGCAAGGAAAATCTCGGCCCATTTCAGAAGATCTTACACGGCCATGGCTCGCCTTGCTGACATTCAGCGGCGACACCATCTGCCGGTCAGACGTCTTATTTGCGATTGCCCGACGCGATGGAACTCAACCTTCTATATGCTTGATAGGCTGCTCCAGCAGAAACGTGCAGTTAACGTCTACCTGTATGAACTCTGCGAAAGAAACGGTTCTGGGGAGCTGGGTTTTTTTTCACCGCGCCAGTGGCTGCTCATGCGCGACACATGCAGACTTCTGCGGCCATTTGAGGAGATCACCAAACTGGTCAGTCGCAGCCATGGCGCCATCAGTGACATGGTACCTTATGCCTTCTTTCTGGAGCGTGCATTGCGTCGTGTCATTGATCAGGCTGTGGAGGAGCAGGAGCGGGAAGATGAGGAAGTCGCAATGCTGGATGAATTCCCAGGGGGGGCTACTCTATCTGAGACAAGTCAACAACAGGAGTCTGATGAGGAGTCAGAGGAGGATGGTGCCGGGGCGGATGAGCAGGAGCAAGAAGAGCATGCTTTAAACCTTTCTGGGATCCCTGTTGTGCGAGGATGGGGAGAGGAGAATGAAGAGGACGACATTATCCTGGATGATGAGCAGGAGCCAGGCCACCACACCGCTTCCACTTTAGTGCAAATGGGGGCCTTCATGCTCCAGTGTTTTAATAGGGACCCCCGTATAAAAAGCATGAGGGTCAAGGACCAGTACTGGGTGGCAACGTACTTAGACCCCCGGTACAAACACAAAATGGCGGAAATGTTACCGCCGTCGCAGAGGGCTGTCAGAATGCAGCACTTCCAGGCCTTGCTTCGAGAAATGCTGCATTCTGCTTTTGCGTGCGCTGGCAGAGGAGCAATTCCCACTCCCAGAGAAGGATTTGCGGGTACCAATCCAACAGCGCCTGCAAGAAGAGGCCGGTTTGAAGATGTGTTGGTGACTTCGGATATGAGGTCATTCTTTCAGCCGACCCATCGACAGGTGTCATCCGGATCCAGCATCAGGGAACGCCTAGACCGTCAGGTGTCCGACTACATTGGGTTAACGGCCGATGTGGACGCTCTGAGGAGTGATGAACCCCTAGACTACTGGGTGGGCAGGCTTGACCTCTGGCCAGAGCTTGCCCAATTTGCAATCGAACTGTTGGCTTGCCCCTCATCCAGTGTCCTGTCCGAAAGGACGTTCAGCGCAGCAGGGGGGATTGTGACCGATAAGCGTACTCGCCTAGCTCACCACAGTGTTAACTACCTCACATTTCTAAAAATGAATGAGGCATGGATCTCGGAGGAATTCAACACATGTGATCAGTAGACCATGTATATGTCTATAAACAATTTTTGGAATCAAGCACACAGACCTTCTTAATTCATTTGGCTCACTTCCCTGACCCAAAAAAGCACACCGTACTATATGCCCCTACCCTCCTCTTTGAAGAGGTTGAGCGGTGTCATATTTCTACTGGGGCTGCTTATTATGAGGGGTTCCCACCATCCCTGTGCTGTGCTGACTTCCTCCTGGGTGTTCTTATTATGAGGGGCTCCCACCATCCCTGTGCTGTGCTGACTTCCTCCTGGGGGTTCTTATTATGAGGGGATCACACCATCCCTGTGCTGTGCTGACTTCCTCCTGGGGGTTCTTATTATGAGGGGATCACACCATCCCTGTGCTGTGCTGACTTCCTCCTGGGGGTTCTTATTATGAGGGGATCACACCATCCCTGTGCTGTGCTGACTTCCTCCTGGGGCTGCTTACGGTGCTGCTGTCAGCGCTGTATGTCACGGAGCTGCTGTCAGCGCTGTATGTCACGGAGCTGCTGTCAGCGCTGTATGTCACGGAGCTGCTGTCAGCGCTGTATGTCACGGAGCTGCTGTCAGCGCTGTATGTCACGGAGCTGCTGTCAGCGCTGTATGTCACGGAGCTGCTGTCAGCGCTGTATGTCACGGAGCTGCTGTCAGCGCTGTATGTCACGGTGCTGCTGTCAGCGCTGTATGTCACGGAGCTGCTGTCAGCGCTGTATGTCACGGAGCTGCTGTCAGCGCTGTATGTCACGGAGCTGCTGTCAGCGCTGTATGTCACGGAGCTGCTGTCAGCGCTGTATGTCACGGAGCTGCTGTCAGCGCTGTATGTCACGGTGCTGCTGTCAGCGCTGTATGTCACGGAGCTGCTGTCAGCGCTGTATGTCACGGAGCTGCTGTCAGCGCTGTATGTCACGGTGCTGCTGTCAGCGCTGTATGTCACGGAGCTGCTGTCAGCGCTGTATGTCACGGTGCTGCTGTCAGCGCTGTATGTCACGGAGCTGCTGTCAGCGCTGTATGTCACGGAGCTGCTGTCAGTGCTGTATGTCACGGAGCTGCTGTCAGCGCTGTATGTCACGGAGCTGCTGTCAGCGCTGTATGTCACGGAGCTGCTGTCAGCGCTGTATGTCACGGTGCTGCTGTCAGCGCTGTATGTCACGGAGCTGCTGTCAGCGCTGTATGTCACGGAGCTGCTGTCAGTGCTGTATGTCACGGAGCTGCTGTCAGCGCTGTATGTCACGGAGCTGCTGTCAGCGCTGTATGTCACGGAGCTGCTGTCAGCGCTGTATGTCACGGTGCTGCTGTCAGCGCTGTATGTCACGGAGCTGCTGTCAGCGCTGTATGTCACGGAGCTGCTGTCAGCGCTGTATGTCACGGAGCTGCTGTCAGCGCTGTATGTCACGGAGCTGCTGTCAGCGCTGTATGTCACGGAGCTGCTGTCAGCGCTGTATGTCACGGTGCTGATGTCAGTGCTCTGTATTACGGTGCTGCTGTCAGTGCTCTGTATCTCCTGCACCCTCTTGTTTGCCTACCCTGGTCCCTGACCTTCCCTCTCCTCCATTGCCTTCATTAGCTCCATAGTCCTGAATTGTCAGAACAATTTCCCAAATAAAAAAAAAATGCTTGTAGTTATCGATCCCAAATTCACCTCATACATGTATTATGCTATTGTCCAGGTGGTGGGACTACGTGCTACCCCCTAATAATTACCCCGTGGCCGCAAATTCGACCTAAAGGTTTGCGAAATTCGCCTCCCATTGAAGTCAATGGAGCCCGCGGCGAACGGTCGTTTTCGCGAACGTTTGTGCCCGTTCGCGTTTCGCGTTCGCGAAACGTCCCGTCGGAAGTTCGTCCATCACTATTCAGGACTGTGTTAGGTATAGAGTTCAGGATTATTCTACCAATAGAGTGCAGAGTTCAGGAGTTTGTTACATACAGAGTGCAGTTCCAGGGGCGCCCTATGCACAAAATGCAGATTCAGGCTCAGAATACGACCCAGTAGACAGCAGCGGCACCCTGACAGATAGCTCTGGCAACGAAGTAGTGGTCCCTGATAAGGTCAGGCATACCCGACCCCGTTCTTCTTCTGTTGTTGGGGTGCAAGAACCGCAGGGCTCTCGTATGCATCAGAGAGCCAGTACTAGTGCCGCTAATCCTTCTGGTGAACTGGCAAGCACCAGCGGCCTAGTACATCCTGATTGCAGATCCAGTACTGCAGTAACAATTGGTGATGGAGCAAGTCCCATAAGTGCAGTTCAAGCTGGTGCTGTGTTCCGCAGCCACCAAGAAGACAAACACAGGCCCATCTAGCCCATAGTGCCCTTCCCGCTGCATTTGCCAATCCTTTTAACTTTATCTCTTTATTGATTTATTTTCGATTTAAACAAAACAAACATTGTTCAGATATATTTATATAAAAAGAGCAAAAACATGACTAAAAAGACCATAGATTCCCTTTTACACCCTTCTATTCCCGACATTCATCCTTCCTTCCCACTCACACGAGCATTCTCATCTCACAGATTACATGGCTAGTGACCCTTCCACTTTTACATATAAATACCTTTATTCATTTTCTCGCGCCATAATTTCCAATTCTTGTCAAATTTTTTAATACCTCCCTGTTTTATATATGCTACTCTTTCCTTAAGGATTACTCCATTCATATTCTGTACCCACTCCCTACTGGAAGGGGGTGTAGAGAACTGCCATTTCTGGGCTATAAGTTTCCTGGCTTGAAAAAGGCACCTTAATATTGCTAGTTTGGTGTCTTTAGGCTTACTACCATCTATCCACCCCAATACACACCCCAAGGGTTCCATATCTACTGCCATCTCAAATACCTGAGCTATTATTTTCACTACCTCCTTCCAGTAGCGGTATAACTTGGGGCATCTCCAGAACATATGTATCATATCCCCCTCTATCTTTCCACATCTTGACATTTGGCAATCCTAATTGGGAGCTCACCACTTCTGCAGGGGCCGTACTTACCCCATTCACTGGCCAACCCGGAATTCAAGTGGAAACAGTTGATTTTATGTCACTTGATTTTTATTCGCTGTTTTTCACGGAAGATCTCTATAGATCTGTTGTGGACCAAAGCAATTTGTATACTGGTCAATTAATCGCCCTAATTCCTAGTTGACCCTTGCCAGAGATTGGAAACCTATTATGGTTTCCAAATTTAAGACCTTTCTGGGCCTATCCCTCCTCATAGGTATAGTTAAAAAAAGTAAGTTGCGGTCATATTGGTTCACTGACCCAATTCACCATATGCCCATGTTCTCTGCATCCATGGCCAGGACACGATACAGGCAGATCCCACAGTTCATGCATTTTAATGACAATGAACTCTGTCGTCCTTGGGGTGACCCTGAATTTGATCAGCTCCACAAAATTCAGCCCCTCGTACACCACTTCAACCAACAGTTTGCAGCCTTGTTTACTCCTGATCAAGTTGTTGTACCTAATTGCCTGTAAGGCCAGACGCTGGTACAAGAAAGTGCCTGTATACCTATTTCAATTGTCTCTGCTGAATGCTTATATGCTATACAAGGCATCAGGATGAACTGGAGCCTTCCTTAAATTCCAGGAAGAGATCATCACAGCCCTTCTGTTTCCAGATGGTGCTATGGCCCAACTTCCCAATGCAAATGCAGTGGGCCAACTGCATGAGAGGCACTTCCCAGAAGTCTTCCGTGGTACTTCAGGCCAAAGAACATCCCAAAAAAGATATTATGTCTGTAAGAAACGCGGTTAAATACATGACGCCATCTTTTATTGTCCCTCCTGTCCTAACCAACCTGGTCTATGCATCAGTGAATGTTTCCAACGCTACCACATACTAGTTGAGTATTAGCGTAGGGTACAGCACTGCACAGTCATAGGACACACTTTCACAAGGTCTCCAAAGACGCCATCGTATTTTTAGAGACTCTAACCTGGAACATTTACAGTTACAGTTTCAAATTTTTTATTTTTTAAAATGATATAATAAAAAAGCCAAAAATAGTTGTCATTTTATTGTTCATTTCTCTCTCTATTCTCTCTATATTGTTCTGCTGTTTCACTGTATTTTATAACTGCAATGCTTTAATGTTACTATGTTTTATCATGTTTACTTTGCGGGTATATAATTATTTTATACTTTAATGTTTTATTGTTAACCATTATTTTCTTTGTAGGTACGCTATTCAGCTGCAGCACTGATTTATTTATCTTGACAGCAACAGCGTTTGCTCTCACAAAATTTAAATCAGTGATGTAGGAGGTGATTTCACCACCACAGTTAAAAAAAGACAATATATGCCGAAGCATTGGGGCAGGGGTGGAGGAGCGATTTGCTCCTAACATTAGGGGCAGATTGCCCCCATGCTTCAGCATATATAATTTAGGCACAGATTGCAATAAAAAAATAAGTTGTTTTATTTAGCTAATGTTTTATTGTTACCAATGTTTTTTTTTTTTCAGGTAGGCCATGCAGCTGCATGATTTATTTATTTTGACAGCAACAGCGTTTGCTCTCACGATACATAAATCAGCGACTCCATCGATGTAGGAGGTGATTTCACCACCACAGTTAAAGAAAAACGGTGCATGTATGCCCATAATTAGAAGTGGGTGGATGCAGGGCGGTATTCTAATGGTGGGCATATATCAATCTCTTTTTTTCCTTCAGCCCACAGGCTGCATGAAAAAAAGAATATTACAATATATGCCCAACAAGGACCAACAACATACCAGTATTACCAGTATTACCATAAGGACCATAAGGACTAGTATTACCAGTATACCAGAATTTGAGTGATTATACCAGAATGATGCCTGCAGGTTTAGGTATCTTCTTGGTATCTGTCTTTTCGGCCAGCGGCCGGCTTTCATGTAAGAGCAATCCTAGCGGCTAATCAGCCGCTAGACTGCTTTTACAAGAAGTGGGAGGGAACGTCTCCCCTCTCCCACATATTACATGGTTTTCTTGGGGTTTCTTGTCCCACCGGAGAAACTAATAATGCAGCCGGGGGTTCTGCCAGCTGACCATAGAGTTGATTGGAGAGTGGCTCCAATCATCTCTATGGCCTAAGAAAGCGGAAGCTATGTGCATTTCATGACTTTGGTTTAACAGCGCCATTGGGAAATTGGGAAAGCATCTGATCACACCAATCTTGGTGTGGCCAAATGCTTTGAGGGAAGAGGAGAGATCTAGAGTCTAAGCCCTTGTACACACGGTCGGACATTCCGACAACAAAATTTTGTCCAAAACTTGTGTTGCATACACACGGTCGGACAAAGTTGTCGGAAAATCCGATCCTACATAACGTGATGGCGTTATTTCGTTACGACGGGACTACGTTCAGGCTAGTAGCCAATAGCTTTGGTCTAGGAATTTGATCTGAGCATGCGTGGCACTTTGTCCGATCGGAATTCTCTACACACAATCAGACAAAGTCAGATCGGATCATGTTGTCGGAAAGTTTTATAGCCCAGCTCCGATGGAGCCCACACACAGTCGAATTATCCAACAACATGGTCCGATCGGACATTTTCCATCAGAATGTCCAACCGTGTGTACAAGGGCTAATAGACCCCAATTTATTTATTTTTAAAAATACCTGTCACTACCTATTGCTATCATAGGGGATAGTTACATTATCTGTGATAACAATAAAAATGATAAAAAATAAATAAAAATGAAAGCAACAGTGTAAAAATAAAATCAAAAAGCAAAATAAATAGTTAAAAAGAAAAAAAAACACCCCTCGCATGCAAAGGCGAACGCAAGCATCGGTCTTGTGTCATATGTAAACAGCAATTGCACCATGCATGTGAGGTATCACCGCAAACATCAGATTGAGGGCAGTGATTTTAGCAGTAGACCTCCTCTGTAAATTTAAAGTGGTAACCTGTAAAGGCTTTTAAATATCTATGTAGTTTGTCGCCACTGCATGGTTGTGCGCAATTTTAAAGCATGTCGTGTTTTGTATCTATATACTCGGCATAAGATTATCTTTTATATTTTACCAAATATTTGGGCAAGATATTGTGTTTTAGTGCATTAAAATCCAAAAAAGTGTTTTTCCCCCAAAATATAACCTTTGAAAAATCGCTGTGCAAATACTGTGTAAAAAAAAATTGCAACACCCACCATTTTAATCTGTAGGGCCTTTGCTTTTAAAAAATATATAATGTTTGGCGGGTTCAAAGTAATTTTCTAGCAAAATTTGTTTTAATGTAAACAAAAAGTGTCAGAAAGGGCTGTGTCTTCAAGTGGTTAGAAGAGTGGGTGATGTGTGGCACAAGCTTCTAATGTGCATAAAATACCAGGACAGTTGAACTCCCCCCCCCCCATGACCCCTTTTTGATTTCACTCCTTACTAACTATCACAGTTTTGGAGGCCATGAAATGCCCAGCTAGCACAATGCCCCCCCCCCCCCCCCAAATGACCCCATTTTGGAAAGTAGATACCCCAAGCTATTTGCTAAGAGGCATGTTGAGTCCATGGAATATGTTATATTTTGCCACAATTTTCGGGAAAATTACAATAATTTTTTTTTTCACAAAGTTGTCACTAAATGATCTGCAAAATACTCAACATGCCTCACAGCCTAAATGTTTTTTTTTTTTTTTACCTAAATGTATGACTAAAATCGTATTAGTTTTTTTTTATAACAAAAAGTAGAAAAGTTTAATTTTTATTTTTTTCGTTTATATCGCAAAAAATAAAAGTGATCATATACCACCAAAAGAAATCTCTATTTGTAAGAAACAAAGGACACAAATTTAGTTTGGGTACAGCATTGCATGACCGTGCAATTACCAGTTAAAGCAGCGCAGTGCCAAATTGTAAAAAATGCTCTGGTCAAGAAGAGGATAAAACCTTCTGGAGCTGAAGTGGTTAAGTGGTGAAGTGGCTGTAAACCCTTTACAATCACTTTTTACTATAGGTAAGCCTTATTATAGGCTGCACGGTTTAGAAGATATCCCCTGTATCTGCATGTGCCGATGTCATCGGTACATGCGCACTGAAGCAATGGCTGTACGTGCCGTTTCTTCAGTTAGTGTACCATTAACGGTGGCTCCTGCACGCATGCGCGGGAGTGACGTCATCGTGGCTCCAGCCAATTACAGCGCGGGAGCCCACGATACCCAGAATTAACTCCGGGAGCAATGTTATTGGCTGGAGCGGTCTACAAGGACCGCTGCGGGGGCTTCGATCTAAGGTAAGTAGTTCATAATAAGCTAGTATTCAGAGGGTGTGCTGTGTAAAGAGTGCAGGGTTTAGGAGTGCGTTATGCACAATGTGCAACTTCAAAACCCCACCCTAACGCAAAACATCCTTACATCTCTCTCCTCTACCTGGCCTGGCTCTAGTACCTCCCTGTCTAGGCGGCTCTACTGCCCTTGTATTCAGTATCATGGATCAGCAGCCATGATTACTGAGGTCAGTTCAAATAGGGGGACACAGAAAGAGGCAGGATCAACCAGATTTTTTAGATCAGAGAAAGGGACAAATTACACTGCAACAGCACTATGCTATTGATCATGCTTTAAAGCAGGGTTCTCAAACTGGCGGCCCTCCAGGTGTTACAAAACTACAAGTCCCATCATGCCTCTGCCTGTGGGATTCATGCTTGCAACTGTCAGCCTTGCAATGCTTTATGGGACTTGTAGTTTTGCAACAGCTGGAGGGCCACCAGTTTGAGACCCCTGGTTTAAAGGAACAGGGGCATTATTTTTTTTTAGGGTTGCTACCTCTTTAAGCAGACTTTTCTTCATTTAGGCTGGATTCACACTATTTCACTTGCATTGCAGCCTGCATGGTGACACATGTGTAGGTATAGAGTCCATTGGGGTCCTTGTGAATGCATGTCAGGCTGCTTGGTGCATCTCCCTGACCCTTATGGAGTGTTTCCATGTAGCTACCCCATAAAGCAGGATTTAATGTGGTTCTACTGATCTTTTGCATTTATATGGTTGACTCCTGTAAGTATCAATAGTGGCCTGTAATATGTAAATGGAGCTGTAATGTAACGAACGATTGCCATGTATCTATGTTTTAGAAGTATAAATACCCACTATCTCTCATGAGGAAGGACTACAGGTTCGAAACATGTCTGGTTTCTTCAAATCAATTCACTTGGACTGACCTTGCCTTCGGAATTGGCAGCCTTTTGGATGCATCTGATGTCTATAGGGTATAATGAGTACGCTATCAGAATGATATGTCAACGCATGTATGGCTATTTGTTATAATGGTATTTTATTAGGACATATGTCCTTTTTACTGAATGTTTCTACAACAAAAAAAATATTATTTTTAATACTGTTTGATATGTGGTTCTGCCGCCATAGTACATGAGGAGCTTCAGTGCACCATGTGTACAGTTTTTTTGTTTCATTCATATATAGGATTGTAGCGGCCACCACCCTTGCTAGGCGGCCTTGATTTGTTGGGCTTACCATTTACCTTCTCTCCGCCTGCTCTTCCACATCTAGGGGTTCCCAGGGTTGATACCCAACGACTTGAACACTGACACAGATGAAGTCCTTTAACAAAGGTTTTATTTTGCAGCAATAACATCCAATAACACAGTCTCTTGTGGGAACAGAGGGCACGGGTGAAGAACTCAGGCAACTTGAACTGCAGTCTAGCAAAGTCTCCAATTCCACCCAGAGAATAGCCACTCGCAGCTGGGTACCTCAAGGCTGAACAGATCTCTAGCCAGAGATCATGACTGTCTGCAATTGGCTCAAAACTTGAAACAGTCCTGTAAACGTGGACGAGTTGTAACTTAAGGTGAACAGGAACCTTTTTTTCAGTACCTGAAACGTTTCTCGTCTCCTCAATGGTACTGGAAAAGCGTGAATTTATCAATGTCCTTCCCAACTCAGTAACCAGGCACTTCCCAGGATGCCACTTGCCGGCCCTCCTTCGAAGAGTCCTCCTCCGGTCACTTCCACAAGCTGTGGTGCCTCTCCAAGCTGAGAGCACGCCCGGACACCTTGAATCATCCCTCAGTCACTGCGCCTCGGACCAGCCAGGTCCGAGACTCGGGAACAGATGGAACCCTACCCCAGACCAGGCGGGTCTATCAGGGGCCTTCAACAGGAACATGTTGTGGGGTGTCGAACACCCTGTGACCGGGACCCCTCACAGGGCTACCCCGGTTCTGGAACCAGAACAGACCACAAGGGTCTCACGAACTCCTCTCCCTGAACACGTGACCCACACCCCTTAAGTACCCCTTCCCAGACTCCTCAGCGGGCCCCGGTACTCCCACTGATTGGTTCAGAGAAAGCTGATACCTAAACATCCAACCAAGCCTGGTTCTAGCCTGTCATGTGCACCTCACCGTTCACATGACCAGGCAGAACTTCCAAACACAGCCCGGCCAGACTGATGTTAAGGTCAACCTATGTAATCAACCCTCAAACCCCTACTGTTCTGAGGCAAAAAACAAATTTACATGCGTATAACATTCTGTTCAAAATTTCATCCGCTACAGGATGTTGGCAGACTGATTTGTACCATACTCTACCCCCATATTTTTTCTCCATGTGTCAGTATGGATGGGTCTATGCATGTTCTCCTTCCATTCTACACTGCTGTATTCATAGATGACCATGAGCTCATCACAAGTAACTTTGGAGCATTTTTTTCTGTGCGCTTTTCAGGCATATACAGGAGTATTCAAGCTTGTGCATTTTCGTTTTAGCTCAAAGACAGCTAGGTACTAGGAGGAAGAGATAATTGTTTAGGCTAGAAAAACTCGCAAGGTGTTTCAAGGCTTTTTTCAGGCACTCCCATTGAGGTTTATGGTGCCAAAACACGCAATTCTGCTAGTTCATGTATGTTTTTGAGCTTCAAGTGTTGCGTTACAGGTGTTTTAAAGAACTCATTTGTGCACAGACACAATTTAAAAGTGCGGTATTTGGATTGTTGAGTGTTTTGGAGCTTTGAGTTGCTAATCAGGGCTTACTACAGCACATATAGGTGAACCAGTCACAGAAAAGAATAAGATTTTACTTAATGCATCTCCTTGCACAATGCATGAGTTTTATTGCATTACAACTGATTTGTGTGAATAAACTCTTAAAATTTCCATCTGTGTTTTAGCCTTGTGTTTTAAAATTGAATTCAATGAAAGCAAGGGACAGAGATGTGGATTACATGGGCCAAGAGTCCTGTTCACCTGCTCTTCCTGCTTGCGGAAGGATGTGGGTTGATCTTGAAAGGAAGCAAATACGATAAGTTTTAGTTTTTTACGTTTTGTGTTAAAAAACTGAGAGAGAAATGAGAGTCTGCAGAAATACAATCTGCTTTGTTTTCACTTCTGCTGAAGAGCCGGCAGCTGCTTAGTGTTTCTTGGAGCAAGATAAGCAATGTGACATTTGTGGACATTTCCATGCATTGATTTGTTTACATTGATGGTGTTCTCAGCAGTATTACATGGTGCTGTGGCTCTGGCAAGCTTCCGAAAGGATAAAATAAAGATAAAAAGCTGAAAGAGGGCAGATGAGATGGAGTAAACAAATGCTGGGTTAGGAGTGACTTTATTCACTAGAGAATTACTGGAAGATGTTCTTGGCAAGCTGTCTGTTGTATCAGTCACAATAACATCTTCCTTGTAGCTGTGCAGTGACTGCAGTCCATGGGTGGGGTTCAGTTACACCAAGAAAACACGTCACCCCCCACATGTACACACACACTGCGGCCGGAACCCCCACAGGAGGAGAAACCACCACTAAAGTAAGCAAGACTCTAGATATCTTATATAAAACAACAGTAAAGGAACACTATCATCTATCTATCTATCTATCTATCTATCTATCTATCTATCTATCTATCAGTGGTGCTCAAAATGTTTAGGGGGGCACAAACAAACTGAAAAATTCTGAAAAAAACCCCATCAATTGCTGCCTCACTGTGCCCATCAAACGTAGCCACTGTATCAAACGCAGCCACTGTGCCATTAAACGCTGCCACTGTGCCCATCAAACGCAGCCACTGTGCCTATCAAATGCTGCCACTGTGCCCATCAAATGCTGCCACTTTGCCCATCAAATGCTACCACTGTGCCCATCAAATGCTGCCACTGTGCCCCAAGTGTTGCCATTGTGCCCCAAATGCTGCCACTGTGCCCCAAATGTTGCCACTGTGCCCATTAAATGCTGCCACTGTGCCCCAAATATTGCCACTGTGCCCCAAGTGCTGCCACTGTACCCCAAGTGTTGCCACTGTACCCCAAGTGTTGCCACTGTGCCCCCTGCTGTCTGGCCGGCACTTTCCTTGTCCCAGGTGGGCAGTGGGTGATGGTGGCAGGCGGCGAGTGGTGTCCGGTGTCCTCCATTTCTTCCCCGACCCAATGACTTCTCCTGCCCGCTCCTCGTCTTGTCCTCTGCTATGATTGGATGCCTGATAGGTGTCCAATCACAGCGCCTGTCATTTCAGCCAATCAGGTGACAGGTAACACAGACTCAGCAACCTGATTGGCTGAGAGGCGGTTCAATGTTAGCAAAGCAAATTCCTTTGCTTTGCTAACATACAGCTGAGTGAGAAGCGAACACACAGCGTTGCACCGGCTTCTCACATTTTTGGGCGCCTATTAGAGCCTATGGCTCTAATCAGGTGCTTCCAAAAAACACCCTCGCCGGTGTAATTCAGATGCCGGGCGCCAAAAAATGGGCCGAGCACCTGAATAGGGGATGTGAGCAGCAACTGCATGAATCTATCTATCTATGGTGATTAGAGCGGTGCAGGAGGGGGGGGGGGCTCTCCTACGCCCTTTATGGACGTATTTCCACTGCTATCTATCTATCTATCTATCTATCTATCTATCTATCTATCTATCTATCTATCTATCTCTTTTTCATTTATTTTATACTTTCAACTACATCGCAACAGAAGACACAGCTATATAAATCATTATTAACCACTTTCAGACCATTTGTCCACAATGTACTGGGGAAAGGTGCCCATGCAGGCAAAGCACCTTCTTGATTTGTTATCCAAGGGCAATACCCTTATGCCGCGTACACACGGTCGGAGAATCCGTCGGAATGCGTCTTATCGGACCGTGTCGTCAGATAATCCGACTGTGTGTGGTATGCATCGGACTGATTCCGTCCGAATCTCCGTCGGACCCAATTTTCCAACATGTTGGAAATATTTCCCGACCAACTGGGCCGGTCGGACCTAATCCGATCATGTGTAGAGAATTTTGATCGGACCAAGTGCCACGCATGCTCAGATCAAATTCCTACATCAAAGCTATTGACTACTAGCCTGAATCTAGTCCTATCGTAACAAAATTACGTCATCACGTTCTGAAAGATCGGATTTTTCGACAACTTAGTCCGACCGTGTGTATGCAACAGTTTCGGACACAATCCGTCAGACTAAATCTGATGGACAAAATCCGACGGATTTGGTTGTGGAAATCTCTGACCGTGTGTACAGGGGCTTAGGAAGACCATCAAGGTTGAAATGCGTCGGAACTTCTTGGAATTTTACAATCAGGAATATTGCTATATGTTGTATGAAACTTTTCTTTTATTGTATTATTTGTCAACAACATTTACATTTACTTTCTCCTATAATGTTGTTTACGGGAGTCATTTTAATAATCTTCAATAAAATACTTGTCTTTTTTGCTATATGACGTGTTATATTTTCCTTCGGTATCACAAAGCCCTGGTGTTCTTTTCTCCCCATTTAACTTGTGAATTTAGTCTTGTACAAATTTTGGGGCTGATACCTATCATTGGTGTGCTTTAGCTCCATCAGGGATATATACACTTAACAATCTCTAACAATCCAACACAGAGATAAGAAACAAAAAGGTATTTAGTAACAATCAGCACACAGTTAAAAAAGGTATTATGTAACAATCAGCACACAATTAACCCTTTGATTGCCCTAGATGTTAACCCCTTCCCTGCCGGTGTCCTAGTACAGTGACAGTATATAGTATTATCACTGATCACTGTGTTCGTGTCACTGCTAATGTCATTGGCAGTTAGTCAGCCCCCCCCCCCAATGGCAGTTAGTGTCAGATTTCTCACCGCACTATCACAATCCCATTACAAGTCGCTGATCAGCATCATTAGTAGTATAAAAATAAATACAAATTCCAATATATATACAATAGTTTGTAGATGCTATAACTTTCATACAAACCAATCAATATACACTTATTGGGATTTTTTCCTACCAAACACATGTAACAGAATACTTTTTACCTAAATTTATAAAGAAATGTGATCTTTTAATTTTTTTCTTTTGGATAAATAAAATAGAATGTAAAAATACATATATATTTTTTTTTCAAAATGTTTTTCAAAATGTTAGGTCTTTTTTTGTTTATAAAATAAAATATAAAAAACCCAGTGGTGATCAAATGCCACCAAAAGAAAGGCCTATTTGTGTGAAAAAAACATTAAATACATTTTGTTTGGGTACAGTGTTGCAAAGCCTCCAGAGTTTAATTACTGTAGTTAATAATAGATATAAGCATAAAGGGATTGTAGTCAGAAGTTGTTTTTTTAAAATCTTAATGCATTTTATGTGCATGAGCCTTCTGTGTGCAGCAACCCCCCTAAAACTTACCTGTCCAACAATGTCCACTATTCAGCCGTCCAAGATTCTCCCTCCAGATTGGCTGAGACACAGCAGCACCACCATTGGGACGGGGCTCCATGTCTGAATGGTGCTCAAACTGCTTGCTGTGGGGGCACTGAATAGGAGGGAGGGGCCAGGAGCAGAGAAGAGGGATCCGAGAATCGCTTGGCTATGTGCTATCATATTATATAAATTTGATCTTTTAATTTTTTATTTTGAATAAGTTAAATAGAATGTAAAAAAATATATATATATATATATATATATATATATATATATATATATTTTTTTTTTTTCTTTCAAAATATTAGGTCTTTTTCTTTATAAAATAAAATATAAAAAACCCAGTGGTGATCAAATGCCACCAAAAGAAAGGCCTATTTGTGTGAAAAAAATTATATACATTTTGTTTGGGTACAGTTTTGCATGACTGCACAAATGGCAGTTAAACTAGCGTGGTATCGAATAGCAAAAAATGGCCTGGTCATGAGAGGGGTAAAAGCTTCCGGAGTTTAATTACTGGAGTTAATAATATATAAAAGCTTAAAGGGATTGTAAAGTCAGAAGTTGTTTTTTTTTAATCTTAATGCATTCTATGTGCATAAGCCTTCTGTGTGCAGCAGCCCCCCTAAAACGTACCTGTTCAGCAATGTCCACTATTCAGCCATCCAAGATTCTCCCTCCAGATTGGCTGAGACACAGCAGCGCCACCATTGGGGCGGGGCTCCATGTCTGAATGCTGCTCAGTGCCACCAAGCAAACTGCTTGCTGTGGAGGCACTGAACAGGAGGGAGGGGCCAGGAGCAAAGAAGAGGGATCCGAGAATCGCACGGCTATGTGCTATCATATTATATAACCATAAAGCCTCATTCACACTGAGCGTTTTTAAGGTTAGGGGCATCAGGCATTTATTTTTCTTGCCTTTAAATGGCCCAGCGTGTTAGCCTATGTGTCCATGCAAACATACCCTGTTTCCCCTAAAATAAGACCTAGCATGAGTGTCGGCGATGGCTGCAATATAAGCCCTGCCCCCCAAATAAACCCCACCCTCTTTCCCCAAAAATAAGCCCTACCCTGAGAATAAGACATAGAAGGACTTTAACTAGGCTTATTTGGGGGGTAGGGCTTATATTGCAGCCAACGTCGACAATCACGCTAGGTCTTATTTTAGGGGAAACAGGGTAGGTGTTTCAGAGGAGTTTAGAGCCAGAAAAAAGCCACTGACAGCGCGTCCAGGAGTAGCAGTGGTTTGGAAAAAAATGCTTGATGCGTGTAAATACATGTAAACACTCGTTAATGCTAAGCATGTTTAGCAGTTAAGTGTTAATTCATTTCAATGGGCCAAATAAATTATTATCATATTATATATCATTATTGGCCAATGAAATGAATTAACACCCAATCATTTGATGCGCCTATATGCACCTAAACTCAACTAAATGCCTTTTTGCCCCTGCCAGGAAGAAAGGCATCTAGGAGAGCTGGTTAAACACACTGTTTGCATGAGGCCTGTATATGAAAGCAGTTTTGTTTTCTATGATTTATAAAGCAGCTATCTTATTTACTAAACAAGTGAGATCTGCACACACGCCAGCTAATGGTGTAAAAACATATCGTCCATCTGTGAGCACAGGTGGCCCAGAATGAGGCCAAGTATCTTCAGCAGCTTGTGGAAGTTTCACAAAGTCATTCTATTTTGTAGTAGTGGAAATTCTGCAGCTTGTTTTGTTTTACCCAACCATATGATTCATGAAACCATAGATATGCAAAGTGTCTTGTCATCCAAAAATGATGCTGATTTCTTCTATCAACTGGCATTCCGGCATGTGATCCTTTCTTTGCATTGTCTCTCTTTGGCACGTGCTAATAGCTAATGTTAAAGCCCAACTCCAGCTAAAACTATTTTTATTGGCTTTTGATAGAGTGGAAAGAGCTAAAAATGTTTACCGTGTAGCCATAGAGTTGATGGATGTAGCACCCTGGTGTGTAGGCAGGGTGGCTTCTAAATATACCTGCCAGTATAGCTACCTTGGCTAATTGTTGAGGATTGTTGATTTCACTCTAAGTCTGTAATTGCTGCTCTTCTCTCTTTTGCCACTAGGTACCTGATGGCATTAGATATGAGTAGGGCAATGCAAAGTCAGATTATGTATATATGGGGTATCCTAGCCAATGGGCAGGTGTCTTTTTAAATCCCCTAGCCTGCTGGAAGAACCTATATATTTGGGTGGAGTCAGGTGATCAGTGTTCTGTGCTACCTGAATGGCTGTCTGGATGGGCATGTGTTGTATGGCCCAGGCTGCTGTTTCAGCCTATCTTGGACACATCTGGCTGCTAGGCTGTCTAAGGGCCTACCCAGAAGCAAGAGAGCACCTCAGGGTTGGGATTGTAGCTTGCAGTCCAACCAGAAGTGATGGTTCTGTCGTCCAGACAACCTGTCGTGGTCGGGGAAGCTGTCACCACTAAGGCATGATCCACCTTATTACCAGGGACTACAGTGAGTAGTTGAAGCAAGTACCGGAGCAAAATTCTCACCAACTGGGGATGGTGAAGAATTGGGAAACTTCAGCAGGTATCAAGCCAGGGACCCAGCCAGCGGAGACGACACTTGCAGAGCAGACTTGTGCGTCAAGCCAGGGACCGAGCAGGCCAGTGGGGTAAAGCATGAGAAGCATCTGGAGTGCCAAGCTAGTGACCAATCAGAGAGGCGGGGGTGATTCCTGAGGAAGATACTACCGTTAAGATTGGAGGAGCTCAAGGGATTCAGTGGCAGTGAATCATCTAGTCTATTGAGAAACTGGGAGCTCAGTCGGCTGCAAAACTACAAGAAGTGATTGTAGTGGAAGTGAAGGAACTGTTACACTTTGTGTTAGGAACTGTTAAAGACTGTTGCCATGGGAGATGGCATTCATACACATGCAGATGTGGCATCTTGCTGGATGCCTTTCCTTGCATGGCTGTCCTCCTGTAGAAATCTCTGGGTCTGGCAATTAATCTTGCAACAACTTAAGGGTGCCCTGGCCCTAACCCTCTCTCCCAAAGTTCTGTTAAAAGAAATAGAATCTCTTTTGCATTCAAGAAGTGTCTAGCGCACAATGACTCTAACTGCTTTGCACCCACTATGCCTCACAATTCACCATACACAGAAGGATGTCAGCTATCTCTGGCACTGGAAGTTCTCATTAGAACTAAGGAGGCCGGGGACCTTGCGACATGTATATACTCTGTAGACTAGAAGAAGTGTTTTATTGGTGTCTGAGACATTTCTCCCGTACGTCCTGATCTGTCCGACATCCATCACAAAGGCACACATTGTGGAAAAAAATTTAACTTTTCTACTCTAAAAATAAGAGCTCTTGTACAGAGGCGCCTGAACCCTTTCAAATTAAATTTTGATGTTACTTCTCCCACTGGGGAAGCCCAGGTGCTGCGTACAGCAACCCATAGATATGAATGGCTGTGCATGGTTGTACTTTGGATATACAGCAGTACTCTCATAAACACAAGTATAACATATGGGCATATGCAAAAAATACAAAGTACACCTACTCACTATACTTGTGTTTACAACAGGAAATGAAACAGGAAAGCATAGGGAAGAGGGAGGAAAAGGGGAGTGTTCAGAGTTTCTCAATGGTCAGATAGCACTCAACACTTCAAAGAGTAATTGGGGTATATGAGATCTGCAGTAAGCAGCTAGAGTTCCAGAAGGAATTTGTCAAAAGTAGGCAGCAATTATGTATCCACCCATGGCTTCCACGTTTTTAAATGCTTTGGGACACAGTACAGCAATGTGGCCTCGACCTTACTATGGATCATGATCTGGGTTATTCTATGTTTTATCTCCATGATGCATAGTGTGGAACTTTTCCAAGCTTTAACAATGATCTGCTTGGAGGCAGTGGTTACATACAAAAGAGTTTGAATTGCGCTTTTGTCAGGTCGTCAGGGTGTTTGTTTAGTATTGCTTAGAGGGGTCCAGCTGAATTTGGGCTTTCATAAGCAGAGAGTGCATACTAAATACCTCATCCCAGAATGAGGAGACTACTGGGGAGGTCCACCAAATATGAAAAGGAGTTCCTGGTTCCGGGCAGCCCCTGAAGCAGTTCGGGGCATAGGAAGGCAGTATTGCTATTCTAGCTGGGACTAGATACCATCTGGTTAATACCTTATCATTATTATTTCCCACGCCAATATGTTAACAGTAAAGGATTTTGTAGATTGCCATATATCCAGTCATTGGGCTCTAGTTGGATATTGATTTCAGCGCACCAACAAGTAGCATAGGCTAAAATTGTGAAAATATCATACTGTGCTGTCCTAAAGGTGATAAACACTCACTTAACTGCTGCAGCTAAATTATGTGAGATACCCACACTGCCATGCCATTCCAAACCTATTAGCTGCGCTGAAAAAGTGTTTCTTACATGACTAATCACACAAAAACATTTACATACAAATATGAATAATTGTGAGCAATCGGTAAAATGACACAATCCCCAAAGGGATCAATATTTGTGAAATAACTATATGCACAAATTCTCAAAGCGTCCAATCAGACAGATGAAAAAAATATAAATGAAAAAGAGTCCTACAAATATGCTTATATCTTTAGAAGTCTATTCCTCGTGACATCACATGAAAAATGTACACCCGGAAAGTAGTGACCCGTTCCAAGAGAAAAATCCTCCCCCTCTCACACACCATCGCTTACCAGATTTTATGATCTCTTTTTAGGAAGATCTACACAGGCATGTAATCCTTTCACAGGCAGGAGTTCACTTTCAGGCTCTCAAGAACGGCTCTCATAGAAACGTCACAGATGCCACGGAAATGTTCTAGGCAATGTTCTTCCCCCATGCGGAAAACAAAAATGCCTCCATAGTGTAATTTGTACACACAACGATTTATTTAAAATAAAAGATTGCACTTACACATATATTCTTTCTCGTACATGCTCAAGATAAGACAAACAAGCCGGCCAGCTCAATTAGATGCTGCCCGTGTCTTCCGGGTCCAGCACAGTATGCGGTGACGTCAGCACGTCACTCCTCCCTACGCCGTTTCGTCACAACTGCCGTCTTCCAGGGGCGAATTTGATATAGAAATCAGGTGAGCATAAATCTTAGAGATCGAGCCTGGAGCCCATGGATCTGAGGAGTATATGTGTTCAAAGAAAGTTTGGGACTGCAGGATCGTTTGAGCCCTAGTATATGCAGAGAAGAAATGTTGGATTTGGAGATACCTAAATATTTCTGAACTAGGGAGTTGATATTTCTCCTGCATCGAAGCGAAGGAAAGTAATGCGGCATTGGGAACCAACCAGCCCAACCTATGAAGGTCCTGTGATTTCCATAGTTGGAATGAGGTCGGAGCTACCCTGCCTGGATAGAAAGAAGGCAAGGGTTATTCGGGAAAGATAAAAGGGGGATATGTGGGGAAGTGACAAGAAGAGTTTAAACTATCCCATAAAGTCAAGTAGTATTGTGGTATACAGTTGATTATAAACTTGTGTCCCCTAGGGTGAAGCCAGAGGAGGTTGTCAAAAACCAAGGGGTTGCATTCAGCTGCTTCCAGGAAGAGCCAGAGAGGGGGCTTTAGAACAGTGTGATATTGTGCAAAATGGGCTAGCTGGTCTGCTAGGTGATATTTAGCAAAATTGGGTAGGCCCAGGCCACCGTTAAGGTTTGAGCACATAAGGACCGTCCTAGGCAACCTAGGTCTTGCTTGACCCCCAAATTTAAGTATTAACCCGGCATTGTAAGATTCTCAGATAATACGATGGAACCGTGACCAGCAGAACTCGAAACAAATATAATGTCTTGGGAAGTAATGTCATTTTGACCGCCACAATTCAACCAAGCCAGGAAAATTTCTATTGGAACCAATTAGACATTAAGGAAGTCATGTGAACTAGCATTGCTGGGTTATTTGCCTGGAATGATATGGAAGCATGTGGGGACAGTTTAACTTCCTAAGTAAGGGAGATTATGCATAGCCCATTTGAAAGTGAATGCAGTTTGTGGTTGAGATAAGACTGGGTTAGAAAGTGTGAGGTTAAGTGCCTGTGACTTCTGCTGATTCATCTCGAATCCTGAAATTGAGGAGAATTGTTCCAACACCCAAAATAGTTTAGGAGTAGTTGTTAGAGGGGTGGTGGTAAGAAAAAGAAGGATGTCATGCGCGAATAGACATAACTTGTGCTGGAGACCAGCCACCTCAATACCACGGATGTCAGGATTAGAGTGAATCAGCATTGCCAGAGGCTCAATGGCTAGAGCAAAAAGCAATGGGTATAAGAGGAAACCCTACCTCATCCCAAGTGTTGCTGAGAAGATTTGTACCCTGCATACTTGATATATGCCCGTGGATGTGTGTAAAGCGATAAAAAAACCAAGTGAGAAAGTTAGGGCCATAAGAAGATAAGACCATAGAAAGTATGCTGGTATTCTATGGTGATGTACCATGTATGTTAAAAGGGAAACACGACATATGCTATCAGCGGCCTGTTTATGCGGCATGAATCCTACCTGGTCTTTTTGTACCAGAGACCCTATGATCGGATTCAAGCAAAATGTGAGAATTTTGGCTAAGATATTAACATCTAGGTTATTGGTCTATAGTTTGGCTAAGTGGTTGTATTCGAATTTGGCTTTGGTATCATAGCTATGATGGCCTTAAGGGTCTCTGGTCCAAAGTTGTGCTGTTTGAGTAATGCATTGTATGAATTGGCCAAGAGTGGTCCTAAAAAGTCCGCAATAAGAGGCTGGGTAGCCATCTGGCCCAGTCGCTTATTTGTTTTCAAGCACATAAAAGTACGTAGGACTTCTTCCAAAGAAATTGGAGGAGGAAAAAGTATTTTTCTCTGTATATAGATGGGAGAGGCGGTGTCAGAAACCATGAATCAGACTGAGAAAGAAGTACAGTTAAATCACACTTGTTTAATAATAATAAAAAGGTAAACTGAGTAAACATAGTCAAAACATAGCCAGAGTTCAGGAATTGAAACGGATAGTCAGACAAGCCAAAACATCAGGGAGCCAGAGATAAGCGTAGTAGAACAGCAAGCAGGATCTGGAGCCAGAAGGAATGTCAGCCAAGCAAGTCTTTAACAGGAACACAGGAGAGGATATCATCAACAAGTCACTGTGGACAGAAAGGAGCTGGCTGGGCAAGTTGTAGAGGTCTCCCATCAAGAGCCTCAATGGCAGCTGCAGCGGAATTGAGTGCTTTGATACAAAGGCAGCATCAATGAACAGGCCCACAGCCCCAGATTCAATTAGAGCCTGTATTTCGATGGACGACTCAGCCCAAGAAAGGGTAACCAAAACCAGGGGCTTATCCTTCTGGATGACTCGGGATGAAACAACGCCACCTAAGGTCTGTCCGTGACAGGACCTCAAGGTTTGGGCGTTCCCTGGATGGGTAGGACAAGACTTCAAAAAGTGACCTGCCTGGCCACAATAAAGGCAGAGAGACGCATGAAGCCCGAGTGCATGGGTTCATCTCCACCGACCGACTCAGTACCAGGAGGCATGGGAGGTGAGGGAAGCAAAGGTAGGGCTGCAAAGTTCAGAGACAAATGTACAGGAGGCTTCCACAAGCGCTCCTTAAAAATAAGTATTTCTCTGAGTCTGGTGTCAATGAGGATGGCAAACCTGATCAACTTCTCCAGCTCAGTGGGTATATCTTGGGCTGCTATCTCATCCTTGATGGTACTGGAGAGATTATGAAACTCATTGTTCCAAGCAACCTCTGCTGCCAGAGTATGGAATTTAATGGCGTAATCGGCAACAGTTCTCATACTCTGTTTGATGAACATGAGGCACTTGGCAGCAGAAGCAGAGCACACGGGAACGTCAAATATCTTTTTAAAAGAAGCCACAAACACTGGGTAACTCAAGACAACAGGTTTTTGTGTCTTCCATATAGGGTTTGCCTAGGCCAAGGCTCTGACAATGGTCACTAGGACAGTAAGAAAAACAAACAGGAGTTTTTATTCTTCCTTACTCTATTCAAAACTTAATTTACTGTACACTGCTTTAATATCTGATAGAAGTCTTCAGAGGTTGCTATATCATCTACCCATGTTGCTACATGACCAATGCAAATATCTTGACAAAGAGTGCTAATATGATGGATACGAACATACTTCATAATTAAAGGTCTGATTAATGTTTGTCAAGATATATTCACCCCTAAAATGAATAACACAAATAAAATCTAACTTAATGCCGGGAAATAAGGAAGAAGAGACAATAGGACGTGACTGAGGTAATGGATGTCTGAGAAAGCTTTGGCACACACAAAATGCTGAGTAATAAAATTACTTCCATTAGGGTTTTCAAGTTTCTGGTTACATATGATGCAGAACATATTTCAACATATTGTATAATGTATATAACCTTTAAAACATTTTATCATAACAGTCTTCTTTAACAAAATCCCAATGTCTGCTGAATTTCCTTTGTGTTTTACTTAGTCCTTAAAGGACCACTAAACCGAAAGCAGATGTGTTTTATGCTGGAAACAATACAAATTATATAAGAAAGTTTGCAGACAGTCTGTTCTGAATGTATCTGCTGAAGTTTTTTTTAGCAAAGGTGAGTTTTGCAACAAAAGTTGCTTTGTGCGTTCCACTTTAATGTTCACTGACACACGGCCTTGGTTTAATAGGGATTCCCTATTACCTCCATAGTTTGGCACCTTTTTGTAGGAGTAATGCAGCGTACACGCGATCGGACTATCCGGTGGACTTAGTCCGGCAGACCAGAGTCCGCCAGACAATTCGCCCGTGTATGGGCTTCGGCGGACTTTTTCTTCCCAAAAGTCCGGTGGACTTAGAAAGAATTCTCAAAATTGTCCACCGGACTCGGATTTCCGGCGGACAATTCGCTCGTCTGTGTGCTATTCCACCGGACTTTTCAAATGAACGGACCTGCCCACACACAGATTAAAGTCCGTTCATTTTGAACGTGACTCCAGGTAGACGAGACTAGCGAAGGAAGTCAATGTCGCTGCCTCCATCGGCGAGACAGACACCTCGCTAGCCCCATCTCCTGATATGGATTTTAAGGGGAACGAAAAAACGTGATGGTTCCCCTAAAGTCCATACCAGACCCTTATCCGAGCACGCAGCCCGGGTACCAGGCCGCATGCCCTCAACATGGGGGTGGGTGCTTTGGTAAAGGGGGGCCCTGCAGCCCCCCCACCCCAAAGCACCTTGTCCCCATGTTGATGAGGACAAGGGACTCTTCCCAACAACCCTGGCCGTTGGTTGTCGGGGTCTGCGGGCGGGGGGTTATCCCAGATTCTAGCCCCCCCTACCCTATGTGAATGAGTATGGGGTACGATGTACGCCTACCCATTCACCTGGGGGAAAAAGGTAAATAAAGAACACACAACACAGGTTTTTAAAATAGTTTATTAGTCAGCTCCGGGGTCTTCTTCCGACTTCGGGGGTCTTCTCGCCGGGTTCCTCCGCTATCTTCTGCTCTTTTACCGATCTTTTACGGCTTTCTCCTTCGTCGTCGCCGCCGTCCAGGGGTCTTCTTCCGACTTCGGGGGTCTTGTCCCACTCTTCGATTCTTCTGCCGGGTCTGCGCTATCTTCTTCCAGCTCTTTTACTAGCGTTGGCCCGGACTTCTTGTTTTTTCACTGTCGCCGCCACCTTCTTCTTCCCTTCTTCTCTTCTTCCGATGTTGTCACGACACTCTCTCTGGCCGTATTGCCAGGGACTCGTTGCGTGGCGACTTATATAGACATGGTGACCCCGCCCCTTAAGATGTCACAGTCACAGAAGAAGGCGGCGGCGACAGCGACAAACGAGAAGACTGGGCCAACACTAGTAAAAGAGCTGGAAGAAGATAGCGGAGGCCCGGCAGAAGAACTGAAGAGCCGGACAAGACCCCTGAAGTCAGAAGAAGACCCCGAAGTCGGAAGAAGACCCCTGGATGGCGGCGACGACGAAGGAGAAAGCCGGACTCCTCCTCTAGTAAAAGAGCGGTAAAAGAGCAGAGGATAGCGGAGGAGCCCCGTGAGCAGACGCCCGAAGTCGGAAGAAGACCCCCGCCAAAAAAGTTTGGTCATGTGTGGACGTGTATGGACGTGTTCCGAAAGTCCAGCAGACCTCTGCTGCAAAATCCGGTGGATAGTCTGATCGTGTGTACGCGGCATTATGCTTCTCAGCGTCCTAAAAAAGAGTTAGGTAGATGGGCAAATGCAGCGTGCTTTCAATTAAATTCAGCTTGTGTTTGAGATAAGTTTCAGATAATTCAAGGCTCCATCTGGGTTCATTCACAGGTGATTCTGCTCTGCATTTGAACTCATTCAAACCCTAACCTTGAATTGTATGTAGAGAAAAGCAGCTCTGTCGTGAACAAAAGTCTGTGTACCAAGGCCCTTATAAAAAGCAGACTTGCACGAAAGTGGGATTCCCGGGTAGTGATAGGCTAGGCATATAAAAGGATGGGCACCAGTTTTTTTTTTTTAACTGAGTTTTATAAGGATATACAAAAAAGAAGGTATACATCCACAAAGTATTGCCATAAGCACAAGTACATACAAATGATATTCCACACAAAATTAAGATACACAATGTCAAGTGAATGTATAGGCAGACAAAAAAAGAGAGAAAAGTCCTAAACAATGGGAAACAAAACACCAAGAAAAGACTGGAATCATTGGTATCCTGGGTATCCAGCCATGGGCCCCAAACCTTATAAAATTCCCTAGGACATCCCCTGGCCTCATATGTAAGCTTACATAGGGGTAGTGTTTGATTGATCAGCTTTTTCCATAAACCAATATGCAACATGGTGGTATGAGTCCAATGTAGGACAATTGCCTCCCTGACATAATAAAATAGTAGCCGGAGGAAGTGTTTGGTTACTATAGAAGCATCCAGGTCCTCAAAAAGGCCAAAGAGGCACCACTTTGGGCAACACACATTAGGCAAATCAAAAGTAATGGAAATAAAAGCCATGACCTGAGACCAAAAAGGCCTACTTTTATCACAGCCGCATACAATGTGTAGGAAGTCAACAGGTTCTCTGTCGCACTTATGTCAGTTGGGGTATCCCTTTTATGCATTTTATATAGCCTCAGTGGTGTGTAATACATCCTATGTAAATATCACAATTTAATAAGTCTGTCCCTGGCTAAAATTACCATAGAAGCATAACAAGAAAAAATGGGAAAATACTGCGCTCCTAAGTGAAGAAAATTTTAAATTACCCTAGCTGCGGCTACTAAAGTGTGATACACACCAAAAGTATAAAGAAAAAGTTGTAGCTACGCTAACAGTGAATATCACCTATACCTAATAATTTCAATTAATATATAAATTGTCCCGATAGTAGAATATTAAGAAAGTGAGAAGTGAATCATTAAATGAATAAATTAATAACAAATTAATTCATCAGTAAATAAATACATTTTTATACAAAATTAATATGACTATACTTGGTGATAAATCCAAATAAATAAACGTGCAGATAAAAATATGAATATAAATAAATCGTAAAAGAAATGTCCCAACATCCAAAGTGAATAAATTCAAACAAAAGTCCAATCAATATTGTGAAAAAACGTGCAATCTTCCGTCGCCAAAAAGTGCTGAACACCACTAAGAATGCACGCTTACCAAAGGGCTAGCATTTGATCGCTCACACAATTTCACAACAGGGTCTCCAAGGTGGTCCTCAAACTGCCCATCAGACTCAGACTGGGATCTGGACTTTTGTTCGAATTTATTCACTTTGGATGCTGGGACATTTCTTTTGCTATTTATTTATATTCATATTTTTATCTGCACGTTTATTATTTGGATTTATCACCAAGTATATTCATATGAATTTTGTATATATATTTATTTATTTTCTGATTAATTTTAATTCATTGGAATTAATTTGTTATTAATTTAATGATTCACTTCTCACTTCCTTAATGTTCTACTATCGGGACAATTTATATATTAATTGAAATTATTAGGTATAGGTGATATTCACTGTTAGCGCAGCTACAACTTTTTCTTTATCCTTTCTACTGTAGAAGCATGTCAGTTAAATAGTTCTTTTCAATTTTTAGCCAAAAGATCATGGATATTGCCTAACCAGCGATTTTGCATTTTAAGAAGGCATGGAGCTGGTCTATCCAGAAATAATGAGTAATAAGTGGAAATAAGCTGAGTATGGTCAGGACCGAGTAGGGCTCTTTCAGTTTAGTTATCTAGCTGTACATTGTGCAGCCCAAACTGTGCCTCTGCACCATGTCTAAGTTGAGTATAATGAAAGATCCACCTCGGTGAAAAACACAGCTCTTGTCATAATTGTTGCAAGGACCGAAGGGTTCCATCATAGAGTTGGCATAAATTGCCTCCCTTCTCCTTAACTTGGATATGTGACCAGCTTTTTATTATTATTGTAACAAATGGTGTTCTGCTTTCTTCCAATTTCCAAAACAAATGGGATGTAATGCACATTTGTAAAGCACGGTGCAGTATTTAAAATGTGCTGAAATAAAAAAAAATAGAAATAGGACCATGGCAAAGCCATACTGCTGCTTTATAAATGGAGCCCTAAGTGATACTATGGCAGGCAGTAAAGGGAATGGGAGTCATGCTGGCCCTTCAGGAGCAGGGACCCTGATGCAGCTGCCACGATTGAGGAGTGACCAGGTTCTTTAATAAGCCGTCCTGACGTGTACATGTGTAATCATGTTGCTTGTACATTTTAATTTTTCCCTCTGGGGTCTCCTAGGTCCTCCTACTTGTAGGTAAAAAAGAGAGGGAGCATAAGGAGTTGGTGGTAAAACTGAGAGAGAAGTAGGACTGTGAAACAGAGTGGTTAGGCCCTAGTAGGAGTTCTAGAGCCCTAACTCTAACTAAGAATGTGGAGCAAGCTTTTGGTAGCATTTCCCGTTTGAGGGAGCACTGCTTGCTCTTTTCTACTTAGTGGGTCTGAAACGAGCTGGAGCACTCAGTAGCGGGAGACCCCGACCCCCGGGCCATAGACCGATGCCGCGTCACATCGCTGCACTGCAGTGAATGAGCAGACTGAATTGATGTTTATTTATAAGCACTCACTGACACAGATGAGACAGGGCTCATGATGGTGGCTGGTGCAGGGGTGGATCCAGGGGGGACAACAGGGCAATTGCCCCATCCCCCTGAAAATATTACCGACTCCCGAGTCTCTCCGTCACATTTAGAATCAGCAGCAAGCCAGAAGCGGTGCAGAGAGAGACCCTCTTATTGTTGTACCGCTGCTCCGCTGGCCTCTACTGCCCGCCACACTGGTTGCTATCACCTGCAGCCTGGCATCTATCAACTAGGGACGTCAGGTCCAAGCCGAGGAGGAGGAGAGCGATGCACCAGAATTCAGAGCGGAGGAGGATTTAACTTCTTCCTCCTCCGTGCCTAATGTGAATGTTGGCTCCACCCACCTCCTCCCTCCATCTTCTTCAGGCTCCAGCACGGCGTAAGTGAGGGAACTGTGCCAGTCAGCCTGCCAGTGCCAGGAGGAATCAGTCAGCTTGCAGTGCTCGCACACATACATGAAGGCAGACTATTGGAGAGCTGAGAGTCACTATGACACTAAGAAGAAAAAAGGTCATCTCCAAGTAAGATGATGTGGAGAGCTGGAGGCTTTATCTTGCCCAAACTAATTGTGTTAAAATTGCTGAAGCAAATGTGTGAAAGTACTGTCATAAGAGTTTTAAGGAGGCTGTTTGCTAAACATGGATTGCCAGATACAATCGTGTCTGATAATGGAATGCAATTTACCTCCTCAGAATTCAAAATCTTTATGGCAAGCAATCTTATTCAACATGTTATGATTGCACCATTCCACCCATCATCAAATGGTCAAGCTGAACATATGGTTCAGACCACCAAAGACTCATTAAAGAGAATTGTTCAAAGAGATTGGAGTCAGAGACTTGCAAATTTGTGACACCATGCTCAAGCACTGGTTGTAGCACAGCAGAGCTCCTAATGAACCGTCGCCTAAAAGCATGTTTGGATCGTTTACACCCTGATCTGACATTGGAGTTACAAGAAAATCAAGAACTGCATTTTAAAAAGGATGCTAATGTTTCTGTGTGAGTGTTTGAGCCTGACAGTGCTGTCTATGTCAGAAACTATGCTGCTGGGCCTAGTTGGATACCGTCAAAGGTGCTTGTGGCTACAGGACCTTTGTCATACAAAGTACAAATTACTGATGGTAGAATGTTACGAAGGCACATTGATCAGATCCAAGAAAGAAGTGGTGAAATTGTACCTGCTGCCGGTTCTAGTGGTACTCGGATTCCAGTGATCCCAGATCATGGTGAACCATTGGTTGATATGGGTTCTATTCCTCCAGGAAATGTTGCAGAGACAGTTTCTCTCATTTCCTCTGACACAGCACAAGAAGAAGATTTGCACCCAACTGAGGGTCCCAGGGAACTGTCTCAAACAGTGGTCCTTAGGCGTCCAAGGAGGAATATTCACCCTCCCAGTTATCTCAAAGATTTTGAGGTCTAGGTGGAAGAAGTCTTATGTATTATGATGTTATACTGCTCTCCATCCAGTAAGGGGAAGCATTGTAAATATGTTTACTTGTGTATATTTCTTTTAGAGCTATGTATTTCTTTAGCATCTATGGTTCCTGTATTCCTGTGTGATTAAGTAAAGAAGTCCTGTGAATTCCTGTCCATGTCTCGAGGCACTATTCTGATATTTTTACATAATGCAGCAACATCCACACATGTAGGACACCCAACGTTAGCTAGAAGATTGTAATGGTGCACAACGAAAACCTGTGGCTTTGTGTAACTAAAAGCAAGGCTTCATCCATACGCCAGCTTGTATACAATTTTTGGGCAATTTTTCGGAATTTTGCCAAGGCATCTCTGAAAATACCTCAAGGCACCCTGGTTGAAAAAGGCCGATCTAAGGTATTGAAGACAAAACTAATGACAACTCTTCAAAATGAAGCAAAGCCTTTTGTACTTCAGGGAGTCAAGCCAATTAAGATAGTATAGATGAATCAGTGTATCTGTTTGGACATCATAGTTCCATAGTTAGTAAGGTTGAATAAAGACACCAGTCCAACCTGACTGTGTGTCTAAAATTGTCCCCATCCCTGTACATTGCATACTTGCATTGGTCCTTCAAGGAGCCCACATTCCAAGGTCCCCATTCATATACTAGGGCCAATTTTGGACAGAAGAAAATTAACCAACCTGCATGTCTTTGGATTGTGGGAGGAAATCAGAGTAGCTGGGGGAATCCCATGCAGGCACAGGGAGAACATGCAAATTCCAGGCAGGTAGTGTCGTGGTTGGGATTATGAACCAGTGATCCTTCTTACTGCTAGGTGAGAGTGCTAACCACTACACCACTGTGCTGCCTGTTATTGCATGCATGTTAAGACACATTTTTGACACTTAAAAACATTAGGAGAACGGATTCTTATGTGCGTTCCAGTGCACTTACATGCATTTGGACATGTTTTGATGAGTTCCAGGCAAAAAAAAAACTGCAAAACTGCAGCGGGTTGTACTTTTGTTAAAAACTGTGCAGTTGTCCGCACTGGTGTGAACTAGGGTCATCAGAGTACATGGATACAATTACTGTACACGCGTTTCAGATACATTTTATAAATGCACTGGAAAGCACCTAGTCTGAACCAGGCCTAAACAAAATATGTAGGTCACTGGTTTACTAATAAAATACTGTAACAACAAACAAAATATCGGAGCCATGAGTAATGTTACATAACTAAAGTTCGTGTTGCAAAATCTGTTATCAAGTGCATCAATCAATCTTGCTCACCAAATTGTATCTCACTGCCTCCTTTACATTTTCATTTATAATTACTGCCTCTCAGCAAAACTATATGTTTATGTAACTATCTGTATGCATTTGCCTGGGTAAAGGCTTTAGTAAATCACAGTATTATTTCTGGACAAAAACTCCTCTTGTTCTGTGTTCTATGTAATTCTTGTCTTGATACCCCCTCCAGGGTGTAATAATAATCTTGCAACCTTACCCTTATGTGGGCTTCTTTAATAGAAAAACGAAATAGAAATCATAACTGCCATTGTGTTGTATAGCTTTTTGATTTTTTTTTTGTATCATGTGGCTACACATGTACCGGTATTTTATGACATGAAAATGCATTCCAAGTAGAAGGCACTGCCTTAACCCTCTTGGGTATGGAGTTCACCAGAGCTTTACAGGTTGCCACGGAGTCCTCTTCCTCTCCTCCATGATGACATCACAGAGCTGGTGGATGTTAGAGACCTTGCGCTCCTCCACCTTCCATTTGAGGATGCCCCACAGATGCTCAATAGGGTTTGGGTCTGGAGACATGCTTGGCCAGTCCATCACCTTTACTCTCAGCTTCTTTAGCAAGGCAGTGGTCGTCTTGGAGGAGTGTTTGGGGTCTTTATCATGTTGGAATACTGCCCTGTGTCTCAGTCTCCGAAGGGAGAGGATCATGCTCTACTTCATATTTGATGGCGTCTGACACTTTGGAGAGGTGTTCTCTTCATGGATGAATTTCACTGTACAGGGCAGATGGCAGACAGCATATATGGCGTCGTGTGGGTGAGTGGTTTGCTGATGTCAATGTTGTGGATCGAGTGGCCCATGGTGGCAGTGGTGTTATGGTATGGGCAGGCGTATGCTATGGACAACAAACACAGGTGCATTTTATTGATGGCATTTTGAATGCATAGAGATAAGGTGATGAAAACCTGAGGCCCATTTTTGTGCCATTCATCCAGGACCATCACCTCATGTTGCAGCATGATAATGTATGGCCCTATGTTGCAAGGATCTGTACACAATTCCTGGAATCTGAAAACATCCCAGTTCTTGCATGGCCAACATACTCACCGGACATGTCACCCATTGAGCATGTTTGGGATGCTCTGGATTGGTGTATACGACAGCGTGTTCCAATTCCTTCCAATATCCAGCAACTTCGCACAGCGATTGAAGAGGAATGGATCAAAATTCCACAGGCCACAATCAACAACCTGATCAACTCTATGCAAAGTAGATGTGCTGCACTATGTGAGGCACATGGAGGTCACACCAGATACTGACTGGTTTTCGATGCCCGACCCCCACAATACAGTAAAACTGCACATTTAAGAGTGGCTTTTTTATTGTGGCCAGCCTAAGGCACATCTGCGCAATAATCATGCTGTCTAATCAGCATCTTGATATGCCACACCTGTGAGGTGGATGGAAAGGAGAAGTGCTCACTAACACAGATTTAGACAGATTTGAGAACAATATTTGAGAGAAATAGGCCTTTTGTGTACATAGAAAAAGTCATAGATCTTTAAGTTCAGCTCATGATAAATAGGGGCAAACACAAAAGTGTTGCGTTTATAATTTTGCTTAGTGTATATTGCTGACATCAGCAGGGGCAAGTAGGAGATGCACCACTGCATCTCCTCAGAGATGTGAGGAGTGCAGAAAGGGAAATGTTGGTTCTAGAGTAATGAATCTAAAAAACAATGTCAGACAATACCTATTACTAGGGGTGCAATGGATCAAAAAACTCACGGATCGGATCTTCCTCGGATCAGAGTCACGGATCGAATCATTTTTTGGATCAGCAAATAATAATTGAATTTGCAAAAACCTGTTAAAATGCCACCACCATATAGTCCCCACTGCAATATACACCTCCCCCACTGTAATATCCACGTCATCTCCCCCAATGTAATATTGGCTGAGCATGGATGGGTATGGCTGGGTATTGGCATGGTTAGTATTGGCAGGCTATTGCACAATATTGGCAGGATAAGTATTGGCAGGGTATTGCAGAGTATTGGCAGGGTATTGCAGAGTATTGCAGATTATTGCAGATTATTGGCAGGGTATGTATTGCAGAGTATTGGCAGGGTAAGTATTGCAGAGTATTGGCAGGGTATGTATTGCGGAGTATTGGCAGGGTATGTATTGCAGAGTGTTGGCAGGGTATGTATTGCAGAGTATTGACAGGGTAAGTATTGCAGAGTATTGGCAGGGTAAGTATTGCAGAGTATTAGCAGGGTAAGTATTGCAGAGTATTGGCAGGGTATGTATTCCAGAGTATTGGCAGGGTATGTATTGCAGAGTATTGGCAGGGTAAGTATTGCAGAGTATTGGCAGGGTAAGTATTGCAGAGTATTGGCAGGGTATGTATTGCAGAATATTGGCAGGGTATGTACTGCAAAGTATTGGCAGGGTATTGCTGGGATGGCTGTGGCTGCCATCCGATTTCTCCCCTCCACTGTACAGATCAGTACAGAGGGGGGAGAGAGGAATCCAGGTTTGTTTACAAGTGATCGCTCCGTCACGAGCGATCACATTGTAAACGCCGACGGGTGTACCAAGATGGCCGCCACTCCGGAACTAGGCCGAAGCCGCGGCCTTTCCTAAGGCCGAGACCGCGGTTCGCTGAGTGTGCCGATCTGAGCGGGGTGACCCTTTCGGATCGCCGATTGGTGCCGATCCGTTGCACCCCTACCTATTACTGTTGTGGAGTATGAAATACTCATACATTAACCACTTGCTGTCCGCTGCGTGCTGATATACGTCGGCACAATGGCAGCGGTGGGCAAAGTGGCATACCTGTACATCCCCTTTAATTGGTGGGGCTAGCGGGCGCACGTGCCACGTACAGCGAGACCATGCCCGCAGACTCAATCTTTGGCGGTGTCCCGAAGCCGCAGAACGGGGCTATGTAAAAAAGAAATTTCCCCATTCTGCCTTGTGACATGACAGAGATCACTGTCATCGGGAGAAGTGATCGCTGTCATGTGAGTGGAAGCCCATCCCCCTTTCAGTTAGAATCACTCCCTAGGACACACTTAACTCCTTCATCACCCCCTATTGTTTAATCCCTTCCCTGCCAGTGTCATTTACACAGTAATGTATACGCTGTATAAATGACAATAGTCTCAAAATAGTGTCAAAATCCAATGTGTCCGCCAAAATGTTGCAGTCACGATAAAAATCACAGATCGCCGCCATTACTAATAAAAAAAAACGAATCATAAAAATGCCATAAAACTATCCCCAATTTTGTAGACGCTATAACTTTTGCGCAAACCAATCAATATACGCTTATTGAATTTTTTTTACCAAAAATATGTAGAAGAATACATATCGGCCTAACGAAGGAAAATATTAATTTTTTATATATTTTTGGGGGATATTTATTATAGCAAAAAGTAAAAAAATATTGCTTTTTTTTCAAAACTGTCTCACTTTTTTGTTTATAGTGCAAAAAATAAAAAATTGCAGAGCTGATCAAATACCACCAAAAGAAAGTTCTATTGTGGGAAAAAAAGGACATCATATTTTTTTTAGAATCACTCCCTAGGACACACTTAACTCCTTCATCATCACCCCCTATTGTTTAATCCCTTCCCTGCCAGTGTCATTTACACAGTAATCAGTGCATTTTTATAGCATTGATCGCTGTATAAATGACAATGGTCTCAAAATAGTGTCAAAAACCGATGTGTCCTCCATAATGTCGCAGTCATGATAAAAATCGCAGTTCGCCGCCATTACTAATAAAAAAAATGAATAATAAAAATGCCATAAAACTATCCCCAATTTTGTAGACGCTATAACTTTTGCGCAAAACAATCAATATACGCTTATTGCCATTTTTTTTACCAAAAATATGTAGAAGAATACATATCGGCCTGAATCAATCAATCTGAATTACAAAAAGTGCTCTGGTCAGGAAGGGGGTAAATTCTTCCGTGGCTGAAGTGGTTAATAAATAAATAAATAAATAGTAAACTCTTCAAAATACAAAAAAAATAAACAATATATTTTTTCAAGTTTGTTGCAATAACACTTTTTTTCAGTCCACCATACATCATTGTCTGTCTTTTATTTTGTGTAAATATCACCAATCTTCTACCAACTGACAAAAATGGCACTATAATATTACACCTTTAGCAATCTCGGATTGTTTTTTGTGTTTTCTTGTCATACTCCTCCATGTATTTGTGGAAGAAAATAATTAGAACACATATCATTGGAAAAAGTTTTTTTTCCTGGCAGTGGATTGTTCAAAATAATAAGAAACAGGGAAGGGTATATGTAAAGAATCTGTAGTGTTCCTTGTATCTACTGTCTGTTACTTGTTGTACACAAAGTTAATAGAAATGAAATTGGATGAGGCTGTAAGATATGAATCCACATGGCAGAAAACCAAGAGTAAGAGGAACTGAAACCAGCTGTATAATTGGATGGTAATAGTAAGTCTTGACCGATCTTATGTCATAATACTCTAATTATCATAGATGAAGATGACTGATACTTACTGTTGCCACAATCTCTGTGTAATTTGTAAGTACCAAAGTAATGAAACCAATAGCAAAATAATACTAATAATAATGATATGTGCATATGTGACACATCGGGATTGCTGTATGTTGAGCCCCATACACACTATCAGATTTTCTGCAGATTTTTTCCTTCAGATTTAACAAAACTATATAATATGAGGTCAAACCTTAGGAGTTTCAATGTGTATGCAATCAGGCAGGCCCTTGCACTACATGGTTTTGGTAATTCTGAAGACAAAAATCAGCAGAAAATCTTATAGTGTGTATGGGGCTAAACGAAGAGTTGTCCAAATACTCATATTTCTGAGTCAAGCCGTTCTCTGTCCCCGTGCGTCACAACGCTCGCAGGGAATGGAGATAAGTTCCACGATAGATCGAGCGGAGCACAGCTCGCTCGTACAGCGCGGGTACATCGCTGGATCCAGGAGACAAGATAAGTAAACTCTCCCTGCATTCAGCGATGCGGTCCCGAGTCTGGCTTGGGTTTACCGCTTTTGGTATAAAATCTCCACCCCGAGCCAGACTCGGAAATACCGCCAGGGGGGTTAGTATTTGTTAAGCTTAGGAAACCAAAGCACACAAAAGATCCAGGATTATCAGTGGTGGCATCAGGGCTCGAGTTCAGTCATGTGCCAATCTAACCACTTTTGTTTTTTTGCACCAATAACCATGGATCTTTGTGGCAGCTCAGTTATTTACAGTTAAATCTTAAATAAAATATTGATTATAGATATTTTTTTGTGTAATGATGATTCCTAAAAAAAACGTGCAGTAATAAAACAAGGGTCTAACTGCAGCTCTCCTTGCCGAGTTTTCTGCTTAGACCCACCCTCACATATTCGTGTTGGTCCATCTGTATGATGAGCAGCTTCGCTGGCCAATAGCAACATGATGAAGTTGGAAAGGGTTGGGGAAGCTTTGGTACAAACAGGAATTAGCATAAATTTTATCAGGTTTGGGAGGTGGCTGCATTCATCTCTGAGTGTCTTTACTTCACACCTGCAACAGATTTCCACATTCCTCCACCAGTGATAGAGAATTTTTAAAATCTCAGCAACCCAAGGCCCAGCCTGGTTTTCCTTAAAGAGTATGTAAACCTTGTTTTGTTTTTTAAATAAAAAATAACAAATATGCCTATACTTACCTGCTCTGTGCAATGGTTCAGCACAGAGCAACCCCGATCCTCTTCTTCTGGGGTGCCCTGCCAGCTCTGCAGGCCCCTCCTGTTCATTGAGTTCCATCATGGAAAGCCACTTTCCCTGGGGGCACCCGTGCGGGCTCACTCCCAAGTCCCGCTGCTGTGTCCATTGACAGCAGTGGGAGTCAATGGTTCCTGCTGCTATCAATCTGTCCAATGAGGAGAGAGACAGTGGCTGGAGCTGCTGCACTCGTGCACACCGCTGGATCGGATCGGCTCAGATAAGAAAAAGGGGGGGTCTGGAGGGTGGCAAGGGGAGCTGCAGCACAGAAGGTTTTTCACCTTAATGAGAAGGTTTTTCACCTTAATGCATAGAATACATTAAGGTGAAAAACCTTGAGGCTTTACAACCACTTTAAATTTGGACCCTCTTCTGACATGATAACTAGAATTACTTCACAGGTTTGTGCACGCCTTTATACAGTGCTGTGAAAAAGTTTTTGCCACCTCCTGATTTTCTTTTATTTTGCATATTTCTCACACTTAAATGATTCAGATCATCAAACAAATTTTAATATTACACAAAGATATCCCAAGTAAATCCAAGATGCAGTTTTTTAAAGTTATTATTTCACTTATTAAGGGAAAAAAAGCTGTTGAAAGCTGCCTGGCCCTATGTGAAAAAGTAATTGTCCCCTCCCATGATGAATCATAAACGAACTGTGACTAACTACAATTTTTTGTAAAGCCGAGCTGAATTTCACTTGCCACACCCAGGCCTGATTACTGCCAGACCTGTTGAATCAAGAAATCACATAAATACAAGCTGTCAGACAAAGTGAAGAATGCTAACAATCACGTTAAGAACAGATTAGAAACAAACATGTATTGGTCTAGTGAACCACGGAGAGAGCCATTATCCACAAATGGAGATAACCTGGAACAGTGGTGAACCTTCCCAGGAGCAGCCGGCCTACAAAAATTACTCCAAGAGCATGACGACGACTCATCCAGGAGGAAAAGAACCCAGAACAACATCTAAAGAACTGCAGGCCTCACTTGCCTCAGGTAAGATCAGTGTCCATTATTCAACAATAAGACAGAGACTGGGCAAAAATGGCCAAAGCCACTGCTGACCAAAAAGAACACAAAGGCTCATCTCACATTTACCAAAAAACATCTTGATTATCCCCAAGACTTCTAGACAAATATTCTATGGACAAAAAATTAACTTTTTGGAAGGTGTGCATCACGTTACATCTGGCATAAAACTAATACAGCATTTCATAACAAGAACATCATACCAACAGTCAGACATGGTGGTGGTAACGTGATGGTCTGGGGCTGCTTTGTAGCTTTAGGACCTGGACGACTTACCATGATTAATGGAACCATGAATTCTGAGCTTTACTAGAAAATCCTAAAGGAGAATGTCTAGCCATCAGTTCATGACCTCAAGCTCAAGTGCACTTGGGTTATGTAGCAGGACAATGATCCCAAAACACAACGCAGGTCCACCTCCAAATGGTTTAAACAAAGTAAAATTTTGTTTTTGGAGTGGCCTAGTCAAAGCCAATTGAGATGCTGTATCAGGACCTTACACAGGCCGTTCAAACTGGAAAACCCTCCAATGTGGCTGAATTAAAACAATTCTGAAAATAAGAGTGGGCCAAAATTGCTCTACAGCAATGTGAAAGACTCATTGCCAGTTATCGCAAATGCTTGTGTATCGCTGACATCCTTGCTTATTAATATGTGCTTGCAGGCTATAAACATAAGCCTATGGACATTTCTTTGGTTTAGTATTTGGTGCCATCTAGCGGCCAAATACTGGTACTGAACTTGAATGTTTATTGTTTTGAAGACAGCACAAAAGACTTATACAGGAAGTGACTGTTGTTTTGATCAGAAGGTTGACCCTTTTACCCAGGAGGCTTGATGACCTACCCATGAACACTTTCTACAGCAGTGCATGCTGGGTAGGACATAAAAGGAACCCGAACGGCCATTTTAGGTTTCTTGGGATCGGATGACCAGCCTGTGAGGATCTGTGTGAAGGTCCTCCCGGAGACAGGGCCCACAGCCTTTGGGGAACGCAAAGCTCGCTTGTTTGTGTGAGTGAATCTGACGGTGTCAGAGAGACAGTGACCGGATTAGGGAGATCCAGAGATACTCATTTGAGCTTTGAAGGACCAGGCTCACCCAGTGGAGCGTAACGGAGCAACAGGGCCAGCTGACACAGAAGCAAGCTGCAGTCACCTGACCAAAGTTACTACACAAAGCTCCAATCCAGTTGGTGAGCGGGTTACGGCCCACAGTTTGTTAACTTTCACACGCAGTTAGACTCACACACAGGCCTCACTGGTATTTATAGTTCCACAAAGGAGGAGCAGAGCAACTGACACTGATTAGGCGTGAGGCCTACCTACTCTGACATCCCAAGTTTTGTAGTGTAAGTACTGAATGTATACCAGGAGTATTTTTACTTCAACTTAACTTACTTTAACCTGTGGATTACAAATCACAAGGAATTATTTTAGCTAGCGAAGACAAGAAGACCAAAGACCAAGTACTTTAAGTGAGATCTCACGCATAGTGTAAAGAGTAAGGGGAGCTCCCGGGTATTTGTTTATATGTATATTGTTTGAAATTGTTTATATTGAATTCCATTGCACTGTCGTCCTATGTTAGGATGACAGCACAATTATTGTAATCACCGCACTGAATATTTTCGCAGTAAAATACACTTTGGTTTAAGTATCCAGTTGTGTGGGGTACTGTTTTCTCCCAGCAGGTGTAGCCAGTGGATCCTGAGGTTACAATACAGGTACCTTGCATTGTATTATATTGTACTGTATTGTATTGCACCACAGCTGTGTCAAGGGGACTGAGCCAAGTTAGTGGGGTGCTGTTGCTAGAGTGCAGGCCCAAATCAAATCAGCCGCTCCTTCGGGAGTCAGTGCTACACTTGGTTGCAGTTGTTGCCGCCAAGGATGGCACAACCAGTTATTAGGTTTAGGGGGCAATTACTTTTTCACATAAAGCCAGGCAGGTTTGGACAGATTTTTTGCCTTAATAAATGAAACCATAATTTAAAAACTGCATTTTGTATTTACCCGGGTTATCTTTGTGTAATAATAACAATTTTTGATGATCTGAGTCATTTAAGTGTGACAAATATGCAACAAAAATGTAAAATCCGAAAGGGGGCAAATACTCTTTCACAGCATTGTATATGAGGTACAGTTCACTGACTCTAATGCATGTCAAAACAAATTCAAAATAGCTAAAAGCAATGAATACACACCTTTTGTAGCTGCAGGTACTGTGGAGCAATTCATCTTTAAATTTCACACCATAAGCACTGAAGTTGTTTAAGTCCCTGAACAGCACATGCTCCCCATCCCAGGGGTAGACATCTTATGTTTCAATTAGAGATTAGAAGGCTGAAAGACTGCCGAGTCACTAATGCCAGAAGGGGCAGGAGAGGACTATAGTGCTTTACTATGAACTTTAAAGAGGGATGAATTGCTCCACATTGCGAGCAGCTACAGGGGTAAGTGAGAGCTTATTTTAAAATGTATTTACTGATCTTTAAAATAAATAATCAGCTGAATGGCCATAGCCTTGCCAAAGATTCACTTTATTTGTATTGTTTTCTAGAAATGCTATCCTTTTTTGGACTAGTTCAGTTACTTGTGAAGAACTTTTATTTAATTATGTTTACATAAAATGTAATACTTGTATAAATTTACTAACAGTACTATTTACAACATGATGTGGCCAATGACCTCCATATTATTGACAGTGCTGTCAGCATGTTACTGTATTTGCTTACCGATGCTGATCAAACTTTGCTACATCTGTAATACAGGTTTGTTGTATTTTATATAGCAAGGCTGCATTATAGACCCAGTGCAGTACTGATATGCTGTTATTGTGGTAGTGTTGTGGGTCACCACATGAAATTTGTGGACAGAATGGAATGGTGTATGCCTGTCTTAGGCATAATAGTATCATGAAAAGGTTATATAGTGGAAAAAAAAAACAAATGCTTGTGGGTTGGCATACAGTAATATTGTTTTATTAAGTGAATGGGGGATTTAATTTGCGGGATTGGTGGTAAGATTGTTTATTTAGTGAGTTTGAGTTTTACGGTAGCTCTCCCATATTTCCTAAAGTCGGTTTTCTGCTTCTTGTAAATACTAATGTCACTTATTGTATCCCTACACCAAATTTTATACTAAAGTTAAAGCACATCTAAACCCAATTACTAAACTTTCATACAAGGTGCAGGATGTTAAAGTTTTACTAAACCCACAACAGTAAAAATCAGTCTGTATATGCAGTGCAGCATGCTTGTTATACTCGCTGTGAAACTTAAGGGGTTAATCCTCTGCGTTGTGTAAAAAGGCTGTTTGATCCTGTCTTCTCTGATCCTCCCTTCCTTTCCAGTCCCCAGTATATTTCCTGATAATACAGAGCCAGGGGACATGCTGCATATGCTCAGTTTTGTGTATTGCTAGAGAGTTTTTTTTCTTGGGAGTACGCATGTGATCAGCACAGGTGCAATCAGCAATGAAACTCCTCCTACAAGCTTTAACCAGATACTGATTAAAGTCACAATACTGCTATATACTACTGAAGAGAAAAGATATTTAGCAGTTTATATTTATTAAAATAATTGCTTTTCCATGTTCTGTGTACTGTGGAAGACCAGATATAGTGAATGCAGGTTCTGGGTTTAGGAACACTTAGTTTCACAACTGATTTTATTTTAAACTTCAGCATTCTCTAGGGGGCTCTTTCCCACCTGGTGCGGTCAGTATTGTGTGTAAAACTGAGCATTTTCCCATCTTTTTGGTGACACATGCAGGAAAGATTAATTACTAATGCCCCCCCCCCCCCCCCGCCTCTCCGGCATGTAGCAAATGTACGTGTGCTATCACTGAGGCATTTTTGTATGGTGTGGCTTTAAATATCGCACTGGCATTTATTTTGGCAGTTTCTCACACATTGGGCAACATAATGAAGCTAACAGGCTGCCCTAAAATACGACACATGGGAACACTCTGGCCCACCTCCTGGTGTGTACGTGGCCTAAAAGAATACCTGGTGATCCTGCAGTGAAGATCCTTGTTCAGGCACTTTATGTTATGGGGTAACAACTACTGTATCTCCCAATAAGAGTTCCCGTTGGCTTGCACTACCCTGTTAGTGTAGCGCCAGTCTTATGGGGCAGACTGGGTTGAGGGGCAAATTAGTCAGGCACCCCCATAAAGCGGCCGCACTGCTTCCGGTATGCAGGTGGCCAGCATTCCATAACTGTGGTGGGGGGGAGGGGGGTGCCGCTTCTAATTTTGACTGTCCTCTCATCCTGGCTCACAAACTCTCCTCACTGTGTGATATATATATATATATATATATATATATATATATATATATATGTATATGTATATATATATATATATATATATGTATATATATATATATATATATATATATATATATATATATATATATATATATATATACAGTGCCTTGCAAAAGTATTCGGCCCCCTTGAACTTTTCAACCTTTTGCCACATTTCAGGCTTCAAACATAAAGATATAACATTTAGGACACAATTGTGAAGTGGAACGAAATCTATTGGATTTTTGAAACTTTTTTAACTAATATAAAAATGAAAAGTGGGGCGTACAAAATTATTTGGCCCCCTTGCGTTAATACTTTGTAGAGCCACCTTTTGCTGCGACGATTACGACGATTACAGCTGCAAGTCGCTTGGGGTATGTCTCTATCAGTTTTGCACATCGAGAGACTGAAATTCTTGCCCATTCTTCCTTGCAAAACAGCTCGAGCTCAGCGAGGTTGGATGGAGAGCGTTTGTGAACAGCAGTTTTCAGCTCTTTCCACAGATTCTCGATTGGATTCAGGTCTGGACTTTGACTTGGCCATTCTAACACCTGGATACGTTTATTTGTGAACCATTCCTTTGTAGATTTTGCTGTATGTTTGGGATCATTGTCTTGTTGGAGGATAAATCTCCATTTCAGGTCTTTTGCAGACTCCAACAGGTTTTCATCCAGAATGGTCCTGTATTTGGCTGCATCCATCTTCCCCTCAATTTTAACCATCTTCCCTGTCCCTGCTGAAGAAAAGCAGGCCCAAACCATGATGCTGCCACCACCATGTTTGACAGTGGGGATGGTGTGTTGAGGGTGATGAGCTGCGTTGCTTTTACTCCAAACATATTGTTTTGCATTGTGGGCAAAAAGTTTGATTTTGGTTTCATCTGACCAGAGCACCTTCTTCCACATGTTTGGTGTGTCTCCCAGGTGGCTTGTGGCAAACTTTAGACAAGACTTTTTATGGATATCTTTGAGAAATGGCTTTTTTCTTGCCACTCTTCCATAAAGGCCAGATTTGTGCAGTGTACGACTGATTGTTGTCCTATGGACAGACTCTCCCACCTCAGCTGTAGTTCTCTGCAGTTCATCCAGAGTGCTCATGGGCCTCTTGGCTGCATCTCTGATCAGTCTTCTCCTTGTCTGAGCTGAAAGTTTAGAGGGACGGCCAGGTCTTGGTAGATTTGGTCTGATACTCCTTCCATTTCAAAATGATCGCTTGCACAGTGCTCCTTGGGATGTTTAAAGCTTGGGAAATCTTTTTGTATCCAAATCCAGCTTTAAACTTCTCCACAACAGTATTACGGACCTGCCTGGTGTGTTCCTTGGTCTTCATGATGCTCTCTGCGCTTTCAACAGAACCCTGAGACTATCACAGAGCAGGTGCATTTATACAGAGACTTGATTACACACAGGTGGATTCTATTTATCACCATCAGTCATTTAGGACAACATTGGATCATTTAGAGATCCTCGCTGAACTTCTGGAGTGAGTTTGCTGCACTGAAAGTAAAGGGGCGGAATAATTTTGCACGCACCACTTTTCAGTTATTTATTTGCTAAAAAAAGTTTAAAATATCCAATAGATTTCGTTCCACTTCACAATTGTGTCCCACTTGTTGGTGATTCTTCACAAAAAATTAAAATGTTATATCTTTATGTTTGAAGCCTGAAATGTGGCAAAAGGTTGAAAAGTTCAAGTGGGTCGAATACTTTCGCAAGGCACTGTACATATGTTTTCTGCTGCACCATTGCCATGGTTATATTTTCTTAATATTTTCCATACAATTATTACAATTATCAGAAATTTGTGCTTAAAGTAGAACTATAGGCAACACTTTTTTTCATTTTGTATAGAATAAGGAAGTTTATTTTTTAGCATCCCTGTCCCATTGCAGAGATTTCCCTTCACTGCCCCATAGCCAAACAAGAAGTGAGAGGAAATCCATTGCCGTCGGAATTAGTGTCCCCACTGGAAAATTTCAGGAAGGGTCTTAAACAGCAAGGGGTGTGGCCTTGACAGGAAGGGGTGGGTCAAATTTAAATTAAAGAGTGCAACAGTTTAGTCAGGCCTAGGGCAGAACAAAACCGAAATACACTACTGTCTACCAGTTATGTTCCCGTTTTGTCACAAGTAGTTATGCTGACACACATTGCACAGGTATGGTCCACTGTTATCATTATCAGGAAGCCAGTCCAGAGTGAGTGCATTTATAGGGAGTAACTGGAGCAGATAAGCAATAGTCTTATTGTGGGCAATATGCTCATTGAGCTGTTTCCTTCTCTCAGTCTGAGCTCTGTTGTATAGGGGACAGCAAGAGACGGATACAAAATTGAAATACATTATAGTACTCTGTTTCTTTTAATCCATTTTGGTGATGTATTAATGAACATAAAATTGCAATAATGCATGTACATTTTTATCTACCTGGAGTTCAACTTTAAATAATATTGCATTGCACAATGTAACAAGTTTAGTCTTGGGCAGACAATTCTGGGTGGAAGCACTTGTCACCTCCTTCAGGCTGTTGGGAACCCTGGATGTTTTGCTTGATGTTTGTAACATATCTTGATTGCTTTATTATTAAACCACAGTGTATTTTTCATATATTATAAATATTATATCTGGGTTGGCTTTACTTGGCTGGCGCCATGTTTTTTGACCTGAGTTGTACCAAGGCAGGGCAGCTCCTGTCACTAACATGATGGAAATCTCCCATGACACTTGTATTTTAGCGTAACACTACACCCCTTGACTGTCCTATTAGAGACAGGTGCCTGGACACATATAAAAATATCACATTATGTTTTCCGATGGAAAAACCATCAGAGCTTTTTCCAACGAGAATTCTGATCATGTGTACGCGGCATAAGAGTATTTGTAAACTCTCAATACTTCCCACTGACACCACAGATTGTGGAAATTAGTTCCACGTCCTCACTGCCCCTACGCTGTTTACTGTTGAATAGCTTCTACTCCAATTTCATTGAGTGGCCCCATGTCCTCTTATACTCCCTGAGGCTCGGTTCACACAGGGGTGACTCAGATCCGACTTCAGGTCGCCCCTAGTTGCCTCAGGTCAGACAACATTTAAAAATCAATGTAAGTGAATGAGAGCCGTCTTAATGCACGCTACTGAAGTCGCTCCAACTTCAAAAGAAGTTCCTGTACTACTTCAATCCGACTTGTAGGCGACTTGTTGATTTCAATGGAGGTCGCCTCCAAGTCGGATCTCTGTCTATACGGAGGCGACTTTGGCAGAATTATTAGCTCTGAAGGGGGAACTCCACGGCAAATTTATGAAAAAAAATTGGCGTGGGTTCCCCCTCCGAGAGCATACCAGGCCCTTAGGTCTGGTATGGATTCCAAGGGGAACCCCCTACGCCGAAAAAACGGCGTGGGGGTCCCCCCAGATCCACACCAGACCCTTATCCGAGCACGCTACCCGGCCGGCCAGGAAAAGGGTGGGGACGAGCGGGTGCCCCCCCTCCTGAGCCGTACCAGGCCGCGTGCCCTCAACATAGAGGGGTGGCTTGGGGGAGGGGGGCATGCGGCCCCCCACCCCAAAGCACCTTGTCCCCATGTTGATGAGGACAAGGGCCTCTTCCCGACAACCCTGGCCGTTGGTTGTCAGGGTCTGTGGGCGGGGGGCTTATTGGAATCGGGGAGCCCCCTTTAATAAGGGGGCCCCCCGGATACCGGCCCCCCACCCTATGTGAATGAGTATGGGGTACAATGTACCCCTACCCATTCACCTGTGAAAAAAGTAAAAAAAAAAACACAACACAGGGTTAAAATAGTTTATTGCACAGCTCCGGGGGTCTTCCATCTTCGGGGGTCTTCTCGCCGGACTCTTCCGCTATCTTCTGCTAGCTCTTTTGCTAGCGGAGGAGCCCGGCTTTCTTCCTCGCCGCCGACCTCTTCTTCCGACTTCGGGGGCCTTGTCCCCCTCTTCGGTTCTTCTGCTGGGCCACCGCTTCTTCTTATAGCTCTTTTACAGGCGGTGGCCCGGTCTTCTGTCGTCGTCGCCGCCGCCGCCTTCCATTCTTCTTCTTCTCCTTCTCCTTCTTCTTCTTCTCTTGGAGATGTTGACTCGACGTTCTCTCCGGCCGCAATGCCAGGGACGCGCTGCGCGGCGACTTATATAGGGACAAGGGGCGGGGTCATCGGTTGATGTCACATGGGTTAATGTCACATGGTGACAGTCCCAGCATCCTCCGGGACTGTGACATCGTAAGGGGACCGGGTCACCATGTGACATCAACCCATGTGACATCAACCGATGACTCCGCCCCTTGTCCCTATATAAGTCGCCGCGCAGGGCGTCTCTGGCATTGCGGCCGGAGAGAACGTCGAGTCAACATCTCCAGGAGAAGAAGAAGAAGGAGAAGAACTGAAGGCGGCGGCGGTGGCGACGACAGAAGTCCGGGCCACCGCCTGTAAAAGAGCTATAAGAAGAAGCGGTGGCCCGGCAGAAGAACCGAAGAGGGGGACAAGACCCCCGAAGTCGGAAGAAGAGGCCGGCGGCGAGGAAGAAAGCCGAGCTCCTCCGCTAGTAAAAGAGCTAGCAGAAGATAGCGGAGGAGTCCGGCGAGAAGACCCCTGAAGACAGAAGACCCCCGGAGCTGTGCAATAAACAATTTTAACCCTGTGTTGTGTTTTTTTTACTTTTTTCACAGGTGAATGGGTAGGGGTACATTGTTATTAAAGGGGGCCCTCGGATTCCGATAAGCCCCCCGCCCGCAGACCCCGACAACCAACGGCCAGGGTTGTCGGGAAGAGGCCCTTGTCCTCATCAACATGGGGACAAGGTGCTTTGGGGTGGGGGGGCCACACGCCCCCCCTCCCCCAAGGCACCCCCCATGTTGAGGGCACGTGGCCTGGTACGCTTGTCCCCACCCCCTTTCCTGGCCGGCCGGGTAGCGTGCTCGGATAAGGGTCTGGTGTGGATCTGGGGGGTACCCCCACGCCGTTTTTTCGGCGTAGGGGGTTCCCTTTGGAATCCATACCAGACCTAAGGGCCTGGTATGCTCTCGGAGGGGGAATCCACGCCAAATTTTTTTCATAAATTTGGAGTGGAGTTCCCCCTTCAGAGCTCATTCTCTGATTGGCCACGGCAAAAGTCGCCTGGCCTGGGGTGACTTAAAGTTGTGTTGTAAGTCGCCCCAGGTCGTGTCTAAGTCGTGTTCAAGTCGTCTCCAAGTTGCCTCACAAAGTCGTCCTGAAGTCGTGTCGCCCCTGTGTGAACCGAGCCTGAGACTGAATCGTTTATTCCCTATGCTAGAATCACCATTGAGGTATTTGTGTATCTCTATCACATCTCCTCTTAAGTGTCTCTTCTCCAGGGAGAATAGGTAAGTCATTCCTCGTAAAACTGAGGTCCTTCAGTCCCTTTAACTTTGTTGCCCTTCTCTGGACTCTCCCCAGTTCCAGCCCATCCTTTCTTAGGATTGGTGACCAGAACTGGCTGGCATACTCTATATGTGGACAAAGTAGAGTTTTATACAGTGGGAGGATTATAGTTTTATCTCTTGACTAAATCCCCTTTTTTATGCATGCTAATATTCTGCTAGCTTTTCTTGCTGCAGCTTGTTATTGCATGCCATTGCTGACTTTGTCGTCTACTAGGACCCCAAGATCTGTTTCCATTCTTGAGTCCCTCAGAGGTTCTCCCCCTAGGGCGTAACTTGAGTTCATATTCTTAGCCCCCAAGTGCATTACTTTACATTTCTCAACATTAAACATAATTTGCCATGTAGTTGCCCACCGTTTTACTTTATTGAGGTCTTTTTATAAAGTTTCTATATCCTGCTGTGAAGTTATTGCCCTGCTTAGCTTTGTATCATCAGCAAACACTGAGATTGAGCTATGTACCCCATCCTCTATATAATTTCTGAATAGATTAAACAGAATTGGTTCCAGGGCAGAGCCCTGGGGTACCCCACTTACCACTCCAGACCATTCTGAGTACACGTTATTTATCACCACTCTTTGGACGTGCTCTTGTAACCAATTTTTTTACATTTTCATGTACAAACCTTATGGTCTATGCCTTCAGTTTGTAAATTAAGCATTTGTGGGGGACTGTATTGAATGAGTTTGCAAAATCCAGATACACCACATTTACAGACCTTTCCTTATCTACAGTGCCATGAAAAATTATTCATACCCCTTGAAATGTTTCACATTTTGTCATGTTACAACCAAAATCTTAAATTTATTTTATTGGGTTTGGCACATAATTGTGAAGTGGAAGGAAAACGGTAAATGTTTTTTAATTTTTTTTTTACAAATAAATATATTAAAAGTGTGGCATGCATTTCTATTCATCCCTTCTGAGTCAACACTTTGTAGAACCATCTTTCGCTGTAATTACAGCTGCAAGTCTTTTGGAGATGTCTCTACCAGTTTTGCACATCTAGAGAGTGACATTTTTGCCCATTCTTATTTGCAAAATAGCTCAAGCTCTGAGAGATTGGATGGAGAGCGTCTGTAAACAGCAATTTTCAAGTCATGCCACAGATTCTCAATTGGATTTAGGTCTGGACTTTGACTGGGCCATTCTAACACATGAATATGCTTTGATCAAAATCATTCCATGGTAGGTCTGCCTGTATGTTTAGGGTTGTTGTCCTGCTGGACAGTGAACCTCCGCCCCAGTCTCAAGTCTTTTGCAGACTCTAACAGGTTTTCTTCTAAGTTTGCCCTGTAGTTACCATCAACCATCTTCCCATCAACTCTGATCAGCTTCCTTGTCCCTGCTGAAAAAAGCATCCCCACAACATGGTGTGTTCAGGGTGATGTGCAATGTTAGGTTTCCGCCATACATATTGTTTCGCTTTAGGCCAAAAGGTTCAATTTTGGTCTTATCTGACCAGAGCAGCTACTTCATCATGTTTACTGTGTCCCCCACATGGCTTCTTGCAAACTGCAAATGGGACTTCTTATGGCTTTCTTTCAACAATGGCTTAACTCTTGCCACTCTTGCACAAAGGCCAGATCTGAGCTGTGGATCTCTGCAGCTCCTCTAGAGTTACCATGGGGCTCTTGGCTGCTTCTCTGATTAATGCTCTCCTTCCCCAGCCTATCAGTTTAGGTGGACAGCCATGTCTTGGTAGGTTTGCAATTGTGCCATACTCTTTCCATTTTTGGGTGATGGATTGAACAGTGGTCCATAAGATGTTCAAAGCTTGGGATACTTTTTTATAACCCAACCCGGGTTTAAAATTCTCTATAAATTTATCTCTGACCTGTCTGGAGTGTTTCTAGGCCTTCATGATGTTGTTTCTCTAACAAACCTCTGAGGGCTTCACAGAACAGCTGCATTTATAATGAGATTAAGTTAGATGGACTCTATTTACTAATTAGGTGAGTTCTGAAGCCAATTGGTTCCACTGGATTTTAGTTAGGGGTATCAGAGTAAAGAGGGCTGAATACAAATGCACGCCACACTTTTCAGACATTTAATTGTAAAAAAATGTGAAAATTATTTATTATATTCCTTCCACTTCACAATTATGTGCCACTTTGTGTTGTTCTATCACATAAAATCCTAATAAAATACATTTATGTTTTTGGTTGTAACATGATTAAATGTGGAAAATTTCAAGGGGTATGAATACCTTTTCAAGGCACTGTATATAGCAGCTCTCTTGCACATAGAATGTTAATAGGGTATGGTGTTTACAGTTTTGGTCTCCTGACCCTTCCAGATTGGATCATTATCATGATCAAAAATCATACTGGATTTCAATGATGTAGAAACAAAGCTGGTGGATGCACCAGGCCCTTGCTCCTGGAAGGCCCCTATGGCTTTTAAAGGCAGAAGGTTTTTTATCTTAATCAATTAAGATTAAAAAAAACGTTTGTGTGTAGCAGCCACCCCAGCACTCCCTAACACTTACCTGAACCCCGTCTCTCTCCAGCGATGTCCACAAATGTCCAAGCGGTCCTGGACTCTCCTCCTGATTAGCTGAGACACATTGGTGGCACCATTAGCTCACCCGGCTGTGAAAGTCAGTCAACCAATCAGGGGAGAGAGGGGGTTGGACCAGGTTGGGGCTCCATATCATGACTCGGCTTGGTTGTCCCCATAGCAAGCTGCTGGCTGTGGGGGCACTCGATAGGAGGGAGGGGCCCGGTGCAGCAAAGAGGGACCCAAAAAGAGGAGGATCTGGACTGCTCTGTGCAAAACCAACTGCACAGAGGAGGTAAGTATAACATGTTTGTTATTTAAAAAAAAAATAGACTTTGCAGTCACATCTAAATACCCTCTCTACCATCTTAACAATTAAGGGTTAGGTGCGGAAATGTGGCTGAAAGTTTTAGGAATGAGAGGTAATAGGGTGGGCTACAAGGGGAGATATTAGGATGTCTTGTATTGGGATCTAGATGTACCAAGCTATGAGAACACCATCCTGGACGTGGCACAGCTATCTAGACTTCAAGAAACTGTGTGATCACATTCTGTAAATCACAGCCTAATGCTGGAAAACACTGAGCCAACCCAACCACTGACTGCCAAAGACACAAATGGCTGAATTCTGCTTTGCAGTTCTATGAATAATTATTATTGTTAACCTAAGAGCGACGCTCAATGCTTCCAAGAGTACAGCAAACAAACAGAAAGCCACTTTAAAGAATGCATTGAAAGCCTCCAGTATAATCCCAGTAGACAGACAGGTTTGAGATGCCACAGGATAATTATACAATGTTTTTAATGAAACCAAGAACAGGAGGGAACAGCCTTTTGTTTCAGTTACGTCTATCTCTTTCCTCTATTCAGGTCAACCAGGGACAAGAGTTCAAGGACATCTGGCTTGTACACAATATACTGAAATCCATTTACAGATATCAGCTTTCATAATAATACAGCAGAATAAATTATGTCAGTTTTACAAATAAGGGTATAAGTATAAAAAGAATATTCATATCTGTATTTTTGTGCAGACAAAGCTCTGACTTCATGGCAATATTGAAAGGAATTCTCCAGTCAGGTTACAAATTGCTAGTAAATTTGAAGAAGAAAACTAATATATACAGTGGAACCTTGGATTACGAGCATAATCCGTTCCAGGAGAATGCTTGTAATCCAAAGTAATGCATATCAAAGCAAGTTTCCCCATAAAATCAATGGAAACAAAGATAATTCGTTCCACATTGACTTCTATTGCAATACCGCATGTGGCCAGATGTGGGGGGGAGAGCCTCGAAAATACTAGGGGACAGCTAGTATTTCCGAGTGATTACAAGTATTTCCGAACGGCTCTGAACCGTTCCGAGTGTCACTGGTGTCTCAGCTCAATGGGGAATATTGGCAGGCAAAGTGAAATTCATTATCTTAACGACTTAATGACCACCCACGGTATATGATTGTCATTACTTCAACGTTAAATACTATTAAATACTAGTAAGCTAGCTGCTGCCATAATCCCGGTATTGTTTTGTACTGTGGGTGATTCTGCATCTTATGAAAGTGGTCTCAGTGGCAGATTCACCATGGGATCACTTTTAGAGATGGCAGGAGAGGTGACACCCCCAACCCCCCCCCCCCGAGCTGCTTCCCAGTCTTCTCCGGCTTTTCGGGACCTGTTGGTTAACCTGGAGCCGATTTGATCTGTCGGATGCCTGGGAAGGAAGCCGAGTGAGGGCAAGATAGCCCCCACTCGGCTCTATGCCTTTCGGCCTTAAAGTGGTTGTTAAGCCACTATATCATACTGTATGTATGCCATCCTAGCTCTCATGTGACTGCTCGGCTTTCTCCTCTCCCTGGCTGACAGCTATAGTGGGAGGGGCCAAGTACTCCCGCTGACATTAGCTGGGGAGGAGGGGAAGAGAGAAGCAGAGAGACTAGCAGTCATGTAAGAGGCGGGAGTTTCACTGATATAGGTAAAAATAAGCATAATTTTTATACAGCACAGGCACTGGGACACATAGTGTTATGTAACAGATGGGATGGTATAAATATAATATGGTTTTTATAGCAGCAGGAGCAGAGGGGCATCACTAACTGACAGGCGGGGGGAGGGGGTGGGAGAGGAGCACAGGGGAGAGGACAGAGGAGAGCTGCGGATAACGGAGGCACATAAACTGACCACGGTGTCAGGGCTCAGCAGCCATAATAAACCGTGGTCAGTTTACAAGGGGGAGGGCATAACCAGGAAGGATCAGCCAGGTATTTTAGGTTATACAGGGGGCCAAATTAAACAGCACAAGCGCTGTGCTGTTATTAATGCTTTAAGGCAGGGGTCTCCAAATTATGGCCTTCCAGTTATTCGGGAACTACAATTTCCATCATGTTTTATAATGCCTCATGGGATGTGTAGTTCAGCTGGAGGGCCGTAGTTTGGAGATCCCTGCTTTAAGGGAACAGGATCTATTTTTTGCTTTTTTTTTGAGTTTTAGTGTAACAAACACTTTAAAGAGTTTATTTTTTCCCCCTAAAGGCTTCTTTTTTTTTCTTTTTTTTTTAAGGGTAAATAAGAGATCTGAGGTCTTTTTGACCCCAGGTCTCTCAATAAAGAGGACATGTCATGCTTATTTCTATTACAAGGGATGTTCACATTCCTTGTAATAGGAATAAAAGTGATTTCAAAAATAAAATAAAGGGACAGTGTAAAAAATAAAAAGTAAAATAAATAAGGATTTTTTTTTTAAAAGCGCTCTGTCTCTCCGTGCTTGTGCGCAGAAGTGAACACATACATAAGTCACGCCCACATATGTAAACAGTGTTCGTGCCACACATGTGTGGTATTGCCACGATTGTTAAAGCGAGAACAATAATTTTAGCACAAGACCTCTTTAACTTTAAACAGGTAACTTGTAAAAATGTTTAAATGTTGCCTATGAAGATTTTAAAGTACTGTAGTCTGTCGCCATTCCACAAGCATGTGCAGTTTTATAGAATGACATGTTAGGTATCTATTTACTTTACGTAGCATCGTCTTTCACATTATACGAAAAAATTGGGCTAACTTTATTGTTTTGTTTTTAATTAAAAAAAACTGTATTTCTTCAAAAAAAATAGTTGGGTTTGAAAGACCGCTGCACAAATATGGTGTCATATAAAATGTTGCAACGACCGCCATTTTTTTCCCTAGGGTCTTTGCTAAAAAAAAAAAAAATATATAATGTTTGGGGTTCTAAGTAATTTTATAGCAAAAATACAAATTTTAACTTGGAAACAAAAAGTTCCAGAGAAGTCAGAGCAATAAAAGATAAGGATTGGAAAGCTGGTTGCACTTTGCATATTTCTCTTTGTTCTGTTTTAGTTACAAATGATAATAAAGATACGTTTTTCTTTCTGCGATATCCAGATACAGCCGGCCTTCAACGTGTACAGTACCTGTTCTTTGCAGCCCCCACTATCTTATTACTAGAAATCAAGTTACACATTTGCAACTTGTTACAGTAAAATGCTTTTACTGTGCTGGGCAAAATGAAGCCTTTGTGTCCTTCGATAACACAAAAGAATAAAGGCTCTGTTTCCAACGTCAATGTCATGTTAAACTTAAACTAAACCTAATGCACGCCTTATCAGTTTCACCTTAAGTGTTTGTAAAGCATTTTAAAACAAGGTAATGTTTGGCATCCTTCTAAGCTGTCACTCTGCACTGGGAGAAGCAAAGTGGCCAGTTAGGCCAGTGGCCAGTTAGGGGAAACTCTATCCCCCCCATTTTAATGTTATTGTGAACAATAACAGACAGTAGTGGTATTGGAGCCACAGACATTCAAGACCTAATAAGGCTTCCTGCTCACAGTGTTAATTTTGGCAGCAAATTTCAATTTAGTTTTAGTCTAATGCCTGGAACACACGATTGTATTTTCCGCAGACAAACCTTGGACTTTTGTCCGAAGGCGTGTACCTGAATTTTGTCTTGCATACAAACGGCAAGGAACTGTAGGCCAACAAATGCGATTGTAGTGACGTACTACGTTGATTTCCAGCTCTTTAGCACCACCCTTTGAGCGCCTTCTGCTAATTTTGTGTTGGTAGAAGCTTGGTGAGTGTTGATTCACACTTTTCATTTCGCGCTTTTCATTTAGAGCTTTTCAGTTCGCGCTTTTCAGTTTGTGCTTTTCAGTTAGATTCTGAACGGCCATTCGTCAACCAGACACGTTGCGGAATCGGAGGAGATAACGTGTTATTTATTATTGGCCTTGGAGTTATTGCTTTGACCCAAGTCCAGTCCAGGAACAGGAGGAGGAGTAGTTCTTGGACCAAAAATTGGTTGCTTTATTAATCGTGACCAATTACGTCATATGCCTTTGCTGCGGGAGCTCCAGGAGAATAATCCAGATGTTTTTCGTAATTATCTCCGGATGACAACGGACCCCTACTTTCACCAACTCTTGGCATTGTTGACCCCCTATATTAAGAAGCAGGACACATTGAGGCAGGACACATAAAAGCAGGACACATAAAACATTTTATTTTTTTGGTTGAATGTTAATGATTTGATTTGTTATATTTTCTAAATTTTTGCATGCATAGAATGCACTTTTTGGTTAAGTTCTATTGGCAGATAGCATGTCTAATTTTATTCGTTTTCTTTTTTTAATGCACAATAAAAAAAAATGTGTAGAATAATACTTGGCTATGTGTTTTACTTCAAAAGACAGTTTGGGAGTAGGCAGTTACATTTAGAAAAAATACAATGTAAAATTGACAAGGGACACCAACATAGTTGTATCTTTGATCTTAAAAACTACGGGATAATGATGTTGCGGTATCTTGCCCAAAAAAACAAAAAACAAAAGCATAATAATATTATTCTTGATATCGCTAGAAAAAAAAATGCCTTTGAAAATTTGTTTGCAATAACTCCATCAGTATCACCAGCAAAGCAGCTTCATTATTATTCCATTAAAGAAGAAGAGAATGTGCGCTGAATTTTGAGATTTCATAATTTGCCACGTCATGAATGTTAATTCTCCATTACGAATGCTAGTTTACAAGACTGACCGCTTCTGGCTTGTCCTTGCTTCTGAGCATGTGTGTTTGTACTTTGGACTTTTGTCCAACGAACTTGTGTACACACGCTTGGAAAATCCGACAACAGACATTTGTCCGTGGAAAATTTTAAAACCTGCAATTCAACATTTGCCCATGCAAAGTCTGACAAAAATTGTCCGATGGAGCGTACAAACGGTCAGATTTTCTGCCAACAGCCTGTCATCACACATTTCCCATCGAAAAATCTGATTGTGTGTCTTTTGGCTTTAGTCTTTTAATTCAAATTGCATTGTAGTTTTAGTCCCATTTTAGTCATCTAAAATATAATGTATGTAGCTAAATTGTAATGCATTATTTAAGCATTTCTCTACAATTTTCAAACTCATTACATACTGGAGTGAAAAATCGAATATGTTATTATTTTATGTATTAAGGTTTGAACATGTACTACAGACCAGTGTTAATTTTGACATCAAATTTCAATTTCGATTTAGTCATACTCTTTTGACTAAAATGCCATTTTAGATTTAGTAGTATTTTAGTCATCTCAATTATTTTAGTTTTAGTCATATTTTAATCAACTAAAATTGTATTTTATTTTTGTAGCTAGAGTGTTTGACCAAATTTCTAGTCTATGCTTATGCGTAAAGCCCAACTCCGAAAAACTTGAAAATAATTCCCTATGGAGCTGCGACTGCACCGCTACTGCACTGCAAGGGTCACTGCCGCTCATTTAGGTCTAGGGCACTTCTTAAATTAGATTTATTTCTGCGATCTTCCACTCATCCATGCTGCTAGCTCGGCTCCCATAGCATCTTCTCCTGTACACTCCAATCGCCTAAGTTCTTGAAGTCATTGAGACCAATGTAAAGTCCATAGCCCTGCACTGGACATGATGACGCAGAGGGACAGTCCACCACCAAAGTGTAGGGAAGAGCCAGCTGCCAGGGGAGGGGAGAATCAGATAAGTAAAAACACTTTTATCCTCCCCTAGAGAGTTGTCACCCTGGGCCAGGAAGTATTACTGGCAGGATTACTGGGTGAAAATAATGGGAAAAAATGCTGTAAAAAAGAAAACTAATGCAGAAATCACATCCAAGCACTGGTAAGCATCAATATGATACATTTTTGTTCTTAGGTTTAGTTATACTTTAAGTATCAAAGGGGACAAGGGTTTTGGCACTTGACTAAAAATATAATCCAGCCTGATCCTCAAGTGTGGGCTACTAGAGGGATAGTGAGCCTAAAACATGTTGTCTCAGATGGCAGGCTGCGCTCATTTCCCGACCTTAGGGCTGATTATGCTCTACTACAGTGGATTTTTTCTTGGTATTTTCAGCTTCAACACGCCTTTCATAGACAGTTTCCACCCTCTCTCATCGTGGAATCTGATCCAGTGGAGAGATTACTCACTGCTAGGATATTAGATAAGCCCTTGTCTTTTTTATACTTCTGCCTCTCTATAGTCCCTACTAATGAATTAGAAAGGACCTTTGGTAAATGCCAGGTGGACCTTTCCAGTTCGACGGTGGAGGTATGGGAGGATTGTTTTTCTTCTTTCGTTACTAGTACAATATCAGCCAGAGATCTTTTCCTCCAAATAAAATTCTTGCATAGAGCCTATTTCACCCCAAAAAGATTAACGGCTATGAACCCCTCTGTTCTAGTATCTTGCCCTAGGTGCGGTGCACAGACTGCTTCTTTTTTACATATGGGCTGGTCATGTCCATTTCTTGATTCATATTGGTCAGAGGTCCTAGCTGATCTAAATTGGACTACTAATCTAACCCTTGAGTCGCATCCAAAGTTTATGCTGTTAAATATTTTTGATGCTCAGGACATAGGCCGGTATACCAAACAATTTTTAGGTTATGCAGAGGGAGATATTTCTTTGTTGGAAAGCTGCTACACCACCCACAGTATCTATATGGCGCTCTGTTTTAAACTCTGTTCTACCACTGTAGAATATCACTTACCTTAATCGGAACTGCCCAAACAAATTTGATAAAATCTGGTCAGGATGGATAGATGCCAGTGGGGCTCTGCGGGTGCCGATGTACCTCCACTTGGTCACAATGTTATGCCCTGATTTGCATTTACCCTTTTGTATCCATGCCCCTTAATACTCATAAGAGGCTTGTATTCAGTACTATCCTTTGTTTTCCCCTTCTGTCCCCCCTCCCCTTTTCCCCCTCCCTCTTTTATCCTTCCTCTCCCCTGCAATATCACCTACCCCCCTTCTCCCTTCTCCCTCACTCTCTCCCCTCCCCCTCACTCTCTCTCCTCCCCCTCTCTTTCCTCCTCCTATGGTTTCCTTTTATTTCTACAGCACAGCACACCTATGCAGACAATTATTTTGCTTTGTATCATGTGAATTACATTTTTTCTGTTTCCTGGTATGTTCGTTAGTTTGCTTACTTGGTAATCCCTTTTGTTACAAATGGAATGCCTAATGTGCCTTGTACACTGCTTGCACTTCAGATATTTTGAATAAACTTTTTCTTATTAAAAAAAAATATATATATATATATATATATATATATATATAATCCAGAGTGGAGCATACATAGGGAAGATATATATACAGTGGAGAAAATAATTATTTTATCTTCTGCAGATTTTGTAAGTTTGCCCACATACAAAGAAATTAAGGGTCTATAATTGTTATCATATTTTAAATGATAGAGGCAGAATATCAACTAAAAATCCTGAAAAGCACATGATGATACAAATGTCGTATGAGTTGCAGTTCAGTGAGTAAAATAAGTATTTGATCTCTACCAACCAACAATAATTCTGGCTCCCACAGACTGGCTACAGTGTGTGCTCATGTGGTTCACAGATTAGTGCTGTCAATTTAAGAAGGTACTAACAACAACTCATTATGTATAATAGGCTGGGTTCAAACTAGTGCGAATTGTATGAGTGTTTCTCCACATCCAATTTGCATGTCAGGAGATTGTGACTAGCTCTCAATGGAGCCAGTTCACATATCTCCAGAGCGGCTACGGAACGAATCGCACAGAGGTCTTGTGCATCTTTAGCTCAGTTTTAGGTCTGAATTCAGGCAAAAATTCAGGCATGATTCGTCCATGAAATGTAAATCTGGGACGCTTCGGACCCTGTCATCAGCCACATCCATTTCAAGTGTGAACCCAGCCTAAAAGACACCTGTCCACAGAACTTTTCTTCCATTCAAACCTGACCATCATGGGCAAGACCAAAGAGCTGTTGAAGGACGTCAGAGACAAGATTGTAGACCTGCACAAGGCTGGAATGGGCTACAAGACCATCAGCAAGAAGCTTGGTGAGAAGGAGACAACTGTTGGAGCAATTATTTGCAAATGGAAGAAATACAAAATAAACATCAATCACCCTTGGTCTGGAGCTCTATGCAGGGTTGATCATGACCAAAGTGAGGGATCAGCCCAGAAGTACACGGGAGGAGCTTGTGAATGATCTCAAGGCAGTTGGGATCACAGTCACCAACGAAAACCATTGGTAACACCATGGATTGAAATCCTGCAGCACCCGCAAGGTGAAGGCACATGTACAGGCTCGTCGTAAGTTTGCCAACGAACATGTAAATGATTCAGAATTGGGAGAAAGTGCTGTGCTCAGATGAGACCAAAATTTAGCTCTTTCCATTAACTTGACTTTAAGAACACCATCCCTACAGTCAAACACAGAGATGGAAACATTAAGCTTTGGAGCTGTTTCTCTGCTAAAGGTACAGGCTGACTTTGCCGCATTGAGGGGCCAATGGACGGGGCCATGTATTGTAAAGTCTTGGTTGAGAACCATCTTCCCACACTGAAGATGGGTTTTGGATGGGTCTTCCAGAATGACAATGACCCAAAACATACTGCCAAGGTAACAAAAGAATGACTCAAGAATTAGCACATTAAGGTCTTGGAGTAGCCTAGCCAGTCTACAGACTCTAATCCTATAGAAAATGTTAAAAACTTTGAGTTGCCAAGTGACAGCCAAACCTTTAGGATTTAGAGAAGATCTGTAAAGAAGAGTAGACCAAAATCCTTCCTGAGATGTGTGCAAACCTGGTAACCAACTAAAAGAAACGTCTTACCTCTGTGCTTTCCAACAAGGGTTTCTCCATTAAGTACTAAGTCATGTTTTTTGATATTCTGTCTCTATCATTTAAAAGAAATCTGTGATAAAAAATATAGACAGTTCATTTCTATGTAAGTAACTTACAAAATCTGTAGGGGATCAAATAATTATTGTCCCCACTGTATATATTTCAAGAATTTAGGGAATACAGCTCTTTCTATAGATCTATGGCAGCACAGTGGCAAAGTGGTTAGCACTTCCACCTAGTAACACTAGGTTCATCGGGTAAATTACAAACCACAGCATTACCTACCTGGAGTTTGCATGTTCTCCCTGTGCCTGCGTGGTTTTCCTCTGGGTACTCTGGTTTCCTCCCACACTCCAAAGACATGCTGGTAAGTTAATTGGCTCCTGTTGTATGAATGCGAGTTTGAGTTGGGGACCTTAGTTTGTAAGCTTATAGAGGGCAGGGACTGACAGGAATGTACAGTATAGATGTGAAGTGTTACATAGATACCTATAATAATACTCTATGTAGTAGGGATTGATTAAAAAGTTAAAATTTCCCAAAAAATTTCACTTTTGTGGAAGAACATTGGTGCTCATAGTATTTCATCACTCCTTCACACTGACCCTTCCTGTAATCATAATAATAACCCTTCTCTAGCCCTAACAATACATTCACATTTTCCCTCCCTATAAATCCAAACTGAAAAGTAACCCCAATAACACACTCTCATTGTCACTCGGACCCTAAAGCCTAGTACACACTGCTGTATTTGTTTTTTTTTTCCCCTCTCAGAACTCAGGAGGAGCCGCTGTACTAAGATGTACGTTTATCAAACAGAGAAGAGCCAAGATCCTGATGATCACAGTTGATCCCTCAGGTGTGCCAGTTTATGAAGCTGAGATGAGGAGTGGAGCCAACAAGCTCACACCCAACATTTGTTGTCAGAAAATTGGGTGTACGGGGCATAATGCTGTGTACACACAAGCGGAATGTCCGACAGAAAAAGTCAGACGGAAACTTTTCATCGTATATTCCGGTCGTGTGTATGCCTCATTGGACTTTTTTTTTTTTTAATTCTGACAGATGTCAGAAATAGAACATGTTTTAAATATTTCCGACGGAACCAATTCCTATCGGGAAAACCGCTCGTCTGTATGCTGTTCCGGCGGACCAAAAATGACGTATGCTCTAAAGCAAGTACGAGATGGAGGCTATTGGCTACTGGCTATTGAACTTCCTTTTTCTAGTCCCGTCGTACGCGTTGTACATCACCGCGTTCTTGACGATCAGACTTTGGTGTGATCGTGTGTACGCAAGACAGTTTCAGCAGAACTCTGTCGGAAAGCCGTCAGAAAAACCTTCAGAGTTTATTCCGAGGGGAGCACTGGTCGTGTGTATGTGGCATTACAATCCTACAACTCTAACATTATCCCTCTCTGTAACCCTAGAGGTGGCCATACACATAACGATATGTGATCAATATGGCTGCGAACGATTGATGCAACACGCATGGTATTGTACCATGTTTTGTGATTGACTAAAAATCTCGACAGAAAATATGACCTATTAGCTTATAAATGTAAATAATCCATCAAAACCTGATCATTTACACAATTTGAATCACAATTGGTTCTCTAATGCCGTGTACACACGACCAGACTTTCCGTCAGAATAAACTCTAACGGTCTTTCCGACTGAGTTTCCGATGGAGTTGCGACCAAACGGACTTGCCTACACGCGATCACACCAAAGTCTGTTTGTTTTGAACGTGATGACATACAACGGGACTAGAAAAGGAAGTTCCATAGTCAGTAGCCAATAGCTGCCCTTCCGTTGAATTTGGTCCGTCGGACTAGCATACAAACGGTTTTCCCGATAGGAATTGATTTAGTCAGAAAGATTTAAAACATGTTTTGTTTCTAAGTCCGTCAGACTTTTTGAAAAAAAAAATGTCAGCTGAAGCCCACACACGATCGGAATATCCGATGAAATGATTCCGTTGGACCTTTTCTGACAGAAAGTCCGGTCGTGTGTACGCAGCATTACACATACATGGATCTGAAGCAATCAATAAGATTTTGCCATTGTCTAATGATTTGGCAGAGACTAATTTAATATAGAATTTACTAAATCAATCAAATGGAGGACTTACAACCTTTATTTAACACGATCAGTTTAGTCGCATTGAATGATCAACTGAATGATTACTATGATTTGTGCAGCACAGAGATGTGCTTTAGGCTAGATTTACACATATGAGCAGGGTGCAGTGTGGTGTGGCGGGCAGAAAAAACACACAGAGTCCAAGTTGGGCAATAAAGGTATATTGTAGAAACCTTCAACACAACTTATTCAGGCCCTGTGGCAGTGGCAGCCTGTCCATTAGGGGCACCCCTCTAAATCCATGCGCCCGGCCCCTAATCTACATGTTGGGTGCCGGACACATGGATTTCAATCCGTTTTTTTAAAGCACATGATTAGAGCCTGAGGGTCTAATTGGCTTCAAAAAAGGGTGGGCTTGGGGCACAGAGCACTGTGCCCTGAGCCCACCCAGTTGTGTGACATTAGCGAATTAATATTCATTAATGTCTTCCTGCTTCTCCTCCAGGCCAATCAGGAAGCGGGTCCTGAGACCTAATTGGCCGGGGAATCTTAGCAATGGACCGGCTCTTCCCTCGGCAAGCTGGAGCGAGGAGCAACCTTGGCCTCCTAAGGTAAGGCCACTGATCGCTGCCGTCTGTCTCCTGTGGGGGGCACTGATGGCCGCCGTCCATCTCCCACGCACGGGGGGGGGGGGGGCACTGACGGCCGCTTTCTATCTCCCGCATGGGAGGGGCATGCTAAAAATGGGGGGACGTGCTAAAAATGTGTCTTAACGGCATATTTGTACTGCTTCCCAGTGGTACATCTAAACTTACCCCGATTTGCTCTGCAATCCACCAGCTTTAACAAAAAGCAATGAAACTGAATGACAGTTCTGTAAATAAAAAAAAAAGCCTGGTAAGATGACTGGTCAAAGTGACATGACCTGCTCCCCCTAAATTACTGAGCTCTCTATGCTCTTCGGAGGTTTGCCCTCTATACACCGCAGTTAGCAATATCCACTCTCTGTTATTATTGATCCCCTAGCTCGCCCTATACCCTTCCTAATGCAAACTAAGCTCCTGGTTTGCATAGCCACCTCTTCTGCAAGGGAATACCATTGCATTGAAGACCTACCTTCCTGCACGTACCTACCTGATAAAATCCCAGTACCAGAACCTATTGCTTCACAGTTATAGACAGTCATGGACTGCTACCGTCTTAAATTTATATGTACTATTAATAATAAAATATTATGCACTTTTTATTGGACTAATCCAGATACACTTTGAATGTCCTCCTCAACAACAACTAAGCACCCTTGTACAAGCATTCACATGGCTGTAGAAGGGTATATACAGGTCCTGTTTGTTTGCCTTTGCTCTCTCCCCAGACATATTTTACTTTCCATAAATATTTGAAGGTCGGCTCAGACGGGATTTGCAGCACAATAGTGTTGGGAATGCCTCTAGAACAACTTTCATGGGGTCTCGAAGTTTGCCAGCAGGGGAATAAAGGGGGCAGTGGCTGCTTATTGGACGTTCTTGTTGCTGGCCCAGCCAGTAATGATGAGCAGATACAAGAATATGCTTCAGACCATTTTAATAGAGAAATTGTTTCGACTACTCTGTGTTTAATAAAGACGCTATCTAAACCTTGACAGACAAAGGAGGAACAAAGCCAAAACCTGATGTGGAAGAGGAGTGAGAGCTGCGAGTAACCTCTCTGTGACCTCTGCGTTTCGACTGACAGGGTTAATGCAGTATTTTGGCACAGGGGAATATTTTTCCAGCATGTTTATAGAAACAAAAGAGAACTCTACCCCACCCTTGCAGGGCAAGCTGTTTCCTGTAGTAACTTCACTCACCAAGTTGTGGCTTCGCTGCTTACAGTCTAATCAGAGGCACGTACTGTACACCGTACTGTTCCACCACTGTTTTTCCCATTAGATGTAACATTTTAAAGGGGATTTCTAGTGTGGATTTATTCAATTCCTGCTCTAATATCCTGCTGATTAAAAGACAAAAGAGACAGATGATGCCAGCTACAACTTTTCATTAACTGTAGTTGAGCGTCCTGCAGTATTGACATTTGTACTGTGTGTAGGCAGACAGGCAGTGTTATCGTCTCCTACTCATCCCCAGTGTCCCTTTAGGTAGGGCATTATGTTTAAGGGGTGGGACAGACTTTTTGATCATGTGACCACTGTGATTGGCTGTCACAGTGGTCACACGATTGGGAGCCCATCTTTCCGACACCCAATTATGACAGCTGTCTATGACAACTCAGTCACTGTGCTAGGAGTGTACAATTAGCAGGCTCTCGGCGCAGGAACCTTGGCCATCCATGGACACATATGTGCAGTGTGTGGGCACTAAAGCCCAACTTCTTTGTATACATTTACATATACATAACATGGGCATCAGGAGGTTAAAGTAGAATTATAGGCGAAACTTTTTTCCCCAGATAGCAAGCAATTGTGCTGCAAGTTTGAAAATGACCTACTAAGCTATTGCTAGACTTGTCTGGCTTCACAAAGTTTACTGCACAATTGTAGCAAATTCGCATTGCATGACTCCGGATCAACTTCCTTTGCAAACATTCTGCAAGTTGTGCAATAATCATCCAAACACAGGGGACACTGTGGCTGAATTTTCATGCTATAGACTTGCAGAACTCTATCTGTAGACTCACCCCTGCAACTTTGCCCTTGCTAGAGGCTTGCCACGCAAATTTGCTACAAATTAGGAAAGTGTCAACTGGAACTTATGCTTCACATGCTCTGCAAGCGTACAACTTGCCAGTGAAAATGGGAAGTAAGTTAACAGACTTACAATTCAACACTGCCACAAATTTGTAGCAAGTTACCCTTGCTATCGGGTATAGAGAAAGGAAGGGATAAAACCCCTGTCAATTATTGTTTTTCCCATCTGTGTCCTGTTGAGGAGACTTACCTTTACTTCCTATCCCATAGCCAAAACTGGAAGTGAGAGGAGATGTCTACAAATTAAGGGAATCTCTTTTGGTCCCCCGGGTTACAAGAACTAGTGTCCTCATTGGAAGATGTCTATTACTTTTCTGGGGACAGGCCAAAATTTGGGAGTTTCTTTTTACATTCATTTTCAATGATAATGGTAAACATGATAAAGAGATAGAGAGAATGAATCTCCTTAACGGGGACACAGACAGCCCTAAAAAGCTAATAGGTATTCTAATCGCGCCCTACTCTGTCCAAAACTAAAAAATGTTTTGCTTTTAGTTATATTTAAATTCTGTGCAAAATCTGTTTTTTTTGGACCAAACCTCCCTCCCACCCACCTCTAACCCAATTTGTTAACTCTTGTCCCTCTTTACCTTGTGAAGCCAGATATTCTCATCTAAGTCCCCTATCTAGGTCCCACACTGCTGATATCTCTGGGTGGGGGGGATCCTTGAGCCAGCACTGCGTTGTCCTCCTGAGATCACCGGTCCCCTCCACTTCCCTCTGCTGATGTCCACCTTTTCTTTAATTCTGAGAGAACCCTGCTGCAGCCTATCCAATAGCAAGTGTCCACTTGAGGCAGGCATAAATGTGGACACCCAAACCAGGAAGTAAAAAGAATAGAAGAAGACTTGGACTTTTAGATAGGGTTGTTTTTTAATTATAGCGAGGGGAGTGTATGGAAGGAGTTGTAAGGGTGTAGATTTTATTCTGGAGTGGGGCTTTATAAAGAGAAGTGTTTCTTATGTCGCTAGACTTCTCCAGCATAAAACCTTTACTGGTCATTATCTCATATTTATTATTATTATTATTATACAATTATTATTATTATACAGAATTTATATAGCACCAACAATTTGGGCAGTGCTGTCCATAATACAGGGGGACAGCACAGTTACAATACAATTCAAAACAAGAGGATTATGAGGACCCTGCTTGTGGGAGCTTACAATCTAAATGATTATTGTGAACGTTTTATAGCATACAAAAAGTTGAATCCAAGAGACTCAATGAGCAGATCCAATGCTGGTGGAGGGATTTGGTTTAAATGGGTGGGGTTCTACAAGAAGCATATTAATATCCAACTATACAATTTAATTTAAAAATATTGTATATAAAGGAAGATTTATCATAAAAAGAACAAAAACACAGCAAAGAAGTTATTGTTGATAATAAAATTGATGGATTTTTTTAGCTAGCTTCAACATTTAGGCTAGGTTCAAGCTAGTGCAGCTTCAGTTTGATATGATTTTCAGTGCTATTATTCATTGTGACGTGTTTTTGACACTTTTTTTATACTAACTATTGCATTTTTTGATAGAAATGTCACTGACTTGCATGGTGATGTCACCACACAACTCAGATGATCCTGTCTGATCCGCCCTTCCTTCCCGCCCAACTATTTGGAAGCAAGCTGGCTTCGCAGGACAGCAATCCTCCCAGGCTAATGGACTATGTAACTGGAACTGGCAAGCATGGACTACACACAGCATGAGGATTTGCTATAACACCCCTTCTGTAAGACAGAAGGTGGTGAGCATACTGATGACTTAGCGGCTACATGCTGCCTAGTGATTGCTATATGGGATTTATGTGTTGCATCCCTAGCTAGCTATACCTTGAATGAGGGTCTATGGGGGATGAACAGCAGATACCAGTCATAAAAGTTGAACTTTTATGACTGGTTCTGCTGTTCATCCATAGACCTCATTCAAGGTATAGCTAGCTACTCACATTCCAATCCCGCCCTTATCTCCCCATCCAGCCTGCCATACCCTCATTGAGGTTCTATTGAACACTCAGCTTCAGCTGTATTCTATGTGGATTGTTATACCCTTTGATTGGAGAAATTCCAGGGTTGGTCTCTGTGGACAGAGTGATTTACCATTGGAATAATGTCATCCTTTTTATCCCACTGTCTGTGGAAGAGCCCATATATCCCCATAGACCATTTGCAGTGTGGACTGTGTGCGGTGGTGTATGAGGTGTGCTGCCGGCAGGTATCTGAGTTGTTTTACAGCGTTGTCATTTTTTAATGTTTGCACTAGTGGTATTTTGTATCAATTAATTTAATCATTTTCATTAAAGTTGTTTTTTAAGTCCAGAGTGTTCCTTAATAAGGTTTCTTTGTGATCTTTAATCACTTAGGGACCACCCGCCGTCATATGGTGGCTCCTTAAAGTGGAATATCGTTGTTATGATAGCTAACTGCCATAACCCGGTATCTACTTCTTCAGCAGGCGGTCCGCTTTCAGATAAAAGTGGTCTCAGTGGTATCAGTGGCGTGAGAGGCCCCCACTGCGCTTCGGTTCCCTTTTTTATTTTTTTCAAACTACATTTTTTTTTATTATTGCATTTTAGTTTAAATATGAGATCTGAGGTCTTTTTGACCACAGATCTCATATTTAAGAGCTTTTTTTCTATTACAAGGGATGTTACATTCCTTGTAATAGAAATAAAAGTGACACTATTTAAATAAATAAAAAATAAAAAGTAAACAAAATAACAAAGCAGAGCGAGAACGGGGAACTGTGTGTGTAAACACACAAATCCATGTCCTGTCAGGGGAGAGGAGACAGATCATGTGTTCCTAGTATATAGGAACAACGATCGGTCTCCTCCCCAAGTCAGTCCAAACCCCCCACAGTTAGAACACACACACATTTAACCCCTTGATCGCCCCCTAGTGTTACCCCCTTCCGTGCCAGTGACATTTATACAGTAAGTGCATTTTTATAGCACTGATTGCCTTATAAATGTCAATGGTCCCAAAAATGTGTCAAAGGTGTCCGATCTGTCCGCTACAATGTCGCAGTCCTGCTAAAAAATTGCAGATCACCGCCATTACTAGTAAAAAAAAATAATAATAATAAAAATTCTATAAAGCTATCCCCTATTTTGTAGACGCTATAACTTTTGCACAAACCAATCAATATGCGCTTATTGCGATTTTTTTACAAAAAATATTGAGAAGAATATATTTTCGCCTAAACTGATAAAGAATTGTTTTTTTTTAAATTGGAGATATTTATTATAGCAAAAAGTAAAAAAAAAAAAAAGTTTTTTTCAAAATGGTCGCTCTTCTTTTGCTTAAAGCACAAAAAATAAAAACTGCAGAGGTAATCAAATACCACCAAAAGAAAGCTCTATTTGTGGGGAAAAAAGGACATAAATTCTGTTTGGGTACAATGTCGCACGACCTCACAATTGTTAGTTAAAGTGACGCAATACCGTATTGCAAAAAATGGCTTGGTCAGGAATGGGGGAAATCCTTCCTGGGCTGAAATGGGACCACACCTGTTAATTTAGGAGGGGGGCCCCAGCATAGGGATTCAGTTTTGACCTTGAACCACCCTGTGCACCAACTAATTATTGGTCTGCCTGGGAGTCTTTTTATACATTTTTGAGTGCATTTTTTGATAGGCGAAGAATGAATGTTGGTTGTTAAAAAGCCGGCACCTGCCAACGTGACTCATCCCTGCTGTCAGCCGGGGATTTCTGCCTGACAGCAGAATGTTAACAAATGAGCCTGTCAGTGAAAATTTTAAAAAAAAGGGGGCATGGGGTCCCGCCTTAAAATCCAAAGCAGGCCCTTTGGGGACCCACACCAAAAAAGCAAAAAAAATAAAAAAAAGCATGAGGTCCACCCACAATCCATATGCATTGATGTGAACAGGCACCATAGAGAATAATGTGATTTCCATTGTCATGTGATTCTGTGCAACTCAAGCCACAACTGAAATTGTGCTCGTGTGAACCAGCCCTTGGTCTGTACAATCTATTTCAATTTTAGCAACCCCACAGCTCTTGCAGAGAGTACAATGATAAACACCAACTACACTTAGAAAACAAAATTAGATTTTGACCTTTCTTTCTCTATTTTGGCACCTGTTGTGGTTTCTAATGGGTTGATGGTTTTTGTAGGTGGCAAAAATCCTGTGTAACAATACAAAATTGGACTCTGTCACCCAGCTTAATATAATGTACATTATAGCATATACTGTGCAGGGGTCAGGAGTAGACATGTGCATTCGTTTTCGTCCGAATGCATTTTCGTCCGAATTTCAGCTATTTTCGTTTTCGTTTTGACAAACGATAACGAAAGCACAAAATCCGAAAAACGAAAGATCCGACATAAATAAATGCTTTATTTTCGTTTTCATTGTTACAACAGTTCGATATAGAATAGGAGATTCGACATGACTCTGACAACAATCTGTCTATAGAACCTGTGGTCGAATGTGCCTAACCTTACCTCTATTAGTCCAAGATTATATAGAGAAAATATTCGACAGAGAAAAAAGATTTGACAGAGAGAAAAGATTCTGCAAGTTACTGTCCTAAAAAGTGTTTGGGGACCCGGGTCCTGCCCCAGGGGACATGTATCAATGCAAAAAAAAGTTTTAAAAACGGCCGTTTTTTCGGGAGCAGTGATTTTAATAATGATTAAAGTGAAACAATAAAAGTGTAATATTCCTTTAAATTTCGTAGGGGGGGGTTGTCTATAGTATGCCTGTGAAGGGGCGCATGTTTCCCGTGCTTAGAATTGTCCCTGCACAAAGTGTCATTTATGCAGGAAAAAAACTCCTTTAAAATTGCAGCTATTATGAATTGTCGGCTCCGTAATACAGAGAACACTCATTGAAAGTCATTGATAAAAAAATAAATAAATAAATAAAAAAAAAAGCGTGGGGGTCCCCCAAATTCAATTACCAGGCCCTTCAGGTCTGGTATGGATATTAAGGGGAACCCTGCCTCAAATTTAAGAAAAAATTTGACGTGGGGTTCCCCCTAAATATCCATAACCAGACCCTTCAGGTCTGGTATGGATATTAAGGGGAACCCCGCGTCAAATTTAAAAAAAAATTGACGTGGGGTTCCCCCTAAAAATCCATACCAGACCCTTTATCCGAGCACGCAACCTGGCAGGCCGCAGGAAAAGGGGGGGGACGAGAGAGCGGCCCCCCCTCCCTCCTGAACCGTACCAGGCCACATGCCCTCAACATTGGGAGGATGCTTTGGGGGTCCGTGACCCCTCAAAGCACCTTTTCCCCATGTTGATGAGGACAAGGGCCTCATCTCCACAACCCTGGCCGGTGGTTGTGGAGGTATGCGGGCGGGGGGCTGCTCCCGAAAAAACGGCCGTTTTTAAAACTTTTTTTTGCATTGATACATGTCCCCTGGGGCAGGACCCGGGTCCCCAAACACTTTTTAGGACAGTAACTTGCAAATTAGCCTTTAAAATTAGCACTTTAGATTTTGAACGTTGGAGTCCCATAGACTTTAATAGGGTTCTAAAGTATGCTATATAGTTAGCTCCGTCGAATCTTCTTTATACATTCGACAGACACCATAAGCCTTCCAAGACAGATTCGACCGTAATTCATGTGGATTTTCGGACGAATGCAATTTTTGAACGAAAAACGAAATAAATAAAAACGAATTTCGGGAGTAACTAAATAAATTAAGCTTTCGGACGAAAACGAAATTCCGAAACGAAATATTTTACTCTGCACATGTCTAGTCAGGAGTATAATGTACAAGATAACATAACAACCATTAGCTCCCGTTGCTGTCAATTAAATCCTATGACGGGGGGGGGGGGGGGGGGGGTGGAGCCGAGCCCCACTGTGTGTCTAGACTTGGAATTTGTAGGGAGCCTATAAAAGCATATTTCTATGGTGGGCACTCTTCGAACAGGAGGAGGCAGGAGTACCGGCAGGGGACCACAGAAAAAGAGGATCATCAACCAATGCACAGTGCAGGTAAGTATAAAATATGTATTATTTTCATAAAAAAATAAAATAAAAGCTTTACAATCACTTAATTAGGCTGCAAAATATTACATTTCTGGGTTTGGCTTAATACCGCTTTAAAGGCAGTCGCCTCCTCTGATGGCCCCTTCCTGGCTCTGGAGGAATCACATCGGCAGAACACATTTGCGGGCTTCCATTTCACATCTTTGAACAGCTTTTATTAGCAGATGTAAAGTGTGCAGCAGAAACAAAGGCCAACGTCCATTAATTATCCATGGTAAGGTTTTGTCATATCTTCATACACAGTGCCAGGAAAAGGAGATCTGGCCCTGCGATAAAGCGTGTTATCTTATTTCACCACTGGCTCAAGCCCTTTATTGAATATACAATATTTATATTTTCTAAGCTTACCTAAGTGGGTGTGTGAGGTGAACAGCGGGGCCTCCACCGCTCATGTTACAACCTGAAACGTATTTTCTCTTTTCATGGAACAATTATCCTTTGTACTCTGGCCAAGGGAAAATGTTATGAAGTAGCTGTTATTAATTAAAAAACGAGGAGCATAGAGAGAGCGTTAGAAGAGTCGTTATAGAGTGGGAATACAGGTAACCTCACATAACTTACAACAATAACACCATGTCTGTATCACTTTATTCCCACGTAGGGTTGCTGTATATAAAAGTAAAAGGCTAATTTCTCTGTAATATCCCAACACCAGAGCTGGAATGTGGGAATCAAATCCACATTACTATTGGGACCGTTTTCCAGTAGAGTTATATCTACATAGGCAGAAAATGAAATAGGACTCCCTTCCAATAGAATTCTATATACCATCAAAATGCATCTGATTATGAAACACTGGTGAGGATTTTTTTAATTGACAGCAATTAAAGTGGTAAAAATTATTAATTGTGTCAATTTACATCAAGCATATCAGAGTCAAACTAGTCGGCTGAACTAGCTGAAATGTATCACTCTGGGCTCAGTCTTCTGCCCCCTCCTTAAAGCGGAGATCCACCCAAAAGGGGAAGCTCTTCTTATCCCCCCCCCCCTGGCTGCTACATTTGGCACCTTTCAGTGGAAGGAGAGAGGGGGTAGAAAAAATTATCCGTGCTTCGGTTGTTCCTCTTAAAATTTCTTAATCTTATTGAACAGTCACAGTGAACAAATGCAGATTAAGTCAGTTGGCACGTTTCAGTATATAAGGCCCTAGTCATAACCCTTATAGGCTGAAACGCATCAACTGACTTAATCTGCGTTTGTTCACGGTGGCTATTCAATAAAATTAAATTTTAAGAGCAACAATCGGAGTGCGGGTAATTTTTTCTACATTATTCTACTCAGCCAGCGATTGTGGGTCAAGCACCTGGGAGCTCTGCTATCTATGTGGTGTATGGGTAGTAGCACTGACTTTTCTGTTTATACTTAGGAGGGAGTGGGTACCTGTCAAAACCACACCGGACTCAGCCAGAAGTTTGGGCCCCGCCTCCTTCCCTCGCAGCCAGGCAATTCACAAAGCACAGCATCCTTTGTGCATACTGAAATTGAGCTGCTTATCTCATCCACCAGATCTTTTATGAATTAATTAAATAGGATTGGTCACAGGACAGAACCCTGGGGGATCCCACTTTCCACACTGGCCCAATCCAAATACTCCCCATTTATCACTACCCTCTGAACTCACCCCTGTAGCCAGTTTTCAATCCATCTACTCACCCTTTGGTCCATGCTGACAGACCTTATTTTGTACAGTGAAAGACGAGAGACATTGGGATATAATAGTGTTTTATGCTGTCAACATTCTAAATATATACAAATATAGACACATGCACCAAAAAAATATCAGAATGAAGCAGAGAGGTCATCTAAAGTTCAACATCTAAAAATGAAGACTTTCTATATCTACGGAATAATATATATTGGTTAATATGAAATTCTACTACTTCCATGCAATCTCATGCAAGCATTCATTAATTGATTATAAAATAAGAATCTAACTTCTCTAACACCTTATTAATCCAAATGACAAAAAAGGCACACACACCAGAAAAAAAACAAAAAACAATTATATACCTCATTGTTATCTACCTTATTTGCATTGTGCATTATAATGCGATTACTATGTGATTATGTTTATATTCTAGAAAGAAAAAAACTTAAAGACACCCAGATGAACATCCCCTGATGAAGGAATACACATTGTTTTATTCCAGAACATGTTGGGTTATGCAAGAAACCCCTATTGGCTGACCACAGATCATCTCTGGCAGCTCAGGGCATACTTGCTTTTTGTTGGGTTTGATCGTAATGTTTGACGCAATATTTATTTCTTATGTATGTATTGTGTGCTTTATAATGCTTTGCCCAACAGGCTTTGTTTACACTTTTTATGTCTCATATAAATAAAGTGGCATATATTGGCTTTTGCTATAACTAATACTCTTATACTTATTCCTGACTAGAAAGTCCAAGGAGGCTGCCCCTATCTTGCACCTCGGTGCATGCGTCCATATTAGTTTGTACAGTAAACATTTATGTGGAACCGTATCAAATGCCTTTGAAAAATCCAGATATACCATGTCTACATGCCTTCCTTTATCTAGATGGCAACTCACCTCCTCATAGAAGGTTAATAGATTGGTTTGGCAAGAACGATTCTTCATGAATCCATGCTGATTACTGCTAATGATACCCTTTTCATTATTAAAATCTTGTAAATAGTCCCTTATCCCCTCCAAGAGCTTACATACTACTGATGTTAGGCTAACTGGTCTGTAATTCCCAGGGATGTACCTTGGTCCTTTTTAAAATATTGGTGCTACATTTGCTTTTCTCCAATCTTCTGGTATCATACCAGTCAGTAGACTGTTCTTAAAAATAAGGAACAATGGTCTGGCAATTACTTGACTGAGTTCCTTAAGGACCCTCGGGTGCAAGCCATCTGGTCCTGGAGACTTATTAATATTAGGTTTTTTAAATCTATTCCCAAGTCTATCTTCTGTTAACCATGAGGGTGTTTCCTGTGACGTGTCATGAGGATAAACATTGCTGTCTTGGTTACTGAACCCTCCCCCTCCATTTTCCCTCGTGAAGACTGAGGAGAAGAATAAATTCAATACCTTTGCCATCTCTCTGTCTTTTGTAACCAGATTCCCTTCCTCATTCTTTATAGGGCCAATATGATCTGACCTCCCTTTTTGAATATGTATATATTTAAAGAATTTCTTGGGATTTTTTTTACTCTCCTCTGCTGTGTGCCTTTTCGTGTTCTATCTTAGCTGCCCTGATTTCATCCTTGCATTTTTTGTTGCATTCTTTGTAAAGTTGGAATGCTAATGATGATCCCTCAGCCTTGTATTTTTTGAAGGCCTTCTCCTTTGCTTTTATATACATTTTTACAATGGAGTTAAGCCACCCGGGACTTTTATTAGCTCTTTTAAATTTATTTCCCATTGGGATGCACTGGCTAATAACCTTTTGTAATATGCTCTTAAAGCACATCAATTTTCCCTCTGTGTTCTTAGTTCCTTGTTTCTAGGATTTTATCCCATTCAGTATCTTCTAGCAAGGAGTGTAGTTTATGGAAGTTGGCTCTTTTGAAATTCAGTGATTTTGTATTCCCCTTATGTTACATATTCTTTAAGCATCTGATTCTTAAGTTATAATCACATATAAAGTTGATCAATGTGATAACACACTTTGTTGGAAGCATGATGCATGTTAAAGTAAAATGTCAGAATACTTTTACTGAATGCTTTTTGCAGAATACTAACTTGTTATATTCTGACTACATATATACACATGGACCTCAGCTGGGAATTTGCAGCATTCAACACCCCTGCTTTTATTAAGCTACTGTGGCCAGCTTCATGCAAAGGTCAAAGTCTAAAGTGATGACCTGTAACATGGATTGACAAGCAGATATGCTAAGTGTTAATTGTTTAATGACTGACTACAGCATATTTTTGGAATAACAAAGACATATTTGCTGACTGATTAGCATCCTTAGTAGCAACAGGGCCAGACGTTCTACATGACTTATTTGTGGAAGGATTCTGCAACAGTTTAAAGACTTCAGAGGGAGGTCACATATTTAGGCACAATACAACCACCATCACCAAAGTACACTACAGAGCACAGCACAAAATCAGAAGAACAGGTAGAGGGAGCAACAGAGTATGGCACCTGCTGATCAGAACAATGGCCATTCAGACAGGTTTCCTAACCTAGTTAGTCATATTTTCCTCAATATCAGCTAGATAGGACAAATATAATTTAATGTCTAGAGGTACCCTAAGGCCGCGTACACACGGGCGGACTGTTCGCCCAACTTTGTCCGCTGAACAGTGTTTGGGCGGACAGTCCGCTCGTGTGTGGGCTTTCAGCGGACAGTTTCAGCGGACAGTTGGACGGACAAGGTTTTTCGGAAATTCCGAAAAACTGTCCGCTGAAACCTTGTTTGAGCGAACAGTCCGCCCGTGTGTAGGCTTGGTCGTCAAACAAAGTTGCGCGCATGCTCAGAAAGGATTTTCACGCCGAAAGCTATAATGCAGTGTATAGGACGTCGTATTTTTCGTCCCGTCGTACGTGCCGTTCACGTCATCGCGCACGGTTTCAGCAAACTGTTCGTCCGTCGTGTGTGGCCATGTCCGTCCATGCTAAGTTTGAGCGGACTGTTTGCCGAAACTGTTGGACGGACAAAGTTGGGCGAACAGTCCGCGCGTGTGTACGCGGCCTAAGTCTAGGACTTAGAAGGAGGAACCTTGTTATTGCAAACCAAATTCAAAAATGCAAATGCAAACCAAAATGCATCAAAACATGCCAAAAATGAAAGTAGATTTGTTTTTCATGTGTTCCCATTGAAGTCTATGGAGTCAAAAATGCAGTATGCTGCCCCAAAAGAAATACCTGCGCCTCTTCAAAAATCACACTGCACCATGTTACATTGATATGAACATGTACCATATATAATAATGTGATTTCCAACATCTGACAGTGCAGTGGCAAATGTAGGAGAAACGTCATTAGTATAAATTATACTACATACACAGTATACATATATATATATATATATATATATATATATATATATATATATATATATATATTATTATTATTATTATTATACATGATTTATATAGCGCCAACAGTTTACACAGCACTTTACAATGTATGGGGGGGACAATAGGGTGGACAACACAATTACAGTACAGTTCAATACAAAAGGTACGGGAGAACTCTGCTCATAGAGCTTACATTCTAAAGGGAGGAGGTGGTACAAAAGGTAATAACTGCAGAGAATTATTTGATGGGGGTGGCTCAGGGACAGTTAGGTGGGTGTGGGATAGGCTTTCCTGAATAAATTAGTTTTCAGGGATCTCCTAAAGGTGGGCAGGGTAGGGGCTGATCGGATATACTGGGGCAGGGAGTTCCAGAGAATGGGAGAGGCTCTGGAGAAGTCTCGGAGGCGAGCATGGGAGGACACCACTGGCACACCCACAAAGGAATATCTTTTAGGGTACTGTTTGGGCACAGCTAATATTTCAAAATGTTTCCTAGAACACTTTTTAAAGAGGACCATCACTCAGAATTATACTCAAAGGAATGAACTTCTGTTTTAGATGAGGTGACTTAAAGATCAACCTTTTTCTGACACTTGTTGCTTAGAAGTTAAAATCATTATTTTTTGCTAGAAAATTACTTAGAACCCCCAAACATTATATATATATATATATATATATATATATATATATATATATATATATATATATATTTTTTTTTTTTTTTATATTTTGCGTCACACTGTATTTGCGCAGCGGTCTTTCAAACGCAATATTTTTGGAAAAATACACTTTAATTAATTTTTAAAAAATAAAACCAGCCCAATTTTTTCTATAATGTGAAAGATTATGTTATGCCGTGGGAGATTTGTGATCTTTATTCTAAGCAAAAAAAAATCATGATTCTTCTTTTAGCCAGAATTTATATATATATATATATATATATATATATATATATATATATATATATATATATATATATATATATATATATATATATATATATATATATATATATATATATATATATATATATATATATATAAAAAATAAAAAATAAAGAAGAAAGACGAAATATAGAAGAAAGAAAGAGAACAGAGGGAGAGTAATGCCGCGTACACACGGTCAAACTGTTTGACGTACTTAGCCCGTTGAAACACATTTCAGTGGACAATCCGCTCGTGTGTGGGCTTCAGCGGACTTTTTCAGCGTGCAGTCCGGAGTACTAAGATTTTCGGTTTTTCCAAAAATCTGTCCGTCGTACTTTGGTTTCAGCGGACAATACGGTCGTCAGTATGCTAGTTCGACGGACTAAGAATGGCGCATGCCCAGAAAGGATTTACACGGCGGAAGGGTGCTTTGCTGTGTCTTGGACTTCCTATTTCTAGTCCCGTCCTACGTGCTGTACACGTCATCGCGCAAGCTTTCGACGGACTGTTTGTGTATCCGTGTGTGGTCAAGTCCGTTCAGTGGAAAGTACGCCGGATTGTCCGTCGGATTGTATGACGGACTAAGTACGCCATACAATCCGCTCGTGTGTACGCGGCATAAGAGTTATGCCTCGTACACACGATCAAACAATCCGGTGGAAAAGTCCGGTGGACTTGCCGTGTGTGGGCTCCGGCGGACTTTTTTTACCCAAAAGTCTGGCGGACTAAGAAAATATTTTTGCACTCCAATCTGTCTGCCGGACTCGCATTTCGGCGGACAATCTGGCCGCGTGTGTGCCAGTCCGCCATACTTTTGAAATGAACTGATTTTTCCCGCCCGGAGAAAAGTCCACTCATTTTGAGCGCGTCTCCAGGTAGCTACCTGGAGACGCGCTCAAAATGGTATGGAGTTAAAGGGGAATCCCTACGCCAAAAAATCGGCGTGGGGGTCTCCCCCCAGGTCCATATCAGACCCTTATCCGAGCATGCTACCCGGCCGGCCAGAAAAGGGGGTGGGGACGAGCGAGCGTCCCCCCCTCCCCGAGCCATACCAGGCCGCGTACCCTCAACATGAGCCATGTCCCTGCCATTGTGACCGGAGGCAGCGACAAGGCAACATCTCCAGAAGAGAAGAACAGAAGACGGCGACAGCGACGACAGAAGATCGGGCCACCGCTTGTAAAAGAGCTAGAAGAAGGCGCGGTGGCCTGGCCGAAGAGGGGGGGCAAGACCCCCGAAGTCGGAAGAAGAGGGCGGCGGCGTAGAAGAAAGCCCGGCTCCTCCACTAGTGAAAGAGCTAGCAAAAGAGCAGAAGATAGCGGAGGAGTCCGGCGAGAAGACCCCCGAAGACGGAAGAAGACCCCCGGAGCTGTGCAATAAACTATTTTAACCCTTGTGTGTTGTTTTTTTTTTTACTTTTTTCAAAGGTGAATGGGTAGGGGTACATTGTACCCCATACTCATTCACATAGGGTGGGGGCCGGGATCTGAGGCCCCCTTATTAAAGGGGGCTCCTGGATTCCGATTCCGATAAGCCCCCAGACTAAGTCCGCCGGATAGTCTGCTACGTGTGTACGTGGCATAAGAAAACAAGGAAAAAGGAATCATGGAGAAAAAAGTAAGCCCCACCCCTGGGAATCCAAGGCCAGAATCGGTGCGCTTGTCAGAATTTCCTGTAGGTTCAAAAAATGGGAAGGCGGGCTAGTCGCTGGGAACTGGTCCAACCGAGGTTGCCAAGTCTTACAAAGTTTGTCCCTAGCATCCGCTAGCATTCCTGTAAGCTCCTAGTTTGTCAGCGTACCATGCGCCCGTCACTTCACCTCCAAAAGCGAAGAGAGGTGTTTTCCACAAGGTTTGTATGTATTCTATTTATTCACTTTTTTCTATTGGCTGAATTGGATATTTATTCAGCCACACTATGAAACTATGATTTGGTTCCAAAAGTGAAAGGGTTGGAAGCAAATGTAATCTAAGTGGTTGGAGACAGACTAATCATTTCTTTATGCCCCTGCTGTGACCAAATATGCATCAAGTAGCATTTTGAGTATCACAGATATATTTAAAATAGAACAATTTTGCATGGCATATTGTGTGAAGCTGCTCCTAGCTTGTTAGCTCTTGACATTACATGTCCAATTAGTGGATCCTTATGTCTGTGTGTGATGAGATAGCTAGAGGGTGTAGATCTCTCAAGATACACTGATGTCAGCCAAGAGAAAACATGTCCAAACCTTGACTTCTACTATTCATTTCATTCTACATTAAAGAGGGTAATGACTTTTCCTACTAGTTCTTAATCTTTTTCAAAATCAGAGCCAAATGGGAAACTTGTAGGAAAGATTTGGTCATCAATCCAGGTGTTTCATCTTAAAAAAAAAAAAAAATGGACCCCTCATCCTTATACCAGAAATTCGCAGCTTACAGAGCAGGATGTGGTTGGTTGCAGCACTCGATGGACCCTGCTGAAGCAAGGGGTAATGTAGGCTTTTTACATCTCGCTCCACCATCCCCCCAGTTCGGTTCACACCAGAACCTGCGAACAGACCTAAACTTCGTGTGAACTTTAGAACCCTATTAAAGTCTATGGGACTCGAATGGTCACAATCTAAAGTGCTAATTTTAAAGGCTAATATGCAAGTTACTGTCCTAAAAAGTGTTTGGGGACCCGGGTCCTGCCCCAGGGGACATGGATCAATGCAAAAAAAAGTTTTAAAAACGGCCGTTTTTTCAGGAGCAGTGATTTTAATAATGATTAAAGTAAAACAATAATGTAATATTCCTTTAAATTTCGTACCTGGGGGGTGTCTAGTATGCCTGTGAAGGGGCGCATGTTTCTCGTGCTTAGAACTGTCCCTGCACAAAGTGTCATTTCGCAAGGAAAAAAAGTCTTGTAAAATCACTTTCCATTATCGGCTCCCGTAATACAGAGAACATTCAATGAGTGTTCTCTGTATTAGCCGACAATTCATTCATTGATAAAAAAAAAAGAAATAAAAAAAAAAGCTTGGGGGTTCCCCTAAATTCAATTACCAGGCCCTTCAGGTCTGGTATGGATATTAAGGAGAACCCCGTGTCAAATTTAAAAAAAAATTGATGTGGGGGTCCCCCTAAATATCCATACCAGACCCTTCAGGTCTGGTATGGATATTAAGGAGAACCCCGCATCAAATTAAAAAAAAAAATTGACATGGGGTCCCCCTAAAAATCAATACCAGACCCTTTATCCGAGCACGCAACCTGGCAGGCCGCAGGAAAAGAGGGGGGGACGAGAGAGCGCCCCCCCTCCTGAACCGTACCAGGCCACATGCCCTCAACATTGGGAGGAGGCTTTGGGGGTCTGTGACCCCTCAAAGCACCATTTCCCCAGAGGGGGACAGGGTCACCCATACATCACTGGGGAACCCCATGGCTTCCCTCATCAGTGTCAGAGGGGGCGGGGTCAGGTGACGGGTGGCCCCGCCCTCCTAATATAAGAAACGTCAGCGCTGGGATCCCAGCAGTGTCTCCGCAGTGGAGACAGAAGACAGATGCATGTATGGACAGCGCTGGACTGAAAATCACCTGTCGCTGGATCAGATGAGCCATCGCTGGACCCTGGAGAGATGATCATCCGTCGCTGGATAGCTAGAGTGGATTACCACCGCTGGAATCTTTTTTTTATTTTTTTTATTTTTAATAAAGGAATTTTTCAAAAGTGTGTTTGTCTTATTTAACCATTTTTACACTTTCTTTGTGAAATGGTAGGGGTACTTTTGTACCCCCTTACCATTTTAAACAGGGGGGGCGGGATCTAGGGTCCCCTTGTTAAAGGGGGCTTCCAGATTCTGATAAGCCCCCTGCCCGCAGACCCCCACAACCACTGGCCAGGGTTGTGGGGATGGGACCCTTCTCCACATCAACATGGGGACATGGTGCTTTGAGGAGTCACAGACCCCAAAGTCCCACCCTCCTTACACTTGTGGTCATTGGGAATAATTACCTCCTTACAGATAGCTAAAAAGGTCAGTGGTCTCGGTGGGAACTTATCTGAGAGGCAGAAATGACCCAATGCTGAAGGAACCCCTAGCAACCTCTGGAGGAACCCTGGTTGAGAATCACTGCTCTAGAGACTGAGTTATTTGACCCCATCTGCATGCTGGTGGGGTGTTTAGCTCCCATGCTCTGACTGCCTCTAAGGCTCCACCCACCCTAGGTTGAAAGGTTGGGCATTGATTAGACCCATGACATCACTACAAGAAGGCTTTGTCTAAAAGCGGACCTAACACCCTATTGCATAATTCCTTATTAACTCACTATTTTGGGACAGAACCACCTAGTGGCAAACTAACTAACTGCACCTGCTTACATGTGTGTTTTCCTCATTAAGGTCGAGCTTTGGCAGGGGGTAGATATGTCTACTTGAATTTCTGCAGTTTCCAGCCTAGCTACAGTACCCTTTTTCTGGGTACATGTACACCCCAACAGGATGAAATTTAGTTTGCATTGTGTATCAAATACAATTGCTATGTAAAATAAAATTCCCATTTTCTAATTTGTGCATCCTTTTTGTACAATTTTCATGTTCTGCAGCTTACAACAGTGGACCGTGAGTGGTTATTGTGGGTCAGTAGAATTGCTTGTGGTCTCTATGGGAAGGTTACAGGGTGGCATCATGATAACACAGAAGAACTGGGAGACAAAAACAGATTGATGTCCCCCTATGGGAGGACCACCACTTGTTAATATAAGCTGCAGATTTAAAAATGTTAAAATTGATTTTTATATACATATTACATATACTTTAACCACTTGACGACGGGCGTTTTATGGCTCTATTTGTTTACAAGTTTAACCGATTGCTGTCTGCCTCACGCAGATCTACTGCGGCAGAATGGCATGGCTGGGCAAAACCCCGTACGGGTACGTCCCCCCCTTTAAAAGTCATCAAAGGGCTCGCAGGAGCCCGCTGCACGTGCACAAGAGCCTACACAGGAATTTGTGTGTGTATTTGTGTGTGTAAACAAATCCTTGTTCTGTCAGGGGAGAGGAGACCTATTGTTTGCGCCTACTAAGTAGGAACAACGATAGGTCTCCTTCTCCAGTCAGTCCTATCCCCATACAATTAGAACACACTGAGGGAACACACATTTAACCCCTTGATCGTACCCTAGTGTTAACCCCATTCCCTTCGAATGACATTTACACAGTGATCAGTGCATTTTTATAGCACTGATGGCTGTATAAATGTAAACGGTCCCAAAAATGTGTCAAGAGTGTCCGATCTGTCCGCCGTAATGTTGCAGTACCACTAAAAATCGCAGATTGCCACCATTACTAGTAAAAAAAAAAAATGCCATAAATATTTCCCATAGTTAGCAGATGCTATAACTTTTGCGCAAACCAATCAATATACGCTTATTGCGATTTTTCTTACCGAAAATATGTAGAAGAATATATATTGGCCTAAACTGATGAAGAAATGTGTTTTTAAAAAATATTTTTGGGGATATTTATTATAGCAAAAAGTAAAAAATAGTTTTTTTTTTCAAAATTCTCGCTCTTTTTTTTGTTTATAGTGCAAAAAATAAAGAGGTGATCAAATACCACCAAAAGAAAGCTCTATTTGTGGGGGGAAAAAAGGACACAAGTTTTGTTTGGGTACAGCATTGCATGACTGCGCAATTGTCAGTTAAAGCGACGCAGTGGCAAATTGTAAAAGTGCTCTGGTCAGGAAGGGGGTAAAATCTTCCGGGGCTGAAGTAGTTAATGCAGTATTTTTTGCTAGAAAATTACTTCTAACCCCCAAAGATTATACTTTTTTTTTTTTTTAGCAGAGACCCTAAGGAATAAAATGGTGATTGTTGCAATTTTTTATGTCACACGTTTTTGCGCAGTGGTTTTGCAAATGCAATTATTTTGGAAAAAATAAATTTTAATGAATTTTAACCACTTTCAGCCCCGGACCATTTTGCTGGCTTAAGATCAGACCACTTTTTGCAAATCGGCACTGCTTCGCTTTAACTGACAATTGCGCGGTCGTGCGACATGGCTCCCGTTTTAAATTTTTTGCGCTATAAACAAAAATAAAGCGACAATTTTGAAAAAACGCATTATTTTTTACTTTTTGTTATAATAAATATCCCCAAAAATATATAAAAAAAACATTTTTTCCCTCAATTTAGGCCGATACGTATTCTTCTACATATTTTTGGTAAAAAAAATCACAATAAGCGATTATTGATTGGTTAGCGCAAAAGTTATAGTGTTTACAAAATAGGGGATAGTTTTATGGCATTTTTATTAATAATTTTTTTTTTACTAGTAATGGCGGCGATCAGCGAATTTTATTGGGACTACGACATTAGGGCGGACACATCGGACATTTTTGACACATTTTTGGGACCATTGTCATTTATACAGCAATCACTGCTATACAAATGCAGTGATTCCTGTGTAAATGACACTGGCAGTGAAGGGGTTAACCAGTGGGTGGCAGTGTAGGGGTTATGTGTTCCTAGGGGCGTGTTACCAACTGTGGGGGGCTGGGCTTTGTTTTAGTGAACACTGATCTCTGCTCCAATCACATGGAGCAGAGATCAGCGTCAGGTGTTGCTAGGCAGAACGGGGAGATGCTGTTTACAACGGCATCTTCTCATTCAGCTGCTCCGTGAGACGATCGCGGGTATGCCCGCGGCGATCGAGTCCGCGGGACCCGCGACCGGACTCACGGGGGTCCCCGCCGGCGGTGCGCTCGCGATGGCAGGGCGGCATTTAAAATTGGACATACCTGTACGCCGATATGCCTGCCCGTGCCATTCTGCCGACGTACATCGGCGTGTGCCGGTCAGGAAGTGGTTAAAAAACTACATAAAAGACAATGCCAGGGTTATGGCTCATATCTTCTGCCATGATCCCGGTAAACCACTTGCAAACTGTGACGTGTATATACTGTATGTATGTATTGCGGTCAGCACTTGTTTATTCAGCCCTGAGATTTACACAGTACTGACAGACAGGTTGGTGAGCTGAGTTTTCTCTGATGCATCTAAGCAATAAAGTTAGATCACCCCCCTCGCCACTTATCATTCCCTGCCTGTGATTTGACAGGGAAGGAGTAGCAGGCATTCACCCTTGTTCTCTCTGCTCCTGTCATGTTCCTTGTCAGTACATGTATAAGCAGCACTCCTGATTGGCTGCCAGTTCCGTCCCTCCCTCTCTCGGTCTGAGTGCTGCTGTCAGCAACTTACAAGAGGCCTATACCAAGTCAAATTGATAAACTTTCTGCATTTAAAAATATCTCATTACTACATTCAGTGTTTAATGGTATATCTATTTGGCGTTCATCATTAATGTACTGTTTGTAAAATGTGGACAGAATCACTTGACTTTAACGCTAAAAAATATGTTTTGTTTATAAGTCGTATGTTTTTCAGTTGAGTATTGCAACCCCAATAGTTTTTCTTTTTTTGTATTAATAAGGCCAGACATCCATCCCCATCTTGTCCGCACTGAGGGCTCTTCTATTTCAATTAGGCATTGAACTAAAGTTTTGTGATGTGACGAGAGTTGTTTAAGCAGATTAATTAAATGGTACAAAAAGCATGTTGCCTTAAATACTCTTGCAAATGCACCGAGTTCCCAGTCAATTACAAAAGGAGATTTTATTAAAGAAAAGTAAGACTGGCTTGAACAAAAGGTTAAAAGGACAGTTTACATATCGAAGGCTTTGCTTTTCTATAGAGAGCGAGGCTGAAGTGTATGCAGGGCTCCGCTCTCCGGTTGGCTTATACAAGCTGATTGTGCATGTCAAGCGAAGGCTCTCTATTTCCTGTTCATCTGTCTTTCCACATTAATTAGAAAGAGTAACTAAAACTCTAAACACCAGAAAGGCCGGTGACACAAATCACTTCTATGGCCCAGGCAATGACAGCTTGTTATATTCAATATTTTTATTTCAGTTAACAAAAGGAAAATACATGCATATTATTATTATTATACAGGATTTATAAAGCGCCAATAGTTTTCACAGCACTTTACAATACAAGGGGAGGCAATACAGCAACAACACAATTCAATACACAGTTACCTTTTTTTGACAGAAAAAACTATGATTTATTTAAGCAATTTCACCCCTATTCTGCCCAGGCCAATTTTCAGCTTTCAGCGCTGGCACACTTTGAATGACAATTGTGCGGTCATGCAACACTATACCTATATGAAATTTTTATCATTTTTTTTCACACAAAGGCCCTTTTCACACTGGGGCGGTGCAGGCGCCAGAGGTAAAACAGTGCTATTTTTAGTGCCGCTTTACCGTCGTTTTAATGGCGCTATTCAGCCGATAGCGGGCCGGTTTTAACCCCCGCTAGCGGCCGAAAAAAGGTTCGAATCCCTGCAGTGCTTTGCCGGTGGTATAGCCGCGCTGCCACATTGATTTCAATGGGCAAGAGCGGTGAAGGAGTGGTGTATACACCGCTCCTTCACCGCTCCAAAGATGTTGCTTGCAGGAGTTTTTTTAGCGTCCTGCCAGCGCACCGCTCCAGTGTGAAAGCCCTTGGGCTTTCACACTGGAGACACAGCAGCGGCTATTTCAGGGCACTTTGCAGGCGCCGTTTTTAGTGCTGTAGTGCCCGCAGTGTGAAAGGGGTCAAATAGAGCTTTCTTTTAATGGTATTTAATTACCACTAGGTTTTCTATTTTTTGCTAAACAAACAAAAAGAAAAACCTGAAAATTTTGAAAAAAAACAAGACATTTTTTATAGTTTGTTATAGCATTTTTCAAGCAGGTAAATTTTCTCCTTCACTGATGGGCACTGATAGGTGGCACTGAGAGGCGGCACTGATAGGCGGCACTGATAAGTGACACTGAAGATGAGGCACTAATTGGCAGCACTGATAGGTGGCACTGATTAGCAGTACTGATGGGCACTGGTAGGGGGCACTGGTGTTCATTGATTAGTGGCACTGGTGGGCACTGAGGGGACAGATGTCCCTGTAACAGAAGCTGGTTAACAGCTTTCTTTTTTTTCCCTCACGCTGTAAGCTTCTGTTTAATTCTGTGATCAGCTGTCCTTGGCTGACAGCTGATCATGTGGTAAAGGGCTGCTGTAATTGACCCTTTACCCCGATCTGTGATCAGCCGAGTCCCAAGGACTTGATGATCACAGAGCGTGCCCAGCCATTTTAAGCCCGCGCTGTAGCCGTCCTTCAGCTACAGCATGGGCGCCAAGTCTTTAGAGATGAATTCTAAGCAAATGGCTAAATGCACAGATAAAATACATGTATGGGAGCTGTTTTGCGAAAAGATTTGTATTTCTGTCCATCCAGTTATGAGATTTACACAGCTTTGTCACAAACCAACCCAGTCTGTCAGGGAAGAAGACCTGATGATTCTCTGCTGTAGTTAAGTGACACTTAGAAGTCTAGTTCCTCACCCAGATGGTGATTGGATAGTGAAAGGAGAAGTAGCAAGCTGTGATAAGCACTTTCTGGTACAATAATTTTTATTAAAGAGTTGACGATAGCAAAACAACTGGTCACCCACACGGGAGATCATAATAAGGTAATAAGTGTAAAATAGTAACATAAGTAGAATCAAATACAGTATAAAAGTTTCGTAGGGTAGAAGTCTATAGTTAGTACACAAATCTTAACCACAAAGGTGGGGTTTTCATGGCAACCCTATAACTATTCAATAATTAAAATGTAAAAAAATATATCATTTCTAATATTTTAAATCATTAAATATCTTTTTTTATAAAATGTATCAATCTGTCATATACAAATCATAAAAACAATGTATATGGGGACATTTCCATGGTTACATACTGTGTATGTCAATACTCACTTGCACATAGTGGTATTCCCATTTGTTTGTTTAGCCACAGGATAACCAACGCGTTTCAAGCTTAATCAAAAAAATCTTTTCTTCAGTGATATTTTACCACTCTGTCAAATACAAATGATTATTTACAATCAAGTCCATAGTGCACAGTTAATATTGTTAAGAAAAATAGAAAACAGCAACAAAATATTGTCAAATTCATCATTCCACTTACATATCATATAATATGACTTTATGATAGACGTCCCCCAAACGTCTCACCGGATGAGCTGTTCCCACAGTTGGAAGGTCACAGAGGAAATGTGTAGCGACCACCAGGCCAGTACTAGGAATACAAAAAATAACAGGCATTTGTATATTCAGGATAAGCTAGGATGACCTGGTTTATTCAAACAACCAAAGTTCCTCAAAAAACTGTGTAATGTTCATATGACCTAAAACCAGAGAATGGGAATACCACTATGTGCAAATGAGTATTCATAAATATGTAACCATAGAAACTCACCCATATACATTGTTTTTATGATTTGCATATGAAAGATTGATACATTGTATGGAAAGATATTTCGTAATTTTAAATATTAGGGGAAAAAAATGGTTTCATTTTAATTCTTGAATAGTTGTATGGTTGCCTTAAAAATCCCACCTTTTGAGGTTAAAGAGGGATTCCACTTAAAAAAAAAAATATTAAAAGCCAGCAGCTATAAATACTACAGCTGCTGACTTTTAATAAATGGACACTCACCTGTCCCGGGTTCCAGCGATGCCGGCAGCCGAGGCCGATCGATCGCTCGGCTCTCGGCTGCTGCCGTCACCATTCTAGGTGAGGGAATCAGGAAGTGAAGCGAATCGGCTTCACTTCCAGGTTCCCTACTGCGCATGCGCGAGTCGCGCAGCGCAATAGGAATTCTCCGCGCTGTCACTGGGACCCGTGTGTGTCCCAGCAGACAGCGCGGCAGGGCAGGAAATTACATAGACTCCCACAGGAGTCTATGCCCGGAAGTGGGTGTAAATACCTGTCTTTGACAGGTATCTCCACCCCCCTCCCCCCTGTAAGGTGCCAATTGTGACACCGGAGGGGGGGAGGGTTCCGATCAGCGGAAGTTCCACTTTAGGGTGGAACCCCGCTTTAAGATTTGTGTACTATGTAGAGTTGAGGGATTATGGCAAGTATGCCTTTAGTCACAAAGGCATGCTTTTCTAGATGTCTATAGTTTGACCTTGTGGCACAGGATGTGGGTCTGTGAAGGTGACCTAAGGTAGAAGGCAGAAGTAAGCCAAATAGCAAAAAATGAAAAAAAGGTCTATAGTAGGGAGGGTGAGGTGCAGATGCAGTGGGGAAGAGTGGGGGAAGGAAAGGGGAAGAGTAGAGTTCCCTCCAGGCTTGGGTTTAGATAAAGTCAATTATAGGATGCCCAGACTGGTCGGATGCAGGGTGGGGAGAGCACAAGACCACAAGGGTGTCCATACTTTGGCGTGAGAGTCATGTAGAATAAAAGACATCTTTTCGTTAACTATAAGGTTGGTCAAAATGCTCTTCACCGCAACAAACGAGACGGAGGGTTTCTTCTAGACCCTGGCAATAGCACATTTGGCAGCAGGTAAAAAAGATTTTGATTTATTACATGGTTATATGGTAAGTGAGGTTGAAAAAAAGACACAAGTCCATCACGTGCTTATCTAATCGTTTTTGAAATTATTCGATGCTTCACGCTGAAACCACCGCCTGTGGAAGGGAATTACACATCCTCACCGCTCGTATGCTCCATACACACGGTCGGAAATTCCGACTGAAAAAATCAGATCGGATTATGTTGTCAGAAAATCCGATCATGTGTGGGCTCTATCAGACTTTTTCTGTCGGAATTTCCGATGGAAAAAGTTTGAGAGCTGGATCTAAAATTCTTTTTCCGATCGTGTGTAGAGAATTCCGAAAGCACAAAGTGCCACGCATGCTCAGAAAAAATTTGCAGATGAAAGCTATTGGCTACTGGCCTCTACGTAGTATGTTTTGTACGTCACCTCGTTGCGAACGATCGGATTTTCCGACAAATTTGAACGACCCTGTGTATACAAGAAAAGTTTTGCCCAAAATCCGTAAAAAAAAATCCGACGGATTTTATGGCCGACCGTGTGTATGGGGCATTGCAGTAAAGAAACCTCTACGTAATTTAAGGTTAAATCTAATTTCTTCTCATTTTAATGAGTAGCCACATTTCTTATTAAGCTCCCTTCTGCGGAAAAGTTTTATCCCTATTGTGGGGTCACCAGTATGGTATTTGTAAATCGAAATCATATCCCCTCTCAAGGGGTCTCTTCTCCAGAGAGAATAAGTTCAGTGCTCACAAACTTTCTTCGTAACTAATGTCCTCCAGACCCTTTATTAGCTTTGTTGCCCTTCTCTGTACTCGCTCCATTTACAGTACATCCTTCCTGAGGACTGGTGCCCAGAACTGGACAGCATACTCTAGGTGAGGACTGGAGCAGAGTCAAAGGGAATGACTAAGCACACTTGGAGTGTGTAAAATGCATCTACCAGCTTTCTGTCAACACTTTGGGATGTTCTGAATTTAGATCGAGTACAGAGTACAGCCATTTATTCTTTGGAGGAGCAGAGTCTTGTAGAGTGGGAGAATTATTGCTTTATCTCTAGAGTTAATCTCCTTTTTTAAGAATGACAATATTCTGTTTGCTTTGTTAGCAGCAGCTTGGCATTGCATGCCTGCTGAGCCTATTGTATTAATTGATACAGAGCTGCATTAATTTGTATATCTGTCTGAACTGGTTGAAATACATTAGTTTTGTTGTAGATATACAATCTGTCCAAAGTACTCCTAGAAATTTACATCTTTTGGAACTTTGGTATTGAAATCTCTATACTCAACTTCCCAGGTGTCAGAAACCATGAATCAGGGTGAGACAGAAGTACAATTAAATCACACTTGTTTATTAATAAAAATAAAAAGGTAAATAGAAATAGCGTAGTCAAGCATAGCCAGAGTCCAGTAACCAGATCGGTAGTCAGCCAGGCCAGAAGTCAGGGATCCAAGTAGAGCACAGCAAGCAGGATAGGGAGCCAGAAGGGATATCAGCAAGCCAATCTTTCAACAAACAGCAGGAGATGGTTTCTAGTGATGTGACCATGGCGAAGGCAGAGGTGAAGTGAGCTGCAAGGCTTTAAGTAGGCAGGTCAGACAAGCATCATCAGGAACAGCTGGTAACTGTGGAGAGAGAAGAGAGCTGGCAATTAGCCGACAGCTGAGCGGCCGGCCCAGAGAAGGAAGGGCTAAGCCAGCCCTGAAAGTACCCCCTCTTCAATGACCCCTCTCCCTCGGAGGGCCATCGGGCTTGAGGGGAAACCGTCTATGGAACTCGTGGAGGAGGACAGGGGCATGTACGTCAGAGGATGAAACCCAGGAGCGTTCCTCCGGACCGTACCCCTTCCAATGCACCAGGTACTGTATGGGCCCACAGAACCTACAGGAGTCATCAATGTATTGTACCTCATACTCCTCATGGTTCTCAACCTGAATAGGGTGATGACAAGGCACCGAGGTGGTAAATCGGTTACAGACGAACGGTTTCAATAAGGAGACATGAAACACATTTGAGATGCGCATACTAGGAGAAAGGTCCAACGCGTAAGCCACTGGGTTAATCCTGCGAAGGATACAGAAAGGCCCAATAAACCGTGGTGCAAACTTCAGTGAAGGAACACGAAGCCGAAGGTTGCGAGATGACAGCCAGACCCTGTCCTCAACCTGGTAGGAAGGCGCAGGCAGGCGTCTGCGGTCAGCATGGAGTCTGTACCTATCATTAGCATGACGCAAAGCCTCCTGGACTTGTGCCCAAGTGGAACGAAGACCATGGAGATGCTCCTCTAACGCAGGAATACTCTGCGGAACAAACAAGTCAGGCAACATGGAAGGTTGGAAACCATAATTCGCCATAAATGGAGACAATCGGGATGCAGAATTCAAGGCACTGTTGTGAGCAAACTCTGCCCAAGGTAATAGGTCAGACCAGTTGTTATGATGGTCAGAAATATAGCAACGTAGGAATTGCTCCAAGGACTGCCGAAAGTTTCTCTGGGTCCATCGAAAAACCAGCAGGAATGTAACCTGTTCACGATGGAACTCGCACTTTACAATAGAGATTGTTCTCTCTTAGTTTCTGAAGCACACGACAGGCATCTGTGTGGTGGCTCTCCGGGGACTTGGAAAATATGAGGATATAATCAAGATAAACCACCGCACATAACTGCAACAAATCTCGGAGGACATCATTAATAAATTCCTGGAAAACTGCCGGGGCGTTACAAAGGCCAAAAGGCATTACCAGGTATTCATAATGGCCTGTTCTGGTATTAAATGTAGTTTTCCACTCGTCGCCCTCCTTAATGCGCATGAGATTATATGCCCCTCTCAAGTCAAGCTTCATGAAAACTATTGCTCCCTTGATCAAATAACTCTGTAATCAATGGAATCGGGTAGGCATTCTTAATTGTGACACAATTGAGACCCCTATAATCTATACGAGGTCTCAGTTCACCGCTCTTGTTTTTCACAAAGAAGAAACCAGCACCAGCAGAAAACGAGGATATGCGGATGAAACCTCGAGAAAGTGCATCAGCAACATACTCCTCCGTGGCCTTATCATCCAAGACCGACAAAGGGTATACCTGGCCACGAGGTGGTATGGCACCAGGTTGAAGGTCAGGTTGAAGGTCAATTGTAAGACCGGTGTGGAGGCAAACTACCGGCTTGACCTTTATCAAACACATCGCTAAAATCATGGTACTCCTCCGGCAGGGAGGGGAGTGAAGAGGTGCACAGGACCTTGGATACCTTCAGGAAGCATGTCTCACTGCATTGTGGTGACCAGGAGAGAACTTCAGCACGGAGCCAATCAAAAGAGGGGTTGTGCCTCTGTAACCAAGGATAACCAATAACCAGCGGAAACCTGGGTGAGGAAATAACTTGAAATTGGATTATCTCATGGTGAAGAGCCCCTACGGCCATGGACAACGGAGCCGTCTCATGAGTCACATGGGCAGGCTGTAAAGGTCTCCCGTCAAGAGCCTCAATGGCAAGTGGCGTGTCAAGCAGCTGCAGCGGAATCGAGTGCTACGAAACAAATGCAGCATCAATGAACAGGCCTGCAGCCCCAGAGTCGATTAGAGCCTGTATCTTGATGGACGACTCAGCTAAGGCCATCTTTAACGCAGGGCAAAAGGGGCAGCTGCCCTGGGCCCTGTCATTGCTGGGGGGCCCAAGGCAAGCAGCCACTTAAGCCCTACGCTTCCCGCATTTTTCCCGGACTAGCGTGTGCAGCCGATTTCAAGCCCCCCCCCCCGCGTGCGCTCTCCCAAGTTCTGGCCATATTTTTTATACAGGAGAGCTGGACAGCTGAGGGCTTCATGTGTTTCTCCCTCTGTCTGCGGACCTGAGTCAATGACAGAGCAGCGCTCTGTGTTCCTCCCGCTTCCATCCCGGCCTGGCAGACCTGTGTAGAAAACAGCCGAGGGAAGTTTTCTGGCTGTGTGCTGGGTCTAAAAGGCGGACTCCGGAGACTGTGTTGCACCGCCGAGTGATCAGGTAAGTGCAAGTGCAGACTGCAGAGAATTGCTGGTACAGGGGTGGACATGGGGGAGGGGGGTGCAGAAGTCAGAGGTGGACATGGGGGAATACAAAGGTGGAGGAGGTACAGAGGTGGACATTGGGGGGTACAGAGGTGGACATGGGGCGGTACAGAGGTATGGGAGGTACAGAGCTGGACATGGGGGGGTACAGAGGTGGACATGGGGTGGTAGAGAGGTGGAGGAGGTACAGAGGTGGACATGGGGCGGTACAGAGGTGGACATGGAGGGGTACAGAGGTGGAGGAGGTACAGAGGTGGACATGGGGGGTACAGAGGTGGACATGGGGGTACAGAGGTTGAGGGGGTACAGAGGTGGATATGGGGGGGTACAGAGGTGGAGGAGGTACAGAGGTGGACATGGGGCGGTACAGAGGTGGACATGGGGGGGTACAGAGGTGGAGGAGGTACAGAGGTGGACATAGGGGGGTACAGAGGTGGAGGGGGTACAGAGGTGGACATGGGGGGTACAGAGGTGGAGGGGGTACAGAGGTAGACATGGGGGGTACAGAGGTGGAAGAAGTACAGAGGTGGACATGGGGGGTACAGAGGTGGACATGGAGGGTACAGAGGTGGAGGAGGTACAGAGGTGGACATGGGGGGGATACAGAGGTGGAGGAGGTACAGAGGTGGACATTGGGGCGGTACAGAGGTGGACAGGGGGCGGTACAGATGTGGACATGGGGCGGTACAGAGGTGGACATGGGGGGGTACAGAGGTGGAAGAGGTACAGAGGTGGACATGGGGGGGTACAGAGGTGGAGGAGGTACAGAGGTGGCCATGGGGGGTACAGAGGTGGAGGAGGTACAAAGGTGGACATTGGGGGTACAGAGGTGGACATGGGGTGGTACAGAGGTGGACATGGGGCGGTACAGAGGTGGAGGAGGTACAGAGGTGGACATGGGGGGGTACAGAGGTGGAGGAGGTACAGAGGTGGACTTTGGGGCGGTAAACAGGTGGACATGGGGCGGTACAGATGTGGACATGGGGCGGTACAGAGGTGGACATGGGGGGGTACAGAAGTGGAAGAGGTACAGAGGTGGACATGGGGGGTACAGAGGTGGAGGAGGTACAGAGGTGGCCATGGGGGGTACAGAGGTGGAGGAGGTAAAAAGGTGGACATTGGGGGGTACAGAGGTGGACATGGGGCGGTACAGAGGTGGACATGGGGGGTACAGAGGTGGAGGAGGTACAGATGTGGATATAGGGGGGGTATAGAGGTGGAGGGGGTTACATAGATGAACCGAGAGGTGGAGGGGGGTACAAAGGTTGACATGGGGATGTACAGAGGGGGGCGGGGGGTACAGAGGTGGATGGAAGCATAAAGAGATGAATGTGGATGGGGGGATACAGAGGTGGATGGGGAATATAGCGGTGATCTGTGGATGGGGGGGTGCAGAGGTGAACATGGATGGGGGGTAATACAGAGGTGGATGGGGAAAACAAAGGTGGACATGGGGGGTACAGAGGTGGAGGAGGTACAGAGGTGGACATGGGGTGGTACAGAGGTGGACATGGGGGGGTACAGAGGTGGAGGAGGTACAGAGGTGGACATGGGGGGGTACAGAGGTGGAGAGGGTACAGAGGTGGAGGGGGTACAGAGGTGGACATGGGGGGTACAGAGGTGGAGGGGTACAGAGGTGGACATGGGGGGTACAGAGGTGGACATGGGGGGTACAGAGGTGGAAGAGGTACAGAGGTGGACATGGGGGGTACAGAGGTGGACATGGGGGGGTACAGAGGTGGAGAAGGTACATAGGTGGACATTGGGGGGGTACAGAGGTGGACATGGGGCGGTACAGAGGTGGAGGAGGTACAGAGGTGGATATGGGGGGTACAGAGGTGGACATGGGGGGTACAGAGGTGGACATGGGGGGTACAGAGGTGGACATGGGGGGGTACAGAGGTGGAGGGGGTTACATAGATGAACCGAGAGGTGGACGGGGGTACAAAGGTTGACATGGGGATGTACAGAGGGGGGCGGGGGGGTACAGTGGTGGATGGAAGGATAAAGAGATGAATGTGGATGGGGGGATACAGAGGTGGATGGGGAATATAGCGGTGATCTGTTGATGGGGGGATGCAGAGGTGAACATGGATGGGGGGTACTACAGAGGTGGATGGGGAAAACAAAGGTGGACATGGGGGGTACAGAGGTGGATGGAAAGATATAGAGATGAACATGGATCGGGGGTACAGAGCTGGAAGGCTTAAAGTAGGCAGGTCAGACGAGCATCATCAGGAACAGCTGGTAATTGTAGAGAGAGAAGAGAGCTGGCAATTAGCCGACAGCTCAGCAGCCAGCCCAGAGAAGGAAAGGCTAAGCCAGCCCTGACACCAGGGCTTGCCACCAACCATGGTTAATACAAAAAATGTCCAATCAAACAAGGTTTGATTTTATTTTGATATACATTTCACTCATGCTCAGTTTAGATTATCAAGAATTACAGTACCTTGAAAAAGTATTCACACCCCTTGAAATTTTGTCATGTTACAACCAAAAACGTAATTGTATTTTATTAGGATTTTATGTGATAGACCAACACAAAGTGGCACATAATTGTGAAGTGGAAGAAAAATAATAAATGGTTTTCATATTTTTTTGCAAATAAATATGTGAAAAGTGTGGCGTGCATTTGTATTCAGCCCCCCTGGGTGTCAATACTTTGTATAACCACCTTTTGCTGCAATTACAGCTACAAGTCTATTTTGGTATGTCTCTACCAGCTTTGCACATCTAGAGAGTAACATTTTTGCCCATTCTTCTTTGCAAAATAGCTCAAGCTCTGTCAGATTGGATAGAGAGCTGTCAGGGCTGGCTTAGCCCTTCCTCCTCTGGGCTGGCTGCTCAGCTGTCGGCTAATTGTCAGCTCTCTTCTCTCTCCACAGTTACCAGCTGTTCCCGATGATGCTCGTCTGACCTGCCTATTTAAAGCCTTCCAGCTCATTTCTCCATTGCCTTCACGTTTGGTCACATCACAAGGAACCATCTCCTGCTGTTTGTTTCAAGACTGGCTTGCTGACATCCCTCCTGGCTTCTATCCTGCTTGCAGTTGCTCTCCTTGGATCCCTGACTTCTGGACTGGCTGATTACCCAATCTGGTTTATGAACTTTGGACTGGCTGACTACCCGATTTGGCTACTGGACTCTGGCTATGCTTGACTACGCTTTTTTCTATTTACCCTTTTATTTTTATTAATAAACAAGTGTGATTTGATTGTACTTCTGTCTCTGTCTGTTTCATGGTTCCTGACAAGAGCATCTGTGAACAGTGCTTTTCAAGTCTTGCCACAGATTCTCAATTGGATTTAGGTCTGGACTTTGACTGAGCCATTCTAACACATGAATATGCTTTAATCAAAACCATACAATTGTAGCTCTGGCTGTATGTTTAGGGTCGTTGTCCAGTTGGAAGGTGAACCTCCGCCCCAGTCTCAAGTCTTTTTCAGACTCTAACAGTTTTTTTTCTAAGATTGCCCTGCATTTGGCTACATCCATCTTCTCATCAACTCTGACCAGCTTCCCTATCCCTGCTGAAGAAAAGCATCCCCAGGATGGTGTGTTCAGGATGATGTGCAGTGTTAGTTTTCTGCCACATAAAGCGTTTTGATTTTAGGCCAAAAAGTTCAACCTTCTTCCACATGTTTGCTGTGTCCCCCACATTGCTTCTTGCAAACTGCAAACTGGACTTTTTATGGCTTTCTTTCAACAATGGCTTTCTTGCCACTCTTCCCTAAAGGCCAGATTTGTGGCATGCACGACTAATAGTTGTCCTGTGGACAGATTCTCCCACTTGAGCTGTAGATCTCTGTAGCTCCTTCAGAGTTACCACGGGCCTCTTGGTTGCTGTTGATTAATTGCTCTCCTTACCCAGCCTGTCAGTTTAGGTGGACAGCCATGTCTTGGTAGGTTTGCAGTTGCGCCATACTCTTTCCATTTTCAGATAATGGATTGAACAGTGCTCCATGAAATGTTCAAAGCTTGAGATATTGTTTTAGAACCTAACCCTGCTTTAAACTTCTCCACAACTTTATCCCTGACCTGTCTGGTGTGTTACTTGGCCCTCATGATGCTTTTTGTTCAGTAAGGTCCTCTAACAAACCTCTAAGGGCTTCACAGAACAGCTGTATTGATACTGAGTATAAATCACACACAGGTGGACTCTATTTGTTACTTAGGTGACTTTTGAAGGCAATTGGTTCCACTAGATTTTAGTTAGGGGTATCAGAGTAAAGGGCACTGAATACAAATGCATGCTACACTTTTCAGATATTTATTTGTAATACATTTTGAAAACCATTTATCATTTTTCTTTCACTTCACAATTGTGTGCCACTTTGTGTTGGTCTATCACATAAAATCCCAATAAAATACATTTATGTTTTTGGTTGTAACATGACAAAATGTGGAAAATTTCAGGGGGTATGAATACTTTATCAAGGCACTGTAAGTAAGGCTTCAAATTACTTCTCTTTTTTGCTTATTCCATTATTACTTTCCAGGTTGAGATGTATGAATAGTCTGAATACATCTGCACCTAGAAGTCTAGGATTAATATGGGGAGACAACAGATCGATCCTGTTTAGCAGACAAGTCTGTAACTAAGTCTATGCACCATATGGCCTATTGCTGTGTTGGTCTCTCTAGGCATAAATCCCCTATAAAAATACTTTAGGAGAGAACTTGTTGATGCACAGTGAGGATTTATTCCAACTCTGTGATAGGCACCAATTGCTTCAAATATTAATAGGCAAGACCCTGTGGAAGATCAGGTGCCAACGGTGTGGCATGAAGATAGGACAGTGGGCATTTATTTGACCTTATCTTTAAAGGGACAGATATGGGTAATTTGGTTGTGCAATCATGTGTGAGAAAGCAAGATCAAGTGACAGCTGTCACTTCATTCTTTTATAGGAACTTCTACTAATCTGTTATCGTAAGAAGATTTTCTTAAGTGGCTTGTAGCTGTTACAACATTTAGTCAACATTGCAAGATAATAACATATGTTGCTATTCCATAACTTGTGCCTTATTATTTATGGCATGTAGTAAAATACTCGCTATACTCTCACCTCTCTACCTTATTATCACAGATGAAGTATCAATAGAAGACCTTGTAACAGAGAGGCTTTGGATGCCAAAGACACCATTAATCACTTCCTTGCTTTGAATGGATTTGTGTGGTTGTTGGGTTTGCAGTTTGAATTTGTGTATTCAGGTCTTGGGCAGATCTCAGCAAGTTCAAAAATATAAGTACACGATTTCTACACATATATATGATTTATATTGCACTCTTTGCTGAACCTGGTGTTCTCTTTTATGTTGAAAATTGAGATAAGTGATGTGAAGCCATATGTGGTATACATGGGCGCCCGCAGAACTTTTTTCAGGGAGGGGCATCATTTTAGGGTCACCCATGCATCGCCCCTTTTTGATTATGTCATTATCACATTGTCATGGTCAGAGACTGCAGACGTAGTACAGCCCCTAGGATAAGTAATGGATAATGGCCAACAGGCCCTCTTCCCAGACCCAGAGAAACGACAGAAGTGATCCCTCCGGCTGGATGATCGCTCATTCTGGGTTCCCCCAGGGGGTGACTCTGGTCAGTAGTGTAGCATTTCTGTACCCTGGTAGTGGCTCAGTCTTTCTCTCTCAGGTGGCGCTGGGCAGTGCCGGGACAAGGTCATCCAGAGCCCAGGGCAAAGATGCCTAACTGCGCCCCCCTTTCCCATAGAGTCAGGGTGCCCCCTACCGCTGAAATAAACCATTGCGCCAGGGGCAGCTGCCCCTCCTGTCCACCTCTTGTCCCGGCCCTGGCGCTGGGCAATGTGGCTCTCTCTCTGGCTTCCGCCCAGCATACTCCTCGTTCTTTGTCCTATAGCGCTCTCTCTCTCAGCTTTTTTCCAGGCTCCAGTCTCTCAATGTCTCTCTTGATCGAGCTATAGCCTCCTCCCTGTGGAAAATGGGGCCGCCAATCTTTGGGACTACATGTCCCACGATGCTCTCCTCTCCTAGCCTCCTTTTATTGACCCTCAGTTATGGCCAATAGGGAAGGAATGGAGCAGGCAGGAATCTGGACGGGGACCTGGTGAGAGCCGCCATCTCTTCTCCCTGACAGGAGAAGGGGGGGGGGCAACCAGGGGAGACCTGTGACAGCCCACAGCTCGCCTTTCTCCTGTCATAGCGCCGCTGAGTTTTCTGCTGGACTGAGCAGGGAAAAGAGCCAAAGGCACACCACGGGGCTTGACATCACCTTGATGGTGTCACCCCACTGGTGGTTGGTACCCGGGTGCGGGCTGCTCGCACCTCGATAGCGACACAACTGTGCAGAATTTAAGATCGGATCCCTGATTCCAGGGGGGGGGGGCACTTGACCCCCTTTGCCCCTACCTGCGGACGCCCATGGTGGTATATATGGATTATAAGACCATTTCTCTTTAACTTGTTTATTAATTACATCTATAAATACCATAGATTATGTATTTTAAATAGTTTTGCATGACTTCCATAAAGAACAAACATATCAGGATATAGTCACATTAAAGAGGAAGTAAACCCTGATGGGTTTACTTCCTCTTTTTTTCCCTGCAAAGGTAAAGCATAATGGACTACTATGCATCGCATAGTAGCTCATTATGTGTCACTTACCTGACACAGGAGCCAGCGAAGTCGCCGCTGTCCCCTGTAGTCCGCCGCATCCATGTTGCTTGTGGCGTCTCGCAGCTCCGACGAATCACAGCGGCGCAACCGCTCAACCTCGCAGCTCCGCCGCTGTCATACGGCGAAGCCGCGATGACGTCACTCCCGCGCATGCGCACGGGAGTCGACAAATTTGGCAAATCCATTCTTGGATTTGCCGCATTTAGTGCGCCTGCGCGCCGCTGTCTACGGCGCATGCGCCGTAGACAGCGGTGCCCATTTTCGGGCAAATATCTCCTAAACCATATAGGTTTAGGAGATATTGCTTGGACCTACAGGTAAGCCTTAATCTAGGCTTACCTATAGGTCCAAGTTGTTTGGAAGGGTTTACTTCCTCTTTAATAATAATTCAAAAACTACACAGAATATTGATACAGGCATTTATCATATTTGCATTGCAGTCAAGAAGGGTTTTTTCCCCATATAACGTATGCTAGTTAGACCATACTTTATGATGTTGTTTTCCTTCCCCTTGACCATGTTGGTTTTTTATTTTAACTAACCTATGAAAAAAAAATATATGGGAGCCGCCATAACTAGCTTGTTTGGGCTTATCATGATCATGGTTTCGCTACCTATTGAGTCACTGAGATACTGGAAAAAGTTTTAGGCCAGCAAAATAGCATGTAGCCAATCCTGAACTACATACATGTAGACAGGAAGTGACTGCAATGGGACCGCTGGAAGTCAGCAGCATTTGGATGCAACAAAGTATGAAAACTATTTTATGTATGATATGCAGGACCAAATATAATTTTATTTGGATTTTTCATCTTGTTTTGTTTTAAATGTTGCTTTATGCATTGATATACCTTTCTAGACCCAGTCTCCTCAGAAAGTATGGTCACCTGCTGATTTGGGTCTATCAACATGCAGCTTAAGTTAGAAGCTGAATCCAACAGATTTTTACTTCAGATAGTTGCAGTACATAGAATGATTTTCCAGCCCTTTGAAGTATAAGAAGACAATGACTTTCCCAAGCCTTGTCTTTTCAAAAAATGAACACTAGCTAAGACTGAACTAACACTAAACAAAAGGGGAGGACAGAGCGAGATACCAAATCACATAAGTAAAGAAGTTGTAGTGGCCCTAAACCACCACTAGATAGCAGAATACAAAGGTAAGCTGATAGACTTCAATACAATAGAAATCTATATATAGGTGGATAATTTAACCACTTGAAGACCAGGGTTTTTCTGACACCTTTTGTTTACAAATAAAAATCAGTATTTTTTTGCTAGAAATTTACTTATAACCTCCAAATATTATATATATTTTTTTTAGCAGAGGCCTTAGTGAGTAAAAATGTGGATTTTTTATGATAATTGCACAGCGGTTTTTCAAGCACAATTATTTTGGGGGGAAAAATATATATTAATGAATGTTAATGCACACAAACACAATATAATACCCAATTTTTTTATAAAATATAAAAGACGGTGTTACGCCACATTTGTGGAATGGTGACAAATTATGTCACCATAGGTGACGCTTTAGAAGCCTTTACAGGTTATCAGTTTAGAATTGCAGAGGAGGTCTGATTGCTGAATTATTGCTCTTGTGTTTGCAGTGATACTTTAGGCCGCGTACACACGCGGGGACTGTTCGCTCAACTTTGTTCGTCAAACAGTTTCAGCGGACAGTCCGCTCAAAATTAGCATGGACGGACTTGCCCACACACGACGAACGAACAGTCCGCTGAAACCGTGCGCGATGACGTGAACGGCACGTACGATGGGACTAGAAAACGACGTCCTATACACTGCAATGCAACCTTCGGCGTGTAAATTCTTTCTGAGCATGCGCAAGACTTAGTTTGACGAACAAGCCTACACACGGGCGGACTGTCCGCTCAAACCAAGTTTCAGCGGACAGTTTTTCGGAATTTCCGAAAAACTTTGTTCGTCAGACTGTCCGCTGAAACTGTCCGCTGAAGCCCACACACGAGCGGACTGTCCGCCGAAACACTGTTCAGCGGACAAAGTTGAGCGAACAGTCCCCGCGTGTGTACGCGGCCTTACATGTGTGGTGTGAGTGCCGTTTACATATGCGTGCGGGCAGAGGCGGCTCTCTAATTAGGCAAAAAAAGACAGTCACCTAAGGCCACACTCTCCCACATGCCTCGTGGCCACCTAATTTGCCTGATGTGTTTGTGGGAGTATGGGAGGAAATGTCCCCGGTCAGTGTTCCCAAGCTGGCAGGATGAGCGGGCCGGGCTGGTAAAGGATCACCGTCTTTCGTATACATCGCTGCCTGCTGCAGACAAACTGTAGAGGTGGAGACGGAGCTGCCGGCCGCTGCTGAACCCGCCAGGAGGTAAGAGCAGACTGGGCCAGGGGCAGGGAGGTCTCTGATCTCTCGTAAAAATGCTGCTTGCTCCGCTCCGCTGCAGACGGACCCGCTGGCTGCGGCTACCCTGTTAAATCTGCAGCAGAGCAGTCCAAGTATGCCAACGCAGTCACTTCCCTGTCAAGCAGATCGAGCTTCCTCCTAGTTCCACCAGGCGTGATGCCATTAACAGGCCGGCATGCAGGATGAAAGAGCAGAGGATAGTGCTGCTGCCAAGACCTGTGAGGAGCCAGTGAAGCCCCGTGCAACAGTGGAAGTGAGTTTGCAGAGGTTAAAAACCTCACTTAAGGCACTATTGTGTCACAGTGGCTCAGCTGTGTTACCTTCCTGAAGTGATTAACTCTTTGGTGGGGGGGGGGGGTTAATTTACAATTGTATTTGTAATATTCAGCATGGAGGGGTTAATGTACTGTCACTGGCCACTGATGCATCAATGACCATTGGCAGTTAAATAATCCCTTTGTGCTGCTATAGTGGCACCTGTGTCAGTGTTTATTAACCCCTATATGATGCAGCATAAAACGGTTCATGAACACTGACACTGGTGCCACTATTGCAGCACAAAGGGGTTATTTAACTGCCACTGGTCACCGATGCATCAGTGGCCAGTGGTGTATTTGATACTACCCACTTCCATACATTGCCCTCCTCTCCTGTACATACCACCCACCGCCATACAATCTCACCCCTCTCCTGTACATACCACCCACCTCCATACACTCTGCACACCCCTCTCAAGTACATACCCCCTGCTGCCATACTCTCTGCACACCCCTCTCCTCTACATACTACTTGCCTCCATAGACTCCGCAGCTCTCTCATGTACATACTATCCACTATCATACCCTCCACTTTTCTCTCCTACTCAGGTTTACCGCCATTGTACAGTACCATCGTAATAGCATCATGGGCAAAGTAATGCACTGGGGCCCCTACTAGGGAGATGGTGACCTGTGGCACACAGAAAAAACAGTGAGTGTGGCTAAATTATGCTACATATTATGCATGGCTTTTTAGTTTGATTAGAAATTTTAGTCTGTTTTTTTTTTTTTTTACAGTTTTATTATTATTTTTACAATTGTTTTTATTATTTAAAAAAAATATTTGGTGAGTTTTTTTGGTTTCATTGGTGAGATATCAGCGGTCTTAACAGACCCCTGAAGTCTTACTTTTGAGAAAGGGACTGAGGAAACATATACCGATCACTCACTGTGTTCTTTTAGAAAAGTTAAGGGCTGATAAATGACCAGCCCCTTTTCCCGGCCTCCATCCTGAAGATCCCCCACAGCAATCAGCAGGAGAGCAGAGGAGGGAAGTCGGCAGCGCTGTTGGGGGGGGGGGGGGAGGCACACCATTATTTTTTATTGCTTGAATTATTTTTCCCATTATGAGCATGAGTGGGGCCTCATATCTAAGTTTTGTCTAAGGCCTCACAAAGCCTAGAGCCGCCTCTGTGTGCGGGACCAACTCGTACATTCGCCTTGTGAGCAAACACAGTGGCAAATGGCACGTTAAAATTTTTTTTTTATTATTTATTTTGTTTGTAGCGCCGGTACTACTGAAGAGTATGCGCTATGTCTGTAAATTTCATTTTTTCCCCAAGAGTGTAGTTGAGTCTTGGGGTTAATAGCGCTAAATTGTGGTTTTGGCATCAGTTTGGCTGGGCTGTACTAATATTCTGCCTGAAGGGAAAAGAACAGAGGAACTCTGGATAGCCGCACTCCGGATCAGATAAAGTGAATTGTGCCTTTATTGTTTTCACTAAAAAAACCTTCACATCATGCACGTCACAACAGCAAAGGGAAAAAGAATATAGACCAAAAATCTGACGCGTTTCACACTAAACTTAGCGCTTACTCATAGCTTATTCTGCCTGGTCATAGGTGTAGGTAGCACCTTTGACAGGCATTGAAACGCAGTCTGGTTGGACGCATTGGGTACCAGTCTCTCTCTCAGAGCCAATCAGTGGGTGCATTGTCTCGCTGTGTATTCCCGGAGAGGGTACTTAAGGTGCTGAAGTCACGTGGTTCTGGGTTCCAGTCCAGAAGTATGTTCTGACTCCATAGTCCTGGTCCTCCAGACCAGCCCCCAGGGGCCCTTATGGCCTGGGGTGCGGATCCATCCATTTCCGAGTCTCAGAACTGGCTAGTCCGAGGCACAGTAACTGGAATGAGGTGCCGACTTGAAAGTGGCCCGGTGCCGACTTGGGTTTTGGAGAGGCCTAGCAACTCATCATGCAACCAGGGGAGGACTCTTCAGAAGAGGGCCACGCACGAGGCTGGCTGCTCGGTAAGAGCCTGGATTCTGAGCTGTATGGACACTAATTGAATCCACATTTCTTACGATATCACCGGACCGGCTGCAAGATACTGGTACTGTAAGAAAGTTCCTATTTTCATCTTTCGGTTACAACTAAGTTCCTGTGAGGGACTTTCTGTGTTCATCTAAGTTTGAAACCAAGTCTGTGGCAGAGACTTTGCTAAGTTTGAGTGATTTGTCGGCTGCTAAATCCATAAACCAGGATTTATCCGACAGTGGAAATATCCAGTTGTGAATGGCTATTCCCAGGGCTCGAGTCCTGCGGGAACATGTGGGAATGGCGTCCCTGCACTATTTTTACAGCGGGAACACCGTTCCCTTTGCAGGAACAGAGCTGCCCGAATGAGATGTATGCAGAGTAGCGCAGGAAGCGTTTGGCTGTAGTAAGTTCTCCCTCACTTCACACAGCACTGTTCGCTCTCCGGCGGCCCCTCCTCTCTTCTCGTCTATGGTCTATCCCAGATGATGTCACAAGCCAATGGGGATAGACGAGAAGAGAGGAGGGGCCGCCGGGGAGCGAACAGTGCTGTGTGAAGTGAGGGAGAACTTACTACAGCCAAACGCTTCCTGCGCTACTCTGCATACTGGCTAGTAAGATGACAATGTGCCCTAAAATGTGCCCCCTGGTGTGCTATGTGCCCCATGCCGTAATGTGCCCCCTGCCCTGATGTCCTATGTGCCCCACTGTGCCCCATTATGTGCCCTGATGTGCCCCATGCCGTAATGTGCCCCCTGCCCTGATGTCCTATGTGCCCCACTGTGCCTCATTATGTGCCCTGATGTGCCCCATGCCGTAATGTGCCCCTCGCCCTGATGTCCTATGTGCCCCACTGTGCCCCATTATGTGCCCTGATGTGCCCCATGCTGTAATGTCCCCCCTGCCCTGATGTCCTATGTGCCCCATTATGTGCCCTGATGTGCCCCATGCCGTAATGTGCCCCCTGCCCTGATGTCCTATGTGCCCCACTGTGCCCCATAATGTGCCCTGATGTGCCCCATGCCCTGATGTGCCATGTGGCCTGATGTGCCCCGTACCCTTATGTGCTATGTGCCCTGATGTGCTATGTGCCCCATAATGTGCCCTGATGTGCCATAATGCGCCCTGATGTGTTATGTGACCCATAATGTGCCCTGATGTGCTATGTGACCCATAATGTGCCCCCATGTGCCAACGTTTCCACATGCCCTGATGTGCCATGTGGCCTGATGTGCCAGATGCCCCGAAGTGCCCCGTGCCCTTATGTGCTATGTGCCCCATAATATGCCCTGATGTGCTATGTGCCCCATAATGTGCCATAATGTTCCCTGATGTGCCCCATGCCCTGATGTGCCATGTGGCCTGATGTGCCCCGCACCCTTATGTGCTATGTGCCCTGATGTGCTATGTGCCCCAATGTGCCATAATGTGCCAACGTTTCCCCCATACCCTGATGTGCCATGTGGCCTGATGTGCCTCATTCCCTGATGTGCCCCATGCCCTTATGTGCTATGTGCCCTGATGTGCCATGTGCCTCATAATGTGCCCTGATGTGCTATGTGCCCCATAATGTGCCCTGATGTGCCCCATAATGTGCCCCGTGCCCTGATGTGCCATATGGCCTGATGTGTCCCATGCCCTGATATGCTCCATGCCCTGATGTGCCCCGTGCCTTGATGTGCCCCGATGTCCTATTTTTTTCTTTTTTTTTTGGTAGGGGAGTGGATCTTGGGTGGGAGTTCCCACACTTTTTTCCCCAGGACTTAACCCCTGGCTATTTCCTGGATTACCTAGAGAGAGACATTTATTAAGTGTCAGCAGTTTCCAAAGTGCCTGAGCTTCCATATCTATACCCTCTATTCCCAACTGAGAGACTGTGTTTCTGTTCAACGTTATAAGCAAATAAAAATTCCTAAAGGAATTCAAGTGTCGGTCTCTGCAGTTATTGTGCCATCAACCTCGGGAACCCTTAGACAAGAACGATGAGTTACAAGGCGGAGCAGATAAACGGTAAGGCCAAGAAAACCAGCCGCTCCTTCGGGGGTCAGTGCTACATGTTTTTATTTATACACTGTTTATTTTTATTTTTTTAATCACTTTTGCTGTCACAAGGAATGTAAACATCCCTTGTGACAGCAATAGGCAGTGACAGGTTCTCTTTATGGAGAGATCTGGGGTCTATTAGATGTCTCCTCTGCCCTTTATATCAAAATTGATGTGATCAGATACTTTACAAATTTAAAAATGGTGCTGCTTACACCCGGGAAAACAGAAGTGACAAAATAATCATTGCTTCCGGTTTCCTATACCATAGAGCCATCCGGTCCTTGACAAGCTCTGTGGTAAGCCTTAGGCTTTCATTCCAGCCTGCTGGTGGGACTGAAGAGCCCGGGGAGGTACCGGTGAGCGGCAAAATGGGGGGAACTCCTTCAGGCTCCTGTAAAACCCATCCATAGGTTAATTAGTGGCTTTTACATATATGGCAGCCGTCAGCTTAAAAAAACAATGCTGGAATGCCAGGATGACTTCTATAGTAAAATTACCTATTAAATACCCAAGGTCTATGAGTGGAGAGGGTTTTGGTGCAAAGAGGTTTTTCTGTCCCCAATCTGAAAATGCCACCTGAGCACTATTATGGGCCATCTAAAGAATGTTAGTTGTCCTCAGGATTACAAGGTGCCCAAAGTATGTTGTGCCTGCAGATATATATCCCCATATTGCCTTGGTTCCAGTCACAATTCCATTCATTTCTGTTGCACCAACATCGTTGCCATCACATCCTGTGACTTTAGCAGCATCAGTGGATCTGATCCCATGCCCTGGCCCTTCAGAATCCTTAGTGGGTCTTTTGCAGAGAAGTGAAAATAAACACAAGCGCCCAACTCCATCCTCTCCACCATGTGGCTCTCTTGAGCCTGATACATTTTGCGGTTAATCCTTCCCAATAACTTCCATTTTTATTGCACAGCATAATTCATTGTGTAGAACTTGGAAAACATTCAGCCTCCATGGCTTGTGCATGTTGCAATCAAATAAAACATTTAATCAAATTAAAACTGATGAAAGTATTTGGAAATCCAAGGAACTCAGGGCATGGCAACAGGCTGGCATGACCTCTTCAGAAATATTGTTTATTCCTTGAAGAACTTCATCATAGATGCATCCTAGAGCAGCATGGTGCCTTACAAAAGATCAGCACAATGATTTTGCTTTACTTGGGTTCTGCATGGAGTTTGTACATTTTTCTGTGTGAACTACAGGTGCCCTGCTGTCTTCCCACACTCTAACACCATATTGGTAGGATGGGCTTTAATTTAACACCTTAAACATGAAGAAAAAAAAATCAAACCTATTTTTACGCATCAGAGTCTGCCATCACATGATCCCCCGTCCCATCACCTCTTCCAAGAGTGCAAGAGTTCCACTTGTGATCCACTACTGCAGTCCAGTTTGGCCACTGATCGGCCATATTGCTGCTACCCCCCCCCCCCCCCCATTCAGATGTCATCATGTGGTTGGATTCTTGTGTAGTTTAAATGTAAGTATCTTTACTTTGAAACATCAATATTGAGAGGTGTATGTTTGGAGAACTGCTTTATGTTTAAGTTTCAGCTAACTAGTCAAAATACTCTCAAGCATCAATAATTTGCCTTTGCCTTTACAAAGCACTGGTACACTCTCATCAATATGCATTTGAGTATTGGTCACCAATCCTCAGGAAATACATTGTTGAATTAGAAAGAGTTCAGCGAAGGGAAACAAAATTAATAAGGGGGCTATGAGGGTTGATTACGTAGTTTAAAGGTATTGGCTCTAGGGAAGGGGTACTTAAAAGAGGATACAATGATGTGTGAGAGATGTGAGAGACACTCTCAGCTCAGAACCGTGCGACTAGCAACCCCGCGGAGGTCCCCCCGACAGTGGCAGAATGCCAGGACTCAGCCACAAGTGCAACTGTTGCGACCCTGATAGTTCCGCCACTGATTTGCATGACTCAGCCAAACTACTTATAAGCAGAGACTGAGCTCCTTGAGTTTTATGCTAGAAGTAAGGATGTATAAATACCTTTTGTTTTAAGAAGGCAATGCTGTATCTCACAATACTTTAGAGGTGGGCTTTTTGATTCCTGATAGGCAGCACTGATGGATACTGATAGGTGGGATTGATGAGCGCTGGTGGGCACTAAAAGGTGAGATTGATGGGCACTGATAGGCAGCACTGATAGGTGGCAGTGATGCACTGATGGACATTGAGCACTGATAGGCAGCATTGATGGCCACTGATAGGATGCACTGATAGGTAGTACTGATAGACAGCACGATAAGCTGCACTGGTAGGCGGCAATGATAGGTGGCACTAATGGTTGATGAGCACTGATAAGCAGCATTGATGAGCATTGATAGGCAGCACTGATCAACTGCACTGATAAGCTGCAATGATAGGTGGCATTGATGAGCACTGATAGGCTGTACTGATGGGCACTGATAGGTGTCATTGATAAGCACTGATAGGTGACACTGTTGGGCAGCATTGATGAGCACTGAAAAGAGGTACTGATAGGCGACATTGATGAACACTGATAGGCGGCATTGATGGGCATTGAGCACTGATAGGCAGCCCTGATAGGTGACACTGATAGACACCATTGAGGTGGCACTGATGGGCACTGATAGGCGGCATTGATGAGTGATGATAGGTGGCACTGATAGACAGAATTGATGGGCACTGATGGGCACTGATGGGTGGCATTGATGAGCACTGATAGGCAGCATTGATGATCAGGGCTCTAATTATCAGCATAAGAAATTTAATGACATTATTGCCTCTCCTTTCCTCACATAGACACAGCGTGGAAGGAAAAAACTGGTGATCACATGGTAAAGGGCCGCTGTGATTGTGCTGGATGCATGTCCCAGGGGACATGTGGGAGGCAGGGTTCTGGGAGGATCTCCATGGACGTCGTACCAAAATTGGAAGCCCGGGGGCTCAGATGGAATGGGGGGGAGTTCAAGGGGCCCATCATGGATTCTTGCACCAGGCCCTGAGGGTTCTAGTTATGCCTCTAATGCAAATCATTCCTTTTTGCCCCTTTTAGTCATCCATGTATCCATAACAATTTGTGTATAGCACAGATATAGCAATAATTTTACAGCATTACCAACTTTCTTACAACCTTTTTGGGAAAGCGGCTGAAAGCTGCCGAGAACGGCAGAAGGCGGCCGAAAGCTGCCGGGAATGCCCGAGAACGGCCAAAGGCAGCCGAAAGCCGCGGAGAACTACCTAGCGCCGTCCAGATACACAGGACATCTGACTCTGTATCTCAGGGGCACCATTTTTAAATGGATAAGCTGCAAAAAAAAAAAAACTGACAAGGCTGTAAATGATGGACAAGGTTGCAAATGACACTGACAAGGGTGCAAAGATGGACAAGGCTGCATGACAAAGCTGCATATGACACTGACAAGGCTCCAATGATGGACAAGGCTGCATGACAAGTCTGAAAATGATGGACAAGGTTGCAAATGATGGACAAGGCTGCATGACAAGGCTGCAAATGACACTGACAAGGGTGCAATGATGGACAAGGCTGCAGATGGACACTAATAAGGCTGCATTGATGGGCATTTAAATGTAATTTTTTTTTCCTTAAACTTCCATCCTAAAAGTTTTTTTCCTTAAAATTCCCTCCTAAACTTGGGGTGCGTGTTATACACCGGTGCGTGTTATATGCCGATAAATATGGTAAATATCAAAGAGTAGAAAATGGAATATGGAATACATGCAAGAAAATATTGTTAATTAATTTTTCTCCTTATTCAACATATGCTATTGTTTCCCTTTAAACATGTGCTTAAAAAGTACAGATGTCTTCCTTGGCTGAACTAGTTTTTAGTCCCAGGGAGTTCCACCACCTGCTTATATATTATTAATGAGTAATGTCCTGATAAAAAGTCATCTTAGTGCTGGTTGCCTAAAAAAAAAAAAGCACTTATTATAAGCTATGATATCATTCTGTGCTCCCCCCTCATTATACAGTAATAACACTGCCAGCTTCCTCCAGGGTTCTCACTTTGGAATCAAGTACATCATTATTTTCAATCACAAACATGTTTCTATTTTATCACAGTTTTCCTTCTGAAAGCGTCCATCTGCTCTTACTGAAACTAAGATTGTACTCCCACAATCTGCTCTAATCTGCGAACCGTGAGACTCGATTTTATGTTATTTTTTCCTTTAGATCTTAAAATGCAGATGTGAACCTGTGTTTATTGCTGGCAAGGCTTACAGACAATGCTAATGCACCTGCACAATGTAGCACAGAAGAAGTGGTGGTCCTAGAAAGCAAATTTATTGCATTTTTCTGCAAGATTAGATATTTTAATTCAGAGTAATGAAATAGCACATGCAAATATTTATTTTATATAAATCCAACACATTCCAGGACATATCATTCGCTCCTGCCTCTGAAAGATAGTAAGTCCCCATAAATGTTTTCTAGGCATCCCAGGGCCAGTTTTAGATAGATACTAATTTCCTCCATTGAGGAGGACCAATAGAAAATCCTGGCAACACAAGAAAACAATAAAAAGTCCATGCAGCTTGCACACAGGTGGGGAAGAAACCCAGTGCATCAATGCTGCAAAGTAGACCTGTTAACCACTGTATTCATAATTTGTCTTGGTCTGTAATACACATACAGGCTTTCATGATGTATACATGATAGAAGGATAATTTATTTCCTGAACAACTACAGTGCTGACATACACTATATTGTCGAAAGTATTAGGACGCTTGCCTTTACACTCACATGAAATTTAATGGCATCCCAGTCTTAGTCTGTAGGGTTCAATATTGAGTTGGCCCACCCTTTGTACCTATAACAGCTTCAAGTCTTTTGGGTAGGCTGTCCACAAAGTTTAGCAGTGTGTCTATGGGAAGGTTTGACCATTCTTCCAGAAGCGCATTTGTGAGGTTAGGCACTGATGTTGAATAAGAAGGCCTGGCTCGCAGTCTCCGCTCTAATTCACCCCAAAAGTGTTTTATCGGGTTGAGGTGCAGGCCAATCAAGTCCTCCCCCCCCCCAAACCTCCTATGGAATGTGTCTATTGACACCCGCTGACACCCAATCTGATCCTATCAGCTAAAAACAGAGGGATGGGGAACTGTTCCTCATCCTTCTGGCGGATCGGATCAGATAATATAAGTGCAGCCCTAAAAATAAAGTAGTCAAAAACAAATCTTTTAATAAAAGAAAACATATGACAGTGAAGACAAGTGATAGAATAACCAATATGCCAATAAGTCCACCAAAAAAGTCCAACAGGCATGAATAAAGTGTTGTCCTTAGTAGTCAGTGAGGGAAAACATGCAAGTGCAGGAACTGTGATGCTGGATCAAAATCAGCAGTTTGGAATAACTTGCTCCTCAAACCAAACAGTGTGTTAAAACTGGTTACTTACTACTGTAGGTGAGATCGACCACTAGATTACAGGTGGTCAAAACACATATAGGGGATTATGGTCTCCCTTCAACCGTTCCATGTGATTGAAACAATACTCAAAAGTAAACAAGGATAGCGCTCTCATAGAGTAATAAGGTAACAAAAAAGCTTTAATAACAAGGTAAGTATTGCACTCACAAGATGATGAAGTATAAATGCTCAGTGAACATCCATACGACACAAATGGTGTTCCTACAGGCTCCATTCCAGGCACAAATCCAAGCAACCAAACCGATCCAAGTAGCATGATGACGTCACAGTTGTAGGTCCCACCCTACAAGTTTCGTTATAGATTACTTCATCTGGGGACGGAACAGAAAGATCGGATCAGATGTAAACGGACAGGTGGTCTGTTTCCATCCGACTGCCCATAGAGGAAAGAGGGCTGTGTCTGTGTGCGCTCTGCATAAGTGAAGTTGACACAGACCTGTCATCCACCTACTCAGTGGGGATCAGCACAGATCCCCCACTGAGCGGGTGGATCCACTGACAGAGTGCGCTATTGTGAAAGAGCCCTAAAGGTGAAGTGTGTTTGAGAGTGCTTCATTTTACATGCATATTAAAGCAGTAATAAAACAAAAACAAAAAATGTGATATAGTTCAGCTTACCAACATTAATGTGGTGGCTGCATTTGTTTTGTTTTTTTGTTTTTGTTTTTTGTCTTTTTCCCCTTTGTTTTCACCTGGTCATATGGCCAGTAACACAACTCCTGTATTACAGTGACTCCACTCCAGATGAAAGAACACAGCCAGACAGCAGCAATGTTAATCTGGGAGAGGAGAGTGTTTGTGTATCTACAGTACATCTGCTAGTCCATATAACACATCTCCCAATCTATGAACCAAAAAATTACACCTATAGTCTGCAGATGGTGACTGTCATTTTTGCATACTTCCCTGGTCAAACCACTTTATGTGCCGCCTGTTCTGTCTCAGCTGGGAGGGGGGGTTAGGGTTGCCACCTGTCAGGGATTCACCCAGGCATTTCTGGTTTGGAATCATACGTTCATGAAACTCAAACACATTATTCAGATCAGACTATGGCTTCCCAGCAGGGTTGCTGGCTGCAGTTGTGTAAGCCAAGAGTGTCTGTTACACTCTTTCATACTGCCCAAAGCTAGCACTAACAATTACCCCTCCCTCCACACAAACGGGAAAGGAGAAAGGGCTTGATCTGCTCCTCTTCCTCTCGCCCCTACAACTCTGTGTCTGCCCATATTCCAGCGGCCTCAGCTACATCTGAAAAAGAGGTGCTCACTGCCAAGGGGGGAGGGAGCTCACCATCCATCCCTGTCTGTGACTGAAGTCTCTCCCCTTCTCTCTCCAGCCTCTGAGTGAGTACAAACAAGGTAAATCAGGGTTCTCAGAGCACCCCTTACATCAGATTTCCCCTTTACACCAGAGGCCACAGTGTACCCCCTTACATCAGAGTCCTCTCCGTACATCAGAGTTCTCAGTGTTCTCCCTTAGATCAGGGTTCCCAGAGCATCCCTTATGTTAGAGTTCCCAGAGTTCTCCCTCACATCAGAGTCTGCAGAGTTCCCCTCCTTACAGTGTAAGGGAACCCTGAGAGTTCAGATGTAAAAGGGGAACTATGTGGACTCTGATGTGAAGGGGAACTCTTCTGATTAACTTCATTTGATAACCCAGCGAATTAAATTCAAAATACTAACCACAACATACAAAGCCATTCACAACTGCCCCGAGCTACGTCACCAATCTTGTCTCCAAATATCACCCAAATTGTCCTCTCCACTCTTCTCAAGACCTCTTACTCTCAAGCTCTCTCCTCTTCTCCTCTGATGCTCGTCTCCAGGATTTCCAGAGCCTCTCCCACCCTCTGGAACTCGCTACCTCCACCTGTCTAGCTATCCCCTACTCTTGCTACCTTTAGGCGATCCCTGAAAATTCATCTCTTCAGGAAAGCCTATCACATCTCTAACTAATCTTTTACCACTTCCATCAGCTCATTCCCCACAGTTACAACCTTTTGTACCACCTGCCCCACCCCATTCGATTTTAAGCTCTTCTGAGCAAGGCCCTCTTAATCCTCTTGTATTTTATTGTATTATAGCTGTGTTGTCTCCCTTTTATATTGTAAAGAGCAGCGTAAACTGTTGGCGCTATATAAATCCTGTATAATAATAATATTTGATTTGTAATGTTATTTAACTGCAAAATATATGTATAGTTCATACTATAAAAAAAGATTGCTGTGTGCCGCTAAAGTGTTCAGGTTTGACTTGAAGAACAGGTGGCAACCCTAGGGGGTGCAATCTTCACTTTGAGTGGCAGAGGACCTTGTCCCATCACTTCTTCCGGTGTCTTCTTTTGCCCTGATAGAAGACTAAATTCTCTACAAATTCTGCAGTAGAGAGGAGACACCATTTTTGGAAAAAGACAACAAAATGGTGTTGGAGTATGAAGCATAACAGTGTGATTCCGTTTCCTGCAAGTACTTCCAAAGTGCTTCTATTTACTCTCACAGCCTTCCAGTCATATGTGTCTTCCAAACAACCCCCTGTGCTTAAATAATTAATAGTATATTGGCAGTTTTGTTCTGTGTATAACTTAGTGTTGGCTAACACTCTATGCTCTTATTATAAATTTACTTTACATGACTATAGTATGGCTGATGCTGCGCTGTTATTCTAAATGCCCTCCTGCATACCATACCCGTTCCCATTAAAAGACCACACATGTTTTGGAGCAGTTAGTGGCCGTAGCAGCCCCTTTATTATCAAAATATAGTTAACATGTAAACCAAAACAACGATATAACCACATAATTTTAACTTAACACTGAGCACGTTGGTCTTCCACAGGACATTCCCCCTCCTCACCCATTATCATATTAATCAAACAGGCACTGCGGTGATATTACTGTAACTAGGCCTCAAGCTGACATGCTAGCTCAAAGACATCCCAACTCTTGACCGCAGTGCACCCCATTACCAGTTACCATATAGACCCTCGCTATATGGCATATCAGCAGCGAGCCCATATCTCCAATGGGTCCCGCATCAACAATTCTCTGTGGGGAGGGGTTATCTTCCTTTGCCTGCACCTACCAACATCCGCCACCGCTACGACATCCCGCACTAAGTCCTGCAAGGAAAATAAGTTAAAATCGGAACACCATATGAAAATACATCAAACCCAATGAAAACCACCGTGTATCCAAACATTGTGCACCCCTCCATGCCCCGCGATCACCACCTTGCGCTGACAACCCACCAACCAATAATTGCCTGAAAATATAAAACATAAAATGTAACTAAATAATGTAAGGGAGGGAGGGCGGGAATCTTCTCCTTTGCCGACTGACGCTGGGGCGTGGAGCGCGCTCTCCTGCACGCTCAGGCTCCGCCCCCTAAAATGGAACTGGCCAACCCTTGCCCAGCCCTCTGTCATGCCTTTTCTCCGCCTACCCTTCGGTCTGCTCCGTGCAGTTCTTGACTATAGTATGGCTGATGCTGCGCTGTTATTCTAAATGCCCTCCTGCATACCATACCCGTTCCCATTAAAAGACCACACATGTTTTGGAGCAGTTAGTGGCCGTAGCAGCCCCTTTATTATCAAAATATAGTTAACATGTAAACCAAAACAACGATATAACCACATAATTTTAACTTAACACTGAGCACGTTGGTCTTCCACAGGACATTCCCCCTCCTCACCCATTATCATATTAATCAAACAGGCACTGCGGTGATATTACTGTAACTAGGCCTCAAGCTGACATGCTACCTCAAAGACATCCCAACTCTTGACCGCAGTGCACCCCATTACCAGTTACCATATAGACCCTCGCTATATGGCATATCAGCAGCGAGCCCATATCTCCAATGGGTCCCGCATCAACAATTCTCTGTGGGGAGGGGTTATCTTCCTTTGTCTGCACCTACCAACATCCGCCACCGCAATCAAGGATAAAACCTTATCCTTGAGAGCACCTCCACACCCTCAAAGCTCGCTCAATACCGTCTTGTAAGCCAAGAGTCCACAAATCAATGCCAACCGCATTGAGGTGTACCCCATCATCCTTCAGGTACCGCCACGTGTCCACCTCCAGCTCCAAATGTCGAACAGCCAACCCCCCATTGCGCACTACAAAGCGGCTAACCTCCTGGTTCACCTTCCTCCTAGCCTTGTTGATCTTCTCCACCGAACGCGCAAATCTCCACTGAGTCCTAGCCACTATATCCGACCATACAACAATCATTTGCGGAAAAGCCGCACGCAGGCGCAAGAGATCATACTTAATGTCCCTGGTGACGTCCAGCTTAGTGCGGAGGCCCAAATCATTGCCCCCCACGTGCAAAACTAGCACGTCCGGGGCCCTATCGAACCCCGCAAAACGATGCACCTCGTGCACCATCCTGCTCCATAGCATGCCCGGAAACCCAAACCATTTTATTAGCGCCTCTAGCCGGGAAATGCCTAACTGTCTGCCATCTGGTCGCACATCACCCCTCCTGGCACCCCAGCAGACGTAAGAATGGCCCATAATCCAGACCAAACCTGGCGCAGCACCTGTAAAAAAGAAAACAAACACACCAAAATAACAATAACCACACCTGTGTCACACGAACCCATGCCAACACCACCACACCCTTGCAGCTAAACGCCCATCAATTCCGGCCGCACGTACGATTTGAACCTCCGCGACTCCCAACGCCCAATCCGTTTCACCGCCGCCTCGTCCAAACCCCACCTCACCGCCTCCGTCGCGGCCCCAATCCGAAAAGAATGAGAAGAAAACTTTTCCCCCCCCCAAACCCAATGCCTTTAGGCACTTCCGAAAAACCCCGATAAACTGGAACCGGGAAACAAACTCCCCATTAACATGTACCAACAAAGGGCCCGGACACGCCGGCCGAACGTCCAAGAATTCACGCAACACCACAACCGGGCATAGCCCGCTGCCCGGAATTCCGAACACCACCACTTCCTTCCCTTTTCCACCCTGATCCGTTTTTGACCTACGGATCCGCATGCTCACCCGGTCGTCCCCACAAACCACATCCTCAAAAAACACACCCCCCTGCCCTTTCCTGGAAGGGCTAACCAGTTCGCCGATCCGAAAAGCGCCAAAAAATGCCAATACAAAGGCGGCTTTAAACAAAATTTGCTCATAAACCGAAAAACACACTACCCCCAGCTGATCGCACAGCCTACCCAACAGATCAAAGGACACCGGTCTCCTGGTGTCCTTCACCTGTCGGCCCCGCCGGTAACCCCTCATCACTTGTTGCACCCAGAAATCCTTCGTGTAATCCACCTCCCCCCGCAGCTTAAACCAAAAGGCCAAGCCAGCCAATTTTTTCCCCATCCGCGAAATAGATACTCCTTCCTCCAAATTCCGCGACACAAAGTAGAGTACCATCAAACGCCGGTCTCGCACTCCAGCCCCCACCTGCAACCCCAAAGCCTCCCATTCCTCCCAGGTCTTCTCATACGCTGCCCAAGTGCCCCCACTCACCGACCGCTGGATCCAGACGGAGGCCGTTCCAACGCAATCGTCCACAACTCCTCTGGGCAGGGGACCCCCTGAGCGTCCGCCGAAGGTGCCAGCTCCCGGAACCTGTCCCACTGAAATCGAGACAGTGCGTCAGCCACCACATTCTCCACCCCGGGAAGGTGTACCGCATGTATAAAAATATTCAACTGCATACAACGCAAAACCAAATGCCGCAGCAGCCGCACCACCGGCGGGGAGGACGCAGACACCCGGTTAATGACCTGCACAACCCCCAGGTTGTCCCCATGGAAACGAACCTTCCGGTCCCGGAGGCACTCCCCCCACAGCTCAACCGCCAGCACCACCGGAAAGAGTTCCAGCAGCACCATGTTCCTCAGCAGTCCCTCGGCCCTCCAGGAGTCGGGCCAGGGACCCGCACTCCACCGACCCTGAAAAAAGGCCCCGAACCCCGTTGACCCCGCAGCGTCCGTAAATAGCTCCAAATCAAAATTGCTCACCGGACCCGCCATCCATAACGCCCTGCCGTTGAATTTGTCCAGAAACACGTGCCAAACTTGCAGATCTGCACGATGGTCCCTGGACAACCGCACAAAATGTTTAGGGGAAACCGCACCCCCCGTAGCGGCTGCCAGCCGCCGACTGAAAACCCTACCCATGGGTATGATCCGGCACGCGAAATTCAATTTACCCAGCACAGACTGAAGAGTCCTGAGCTGTACCTTCCGCATGCCGACCAAACCACGCACCTCCTCCTTCAACGCCCCCAACTTATCCTCTGGCAACCGACACTCCATCGCCTCCGAATCCAGCACAATGCCCAAAAAACTGATCACCGTCGTCGGCCGTTCGGTCTTCTCGGGGGCCAGCGGGATCCCAAAAGCCTCGGCCACCCGTTCCAGCGTCGTCAACAGCACCGCACACAGCGCCGACGAAGCCGGCCCTACGCACAGGAAGTCATCCAGGTAGTGTATGACCGAATGAACTCCCGCGACGTCCCTGACCACCCATTCCACGAAGGAGCTGAAACGCTCAAACAGAGCGCACGAGATGGAGCACCCCATGGGCAAGCACCGGTCGACATAATATTCGTCCTGCCAGCGGCAGCCCAACAGTCGAAAACTCTCGGGGTGCACCGGAAGCAATCGAAAGGCCGCCTCGATGTCAGTTTTTGCCATCAAAGCCCCCCGGCCATAACGCCGAACCCAGACCACCGCAGCATCGAAGGACGTGTACGACACTGCGCTAAGCCGGGGGTCGATGGCATCGTTCACCGAACCCCCTTTGGGATAGGACAGGTGATGTATCAACCGATACTTACCCGGTTCCTTCTTGGGAACCACCCCTAACGGCGACACCACCAAATCCGGCAACGGCATGTCAGCAAATGGGCCCGCCATCCGCCCCAGCGCCACCTCCTTCCGTAGTTTTTCCGAGACCACCTCCGGATGAAGCAACGCCGATCGCAAATTCTTGGACACCGGGGGGGGCGTCCCGAGGAGTGCCGGGATCCGAAACCCCTCCGCAAACCCCAAACCCAACATCAACGCAGCCTCCCTATCCGGATACCGATCTAGAAAAGGACGCATCCTTTCCAGTCTCACCGGCGTCGTCCCTCTTGTGCGAAGGCTCCCCAGTTCTGCCTTTGCCTTGCTTGAAACACCGAGAAACCGGATGGGTCCCCCCACAACCGGAGCACTCGTGTTTGTATTTGCAACTCCCGGCAAACTTACAACCCCCTTCGTTGTATTGCCAGCAGACTCCCTTCTTGCGAGCGGCCGACGGTCCGGAAGTCCCTGATCCACCGGCCCCCCCCTGAAAAAACTGATTCGGCATCCGTGCCGACGACATGAGGCGCATCCACAGGCTGATGTCCTTATGATCCCAGCGAAGAGCAGGTCGAATCGCCCTCCGCTGACGAAATTGTTCATCGTACCGCAGCCATGCCAATCCCCCGTAGACTCTGTGTGCCTCCCCAATCGCGTCCAAGTAGCAGAATAGAGCGGAACAGTGCTCCGGGTTCCTTTCCCCTATCACACTGGCGAGAATCGCAAACGCCTGTAGCCAGTTCGGGAACGTCCGCGGAATCAGACGGTACCTCCGCTTCTCCTCGTCCTCCTTCTTGTTGTCCTCCGGCTTAACTCTGTCCAAGTTGAATTTTTCCAGGGGCAACAGAGAAAATATCTCCACATATTCCCCTTTCCAAATCTTCTCCCTAACCTCCTGCTTGAGATGGGCGCCCAACGGCCCCTCGAAGCACACATACACTTCGCACCGCGCCGCATCCGCCAACCGAATCAAATCTTGTTTCTTTCCCGCATCCCCCACCTTATCCCCAACGGACCCCGATGGCACTGCGGGCGACGCAGCCACCACAGAGTCCCCCAAGCCGGGCCCCGCGGAGGCCGTTGACACCCCCACGCCCCCACCATCCCCCGCTGTCGACACACCCGCCACCCCAGACACACCCTGAGGAACCGCGCAGCTCCCGACGCGTTCCCCCGGCGCAACCCACGCCGCCCCCGGCGCCCCGGGCCTGGCCCCGCCCGCCTCCAACCTACCCACCAGCTCCCGCAACCCCGCCAGGAGACCCGCAAGCCCCCCATCCGCCGGGGCGCGGTCAACGACCGCGCTTGCCAGAGGGAGGGCGGACGGGGAGGGATCCCCCCCGCCGCGTGCAACTCCAGAGCTCCAGACCCCCCCCTCTCCGCCTGACCCCTCCCCCTCCCCCCAAGAACCCAGAAGCAAACTTGACTTACCGGGCCGCCCGGAAGACTCGCCTCCAGCCGCCGATCCTCTCCCGACCGCCGACGGAACGCCTCTCGGTCCTTCATCTGAAGATGACAATTCCCCTTCCGACCGGACAGGGCTCTCCTCCCCTTCGACAGTCGACATGTGCTCCGTCCGCGGTGGGCTGCTCCTGGGCCGTCCTCTGTTCCTCCCCGTGGCCGACTTCCGCGCTGCTTTACCCCGTCCCTGGTACCGGTAAGCTGATGTCGCAGAGGGTGGGCTGTGTACCGCCCCCCGCCCCTCTGTAGGCTTGGCCGCCATCTTGGAGGCCGTCTTGCGCCTGGGCACATTCGTTGACCTTGTCTGAGAGTGGGACCCCGCCCCCGCCGCGGCCGCGACAGGAGCAGGGCCCGAATCCAGCTTCTTGGGCCTGGTCACATGTCCTGAGGCCACCGCCGGTCCGGCGGACGGCCCCTCATACTGTCCTCCATGGCCCCCACTGCGCCCAAAGGCCTCCCCTGCCCGAACGGCCGGCCGTTTCGCGGGCGGCTCGCGGGGGGCGGATCCAGTGTCGGCAGTAAGGCGGGCGGCGGGAGCCCCGCGCGTGTCCGGGGAGAAACGTTCCGGCGGGCGGGAGCGCCGCGCCCGGACCGCTCCATCCGCCGCTGCCCTAGAATCCTCAGGTCGGCCCCCGAGTACCTCCTCCACTTGCTCTCGGAGCCAGCGCTCCCCGTTCGCCGCGGCCGCGGCCCGCAGCTGCAGGACCAGGTCACCCAGCGAGGACGACATGCTTCCTGTAATCTTCTCCTTTGCCGACTGACGCTGGGGCGTGGAGCGCGCTCTCCTGCACGCTCAGGCTCCGCCCCCTAAAATGGAACTGGCCAACCCTTGCCCAGCCCTCTGTCATGCCTTTTCTCCGCCTACCCTTCGGTCTGCTCCGTGCAGTTCTAGAGTGTTATACCTCAGCTGTTTATATTTCTAAATATAACGCTCTATAAGCAGGATTACACTAGCAGCAGTGCTTGCTTCCCCTCTGAAAAGTGATCCACGGTAGATCACTGTATAAATGCTAATGGTCCCAAAATTGTGTCAAAAGTGTCTGATCTGTCCGCCGCAATGTCGCAGTCATGATAAAAATCGCAGATTGCCGCCATTACTAATTAAAAAAATACTAATAATAAAAATGCCATAAATCTATCCCCTATTTTGTAGACGCGATAACTTTTGCGCAACCCAATCAATAAAAGCTTATTGCGATTTATTAATTTTTTTTACCAAAAATAAATATGTATATAACGAATACATATTGGCCTAAACTGTGGAAGAAATTTTTTTTTTTTTTTAGGGATATCTATTATAGCAAAATTGTTGTTTTTTTGTTTATAGCGCAAAAAATAAAAACCACAGAGATGATCAAATACCACCAAAAGAAAGCTCTATTTTTGGGAAAAAATACGTAAATTTTATTTGGGTACGATGTCACACGAGTTGTCAGTTAAAGTGATGCATTGCCGTAGGAGAGAAAAAAGGGCTTGATCAGGAAGGGGGTAAATCCTTCCAGGGTTGAAGTGGTCTATAAACAGTCTATGCTCTTCATGTTTAATCCTCAACATCTGTGTGGTTTGCCTCATGATTGGGGGGTTAAGGGCTGGTTATGGCGAGTCTGCTGGCTGCGGGGTTGTTTGGAGAACAGCACACACAGGTCTGGCGGAGGTGCCCAGCCAGGGTATCCGAAATCAGTCACATTGGTGGCAGCAATGCAGGGCTGGACTTACCATTGGGCTTGACTGGGCTCAAGCCCATGGGCCCCACCCAATAAGGGGCCCCGTGGTCCCCGCCGAGATACATAGCTGAGTGTACTAGGCTCCGCTCACAGTCACGCCCAGTCCCGGCCTATGATGGACATAATACAGGCACTGGGCGTGAATGTGAGTCGAGCTGGGTACACTCAGCTACTCTCGGCTCCGCTCGGGACTGCAAGAGGACCCGAGAGCCGCCGAGATACACAGGACACTGGTGCCATTTTTAAACTTCAAGACTGCAATGACAAGGCTGCCAATGACACTGGGGCAAGGCTGCAAATGACAAGGCTACACTGACAAGGCTGAAATGATGGACAGACAAGTCTGCAAATGACACTGGACAAGGCTGCAACTAGACACTGATAAGGCTGCATTGATGGGCATTTAAATGTAAGTTTTTTCCTTAAACTTCCCTCCTAAAAGTTTTTTTTTCTTAAAATTCCCTCCTAAACTTGGGGTGCGTGTTCTACGCCGGTGCGTGTTATATGCCGATAAATATGGTAAATATCAGAGAGTAGAAAATGGAATATGGAATACATGCAAGAAATTCCCTCCTAAACTTGGGGTGCGAGTTATACACCGATAAACACTGTAATGTATAGAAGGTAGGGCCCGAAAGTGACTCAAGCCCAGGGGCCCCCACCACCCTAAGTCCTGCCCTGCAGCAGTGGGATGTCTCCTGCAGTCCGGGACATCCAAACCACCACCAGGATTCAAGATCCGTCCAGCCACTGAGTAGCGGTACGTTGATCGGCCAGCATGAGAGTTCGGAAAGAGACTGCAAGGCATGCAGAAGCAACATCTGGGACCAGCGACGGAAAACACCATGCTTGGCAGGGGGGATGTGATCTGCCGGAAACTCTGGCAAGAGATGCTAAGCAACGAGCGGCACCATCAGGGGAAGATCCTTCCCTCCTCAACAGAGATGTACTGGATTCAGTACCATGCACGAGAGGTGTTCCTAAGGGAACGACCGCAAGTTGAGTGGAAGGCGGAGCTCAGAAGATTGGTCTGGGAGAAGATGAGGCTGGACGCCAGCTACACAGCCCTCTGGTGGTTAGCGGCTCAACTGTGGCCAGGTGCAGCAGATGGCAGCCCGCCAGAAGGTGTTGGCTATGGCGGCATGAGGCTGCTCCATCAAAAAATGTACAGATTAATATATATATATATTTGTAGTCAGAGTCTTCATACAGAAATACGATGACCCTAACTACCAAAGCCTGAGGTGTGCCTTGGCCTGGCTGGACAGTATGCCTAAAAGAGGGCATACCCTGAATGAATGTATGAAATGTAAATGAAATGATGAAAGCAATGGGGGAACGGGTGGGTGGGAACCCAGAAATGAGCCGACGAAGGCTCTGACGGAGGAGGAGGGATTTAAAGCCCTCAGACTCCTCCTACAAATTCAGGCTAGCCTGCGGCCAGCCTTCCAACTTGTAGTCAGAGTCTTCATACAGAAATACGATGACCCTAACTACCAAAGCCTGAGGTGTGCCTTGGCCTGGCTGGACAGTATGCCTAAAAGAGGGCAAAAAGATACAAAGTAGGTGTGATGTGAAAGCTACAAAGAAGGCCCGTAACAATCGTTTAGTCTGGAAAATGCAAATGCCCAGCTGACTTCAGAAAAGGGGGGTCACGTGTGTAGCTGCTAACATGGAGGATCTCCAGCACCCCATGAACCTGATGTAAAGAAAGGACCCCCTGCGAGACCTACAAAAATTGCCCAGGAACCAGATGAATAACAGAAGAGGAATTAGGATTCCAGCCTGGTTTGGCAAGTAACCTGGACGTGAGAACAACTGTTAGTAGTGAGAGGACGGAGAAAGCGCAGACCCACAGAATGATGCAGAGCAGGCCCACTTACTTACCCGACACTCAGGCTAAGGTACAGAAATATGACCACAAACCCCTAAGCTTGCCCATCTATACCAATGATGGGGAAGCTGTAAGTAGTAAGAGAGAACCTGCCTAGAGCACTAACTGGGAACTGCCAAGGGAAGGAGACAGGAAGTCTGAGACACCACGAAAACCTGGCCGGTGACAGGTAGGCGTGCCAAAGAGAAACATCCCCCATTCCCCTCCCTTGACGGTTAGAGAGGGTGAGCCGCAAAAATGAACAGCTTGACAGGAGTTTGTAGGTCCTGAAAACTGGTCCCCTGATGAAAACTACATGGAATTGGCAGATGAGGCCAAATTGCCGATGCAATACCCAGCGAAAGCCATAAACATGAACCTATGAGACCATCCCGCCTTGTGAGAAGGCCACTGCAAAATCTGGATAAGAACCATTGGCCAGATTGATTACCTAAGATGACACTGCCCCCAGTTCTACAAGACACTGAAAGAAATTCCAACATCACCTGATGGTGCACTGAGAAGAACAGGAGCCGCAGCCAAAACCTCAGTGCAAGCCTAACGTGCTATGAACCCCACCATTCAGACTAACAAATAAGAGAGCATACAGAAACTGCATGAACTGGGTTGAAGAATCCTGCACGAAACATGCGCTGCACTGGTGGATGGAAGAGGTTGAACAGAGTTGGGAACAACCCCCTGAATACTGCCCCCCCCCCAGCTGAGGCTGGGAAAGGGGTACCCTGGCGATAACTAAGCTAAGAGTTTGGTCCCACCCCTAAAAATGGGGTGCTACCAAGCACTGAACCCCCATACGACAGAGGAGGGATGAATGTGTACCGGCCTCCTCCGCAACCCACCCCAAACCCTGAACCAAGAAAACACAACAAGCGAAAAGAGAACAGACAACCAACACACAAAACAATACCCCTACGTACCTGACAAGTAAGAGGATGTAAGTGCAGAAATGACAAGACCAACAGCGCGTGAATGTGAACCTAATGCTGACACAACCCTAGTGTATGTAGCGAGTGAGCCCGAGCAACCTGCAGCGCCAAAACAGGTAATTAAAAACGAACACTCAGGGCTGAGGTACCCACAGACCGTGGTGGGTAGTAGTAAAGGTATGGTGAACGTGCACGTATGACGTATGGTATACGGGCGAGAAGATTGTGGGACGTCAATCAATTAAAAACGAAACCTCAGCCCGTATGGGTCCGTAGACGTGACGGACCCTGGATGTGTGCCCTAGCTAACAGACATACTACGAACATCAAGCTATGACATGAAAGTTACAAACAAAAGCTATGACAGAACAACAGAGACAGATAGCAAACAAAACCCTCCGGGCTAGTGTACCCACAGACCGTGGTGGGTGGACAAACAAGAGTGAAGAAATAAGCGTGCAACGTATGACGTACAGTATACGGGCGAGAAGATTGTGGGACGACAATCAATTAATAACGAAACCTCAGCCCGTATGGGTCCGTAGACGTGACAGACCCTGGATGAGAGCCCCAGCTAACCTACACTACGAATGACAATAATGCTACGAATGGAAAAGCTATGACAGAACAACAGAGACAGATAGCAAACAACCTTCAGGGCTAGTGTACCCACAGACCGTGGTGGGTAGATGTACAAGTGAAATGAAAAAGCATGCAACATATAACGTATGGTATGCGGGCGAGAAGATTGCGGAACGGCAAACAATTGAAACCTCAGCCTGTATGGTCCGTAGACGTGACAGACCAGGAAATGAGCCCTGGCTAACAGAAAAGCTACGTACAAAACGCCATGACAGAAAGCAGACAGGTAGCAACAACCCTCCGGCCTAGTATACCCACAAACCGTGGTGGGTAGATGTGTAAAGAAATGAGCGTGCACCGTACGATGTGTGTTATACGGGAGAGAAAATAAAGGGACGACAAACAAAACGAAACAAACCTCAGCCCGTGCGGATCTGACAGAAATGCCTGGACAGCAAAACGCTATGACGGGAATGCAGGACAGCAAAACGCTATGACGGGAATGAAAGACAGCAAAACGCTATGACGGGAATGCAGGACAGCAAAACGCTATGACGGGAATGCAGGACAGCAAAACGCTATGACGGGAATGCAGGACAGCAAAACGCTATGACGGGAATGCAGGACAGCAAAACGCTATGACGGGAATGCAGGACAACAAAACGCTATGACGGAAATGCAGGACAACAAAACGCTATGACGGAAATGCAGGACAACAAAACGCTATGACGAAAATGCAGGACGGAAACGCTAAGACGGAAATGCAGGACGAAAAAACGCTAAGACGGAAATGCAGGACGAAAAACACTAAGACGGAAATGCAGGACGAAAATGCTAAGACGGAAATGCAGGACGGAAACACTATGCCGTTAAAAAGCTGGACCGAATGATATGACAGAAAACCTGGACCAAACGAAAAGCTGGACCGAACGATATGAAAGAAACACTGGACCGAACAACTGACAGAAAGCTGGACCGAACGCTGAGACGGAAACCCCTGGACAGAACGTGATGACAGAACGCAGAGACAGAAACCTGGGGCTGAGTGCCGTGATAAACCCCGTGACTGAAATGGGTGCCTGGACGTGCAGGGGGGTACGAGAGTGCCGGGAGGTGAACAGGTGGGTGAGTGCCCCCCCATGAAAACTGGGAAGCGTGTGGGCATCCCCTCCATGGAGCATGGCGAGAGTTTCAGGGAGGTGAACTGGCTGGCAAGCGACAAGTGGACAGAAAAAACGCTGGACAGAAAATGCTGGACAGAACACTGACAGAAAATACTGACAGAACTGTTGAACAGAACATGCTGTGACAGAAAATGCTGGACAAAAAACACTTACGACCGAAACCTGGACAGAACGCAGGCTGTGATCGACACATAGACCAAATAAGCAAATTCACAAGAGACAGCAGCAACCCTGGCAGACCTGCTGTAATGGTGATTGCCCACCCACGGACTGACCTCCTCTGTTACAGCAGCAGAGATGTCAGTGACAGTTCACCCCCAGAGCACCGTCGCGCCCCCCCCCCCTCTGGTGGAGCCAGAGGAGAGGAGCAGGAGGGGACAGAAAATTGACCTCCCCACGAGGTGTGCGGCACAGACGCCAATCCCCCCCCCCAGAATTGGCGGGAGGATGGCAGGGGCAAGCAGAGTGCATAGGGAGAGAGGAGCTGTGGGGCAACCAATCACTTCCCACACACTGGGAGAAACGGCGGGTGCCCCGCACATGAGGGGGAGCTGGCGGCGGCCGATCACCTCCCCCACCAAGAGGATTGGTGGGCGCTCTGCACATGCGAGGGGAGAGGGGGAGCTGATAAGACAGGGGACATATTTGTATATATACACACACATACATGTACATACACATGAGACAGTTCGGTCCTAGCAATCCTCCCCTATATTGGACATGTCAGGGGTCACATTGTACAATACATATATGAGATGGATCAGTCCCAGCAACACTCCCCTATGTAGAGACCCACTAATCGATGTGCAGTATGCCCCCTCTATAGGAAAATGACAGCAGCCGAACCCCCCCCAGAACCAGGAGAAGCAGGCGGGGGCCCCCACAAGGAGCAAGACCCCCCCCCCAGGACAGGGGAGCTGGCGGGCAGCCAAACCCCCCCTCCACCCGGCGGAACAGCGGGAGAAGTGGCGGCCCTCACGTGGAGCCAGACCCCCCCAGGACAGGGGAGCCGGCGGGCAGCCGAATCCCCCCCCTCCCGGCGGAACAGCGGGCAGACGACGTGGCCCCCTCCTGGAGCCAGATCAGTGCGGCAGAGAAAGCTGATGGGCGGCCGAACCCTCCCCCCCCCCTCCCGGTGGAACAGCGGGAGAAGTGGGCGGCCCCCCAAGAGGAGCCAGACCCCCCCCAGGACAGGGGAGCCGGCGTGCAGCCAAACCTCCCCCCCCCTCCAGCCGGCGGAACAGCGGGAGAAGTGAGCGGCCCCCACGTGGAGCCAGACTCCCCCAGGACAGGGGAGCCGGCGGGCAGCCGAATCCCCCCTTCCCGGCGGAACAGCGGGCAGACGCCGTGGCCCCCTCCTGGAGCCAGATCAGTGCGGCAGAGAGAGCCGATGGGCGGCCGAACCCCCCCCCCTCCCGGTGGAACAGCGGGAGAAGCAGGCGGCCCCACGTGGAGCCAGATTCCCCCCCCCCACAGTGGAGCTAACCAGCAGTCAAACCCCCCCCCCTCCCGGCGGAACAGCGGGAGAAGTGGACGGGCACCCCAGGACAGGAGAGCCGCAGCCGAATCCCCCCCTCTCCCGGCGAGCCAAGCTGATGGTGGCTGAATCCCCCCCCATGTGAACGACAGACAGGAAGGCCCCCTCGTGGAATGGGCTGATGCGGAGGATGGGCAGACTCCAGCGGTGCCTCCACCCAGAAATGAGCCGACGAAGGCTCTGACGGAGGAGGAGGGATTTAAAGCCCTCAGACTCCTCCTACAAATTCAGGCTAGCCTGCGGCCAGCCTTCCAACATATCTATATATATATATATAGATATATATATATTACTCTGCATTCAGTGTAGCCTATATCTACAGTGCATTCCGTTGTGTACTGTTTCTAATACACTTCAGGCGGTGTACACAGTATCTAATACAGTGTGTACAGTTTCTACTACACTTCTGGTGGTGTACTGTCAGGGCTGGGCTCAGCCCTTCTGTCATGGTTATGCAGTGATCTTCCTGTGTTTGCTTACCTTCCCTCATGTCTTCAGACTAAGAAGCCAGCTACTTCCACCTGGTGGTTTTTATAACCTCTCCTCTAAGCATGGCTCCACCCCAGGCCCTATCAGGGAGCCTATATAAACCTGTGCACTGCAGGGCTCAGTGCTGATCAACCATTGTGTATTAGCTTCCTGTTTCCTGTTGTGTGCTCTGCTACTGATTTCCGTTACCGACCTTGGCGTGTTCTGACCATCCCTGCTTGCCTGTGACCCTGACCTATTGGCGTGTACCCGACTATTCTGTTCTGCTTGTGGCCCCGACCTTGGCTTTGTCCCTCACCATCCCTATCCTCCTGTTGCCTACTGTGGGTGTGAGCTGGGGGACCCTGGGGGTCGCGACCTGGAGCCAGTTGCAGCCAAGACCATCTTCACCACTCGAAGCTCTGGTGAACACCAGCTGGCTCTTAGACTCCGCGCCCCAGGGAATCTCACGCTCTATCCCCAGTGGGATCTGTCCCCGTCTGCAGCAGTCAGCCGTAGGGTCCACAACCTCGCGGTGCACTCCGCATCCCTACGGTGTGCACCTGTCACCTCGCCTCAAGGTGACCTGACAGTTTGATCAGCCATGGACCCAGCTGACGTGCCGCTTCCTGCAGATGATCCATTGCAGAGCTTAGTTCGGCGACTTGAGACCCAAGAATCGCATCAGACGCAGGTGATGCAATTCCTTCAGGATTTGGCATCCCGTTTTGAACAGGTTCAGGCCTCATTAGGACCCCCAGTTCAACAACCTCAACCACTATCTGCGACTGCACCTATCGCACCAGTCGCATCCATGCATTCATTAGTACTGCCAGCTCCGTCCCGTTTCTCTGGGGACTCCAAGGCCTGCAGGGGCTTCCTCAGCCAATGCACAATTCATTTTGAACTTCAGCCCCAAAACTTCCTGTCCGATCGGGCAAAAGTCGCATATATCATATCCCTCCTGTCCGGCGAGGCGTTGGCTTGGGCCGCCCCTCTGTGGGAACTGAATGATCCAGTGGTTTCTAGCCTGTCTGATTTCTTGAAACTTTTTCGGAATATCTTCGAGGAACCAGGTCGTGTCTCCTCAGCGGCTAGCGCTCTTTTAAGTCTCCGTCAAGAGGCCGCTTCTGTGGGACAGTATGCTCTTCAGTTCCGTATCCTCTCAGCTGAATTGAGCTGGAATAATGAGGCCCTAGTTGCAACCTTTTTACATGGCCTCTCTGATAGAGTGAAGGATGAATTAGCAGGAAGATCCCTTCCTGCTGATCTGGACAGTGTCATCACCTTGTGTAACCAGATCGATATTCGCTTTCAGGAGAGGGCCCTGGAAAAAAGACGCCAGCACTCCCCGTTCTTTAGGCATCCTGAGTCCCCAGTCCCTTCTCCTCGATTCGAGGAGCACCCCCTGCCTACCGAGGAACCTATGCAGTTGGGCTGGACTAAGTTATCTCCCGAAGAACGTGCTAGGCGCAGAACTCTGGGCCTATGCCTCTATTGTGGGGCTAAAGGTCATTTCCGTGACACTTGTTCTCTTCGTCCGGAAAAACGCTCAGGGCTAATACATCTGGAAGGTGGAGTATTAGACCCTGAAATATCACCTTCACCGTCTCGTCTTCTCCTTTCTGTGTTGCTTCATGTCGGTGCTTCCTCTCGTTCGGTCTCAGCACATCTTGATTCCGGAGCCGCTGCCAATTTCATGGATTGGGAAACTGCATCCTCCATGAGACTTACCCTTTTGCCCCTTACAACACCATTGGTGGTCTTGGCGATTGATGGCACGGTTCTCCCAGGGGGTCCTATCCGCTTCCAGACTATTCCTGTTAAGATGTCAGTAGGGACACTCCACCAGGAGTGGATATCCTTCCTTGTCTTACCTAAGGCTTCATCTCCTATCATATTAGGTCTTCCTTGGTTTCGGCTCCATTCTCCACACGTTGACTGGTCTGCTGGACGGATCCTGGCTTGGGGTTCCTCCTGTTCCTCTTCCTGTCTACTCAAGGGTACCCCAAAGGAGAGACTTCCCGTTACCACCACCCCAGTATCTTCTGCTTTTCCTGCTGTATATGGCGATCTCTGGGACGCGTCCTGCAATAGTCGGACTGGTGCACTCTCTGGGTCATGTGATACTCTGGATGAGGAGCCCACCTATGAACCTGAATCGATCATTCGCTCCAGTTCGCATAACCATTTACCTCTGCCTGTCCCTAATCTCCCTTGGACGCACAGCCAGGCTAACTTGTCTGCAAGTTCCAGAGTCGCTATGCCTTGTGATGCGATTGAGATGGTCGCTACATCTGACAATACTAATCAGTCGGCCTCCACACCACTTATGCCAGTCCAGCCCATGCCCTATGAGCCTCCTGCTTCTTGTTCAGGACCTTCTGTGACCCAGTCTCACCCTACTACTACTATGTCCGTTCAAACCCATTTTAGAGGCTCAATCCATCCTTTGGATAGAATACCTCATTCGGCCAAGAGGGGTTTTCAATCTTTTTCTCAGGGTTCTGTTTGTGTTTCTGCTATCCAGCTTAAATCTTGCGACATGTCACCCTCTAACCAACCTGACCTCAGGGATCCACTGACCTCTGCCCAGTTTGGTGGTCCTGTGATGGATGCCCAACTCAACTTTAAGGGTGAGGGGGTCCCTGCTCAGACTCCTGATCTTCTCATGCCCTTACCCATTCCTAAAAAGCCTTTAGTCCTCAAGTCCTCTCCCTACCTCTGCTTTGGTTTCTGAGGATAATCTAAAATACGAGGTTAGTCAAGTTTTGGATTCCCGGCTCCGTAAAGGCATTCTTCAATACCTCGTACTTTGGAAAGGGTTGGGTCCTGAGGAGAGGTCTTGGATCACTGCATCTGAGGTCTTTGCTCCCTGTCTGTTAAGGAGGTTCCATCTGGAGTTTCCCTTTAAGCCTGGACCCAGGCAGGGAAGGGGGAGGCCTCGTAAGAGGGAGGGTACTGTCATGGTTATGCAGTGATCTTCCTGTGTTTGCTTACCTTCCCTCATGTCTTCAGACTAAGAAGCCAGCTACTTCCACCTGGTGGTTTTTATAACCTCTCCTCTAAGCATGGCTCCACCCCAGGCCCTATCAGGGAGCCTATATAAACCTGTGCACTGCAGGGCTCAGTGCTGATCAACCATTGTGTATTCCTTTGTGTATTAGCTTCCTGTTTCCTGTCGTGTGCTCTGCTACTGATTTCCGTTACCGACCTTGGCGTGTTCTGACCATCCCTGCTTGCCTGTGACCCTGACCTATTGGCGTGTACCCGACTATTCTGTTCTGCTTGTGGCCCCGACCTTGGCTTTGTCCCTCACCATCCCTATCCTCCTGTTGCCTACTGTGGGTGTGAGCTGGGGGACCCTGGGGGTCGCGACCTGGAGCCAGTTGCAGCCAAGACCATCTTCACCACTCGAAGCTCTGGTGAACACCAGCTGGCTCTTAGACTCCGCGCCCCAGGGAATCTCACGCTCTATCCCCAGTGGGATCTGTCCCCGTCTGCAGCAGTCAGCCGTAGGGTCCACAACCTCGCGGTGCACTCCGCATCCCTACGGTGTGCACCTGTCACCTCGCCTCAAGGTGACCTGACACCTTCCTTCTCAAAGCTGGCAGCTCAGCTGTCGGCTAATTGCCAGCTCCTTTCTCTCCACAGTGACTCACCTGTTGTTGATATCCTGCTCGTCAGTCCTGCCTACTTAAGCCATTCAGCCCAGATGACCTCTGCCTTTGCCTTGGTCACATCTCTAGAGATGCTCTCCTGTTTTCCTGTTAAAGACTTGCTTGGCTGACATTCCTTCTGGCTCCAGATCCTGATTGCTGTTCTACTACTCACATCTCTGGTTCCCTGATGTTTTGGCCTGTCTGACTATCCGTTCCGGTTCCTGAACTCTGGCTATGTTTTGACTATGTATATTTTGTTTACCTTTTTTATTATTGTGATTAGACAAGTGTGATTTAACTGTACTTCTATCTCAGTCTGATTCATGGTTTCTTACATGTACACAATATAGTGCAGCCGTAGTACAGTTGCTAATACAGTGCACGCGGTGTACACAGTATCTAATACAGTGTGTACAGTTTCTACTACACTTCTGGTTGTGTGCACAATACAGTGCAGTCGTAGTACAGTTGGTAATACAGTGCACACGGTGTACACATTATTGAATACAGTGTGTACAGTTTCTACTACACTTTTGGTGATGTACACAGTACACAATACAGTGTAGTGTGGTGTTGCAAAGCAAAATATACATCATGTCCAGAAGGCAACCAAGGAGAGGCAGATCCTCACAGGCCACTAAAAGAGGGCAAGCAGCCTCTATGTCTACAGTCAACAGTGCTGGTGCATGACATGGTGCATCCTCTGCGGGGCATGCTTGTCCTTTTTTTTCTGCTGCTTGCCGTGTTATTGATCCAGAACATGCAGAAGAGTTGGTGGAGTGGATAACAAAGCCATCCTCATCCTCCTCATCCTCTGTCACCCAGGCTCAGACTAGTTTGCCTTCCAACGCGGCCTATTCCACCGGCTCCTTGTCCAGTCACTCCTTCCGTAGCCCCACCATCAGGTATGGAGGAGTCCCCAGAATTATTCAACCACAGTGTTGGGTACATGCTGCTGGAGGATGCGCAGTGATTTGAAGGCTCCGATGTTGGTTTCCAGGCTGATGTAGGTAGTAACATGTGCCTAGAGAGAGGGGGTGCCCAAGAAGGACAAGAAACTAGCAGTCATGTTCCCCCAGCTACAGCATACTAACAAGTTTGCTCCAGTGATGAGGAGGGAGGGGAAGATGAGGTCACTGACTGTACTTGGGTGCCTGAGAGAAGAGAGGAGGAGGAGGAGGCACAACTCCAACAAGGTAGGATGTCCTCTAGGGGGCAGCTTAAGGGAAGCAACCCTATTGCATCACACTGTAGAGCTCCGCAGGTGCAGGGCACTGCTGACTCCCCGCTGACTTTTAAAAGTTCCTTGGTGTGGGACTTTTTCGACACGTGTGCAGCAGATCGCACCGTCGCTGTTTGCAAACTATGTCTGAAGGGGATCAAGCGTGGCCAGAATGGCAGCCGCTTGTGCACCACATGCTTGACCAAACATATGACAACCTGCCATGCAGTCCGTTAGCAATAGCAATTGAAAGGCCCGCATCAAAGAAAAAGGCGGACTTCTCCTTGCTCCTCATCTGTGATCTCCAACCCTACTATACCTCCAGTCCTCTCAAAAACCTGCACTGAGAGGAATGAAGGTATAGCAATAGGTGTCCCAAGTACTTGCAGCCAATTAGTTAGCAGTACACCCCCATCTGATTTTAGCAGGCAATTTTCCCTACCCCAGTTGCTTAACTGTAAAAAGAAATTCGGTCCCAGCAATCCATATGCTCAGCGTCTAAATGCTAGCTTGGCCATATTTCTAGCACTGCAACTGCTGCCTTTTCAGCTGGTAGACTCTGCTCCCTTTCGTGAATTAGTGGAATGTGCTGTACCTCAGTGGCAGGTGCCAAAATGCCATTTATTTTCACGGAAGTCCATTCTGGCTCTCTACCGGCATGTGGAAGGCAATGTTTTGGCCTTATTGGACAGGGCGGTCAGCAGTAGGGTGCATATTACTGCTGACTCATGGTTCAACAGGCATGGACAGGGACGTTACCTTTCCTTCACGGCACACTGGGTAACTCTGCTGGCAGCTGGGAAGGATGCAGGACAGGGTTCAGTATTGTTTCAGCTTGTTCCGCCACCACACCTCCAAAATGCTAGTGGTGATTCTGCCACAGATCTCTCCTCCACCCCCTCCTCTTCTTCTTCCTCTATGGCCTCTTCTGCAGATATGCATTCAAGGGGCTACGCAAGCATTCAGGCTAAAAGATGTCTGTCATGGTTATGCAGTGATCTTCCTGTGTTTGCTTACCTTCCCTCATGTCTTCAGACTAAGAAGCCAGCTACTTCCACCTGGTGGTTTTTATAACCTCTCCTCTAAGCATGGCTCCACCCCAGGCCCTATCAGGGAGCCTATATAAACCTGTGCACTGCAGGGCTCAGTGCTGATCAACCATTGTGTATTAGCTTCCTGTTTCCTGTCGTGTGCTCTGCTACTGATTTCCGTTACCGACCTTGGCGTGTTCTGACCATCCCTGCTTGCCTGTGACCCTGACCTATTGGCGTGTACCCGACTATTCTGTTCTGCTTGTGGCCCCGACCTTGGCTTTGTCCCTCACCATCCCTATCCTCCTGTTGCCTACTGTGGGTGTGAGCTGGGGGACCCTGGGGGTCGCGACCTGGAGCCAGTTGCAGCCAAGACCATCTTCACCACTCGAAGCTCTGGTGAACACCAGCTGGCTCTTAGACTCCGCGCCCCAGGGAATCTCACGCTCTATCCCCAGTGGGATCTGTCCCCATCTGCAGCAGTCAGCCGTAGGGTCCACAACCTCGCGGTGCACTCCGCATCCCTACGGTGTGCACCTGTCACCTCGCCTCAAGGTGACCTGACAGTTTGATCAGCCATGGACCCAGCTGACGTGCCGCTTCCTGCAGATGATCCATTGCAGAGCTTAGTTCGGCGACTTGAGACCCAAGAATCGCATCAGACGCAGGTGATGCAATTCCTTCAGGATTTGGCATCCCGTTTTGAACAGGTTCAGGCCTCATTAGGACCCCCAGTTCAACAACCTCAACCACTATCTGCGACTGCACCTATCGCACCAGTCGCATCCACGCATTCATTAGTACTGCCAGCTCCGTCCCGTTTCTCGGGGGACTCCAAGGCCTGCAGGGGCTTCCTCAGCCAATGCACAATTCATTTTGAACTTCAGCCCCAAAACTTCCTGTCGGGCAAAAGTCGCATATATCATATCCCTCCTGTCCGGCGAGGCGTTGGCTTGGGCCGCCCCTCTGTGGGAACTGAATGATCCAGTGGTTTCTAGCCTGTCTGATTTCTTGAAACTTTTTCGGAATATCTTCGAGGAACCAGGTCGTGTCTCCTCAGCGGCTAGCGCTCTTTTAAGTCTCCGTCAAGAGGCCGCTTCTGTGGGACAGTATGCTCTTCAGTTCCGTATCCTCTCAGCTGAATTGAGCTGGAATAATGAGGCCCTAGTTGCAACCTTTTTACATGGCCTCTCTGATAGAGTGAAGGATGAATTAGCAGGAAGATCCCTTCCTGCTGATCTGGACAGTGTCATCACCTTGTGTAACCAGATCGATATTCGCTTTCAGGAGAGGGCCCTGGAAAAAAGACGCCAGCACTCCCCGTTCTTTAGGCATCCTGAGTCCCCAGTCCCTTCTCCTCGATTCGAGGAGCACCCCCTGCCTACCGAGGAACCTATGCAGTTGGGCTGGACTAAGTTATCTCCCGAAGAACGTGCTAGGCGCAGAACTCTGGGCCTATGCCTCTATTGTGGGGCTAAAGGTCATTTCCGTGACACTTGTTCTCTTCGTCCGGAAAAACGCTCAGGGCTAATACATCTGGAAGGTGGAGTATTAGACCCTGAAATATCACCTTCACCGTCTCGTCTTCTCCTTTCTGTGTTGCTTCATGTCGGTGCTTCCTCTCGTTCGGTCTCAGCACATCTTGATTCCGGAGCCGCTGCCAATTTCATGGATTGGGAAACTGCATCCTCCATGAGACTTACCCTTTTGCCCCTTACAACACCATTGGTGGTCTTGGCGATTGATGGCACGGTTCTCCCAGGGGGTCCTATCCGCTTCCAGACTATTCCTGTTAAGATGTCAGTAGGGACACTCCACCAGGAGTGGATATCCTTCCTTGTCTTACCTAAGGCTTCATCTCCTATCATATTAGGTCTTCCTTGGTTTCGGCTCCATTCTCCACACGTTGACTGGTCTGCTGGACGGATCCTGGCTTGGGGTTCCTCCTGTTCCTCTTCCTGTCTACTCAAGGGTACCCCAAAGGAGAGACTTCCCGTTACCACCACCCCAGTATCTTCTGCTTTTCCTGCTGTATATGGCGATCTCTGGGACGCGTCCTGCAATAGTCGGACTGGTGCACTCTCTGGGTCATGTGATACTCTGGATGAGGAGCCCACCTATGAACCTGAGTCGATCATTCGCTCCAGTTCGCATAACCATTTACCTCTGCCTGTCCCTAATCTCCCTTGGACGCACAGCCAGGCTAACTTGTCTGCAAGTTCCAGAGTCGCTATGCCTTGTGATGCGATTGAGATGGTCGCTACATCTGACAATACTAATCAGTCGGCCTCCACACCACTTATGCCAGTCCAGCCCATGCCCTATGAGCCTCCTGCTTCTTGTTCAGGACCTTCTGTGACCCAGTCTCACCCTACTACTACTATGTCCGTTCAAACCCATTTTAGAGGCTCAATCCATCCTTTGGATAGAATACCTCATTCGGCCAAGAGGGGTTTTCAATCTTTTTCTCAGGGTTCTGTTTGTGTTTCTGCTATCCAGCTTAAATCTTGCGACATGTCACCCTCTAACCAACCTGACCTCAGGGATCCACTGACCTCTGCCCAGTTTGGTGGTCCTGTGATGGATGCCCAACTCAACTTTAAGGGTGAGGGGGTCCCTGCTCAGACTCCTGATCTTCTCATGCCCTTACCCATTCCTAAAAAGCCTTTAGTCCTCAAGTCCTCTCCCTACCTCTGCTTTGGTTTCTGAGGATAATCTAAAATACGAGGTTAGTCAAGTTTTGGATTCCCGGCTCCGTAAAGGCATTCTTCAATACCTCGTACTTTGGAAAGGGTTGGGTCCTGAGGAGAGGTCTTGGATCACTGCATCTGAGGTCTTTGCTCCCTGTCTGTTAAGGAGGTTCCATCTGGAGTTTCCCTTTAAGCCTGGACCCAGGCAGGGAAGGGGGAGGCCTCGTAAGAGGGAGGGTACTGTCATGGTTATGCAGTGATCTTCCTGTGTTTGCTTACCTTCCCTCATGTCTTCAGACTAAGAAGCCAGCTACTTCCACCTGGTGGTTTTTATAACCTCTCCTCTAAGCATGGCTCCACCCCAGGCCCTATCAGGGAGCCTATATAAACCTGTGCACTGCAGGGCTCAGTGCTGATCAACCATTGTGTATTCCTTTGTGTATTAGCTTCCTGTTTCCTGTCGTGTGCTCTGCTACTGATTTCCGTTACCGACCTTGGCGTGTTCTGACCATCCCTGCTTGCCTGTGACCCTGACCTATTGGCGTGTACCCGACTATTCTGTTCTGCTTGTGGCCCCGACCTTGGCTTTGTCCCTCACCATCCCTATCCTCCTGTTGCCTACTGTGGGTGTGAGCTGGGGGACCCTGGGGGTCGCGACCTGGAGCCAGTTGCAGCCAAGACCATCTTCACCACTCGAAGCTCTGGTGAACACCAGCTGGCTCTTAGACTCCGCGCCCCAGGGAATCTCACGCTCTATCCCCAGTGGGATCTGTCCCCGTCTGCAGCAGTCAGCCGTAGGGTCCACAACCTCGCGGTGCACTCCGCATCCCTACGGTGTGCACCTGTCACCTCGCCTCAAGGTGACCTGACACCTTCCTTCTCAAAGCTGGCAGCTCAGCTGTCGGCTAATTGCCAGCTCCTTTCTCTCCACAGTGACTCACCTGTTGTTGATATCCTGCTCGTCAGTCCTGCCTACTTAAGCCATTCAGCCCAGATGACCTCTGCCTTTGCCTTGGTCACATCTCTAGAGATGCTCTCCTGTTTTCCTGTTAAAGACTTGCTTGGCTGACATTCCTTCTGGCTCCAGATCCTGATTGCTGTTCTACTACTCACATCTCTGGTTCCCTGATGTTTTGGCCTGTCTGACTATCCGTTCCGGTTCCTGAACTCTGGCTATGTTTTGACTATGTATATTTTGTTTACCTTTTTATTATTGTGATTAGACAAGTGTGATTTAACTGTACTTCTATCTCAGTCTGATTCATGGTTTCTTACATGTACACAATATAGTGCAGCCGTAGTACAGTTGCTAATACAGTGCACGCGGTGTACACAGTATCTAATACAGTGTGTACAGTTTCTACTACACTTCTGGTTGTGTGCACAATACAGTGCAGTCGTAGTACAGTTGGTAATACAGTGCACACGGTGTACACATTATTGAATACAGTGTGTACAGTTTCTACTACACTTTTGGTGATGTACACAGTACACAATACAGTGTAGTGTGGTGTTGCAAAGCAAAATATACATCATGTCCAGAAGGCAACCAAGGAGAGGCAGATCCTCACAGGCCACTAAAAGAGGGCAAGCAGCCTCTATGTCTACAGTCAACAGTGCTGGTGCATGACATGGTGCATCCTCTGCGGGGCATGCTTGTCCTTTTTTTTCTGCTGCTTGCCGTGTTATTGATCCAGAACATGCAGAAGAGTTGGTGGAGTGGATAACAAAGCCATCCTCATCCTCCTCATCCTCTGTCACCCAGGCTCAGACTAGTTTGCCTTCCAACGCGGCCTATTCCACCGGCTCCTTGTCCAGTCACTCCTTCCGTAGCCCCACCATCAGGTATGGAGGAGTCCCCAGAATTATTCAACCACAGTGTTGGGTACATGCTGCTGGAGGATGCGCAGTGATTTGAAGGTTCCGATGTTGGTTTCCAGGCTGATGTAGGTAGTAACATGTGCCTAGAGAGAGGGGGTGCCCAAGAAGGACAAGAAACTAGCAGTCATGTTCCCCCAGCTACAGCATACTAACAAGTTTGCTCCAGTGATGAGGAGGGAGGGGAAGATGAGGTCACTGACTGTACTTGGGTGCCTGAGAGAAGAGAGGAGGAGGAGGAGGCACAACTCCAACAAGGTAGGATGTCCTCTAGGGGGCAGCTTAAGGGAAGCAACCCTATTGCATCACACTGTAGAGCTCCGCAGGTGCAGGGCACTGCTGACTCCCCGCTGACTTTTAAAAGTTCCTTGGTGTGGGACTTTTTCGACACGTGTGCAGCAGATCGCACCGTCGCTGTTTGCAAACTATGTCTGAAGGGGATCAAGCGTGGCCAGAATGGCAGCCGCTTGTGCACCACATGCTTGACCAAACATATGACAACCTGCCATGCAGTCCGTTAGCAATAGCAATTGAAAGGCCCGCATCAAAGAAAAAGGCGGACTTCTCCTTGCTCCTCATCTGTGATCTCCAACCCTACTATACCTCCAGTCCTCTCAAAAACCTGCACTGAGAGGAATGAAGGTATAGCAATAGGTGTCCCAAGTACTTGCAGCCAATTAGTTAGCAGTACACCCCCATCTGATTTTAGCAGGCAATTTTCCCTACCCCAGTTGCTTAACTGTAAAAAGAAATTCGGTCCCAGCAATCCATATGCTCAGCGTCTAAATGCTAGCTTGGCCATATTTCTAGCACTGCAACTGCTGCCTTTTCAGCTGGTAGACTCTGCTCCCTTTCGTGAATTAGTGGAATGTGCTGTACCTCAGTGGCAGGTGCCAAAATGCCATTTATTTTCACGGAAGTCCATTCTGGCTCTCTACCGGCATGTGGAAGGCAATGTTTTGGCCTTATTGGACAGGGCGGTCAGCAGTAGGGTGCATATTACTGCTGACTCATGGTTCAACAGGCATGGACAGGGACGTTACCTTTCCTTCACGGCACACTGGGTAACTCTGCTGGCAGCTGGGAAGGATGCAGGACAGGGTTCAGTATTGTTTCAGCTTGTTCCGCCACCACACCTCCAAAATGCTAGTGGTGATTCTGCCACAGATCTCTCCTCCACCCCCTCCTCTTCTTCTTCCTCTATGGCCTCTTCTGCAGATATGCATTCAAGGGGCTACGCAAGCATTCAGGCTAAAAGATGCCATGCGGTACTTGAGTTGGTCTGCTTAGGGAACAGGAGCCACACTGGGGCAAAGATTCTATCAGCTCTGCAGGGACAGGCTCAGAGGTGGTTGACGCCACACCAGCTTCAGCCAGGAATGGTTGTGTGCGAAAACAGCACCAACCTTCTCTCTGCCCTCCGACAGGGACACTTGACCCATGTTTCATGTTTGACACACGTCCTGAATTTGGTGGTGCAGTGGTTCTTGAGCAGGTACCCAGGCTTACAGGATCTCCTGAAGCAGTCCAGAAAAGTCTGTGGTCATTTCTGTCAGTCATACAATGCCAGTGCTCGGCTGGCTGACATTCAAAGGGGATGCAACCTGCCCACCAGCCGCCTCATTTGTGACATGCCCACCAGGTGGAACTCAACATTGGTAATGCTGCAGCGGCTGTGCACACAGCAGAGGGTCATCAATAAGTACCTGTGTGAGTATGGCACCAGTACAGGGTCAGGGGAGCTTGGCTTCTTTTTGCACGCCAGTGGCTACTGATCAAGGATGCATGCACTGTCCTGTCACCATTTGAGGAGGCCACAAGGAGGGTGATCAGTGACAATGCATGCATCAGTGACACTGTCCCTCTAGTTTTCTTGTTGGAGCACACGTTTGTGGAATCATGGACAGGGCACTTGAGGCAGAACAGTGGGAGGAAGAGGAGTACTTCCTTACCTCTCAAGGCCCCCTTTATCCAGATTGCATTCCTGCAGGCCCGCCAAAACACACAGGAAGAAGAGGAGGAGAAGGATGTAGGGGATAACACTCAGCAGCAGTGTTCAAGGGATGGTTTTTGGTCCCCAGAAACCCAAGGAGTTGTATGTGGCTGGGAGGAGGTAGTTACATAGTTAGGTTGAATAAAGACACCAGTCCATCCATTTCAACCTGAGTGAGTGTCTACAATTGTCCCTATCCCTGTACATTGCACACTCACATTGGTCCCTACCCTCAAGGAGCCCATTCATATACTAGGGCTAATTTTGGACAGAATCCAATTAACCTACCTGCATGTCTTTAGAGTGTGGGAGGAAACTGGAGCACCCAGAGGAAACCCATGTGGGCACAGGGAGAACATGCAAACTCAAGGCAGGTAGTGTCGTGGTTGGGATTTGAACCAGTGACCCTTCTTGCTGCTAGGTGAGAGTGCTAACCACTACACCACTGCGCCACCCAAGTTATGGATCATGTGATCCTTAGTGATCCTTAGTGACCCAGAGGACTCAGAATCAAATGCCTCTGCAAACTTATGCTGCATGGCCTCCCTGATTCTGCAAAGCCTGTGAAAGGACCCTAGGATTTGTGGTATCAAGGAGAGGGATCATTACTGGCTGGCAACCCTTCTTGATCCACGTTACAAGGGTAAGGTTGCCAAACTCATACTGCCTTCGCAGAGAGCGCACAAGATGACACATCTTCAGGAGGCCTTGAAGAAAGGTTTCTGCAATGCAGTTACAGACCCTGGAAGGTTACAATTTCCTGGTGCTGGACAATGTGTTGCTAAGGCCTTGTTCAGAGGAAGAGCAGTGGAGAAGGTCAACTGACCGATGCCTGTAAACAATTTTTCAGTCCTCTGCACCAAGGTCTGATTGGTTCAAATAACCATTGCCAGCCTCTGCATTATATGATCCAGGAATACCTAGGGGCAAGAGCAGACTTGGAGACCTTTCCAACACAGAATCCACTGGGTTACTGGGTCTTGAGGATGGACCACTGGCCAGAACTTGCTCAATATGCAGTTGAGCTACTGGCCTGTCCTGCATCCATCGTGCTTTATCAACGCACATTCAGTGCTGCTGTAGGGTTTGTAACAGATCAAAGAGTGTGTCTGTCCACAGACTCTGTTGATAGGCTCAAATTCATAAAAATGAATCAGTCTTGAATCAGCAGCTATCAAGCACCTGATGCTGATGTAACTAATTGAATTTGCTATGGATGTGGGATCCCTTCAAGACAGCCTATGCCGATTATCCTATTCCTCCTCAATCTTGATGATGCCAGCTTCCAACAATATTTTTGGTTTAAGGCACCACCACCCAAAGTACCAGTAGGCCTGGTTGCCTTAAGGGAAAGGGGGCTGCTATAGGTGAAGCTTACAGAGCTTATCACTGGTGGGGATATGTCTTTGTGCAAGAGTCTGTTGTTGCTGGTGGGGGATCTGTTGTTGATGGGGTCTTATGTTGCTGGTAGGGATCTACTGTTGAGGGAGAGGTCTATTTTTGCTGGCTGCTGGAGGGTCTATTGATACAGGCTGCTGGAAGTTCTGCTGTTGCTGCTGGGGAGGGGGTCTCTAATGTTGCTGGGGGATCCTTTGTTGCTGGAGTGGGATTTTATTGTGGGTGGTCCATTGCTGCTGTGTGGGGGGGTCTATTGTTGTGTGGGGAAACTATTGTTGCTGAGGTGGGGTATGTTGTTGCTGGGGGGACCTATTGATGCTGGGGGAGTCTATTTTTGTGTGGAGAATCTACTGTACTGGGTGGTGGGTAGGGCATGGAACCAAGAACTGTGCTCAGAGGAGGGTAGGGGGCGGAGATAAGGGGGGACTCAGAAGGGGGAATCCTGCACCTATTCTCTGGGAAAATAGCCCTGATTTAATATACATTTTTGTTATCCAGGGGTATGTTTCAAAAGCTTTCAAACAACCGTGCCATTTTAAAGCTGAGCCCTAGGCAAACAGCCTAATACACAGATAAAATATATAGAAGGGATTCATTTTTCTCATGAGATTCCTATTCCTCTCCATCCAGTTTTGAGAGTAACACAGCTCTACTACACAGCACAGCCCTGTCTGGAAGGCAAAAAAAGTATAGTTTTTTTCTGCTGCAGCTCATTAGTACAGTCTAAGAATATGAAAAAAAATCATTCATTTAGGCAATAACTGGAGTCCAGAAAGTGCAACTAATAAACAAGGGATTAGTTTGTTAATTGTACAGTGCCTCCAGGTCCTAAGTGCTTACATTAATAAATCCTTAAGGACAAAAGACCCTCAGTTATTATATAGATGGAAAATGAAAAAAACAAGTTGCCCTTTGTTTAAATATACTGAAGGCCTGGCATGTGACTTAGGACATAAGACCAATTTTTGCAGGTCCCAATGACTATTGGACTTTTTTAACCTTTGAAGTTAAACACACACATTGCAATCTGTGACCTATCATTGGTATAGGTGGATGTTGAATGTCAGCAGCTTAGCTGTAGGCTCCTCAAGGGTGACATTTCAAGACACAGGACTCCGGAAACTATTTAAAGTGACAGGTAACCTGGAGATCAAATTCAACCTCATGTGCGATGAAGTAAAAGGAAGGAGGAGCACCTAGTTCAGGAGAGGAGGCGGTGGTGGCCAGTGACAGGGGTTCTACTCTTCCAGGCAGCAGGGTCCCTATGACATCACATACATCACATACATCCCATACATCACATACAAGCATGTGGGCTTAATGCTAGAGTTGGGTCAGCAGAATGAGTGTGCCAGAACAGGTATATTTGTCTCATCTCTGCTTCTTTTCACCACTCTGCATATCACACATATCATAGATGAGAAGAGGGTACAGAGGTGGAGCAGATGAACAGGAGGGTACAGCAATGGGGAAAATGAGCAGGAGGTATTCAGAGGTGGTACAGATGTGCAGGGAGGTACAGTGGTGGAAGAGATGAGAAGGGGGTTCAGCAGTGGGACAGAAGAGCAGGGGGGTTCAGTGTTGGGCCAGATGAGAAGGGGGTTCAGTGTTGGGCCAGATGAGAAGGGGGTTCAGTAGTGAGACAGAAAAGCAGGGGGGTAGAGCAGTGGGGTAGATGTGAGGTGTATTGGTGTGACAGATGAGCAGGGGGTTACCGTGGTGGGGTAGGAGAGCAGGGGGTACAGAGGTGAGATAGATGTGCAGGAGGTACATTGGTGGGGCAGATGAGCAGATGGGTTCAGTGTTAGGATAAATGAGAAGGTGATTTAGTAGTGAGACAGATGAGCATGGGGATACGGCAGTAGAGCAGATGTGCAGGGAGGTACAGTGGTGGGACAGATGAAAAAAGGGGGATCCACTGATGGGGCAGATGAGCAGGGGTGTTACAGTGGTGGGACAGAAGAGCAACGGGGTACAGTGGTGGGGCAGATATTCAGGAGGTACAGTGGTGGGAGGGATGAGAAGGGGGTTTAGCGGTGGGACAGAAAAGCAGGGCAGTACAGTGGTGGGACAGATGGGCAGGGGGGGTTCATTGTTGGGCCAGATGAGAAGGGGGTTACAATGGTGGGAAAGATGAGGGGGGTGCTTTGTTGGGGCAGAGAAGAAAGGTGGTACATTGGCGGGACAGATGAGCTGGAGTTTACAGTGGTGGGCAGAAGAGCAGGGTGATACAGTGGTGGGGCAGATGAGCGGGGGTTACAGTGGTGGGAGAGATGAGCAGGGGGGTACAGTGGTGGGACAGACATTTGTGGATGGACATTTTATGGTTACACAACCTGGTCACATTGCTATAATCTTTTTATATGGACTATAAACTGAAGGACCTATGAATAAATGGTTGTGGAATGAATGATTTGGGTTTCCATTATTTCTTATGGGGAAATGCTTTGATATACAAGCGCTTTGGATTGCAAGCATGTTTCTGGAACAAATTATGCTCAGAATCCAAGGTTTTACTGTATTAGTATGTGTGCACATAATGAAAAAAATCTCTCTAGCAATGAAAGTGTTAAGCTAGTCTAAAGCCCCATACACACGATCAGATTTTCTGCTGATTTTTTCCTTCGGATTTACCAAAATCATGTAGTGAAAGGGCCTGCCTGATTCCATACAAATTGAAACTCCTAAGGTTTGACCTCATATTATATGGTTTTGGTAAATCTGAAGGAAAAACTCAGCAGGAAATCAGATTTTCTGACAGTGTGTATGGGGCTTCACTGATAGGTGCAATGTGGGGATGCCCTCTGTTTACTATGTGTGCTATAAAATGTAGTTCCCTGCTATATGCCAAGTCTTTTATAGGCTTGGTCATGGTCAAACTTTTATATTAATATTCTTATTATTGAGGGCTTACAGCGTTTTACAATGAGGGGGAAGATAGTACAGTTACAATACAATTCAATACAGGAGGAATCAGAGGCTCCTGCTCCTTAGAGCTCACTGCTGTTTTGACCTTTTAGGCTTCATGTACACGGGACGTTATTACAACCTCTCCTGAACGATTTAACGCGTTTTGCTGCGTTTGTGTTTAGAAGCGTTTCTGTGCTGCCCCAACGGGGCATAGAATTGATAGTTTGTTTTCCTAACCATTTTCTATGGACGTTTATATTTAGTTCACATGCTGCCATCTAGTGACCTTTTGTGGTAATGCACTTGTTTTCACATGTTCTTTTTCTCTTATATTGTGACATACTTCCTTTGTATGTAATGCTCCACCCTTCCTTCCTGTGTTTGTACTTTCTGTGTCATGGATGCAGCTAACAAGCCTCATGTAGCAGAGCACATGTATTCTGCATTGTAAGCTACAGACAATATCATCTTTTGACTGCATAAATACTACAACCTATTCATCTGTTTGTATCCTGTCATCAGCTGTAACCTGATGTTCAGAATAAAAGCATCTTGTAGATGGAATCAGTATTTGGTGAGTTCAAACTATCTGGTGAGGATAGTATCTGTATCACTATCTGTGATTATATATTATACGGGCCAGGCATAGAGGTCTCACAAGGGATAGTCGCTTCACAACAATCGGAGTAAGAATAGTTTCTAAAAAAACAAAACTTTTTTTTAAAATGGCCAAAAACGGCTATAAACGAAACGCGGCTAAATGCTGGTTTAGACGCGTTTGGCATTTGAAACGTCGGAAACTTAAGCGTCTGAGCACATAAGATAACACTGAATGAGTTCAGGGGAAGTTGAAAAAAGTGTCCAACTGCCTCTGAACGTCAGTTTAGCAGCAGCAGTGTATATGAGGTCTTAGGCGGGGGATGTTTTTACAACCTCTCCTGAACAATTTAACTTCACAGACAACTGCTCCTAAACTCTCCTCTGTTATCTTATCAGTACATGTACACAGGGTTGTTTATAGCTTTTGCTAGGCAGTTAAGTTTAGAGGGTTTTTTGGAATGCAAAAAAATGGGTTCAGAGTTTAGAGGCATTTCAAGCGCCAAACGCGGCTAAACGCAGTAAGTAACTCGCATTTAGCCCTGTTTCGTTAACAGGCGTTTTTTCATTTTTAGCTATTTAAAAAAAAAAAACACTTCTAAACGCAAATGCGGCATGTAAACGTGGCAAAACGGATGTTTTAAGTGTGGGTTACTATCTGTCAAGTTAAATCGCTCAGAAGAGGTTGTAAAAACGTCCCGTGTACATGAAGCCTTATTTGTAAAGACAAGCAGATTATTTGTTATGGGTATTGGTAATGTCTATATATTGTTTAAACTGTTTAACTTTTTACTGCACACGTGCATCCACATGGCACGTGAACGTTAAAGTTGGTTATGTGCATATACACTATATTACCAAAAGTATTGGGACACTTGCCTTTACATGGACATGAACTTTAATGGCATCCCAGTCTTAGTCCGTAGGGTTTAATATTGAGTTGGCCCACCCTTTGCCACTATAACAGCTTCAACTCTTCTGAGAAGGCCGTCCACAAGGTTTAGGAGTGTGTCTATGGGAATGTTTGACCGTTCTTCCAGAAGCACCAGGCCAGGCACTGATGTTGGGCGAGAAGACCTGGCTCACAGTCCCCACTTTAATTTATCCCAAAGGTCTTCTATCGGATGGGGGTCAGGACCAGTCAAGTTCCGCCACCCCAAACTCGCTCATCCATGTCTTTTTGGACCTCCTCAGTGCATTATTATTTAGCCAGACTCTCATTGGTGCTCTTTGACGCTGGGCACAGTGGTAGTTACATTGTCTGTTATGACTGCATTTACATCCTTAGTGTGTTACTATTTACTCTTTAATAACTATGGTCACTATAGTAAATCCACTTTCGTATCCCCAGTCACAGAAATTCTTCTTCCCCTTATTCTATGGCTGTAAACCGCTAGCATCCTGTCACCTCCTCCCCAGCTTCTGTTCCTTTAACCTGCTTCTGCTTTGTGAGCACATTTCATACAGAGCAGATAGTAAAAGGCCCTGTCTATGTGAATAGAGATTGGAACTTGTAAAGGTTATAAATGTTTCCTTGTTAACTGCATACATAGCACAGAGGTCCAGTGTGGGAGGCCTGGGAGAGCGCAGTCACTCCTCCAGTGCCAAGCGAACACTGTCAGTGCCGGCGTTGTACTGCGCACTGGCTGCAAATATAAACAGCTCTATTTTAGAACATCTGCTTTTTTCTGCTGGACTGCCATTTAAGAACAATACTTTGAGGTCGGTTTACTAAAACTGGAGAGTGCAAAATCTTGTGCAGCTCTGCATAGAAACCAAACAGCTTTTGTTTTTTTATTTTTCGTCAAAGCTTAATTGAACAAGCTGAAGTTAGAAGATGATTGGCTACCATGTACAGCTGCACCAGATTTTGCACTCTCTAGTTTTAGTAAATCAACCACTGTGTGTGTCGAGGGTTAGCCTTAAAATACTGAAAATAACACTCTCGTACAGCTCATGCAGACATCATTGGTGGGCCAAAACAGGTCAAGGAAGAAAAAGCTGGCTGTTATTGACATTATTTTTAAAAATGGTGGCACAGGATGCAGAGCCCAGGAAGGAAGGACTTGTGAGAAGGGGCAATCTAATAAAGTATGCATGCGTTTCTATTTGGAAGTTCATTGGCTTCCCTAAATACATTTTTAATTAGGTTGGGCAGTGTATTTAGTGGTCCACTTTAAATGGTTTGTTGCAATGCGTTAATGCCAACAGATGGAAAAGCATGACCCTTTTTTTAAAAGAAAAGCACATTACAATGCATAATATATGTGTTGTGGTGTGCTACAGTGCATCTTGTGTTGGGCACTACTATGCAATGGGGGGTTATTTATGAAAGGCAAATCCACTTTGCACTGAAAGTGCACTTGGAAGTGCAGTCGCTATAAATCTAAGGGGTAGATCTGAAACGAGTGGAAGCTCTGCTGATTTTATGCAAGCGAAAATGCTGTTTTTTATTTTCCTTGCATGTCCCCCTCGGATCGACAGCGACTTTACTTCCAAGTGCATTTGCAGTGCAACGTGGATTTTCCTTTAGTAAATAACCCCCAATGTGTTGTGATACAATTCACAATGAATGACACTGCAATGCACTGCAGTTGTGTTGCCATGCCTTGTTATAACACACATTGGGGAGATTTACTAAAACTGGAGAGTGCAGAATCTGGTGCAGCTGTGTAGAGAAACCAATCAGCTTCCCAGTTTTACTGTTAGGGCTCTTTCACACTACCGATCCATTCAGGTCCACCTTTCAGTTTTCAGGCAGACCTGAGCGGATGCTCCATAGAGGTCTATGGAGCTTCGGATGTCAGCGGTGACATGTGACATGTCCGCTGACATCCGATTCGCTTTGATCTGAAAAAGTGTGACGGAGGAAAAACCTACTTTTCCATCCCTCATCAGATCGGATGATGACGGACTCTGCGATCCATCGTTATCCGATCTCCCATAGGGGAGGGCGGCGCTCTGACATGTCTGTCTCTGCACACTGTCATCTTCCTTCTCAGTGGGGATCGACGGAGCGATCCCTGCTGAGCAAGCGGATATCCACGGGGCGGATCAAAACTGATCCGTCCCGTGTGAAAGAGCCCTTCAAGCTTAATTGAACAATCTGAAGTTAGAAGCTGATTGGCTACCATGCGCACCAGGTTCTGAGTGTACCAGTTTTAGCACATCACCCCATTGACTTTACTAGAAGCTTGTTTCTAGGCGTACAGACCCAGCCATCAACATGATGTGTTATTGACTTTGCACTGCTTCTCATCATCACCCTAGGGCATGGTCTCTATTGGCTATACTGAAGTTCAAACCTGACTGCACCCTTAACAAATTTGGTCGGAATATCACAAAAATTGTAAAGGTTTAGGGGGAAATTTACTAAAACTGGAGCACCCGGAACATGGGCATCCACGTGAGGGGCAAGTGCCTCCCCAGAGCAAGGTGTCCACACATGCAGCCCTTTAAAATTTCCACTAACATGCTCGAATTTGGCCATTGGAAATTAGCAGAGGGCATTGTGGAGCAGGGACAGACTGATCTGACAGTTTCCTGCCTGATCACTTCTGGTGGCAGTGGTGTGGCCTGGAAGGGAGGCCCCTTTCCCCCCAGCCACTCTTCATAGTTAGTAAGGTTGAATAAAGACACCAGTCCATCCTGAGTGTCTACAACTGTCCCCATCCCTGTATACTGCACACCCACACCAGTCCCTACCCTCAAGGAGCCCACAATCCTAGGTGCCCATTCATATACTAGGGCCAATTGTGGACAGAAGCCAATTAACCTATCTGCATGTCTTTGGATTGTGGGAGGAAACTGGAGTAAACCCACGCAGGCACAGGGAGAACATGCAAACTTCAGGCAGGTAGTGTCGTGGTTGGGATTTGAACCAGCGACCCTTCTTACTGCTAGGTGAGAGTGCTAACCACTACACCACTGTCCTGCCCTGTGCTGACTCTTATGTCCAGTACAAAAGGCTGCACCGCTTATGCCAGAAGCAATCAGCCAGGAAACTGTCAGAAGGATCGGGCAGCCAGATGGCACAGAGCAAGATGGCCAATGATATGCTGCATGTTTGGGCAAAAATATGCTGTACCGATGGCCAATGATGCTGCACTGATATAATGCATGTATGGGCAATGATGTGCTGCACTGATGGGCAATGATGCTACATTGATGGGCACTGATATGCTGCACTGATGGGCACTGATTCTGCACTTATGGGCAGTGATATGCTGCACTGATAAGCAACGGTATGCTGCACTGATGGGCAATGATACGCTGCACTGATGGACACTGATACACTGCACTGATGGGCATTGATGCACTGCAATGTTGGGCAATGATATGCTGCACTGATGGGCAATGTTGGGCTGAACTGATGGGCACTGAAAGACTGCACTGATGGGGAATGGTGGGCTGAACTGATGGGCACTGATAGGCTGCACTGATGGGGAATGATAGGCTGCACTGATGGCCACTGATAGGCTAAACTGACAGGCACTGATATGCTGCAATGATAGGCTGCACTGATGGCCACTGATGAAGCGGAATGGATGAGCTGCACTGATGGGGCAATAAAACATGGAAGCTGATTGGTTTCTATGCAGAGCTGCATCAGATTTTGCAAGCTCCAGCTTTAGTAAATCTCCCCCAAAGCTAAAGCTCCAGACAGTGCAATGTTGCCTGAGATTTTATCTTAGTCACTCTGACACTTTTGTGGTTACTCCCACTGGCTTTTATGTTTCCATAGGATGTACAAGCCAGCAAAAGAACCCCAGGGTGAAATGGGGAGAGCAGGTACTCGACGCACGCTGAAGTGTTAAATGCCTGCTATTCTTTTGCGGTGCAGGCTTCTTTCACAAGTGATCTGGTGGTGACAGGGTCACTTTAAGCCCTGTGAAGATTTATACCAAAAGAAGTAAGCCAATGATATTTGCAGGAAATGCGACCTGTGAAGCTTTGTGCATGCATAGTACTTCAGTACAAATTTCCAGATATTGTGAAAGTGTCTCGTGTGTGTACTAAAAGTGTACCAAATTGATGTACAGTGGAATTATGAGCATAATCCATTCCAGGAGAATGCTTGTAATACAAAGCACTTGCATATCAAAGCAAGTTTCCCCATAGAAGTCAATGGAAATGAAGATAATTTGTTCGGCTTTGACTTCTATTGCATGCAATACCGCATGTGGCCAGGGGCGGGGGGGCGGGGGGGCGCCGGAGAGAAATACTGGGGGAAGGATTTAAGCCAATGGGGTGGGCAGTACCACATTTGGCCAGAGGTGCGGGGGGGGGGGGCAGTGACACTCAGAATGGTTCAGAGCGGTTTGGAAACCCTCGGAAAGGCTCGGAAACACTTGATAACAGAGTATTTCCAAGGGTTTCCGAGTGATTCTGAGTATTTCCGAACCGCTCTGAACCATTCTGAGTGTCACCGCCCCCCCCCCCCCCGCACCTCTGGCCAAATGCGGTACTGCACACCCCATTGGCTTGAATCCTTCTCCTCTTGCAAGACAACACTCGCAAACTGAGTCAGGATTTTTTTTAAACAAAGTTGCTTGTTAACTGCGTTACTCGTAAACCAAGGTTCCACTGTACCTGTCTAGAACTTGTACTTGAATTTGGCATATGCTGGCCCACTTTTAGAACACGCACCAGACACTTTTGCAAAATCTTTCTGCCCCAGGGTCTCGCTGTCTCTGTACACCAAATGAGAGTTGGTCTTATTTACCTCCACTTTCATAAGATATGAACTGTTGGTATTTTATTTTGAATTTGGTATAGATGTTTCACCACAATGTAAAAGTGGCACATTTTAGAACTACTTAAATTTGACGCACAAGTTGCTGGTGAATTTGGTGCAACACATTAACAAGAGGGGTTAATGCCAGAGAAGTGGCCAGCAGCTTTATTGAATTTCCTACAGTACATTAATTTTGTTAATGTAGTTTTACTTATGATGCATTTTCATATGTGCCCTCACAAAAGGGAACCTTATCCTATCTGTACCTGACAGAACACATCAGGGAAAACTGGAAACATTAACCAGCTCCATCTAGATCATTACACATCCATTGATCAGCACCGAGAAACATCTGAAACTCATTTCACACTGAGTCACGCTGAGAAAGAATAATTTGTTATAATAATCTGTTGTTTTTATATCAAGTACCTAAATCTGTCTCAGTAAAGTGAATGTGAATTAAATAGTTTTACAGAATTACCTATTTAGAGGGTTACCCACTGTGCACTTTAGAAAAGGCATTTTCCAGATTTCCAGGGGCAGTCTTAAATTGTGAACTTTCATTCAAGAGGTTTTTTTTGTTGTTGTTTTTTTCTACAAAATCCTTTCTGCAATTTAAATGAATCCCTTAAAGCGGAACCTTACCTAAAAGGGGAAGTTACGCTTGTTTGCATCCTTTCCGCTCTAATTCCACATTTAGCACTTTTTGGGGGAGAGGGGGAGCAAGTACCTGGTTTTGACAGGTACCCGCTACTACTTCCAGTCAGATTTGTTTCGGCGATCTGAACCCAAAGTTGGCCCCCCTCTCCTACCCCATCAGTCTTCTGGCACAAATCACAGGTCCCAGAAGACTACAGGACATTTCACAAGGTGCAACGCGGCTCGCGAAAGCTCAGTTGGAAACCGCCTGTGAAGCTGCAATGCTTCACTGACAGTTTCCCTTACTTGAGATGCTGGTGCCTGCACCAAAAGCCGATTGAAGAATCAGCTCAGGTAAGGACACTGGATCCCTGGACAGATACGTGTCCTTAAATTAAAAGTCAGCAGTTATTTGTAGCTGCTGGCTTATACATTGTTTGGGGGGGAGCCTGGAGTTCCTGTTTAATATGTAGAAAATCCCTTTAAACCCATCTTCTATGTTATACAAATTCTCTTCTATTAGTGTGCTTTAATTTGTGTAAAAACCTGCTGATTTCTATTAACCTACATAAGATTATTATTATTATTGTTATACAGGATTTATATAGCAATGTGATAGATGTGTAATTGGACATACAGGGACATACAGGGGCAGTTTTACTAAAACTGGTGTACTCGGAATCTGGTGCAGTTGTGCATGGTAACCAATCAGCTTCTAACTTCAACTTGTTCAATTAAGCTTCGATATCAAATCCTGGAAGCTGATTTCTATGCAGAGCTACACTAGCTTTTGCACACTCCAGTTTTAGTAAGTCTCCCTTACAGGGGCCTATTTAGTACTATAATCAGGAGCGGCCAGTCCATAAGGGGCAAAGGGGCGCCACACCCCTACCAGTGGCGGAATTATAGGGGTCGCCAAGATCGCCATGGCGACCGGGCCCCTTGCTGCAGGGGGCCCGAGGGCCCCCTGTACCTCTGCGATAGGAGAGAAGGCTGAGAGGAGCTCACAATCATCAGCCGAACTGAAATCGGCACTGTGCGGCAGCTCCTCACATTAGGCTTAGTGAAAGCAGTGTGTGCTCTTTGTCTCCCCCTAGAGTGCAGTACCCGCCAGGAAGAGGTAAATGTCTGCTGTTTTTTTTTTTAATAAGCCTATCTACTGTATTTGTGATTGTATGTGTGTGTGAGAGCATGCTTGTATGAGTGAACATGCTTGTATGTGTGTGTGTGTGAGCATACTTGTATGAGTGAACATGCTTGTATGTGTGTGTGTGAGCATGCTTGTATGAGTGAACATGCTTGTATGTGTGTGTGTGAGCATGCTTGTATGAGTGAACATGCTTGTATGTGTGTGTGTGTGAGCATGCTTGTATGAGTGAACATGCTTGTATGTGTGTGTGTGAGCATGCTTGTATGAGTGAACATGCTTTTATGTGTGTGTGTGTGTGTGTGTGAGTATGCTTGTATGAGTGAACATGCTTGTGTGTGTGTAAGCATGCTTGTATGAGTGAACATGCTTTTATGTGTGTGTGTGAGCATGCTTGTATGAGTGAACATGCTTGTGTGTGTGTGTGTGTGTGTGTGAACATGCTTTTATGTATGTGTGTGTGAGCATGCTCGTATGTGCCTGTGTGTGAGCATGCTTGTATGTATGTGTGTGAGCATGCTTGTATGTGTGTGTGAGCATGCTTGTATGTGCATGTGTGTGAGCATGCTTGTGTGTGCGTGAGCATGCTTGTATGTGTGTGTGTGTGTGTGTGCATGCTTGTATGTGTGTGTGAGCATGTATGTGTGTGTGTGTGAGCATGCATGTGTGTGAGCATGCATGTATGTGTGTGAGCATGCATGTATGTGTGTGTGTGTGAGCATGCATGTATGTGTGTGTGTGCGAGCATGCTTGTATCTGTGTGCGTGCATGCTTATATCTGTGTGCGTGAGCATGCTTGTATGTATGTGTGTGTGTGTGAGCATTAATGTATGTGTGTGTGTGTGAGCATGCTTGTGTGTGCGCGTGTGAGCATGCTTGTATGTGTGTGAGTGTGTGTGAGCATGCTTATATGTGTGTGTGTGAACATGCTTGTATGTGTGTGTGAGAGCATGCATGTATGTATGTGTGTGTGTGTTCATATATGTATGTGTATGTATGCATGTGTGTGTGCATGTGTTTATCAGTGGCGGTGCATCCAAAAGGGTGCACAGGTTCCACCCCCTCTATGACCAATGGATAGATTCATGCATAGCATAGCATGAATCTATCCATGGCCACCGCTGCCACCCCCATATTTAGGTGTCTGGTTCCTTTTGGGGTGCCGGGTGCCTGAATTACAGCGGCGGGGGGTGTTTTTGTAGCGCCTGATTAGAGCCATGGGCTATAATAGGCTTCAAAATAGGTGAACTGCGAGCGCCATGCTTGACGCTCACAGTCTACCCAGCCAGGTGTGTTAGAAAAGTGAATTAATATTCACTTTCCTAACACTGAACCGCCTCTCCACCAATCAGGTGTGCGGGTCTTTTACCCATCACTTGATTGGCTGAAACGATAGACACAGCTATTGGACGCCCATCAGGAGGAGAGGACGGGAGATGAGGATGGCAGTAGCTGCATGGAGGACCCCACTCATGGCCGTTACCCGCTGCCCCACCAAGACAGGGTAAGTGGCGGGCAGGCAGTGAGCGGGCAGTGGGGATTCACAGTGGCAGCATTTGATGGGCACAGTAGCAGCATTTGATGGGCACAGTAGCAGCATTTGATGGGCACAGTGGTAGCATTTGGGCACAGCGGCAGAGTTTGATGGGCACAGTAGTGACATTTGATGGTACAGTGGTGGCGTTTGATGGGCACAGTGGCTGTAATTTATGTTTTTTAAATCGGTTCCTTTATATGCAGCCACCCACTTGGGACTGGGCCCTGGTGTTCCACCATCGGGCTCGGAGAAAAGAGCCCTGTCCGGAGGTCGGGGGGGGGGGCCCGCCACGGTTTCCTGCATCGGGGCCCTGAAGGTTCTAGTTACGCCACTGACCCCTACTGTGCATGCAGGGATGCATGTGGGGCACGGGACTCATAGGTTTCTATGAGGGTTTTTTTCAAGCCACATGATTATAGCCTGAGGCTCTAATTGGCTTGAAAAAGGTTGGGCTCTACGCCCTGAACCCACCTACTTGTGACACTAGCGAATCAATATTTGCTATTGTCTTCCGGTTTCTCCTCCCAGCCAATCAGGACAGGAGGCAGATCAGGTTGATCGGAAGGAGAAGCCAAGAAAGCCATGGTGCCACGACCATGGAGGGGTGAGTACGAACCTGGGGGGGGGATTGTTTGCCCCCCCCCAAAAAAAAAGTTTAGCATTAGCCGCTACTGACTATAATAAGGTTTTATTGAAATGTGTTCCTAAAGCAGGGTAATAAGTGAGAACCTTTGATATTCCAGTATCGGGTATCTATGGTAAACTCCTAACTGTAGCTTAATGAAGTAAAAGATTTGACCAACTAACTGATATGTATTCTATAAATAAACATTTTCGTAGTAAACCCTTATAAATAAAAGTTAAACGTTTCTTCTTTCACGCCTGAACAAGCAAACCCATGTGGCTATGCCCATTTCATCTTGTGTTGGGTATTTCTGTAGTAAACTCTCATAATGTTCAAAACTAGTGTCCACAGTGTTCCAAAAAATCATGCCCCACGATGTCCAATAATGTCCCGTAATGTCCCATTATGCACAAAAAAATCGCACACGGTGTCCCAAAATGAATGTCCCAGGATATCCAAAAATAATGTTCCATGATGTCCAAAAAAATAATGACCTCCGATGTCCAGCAAATAATGTCCCATCCCAATCCTCCGACCCATATTCCCTAGCCAGCAGGTAAATGTAAACAAAGGGGCAAGGAATGATGGGTTGCTGAAATGATATGTTTTTGAAACAATCTAATAAATGAAAACTTTTGATACTCCAGTCTGGGGTATATGCAGTGCACTCCTATCTGTAGCTTTATAAAGTAAAAGATTTAACAAATAATGTTAATAAATAAACATTTCTACAGTAAACCTTTCTAATGTTCAAGAATAATGTCTCGTGGTTCCAAAAAATAATTTTCCACAATATTGAAGAAATAATGTCCCATTCCAATCTTCTTGCAGGGATTTCCCAGCCAGCAACTAAATGTAAATAAAGGGGCCAGGGATGCTGGCTGAAATTATATGTTTTTTAAACAGTTTGTGAGACCTTTTGATACTCCAATCTGGGGTATATTAATTGCACTTATATCTGTAGTTTTATAAAGTAAAAGATTTGACCAATTAACAGATATGAAAATGCAAACTAGTTCTACTGTTAATAAATACACATTTCAGTAATAAACCCTCATAACAAAGGGTAAGATTTTCCTGTGTAATTCCATCATGCCTGGGCAAGAAAACCCTTGTGTCCCTGCACATTTCATCTCGCGTTGCGCATTTTATGTTGAAGAAAGATTAAGACATAACTGGCAAGATTTATTGTTGCCTTATAAAAGGCTCTTTTGTATAAGCATGTTGCAACATAATGGCTAATGGTGAACTGCCCACAGCACATATCAGATCAAACACAAGGCCGGCAGCATATGCTAACAAAAAAAAAAAAAAAACTAACATAAAGCATGTAAGGGAAGGATAAAGTATTAATTTCACCTTTTAGTCTGAAGCTGGCCAGAGACATCAGAGGGTAGTTGGATTATGCATTCACTGAAATATTTTTTGTTTGACAGAACTTACTATATACATGTATGCTTGGATTGCCTGAATATGCATGTGCATGACTGAGCAGGTTTATTTGTTCCGGTTGGCAAAACAGAGCAAAGGAATGGTGAATATGCTGTGGTGGGAACGGGGCACCAATACAAACCTGTTTCTTTGTTGTGCATTGAAACATTAAGAGGACATTGGGGGGATGCAAACGTGTGACATGCAGGCAGTAGACATCTGATCAACCTTCTCCCAAAGTACCAATGCATAGATGCTTGATATCCTACCACCATCATATTAGGAATAGCTATTGGCTGCCAAAGTCAGTCAAGTAAAACTACCCTTTTCTTACACTCAAAGATGTTAGCAAGGCATTTTGCAAAGCTATTTCCAAATGTAATTATATCTGAAAATGTGCATACTGCCTACAGGTTTAATATGAAGTCTCTATTAAGTAAAACAGCAGTAAAACATATACATCTTTAGCAGAAAGAAGTCCTAGTTCAGACACGTTCAGGCTTTATGTTCATGTTCAGCTTCAGCCTCTCCCTATTCTGAATGAACAGATAATGGACTTTACATTAATGATCTCTTCTCAGATAAACAAACTTTTTGGAGTCTAATTTTCACGTACAATTCATGTTGTATCTTGTAAAAGAGCAAGTGGTCGAGTCCAATTCTCTTCCCTAAGATATCAGGCTCTGTATCTTAACCAAGAAACAAAATTGTATTATTTATTGCAGCATTTTTGTTTAGGCCTTTTCCCTTTATTCCAACTTGTACTTCTGCAAATTTGATTCCTGTCCTAGGGTGGCTATGCTCATGCACTCTACTGTATCTATGGCGGTAGCCATAACTGGCATCCAGGCTAGACTTTGAACATGTCTTTATTTCTTCATCTCCATTGCATGGGGAGATTAGTCGTTTATAGTAAGAAGTTCACATTTTGTTTTTGCTTCATGTTGAAGAAGAATTCCAGGTAAGGATATTCTTACATAGTTACACTGGTCCAGCTTGGACCAATGTAGCTATGCTTATACCATGCCTGCGCGATCCACGTGGAAGCTGTAAATCGCTGTAGTAAACACCCCTACTTTAGTGATCTCCACTAGCTCTTGGGTCCTGTGCTGAGCGTCTGCCCTGCTGCATTGTGAACACAGATGGCCAGCCGCTGGGTATGGGAGCCATTTAGAGAATACTTTGCATTTTCTCAATTAATGCAAAGCATTCCTTGGTTGGACGAGGTGGAGAGTGTGATGCCACTGCCCTACTTCTAGTCAGTAAGGGGCCCTAGAGAAAAAATATGTTTACCCCCCTTCCCTTTCTCCACTTAGCTTTAATGGTTGTTACTCTGAGTAATGAGGGCTAAAGATTTTGAACATGTCTAGGAGGCAAATTATCATACAATTAAGTAGGATCATTTACACTGAACACAAATCCCCCAATGTAATGGCGTCAGTGCTAATATCCCAGTTGTACTCATCATTGTAAATGCTTCCAATAATAGGAAAAGGATCCTATAACATTGATGGTTAGTGTAATGCCCCTGTTCAGTGAAGGAGGGCCTTCTATCACTGGTGTCAGTGCAAAAAGGGCCCCCATTCACTGGTATTACTAAATTGAAGGAACAGTGATTCCTGCTGACTCTTCTTTATGATGTCATCACTGAAGCTATAGGAGAACCCTTGGGATCAGTTTGCCCACAGACCCAGAATACAGCTATTTTCTTTCACTGTAAACACCTTGACTATCATCTAACCTCTTAGGTCCTGAGGCCCATTAGAGGCAGAGTCATCCTCTGTCCATATTGGGCCACAGGACCTCAGAGGACAGCATTAGCTACATAGGCAAAATGTCCACCACCGGACATATATTAATACTAGAGGAAGTTCAGCATGTCATTTAGCACCAAGGTGGTCCACCCACCCCAGCCTCTTGATAAGCAGAGAAAAACCATTCTTCAAACAGCTGGTTGCTAGTGCTGGTGAAACGGTAGTTAGAAATTTGTTACGTCGCCCAACAGACCTGCACAACAGATAAATGTGCATTTTAATAGACCCAGATACATCCAAATCAGAGGGATAAGCCATCTTCAGACTAGTCATGTGGCAGCAGAAACTTTTAAGGACAGCCATGAAGCAAGACACCAGTCCTCTAGCAATGAGGCTGGATATAAATAGATAGGAATTAAATATCTTTTTAAAATTCAGAAAACGATTTTTTGTCATGAAAACCCCTTGAAGACAAACTATCTCAAGATGGGTTGCATTTAAATAGCTGTGAAAGCAAATTTAAGCAACAATGATTTTTTTTTAAAGGCTAAACAATTTATCTTTAGTATTTTGGAAACCACAGGGCAAATTCCCTTATAATTATATAACACGGCAGGTATTTTCTTTGATCAGAAACTCAGGCCTTAGGAATTTACAGGTGGTCAACACCTGGCTAAAAGGTAAATATGTTCAAAGCAAGAGATTTCCACTGTCATAAAAAATTCATCAGGGTTTAAATTACATCCAAAGCGGTTTATTTAATAGGTATGTGCAAGTACCCCCCAGGTGACCAATTAGAAAAGATCTTTCACTGATCTCATATTGATAACATGAAATGTAATTGGTTGGAGTGGGTCCCTGCATTATCCCTAAGCCTTATAGAAAATGCATAGGTTACAGATTAAACCATTCTGACACCAATTTCCATGTTATTTGAATTTTGTCTCAACCATTGCACAGAAAAATTAATGATACACGAGCACAGTATATGAATGCACAAAAGTACTTAATGCAGACCTTCAGTCTTTTTTTTCAACTTTCCATCTATTACATTTTCTGCCCTTGTTGTTTTAAATTTGGAAAGTACCGTAAACATTTTTTTCTCTGCCAGTAAATACCTTATACAGCCCACTTCCTGTTTCTTGCCTGGTCATTAGCCTAGGCTTATGCCATTATCTCTCTCATGAGAGTTTGCCAGGAAGGGAGGGGGGGTGAGTCATAAGAGGGTCAATGAGAGCTGGGGAGCTGGAGGTGTGCCTGTGTGTGTCTGTGTAAATCCAGGAAGTGAACAGGCAGCAGCTTCAGCTCCCCACAGTTAAAATGGACGCACCCAGACTTAGTGGAGGGAGATTTCTGTACAGAATCACAGTATATATAAAATAATATGGAAAGTAGTTGGAGGGATGCTTACGATCGGCAAAAATGTTATTATTACAAATTATGTGAGCAGACTGCAGTTCCTCCTTAAGCAGAAAAGCCATGAGTTAATTGTCAATAACATTGAAATTGTGAAGCATCATGTGGTTTGATACCTTTCCATCAAAACCAGGATTACATTTTTTCAGCAATTTGAGCTACAGTATCTCTTCTATTGGAAGGGGCTACATGAGCCAGCCTTGGCTCCCCATATGCATCAGTGAGCCTTGGCCGCCCTTGACCCTTTCACTGGTCTTCCTTCCTTGGTCCAAGGCCTTGGTAGGTCCTGACCACTGCAGACCAAGAGTATCCCACAGGAGCTGCAGTTTTGGAGTTGCTTTGACCCAGTCGTCTAGCCATTACAATTTGGTCTATGTCAAAATCACTTAAATCCTTATGCTTGCCCATTTTTCTGCTTTCAATACATCAACTTCAGGGATGACATGTTCACTCTTGTCTTCCACAACTCCACCTTAGTAGCAGAGTTTGACTGTTCCTTTAAGCTTCTTGCACAGCTGTTTCTGTTTCAGTTAACAACTTTCTTTCACCCTACAGAAATGAATGATCATTTGCCCCTGACTCTAATCTTACAAAATCCATGTGAAAGTGTACAAAGTGTGCAAGTGTGAGAATCGATGCCAGATATTGATTTGATGTAGATCTGCTGTTTGCTCACTGTGCATTTTGTTAACTGATAAAAATAAACAAATAACAAGACGTTTCATGTCCCAGGCCTTAGACCATGGCAAGACTGAGCACAACAAGTCACAGGGTAGTTCTACTGTATCAGCAAAGTCTCTCCCAGGCAAAGATTTTAAAGCAGACTGGGGTTTCAAGATGTGCTGTTCATGTTTTTTTGAAGGAGCACAAAGAAATGGGCAGCATTCAGGACTGTAAACGCAGTGGTTGGGCAAGGAAACCTAATGCAGCAGATGAAAGACACACCAGGCTTGTAGGTGGGGTGCAGAGTGTTATAGCAGCAATAATTCATACAATTAGGTGCAAAGAAGAACTTGTATTGAAATAGCACAGCATCCGTTCACAACAAACCCAGTGGGAAAGCTGCCCAACCGGGTACACTCATGGTTTACAGTAATGTGAAGAGAGCGGGTATCAGCCGGTTTGACATAGTCTGTTAAGAGATCAGAGTTCGGCCTGGCTCAAGTAACCCTTACGCTTTCCCTCTTCATCACAAACCTTTCCCTTACTGCTAGTACTGTATCTAACAGGAAGGGTAACTGTCCCTACACTATCAACTCGCAAAAAACATGCCAAACCTGGGAGCCAGGGCCCTAAATAGGCTCTGCCTGACCCCAATTGAGCCACATGGGATGGCAGCATCCAAAAGGATAGTCTCCCCAGTGATCAAAGAAACCACAGAGGAACCTCGCTCCTCCCGACTTAAACCCTCTCCAACAACAGATTTGCTATACAGAAAGTAGCCTGCACCTGCCTACATCCCTTCAACATCGGAAGATGTCCAGCAGTGCTATCAGCATAGAACTGCCAGAAACAAGTGGTACCCACCACCCAAGTATACCCATCTACTATCAGGAGAAATCTGGCAAAAAGTGGTCTTCATGGAAGAGTTACAGACAAAAAGCCATACCTCTGACGTGGAAACAAGACTAAGTGGCTCAACTATGCACGAAAACATAAGAACTGGGGTGCAGAAAAATGCTAGCAGGTGCTCTAGACTGATATAGGAAAATTTAAAATATTTGGCTGTAGCAAGGGGCAGTTTATCCACTGAAGGGCTGAAGAGACGTATAATAATTAGTGTCTACAGGAAACAGTGAAGCATGGTGGAGGTGCCTTGTAAGTCTGGGGCTGCATTTCTGCTAATGAGATTTGATCAGGATCAATGGTGTCCTCAATGCTGAGGAAGACAGGAAGATATTTATCCATCATGCCATACCGACAGGGAGACGCGTTATTGGCCGCAGATATATTCTGCAGCAGGATAATGACCTCAAACATACAGCCAATGTCATTAGGAACTATCTTCAACGAAGACGAAGCAATATAGGTTGTACTCTTGTAAAGTTTTTTTTTTTTTCAATTTAAAGAGGGATTCCACCTAGAAAAAAAAATATTAAAAGCCAGCAGCTATAAATACTACAGCCGCTGACTTTTAATAAATAGACACTCACCTGTTCCAGGGTCCAGCGATGTCAGCAGCCGAGACCGATCGATCACTCGGGTCTCAGCTGCTGCCGCCGCCATTCTAGGTGAGGGATTCAGGAAGTGAAGCATTGCGGCTTCACTTCCCAGTTCCCTACTGCTCATGCGCGAGTCGCGCAGTGCACTAGGAATGGTCCGTGCTGTCTCTGGGACCCGTGTGTCCCAGCAGACAGCGCAGCAGGACAGGAAATGGCATAGACTCCCGTGGGAGTCTATGCCCGGAAGTGGGTGCAAATACCTGTCTTAGACAGGTATCTGCACCCCTCTCCCCCCTGAAAGGTGCCAAATGTGACACTGGAGGGGGGAGGGTTCCAATGAGCCGAAGTTCCACTTTAGGGTGGAACCCCACTTTATGGTCTATTTTGAGTTATGAAGGCCTTCAGCAACATGTCAATGGGCCCTCAAATATATATATGTGTGTGTGTGTGTGTGTGTGTGTGTGTGTGTGTGTGTGTGTGTGTGTGTATACACTACTATATGAAATGCTGAAAAGTTTATTTTTATGAATTAACAAAACTGAAAAATGGAAATATTTGGTGTCACCACTCTTTGCCTATAAAACTGCATAATTTCTTCTAGGTACGCACAGTGATTGTGCACAGTTTCAGGAACAGCAGGTAGATTGTTCCAAACATCTTGGAGAACTAACCACAGATCTTCTGTGGATGTAGGCTGCCTCAAATCCTGGAGTCCTGGAAGTGATGGTTTGACCCTGCAGAGCCCTGATCTCAACATCATGGAGTCTGTTTGGGATTATATGAAGAGACAGAAGGATTTGAGGCAGCCTACATCCACAGAAGATCTGTGGTTAGTTCTCCAAGATGTTTGGAACAATCTACCTGCTGTTCCTGAAACTGTGCACAATCACTGTGCGTACCTAGAAGAAATTATGCAGTTTTATAGGCAAAGAGTGGTGACACCAAATATTTCCATTTTTCAGTTTTGTTAATTCATAAAAATAAACTTTTCAGCATTTCATATAGTAGTGTATACACACACACACACACACACACACACACACACACACACACACACACACACACATATATATATTTGAGGGCCCATTGACATGTTGCTGAAGGCCTTCATAACTCAAAATAGACCATAAAGTGGGGTTCCACCCTAAAGTGGAACTTCGGCTCATTGGAACCCTCCCCCCTCCAGTGTCACATTTGGCACCTTTCAGGGGGGAGAGGGGTGCAGATACCTGTCTAAGACAGGTATTTGCACCCACTTCCGGGCATAGACTCCCACGGGAGTCTATGCCATTTCCTGTCCTGCTGCGCTGTCTGCTGGGACACACGGGTCCCAGAGACAGCACGGACCATTCCTAGTGCACTGCGCGACTCGCGCATGAGCAGTAGGGAACTGGGAAGTGAAGCCGCAATGCTTCACTTCCTGAATCCCTCACCTAGAATGGCGGCGGCAGCAGCTGAGACCCGAGTGATCGATCGGTCTCGGCTGCTGACATCGCTGGACCCTGGAACAGGTGAGTGTCTATTTATTAAAAGTCAGCGGCTGTAGTATTTATAGCTGCTGGCTTTTAATATTTTTTTTTCTAGGTGGAATCCCTCTTTAAATTGAAAAAAAAAAAAACTTTACAAGAGTACAACCTATATTGCTTCGTCAGCTTTAAAAATTGAATTGCATTTCCCACCATTTGAATGTTGTTGTTTGTAGCTCAGCATGCCTTTATGCTGACAAGACAGCCAACACTTCCTAGAATGCTGTTCATGTCGTGTCTCTTGCTGAGAAATTTCTGGGAAGGTAGTAGTCATTCTTGTTGGAGATCTCTGTGGTGTCCTCCAATCTTATTATAGACAGCTGTGCAATTCTATATCTGTAAATTAGACGAATAACTGTTTCCATAACAGTTAGAGAGAGGTGTATGATCTGTAAGTATCCCCATATGATACAAAATCATTTTCCAAATGTTATTGCTTCCCAAAAGACAGTATATGGACACTTGCCTGTTACTAGGGCCATAGTCAAAGGTTGTTCCCCTGTCTAAGTATGTGCTAATTTCTGAGGACAGTGTAAGCATGGTGCTGTAGGCACATTCAAAGGGTCTAACAGAATCCCTAAAGTTACAATGTTATACAATAAATGGTCCGAGGTCAAATAAAATTGACAAGAGATTTAATATGGATAAAATGAATTATTGCAAGTTCATATATGCACTCGTCATCTAAATTGCACTATACAGTGTAATCAATTGTAAGAAACACAGTATAATCATTTGGTTGTAGATAATGACTCTAAGTAGGTTCCTATCAGTAGGCATGAGAATGCCTCCTAAATACTGACGCGTTTCGTGGATAATACCACTCTTCAGGGGCAGATGCATGCAACTATCATGATAAGTCTGGAAAATGGGGAACGAGGATTCAGAGGCTGTCCCAATTGCCTGTACCATTAGCTGTGGAAGGAGCCCACAGGAGAGGGAGCAGGTGCACAAAACATCATTCCCAAGGAAAACGAAAGGCAGAAATCCAGGTAGTGGTAATCCCGGTACAGACAATTGGGATGGTTTGGGCCACTACAACTGATTTGGCTTCTCCCTCTGTCCCTCCCTCTTGTTTAGTGCTAGTTAGTTCAGCCCTAGCTAGACCCTCCCTGTTTCTTTCATATTCACTCAGTGTTAGTTCTTTGCAGTGAAAGGGCTTTGAAAAACATTGTCTTTTTACACTTTAAAAAATACTGGAAAAACATCCTCTGCACTTCACTTATTTAAAGTACAATTGCATTTGATTTAACTTCTGCATCTTATTGAAGCATTAAGCTGCCTGTGGTTGGTAGCACGTCAACGAGTGACCATACTGCCTATACAGACTTGGTCTATGGAGGTATATCAATGCATAAAGTGACATTTAAATCTGAAAACACAGGCAGTATACCTGGTTTATAGCTGCACTTCTTCCTCAACCTGTTGACTGGTATGGATGTTACTCAGCTCCTCCAGCAGAGACCAATGCATTGGGCTAGGAAACAGCATTTCCACTAATACTAAAGGGATTTTAAATGATTTTCAATCAAAATCATTCACAAACCTTAACATGTGGAAATACATGACTATAAAGACATAAAAGGTGTAAGGCCGCGTTCACCTATGTGCGGCCGTGGTTCCCAGCATGGGGTCCGGTGCGTCCCTGCTCAGGTACGATTCAGGTCTGAATTTTTGCCTGAGTTCGCACAGGAACCAGGCCCAAAGACCCACAGGACCTTTTTTACTGTGGACCGGGGCTGCCCCGGACATGTGTGAACCGACTTCATTGTGAGCCGGGCACACTAGCCTGCATGCAAATTGGATGCAGGAAAATCCGCATCCAATTTGCACCTATGTGAACTCGGTCAAAGACATCAATATGGCCTTAAAGTGATTGTAAAGTCTCAATACTTTTTCTATTAAAACAATAAACATGTTATACTTACCTACCCTGTGTAGTGGTTTTGCACAGAGCAGCCCATATCCTCCTCTTCTCGGGTCCCTCGCTGGAGCTCCTGGCCACTCCCTCCTGTTGAGTGCCCCCCACAGCAAGCAGCTTGTTATGGGGGCACCCGAGCTGCGGCTCCATGTGCCCATTCAGACACGGAGCTGTGGTTCGCCCTGCCCCACGCCTCTCTCTCCTAACTGAATTTGATTGACAGCAGCTGTATCTCAGCCAATCAGGAGGGAGAGTCCAGGCACTCGTTGACATCGCTGGATAGCGAGAAGGCTCAGGTAAATATTAGGGTGGGCTGCTGCACACAGAAGGCTTTTTATCTTAAGGCATAAAATGCCTTAAGATAAAAAAAATTCTGACTTTACAGCCACTTTAAGTAAGCCTGTTTGTGTCTAAAAAAAAAATTTTTTGTCTCAATCAACATACCTTTAGTGCACATACAGCATAATCCTATCTTCATTTTCCCCCCATGATGCATTTGTCACTGTACATACAGATACAAAGTTGCATATCAAGAAATATGTCACAATATAAAAGTCCATCCTTGAATTTATATTTGTATCAGTGAAATATGTCTTGGTCTGTATTTGTTTTATCTGTCTGGGAAATGTTGCAGAACACAAGAAAACTCTACAATTAATTTGAAAAACCAAAGCAATTAGATGCTCCGGCTGACATAAATTATTCCAGGACGCAAAGTATCCTGGCGTCGTTTATTTTATACTGTAATGGGATCCAGCTGTATTTTTTCCTTTCCTATCCACAAATATGCTTTAATGTTCCTCAGTGACAACAAAAGATTAGCGCAGACTTTTCTGCTGGATTCTACTAGATAGGTGTAATCCCTTTAACTAGTTTCATACAAAAAAATTGTTTACATCCTCACAGCCTTCGAGGGATAAGATATATACACCCTGTCTAGTCACAAAGGGCCGCATTCATAAAAGCATCTGAAGTAGTAATCGTTTTTTTTCCCATAACATTCTACAATGACGAGGGAGATTGAGTAAGGCATTTGCGCCTCATTTTTGGTGGTGTGGATGTAGTCAGATGCCTTGCTCCAAATTCATGAAAACCCTGTGACGCTTTCATTGTTAGTACTGACGCATGCAACAAATTCAAAGTAGTTCTAATTTTCGAGACTTTGAAAGCGATATTTCAAGGCCTCCAAATAGCTTCTGTCTGGAAAACTTCATCACTTTGAGAGATGTTTGCAACCATAGGTGTCAGTAGAGCAATGGATGGTGTCAGTAGGGTAGAGATTGGCATCAGTAAGGCATTGGCTGGTGTCATTAGTTTTTATTTATTTTATTTTATTTTTTATTATTTTTTTATAATTTAATGTCTTTTTATAATCATTTGTTTGTTAAATTTTTTTTTTTGGAGCCCTGTTAGGGGGCTTTGGTTAAATATCTGGGGTCTAAACAGGGGGAATCTGTGCCACACCGGGCGATTATGGTGTGTCCAGGCACACCTGGCACACCCTGTGCCCACGCCTGTGCTTGCCACAGTTTTTGCAGACTTGCAACAGATTCATATGCAACCGAACTATGCATACATCATTTTAGCTATCTGCCACTTGATGCACTAATTAGTTGCTGTAGACAACAAGAACACTTCAAACACTTTTAGACATAAGACTTTTTTTGGAACCTTGTTAGTAGTTTTTATTTATTTTATTTTATTTTTTATTATTTTTTTATAATTTAATGTCTTTTTAAAACCTTTTTTTTTTTTTTGGAGCCCTGTTAGGGGGCTTTGGTGGAATATCAGGGGTCTAAACAGTGGGAATCTGCACCACACTGGGCGATTAGGGTGTGACAACAAGACAACAAGAACACTTCAAACTCTTTTAGACATAAGCTGCTATAGACCATCACAGTCTTTACCAGGGGCACTTTTGACAGGGTGACAACGCCAGACCACAACTGGGAAAGGGTTGTCAACCCATTTGTTTGTTTATTATTGAAAGCTGCATATTCACAAAGATTGAAAAAAGCTTTTAAAAATACATTATAGTTAAAGCATATATCAGATTTTAGTGATTGTGTTAAGATCAACTTAAACTAAATGATAACCTGCAATTAAAGACACCATCTTTTTTGGATACAAAATACAGGCGTTCTTAGTTTTTATCACACTGTGTATTCTTAGCTGTTAGGCTAATAAGTTATCAACCAGTTGGCTTTACAGTGGCGGTCCGTCCATTAAGGGCACACGGGCGCCACTCCCTCTGTCATGCCACCCCCCTATATGCTTAATGGATAGATTCACGCATTGCATGAATCTATTCATGGCCCCCGCTGCCACCCCCTATTCAGGCATCCAGCCCCTTTTCAGATGCGGGGCGCCTGAATTACAGTGACGGGGGTGTTTTTTTGAAGCACATGATTAGGGCAATATGCTTTATTAGGCTTCAAAAAAGGTGGACTCAAGGCGCAGATCGTGTCGCTCCGAGCCCACCCAGGTGTGTTAGAAAAGAAAATTAATATTCACTTTTTTAACACTGAACCGCCTCTCCGCCATTCAGTGTGCATGGGTCTAGTACCCATCACCTGATTGGATGAAGGCACAGGTGCCCCTATTGGAAGCCTAGCAGAACGGAAGAAGAGAGAAGGGGGAAGCATGGAGGACACAGGAGCCGTCCTACAGCTCGCCGCCGTCACCCGCTGCCTGACCCGCCACCAAGATGGGGTAAGTGCCAGGCAGACAGCGGGCGGGTGGGGTTCACAGTGGCTGCATTTGATGTGTCACAAGTGGCTGCATATGATGGGCACAAGTGGCTGCATATCATGGGGCACAAGTGGATGCATTTGATGAGGCACAAGTGACTGCATATGATGGGGCACAAGTGGCTGTATTTGATGGGGCACAAGTGGCTGCATATGATGGGGCACAAGTGGCTGCGTTTGATGGGGCACAAGTGGCTGCATATGATGGGGCACAAGTGGCTGCATTTGATGGGGCACAAGTGGCTGCATATGATGGGGCACAAGTGGCTACATTTGATGGGGCACAAGTGGCTGCATATGATGGGCACAAGTGGCTGCATTTGATGAGGCACAAGTGGCTGCATATGATGGGGCACAAGTGGCTGCATTTGATGGGGCACAAGTGGCTGCAGATGATGGGGCACAAGTGGCTACATTTGATGGGGCACAAGTGGCTGCATATGATGGGCACAAGTGGCTGCATTTGATGAGGCACAAGTGACTGCATATGATGGGCACAAGTGACTACATTTGATGGGGCATAAGTGACTGCATATGATGGGCACAAGTGGCTGCATATGATGGGGCACAAGTGGCTGCATATGATGGGTTACAAGTGGCTGCATATGATAGGGTACAAGTGGCTGCATTTGATGGGGCACAAGTGGCTGCATATTATGGGCACAAGTGGCTGCATATGATGGGCACAAGTGGCTGCATATGATGGGGCACAGTGGCTGCATATGATGGGGCACAAGTGGCTGCATATGATGGGGCACAAGTGGCTGCATATGATGGGGTACAAGTGGCTGCATATGATGGGCACAAGTGGCTGCATTTGATGGGGCACAAGTGACTGCATATGATGGGCACATGTGACTGCATTTGATGGGCACAAGTGGCTGTATATTATGGGGCACAGTGGCTGCATAAGATGGGGCACAAGTGGCTGCATATGATGGGTTACAAGTGGCTGCAAATGATAGGGTACAAGTGGCTGCATTTGATGGGGCACAGTGGCTGCATATGATGGGGCACTCACCCTCAGAGGAGTTTGGGTTCTTCTTTCCTGCTTCAGCAATGATCCACCCAGAACTGTAGAACTGGCCCAAGACAAACACCTTGTGGTTAATACGATGCTACAGAAAAAAGCCCCGGAGGGAGGTAATTGGTTAGAATAACCCCTGCAGTAACACAACCCAATAGCAGAGAAAGTACAGTACATGTCAAATCAAAAATTATCACAAGGCTTTACTAAGGGATACCAAAGTCTCTGGATGCCCTGCTGCAGTGGTCATCAACCCTGTCCTGAAGGCCCACTAACAGGCCAGGTTTTATGTATTACCTTGGGGAGATGCAGACTACAATACTGCAATCACTGAGCAGCAAATTATATCACCTGTGATGTATTTTGGTTATCTTGCAAACCTGGCCTGTTAGTGGGCCCTGAGGACAGGGTTGATGACCACTGCCCTACTGGCCAGTAGCATTACATCCAGTCCTTCCAGATTTGGAGCCTATAGTCCTTGGTGGAGAACTCATTTTTTTACAAATGTTTTTTTCAATCCCATATTCATAGGTTGGACTTGATGGACGTGTTTTTTTTCAGCCTCGCTTACTAGGTTACAGCATGACAGCATATTTAGGTTGCAGCAAAGTTATCTGACCTTGTCAGTGATGTTCTAAGAAATAGAACAAAAGAATGTAGCTCACCAATGTTTTAGGCAGAGATGAAGCTTGACCAGGGTGGGCTAATTGTGTTGTAGTCAGGCAAGTTAATTGTTTTTGAAACAGGCAAATAATGTAGTTAGGTGAGTGGACAGGAGCTCTGGAGTATGTGATTTATAGCTGGTGGGTCAGAGTTCTAGGAGGTGAGGGTTGCATTGAGTGTTTGAGTTGAAGTCAAAGGGCTTCCCACTTTGAGGATTGTGTGTCTTATGTTGCTGAAGATGGAGCTTAATGTTACCTACGAATTTACCCTTGTACTGTATGTTCTCATATCAGTGTCTATTACTGTATACTATAAAAATCTGCCATGGGTTCAAGTTTTTCCCCTCTCTATTTAAAAAGTGTGTGTTTATTGCTGTTTGTGTAACTACTGGGGATTCCACCTCGTTCATGGAAATCCCCTCAATAAAAACCCACAGAGGATTTCAATTTTCCCAAAGCAATAAAAAAAACGAAAAAAAACGAAAAAAGATTTTTAACTTGGAGAACAATTTAAAGCTGCAAATTGGGTGGACCTGGTGGCTGGACAGGGTAGGTGGACTGGGTTGGTGGACCCCACTTTACAGTACTTTGTACATCACAGTGAATCTCGACCAAATAAATATTGTCTAAATATGAGAACTAAGTATTTCTTTGCGTATTTTTTTCAGATATGCACAGTAATCCAGCATGAAACAAACTGAAATTTGCATTTGGGCAGGAGTTTCCTGTAATAAAGATTGGTCGTTCCCGCTTCTTCTTGTGCGGGGTGACTGTGCTATATGTTTCGCCCTGTAGTTTTCTGCAGGCAGCCTGTAGTGCAAGGATATGCAGTTAGCGGACCTCCAGCTATTGCAGAACTACAAGTCCCATGAGGCATAGCAAGACTCTGACAGCCACAATCATGACACCCAGTGGCAGAGGTATGATGGGACTTATAGTTTTGCAACAGCTGGAGGCCGCTAGTTGCATATCCCTGCTGTAGTGGATAGACCAGATGGGCGAATTTGGTGGGTGGACTTGGTGGCTAGATGAGGTGGGTGGACTGGCTGTCTTCACAGATTATGTACAGTACAGTGATGATGGGGGTGATACTTCTGCAAGCTAATATGTAAGACATTTGGTACACACAAACTAAATGTATATCATTTGGGGTTTTTGAGAAATATATACAGGTTTTGTGCTTTGCTTTTAGCTTTAAATTCCTGACTGCAACCTCCTTAACTTGTGATATTTTATTAACAGCATAATTTCCATATATACAGTATTTATTTATATATATAAAGTCAATATGTGGATTTTTTTCTATTCCAGACTGCTCTAATAGAAGCTGCCCATGTCATGGTTAAATTAATTTCAAATCGTTGTAAACTTGGCGTATGTTTCAGAAGAGCATTTCATATTGCCAGACAAGACTTTTTTGTTAGGCAAGATGATTTTGCCCTTTAGCTTTCATGCTTCATTGAAATCCTTCTAACTTCTAGAGCCACATTCTGGCATATGATTAGGCATTAATGTGCTGTCCCCTGCTTGCACTGACTGCGGCTGCGATTGTGATACCATGGCTGTGGCTGTAAAAATAAGAGAGTTCGCAACCCTTCCGCACACACACACACCCACTCCGCAGCTGATATCAAATAGCTTTGGTGGGAAAAAGTAGACCTTTAAACTCTACTAGACTCAATATGCTCAGAATCTCATTTATCCATTTGTTTTATAATGCATTCAGAAATTGCAGCCCAAGTGGAAAAATAAAGTTATCTATTTATTTGTATGAAAATTACAGATGTCGTTCCCAAAAAGCACTGTCCTGCCAGTATATCTAAAATAGTTAAGTTGACCATACACAAAAATGTGACTTTTTGGACCATTCGTTTGATTTCCAAATAGTTAGTGGGGTCAATTTGATATTCATTTTCAAACATGGTAATGAAAAAAGGAGCATTATGGAATTTTTTTTCACACAACCGGTTTTCCCATCGGAATAAACTCCAAAGTTTTTTTCCGACGGCGTTCCGACTGAGTTTCACTGAAACTGTCTTGCCTACACACGATCACACCAAAGTCTGATCATTAAGAACGCGGTGATGTACAACACGTATGACGGACCAGAAAAAATAAGTTCAATAGTCAGTAGCCAATAGCCTCCGGCTCGTACTTACTTCAGAGCATCCGTTGTTTTCGGTCCGTCGGAACAGCATATAGACAAACATTTTTCCCGATAGGAATTGGTTCCATCGGAAAGATTTAAAAATGTTCTATTTCTAGGTCCGTCAGAAGTTTCGTAAAAAAAAAAAAGTCTGATGGGGCATACACACGATCAGAATATACGATGAAAAGTTTCCGTCTGACTTTTTCTGACGGACATTCCGCTTGTGTGTACACGGCATGAGAGGATTGGAATGCATATAAAATAGGATTAAAAAGAGAATAGCAGACTACTAGGAGAACATCTTTGTGGTGGCTTATAGAAAATGACCCTGAGATATTTGTGTTATACTTACTTACCATATTTATCGGCGTATAACACGCACTTTTTTCCAGGGGAAAATTGTGGGTGCGTGTTATACCTGTTATACGCCGATCCCCCGAAATTCTGAGCCTCTGGGCGGCTTTCAGCCGCCTTCGGCTCTTCAAGGCGACTTTTACCCGCCTTCGGCCGTTCTCGGAAGCTTTCGGCCGCCTTCGGCTCTTCTCGGCGGCCGAAAGCTTCCGAGAATGGCCAAAGGCGGCCGAAAGCTGCCGAGAACGGCCGAAGGTGGCCGAAAGCTGCCGAGAAGAGCCAAAGGCGGCCGAAAGCTGCCAGAGGCACGCCGAGAACTACCGCACGCCGCCGAGATACACATCCGGCTCTGTATCTCGGCGGTGGCATTTTTAAAAAATAAAATAGACACGGCTGCAATGGGGGACAAGACTGCATAAGGCTGCAATGGGGGACAAGACTGCATAAGGCTGCAATGGGGGACAAGACTGCACTGGTGGACAAGGCTGCATAAGGCTGCAATGGTGGACAAGGCTGCATAAGGCTGCAATGGTGGACAAGGCTGCATAAGGCTGCAATGGTGGACAAGGCTGCAATGGTGGACAAGGCTGCATAAGGCTGCAATGGTGGACAAGGCTGCAATGGTGGACAAGGCTGCAGATGACACTGATGGGCATATAAATGTAAGTTTTTTTTTCCCCTTAAACTTCCCTCCTAAAAGTTTTTTTCCTTAAAATTCCCTCCTAAACTTGGGGTGCGTGTTATACGCCGATAAATACGGTACTTCAAAGCTCATACACTATGAAAGATATATACGTAAAGTATATGCAAGCTCAGAGATGAAACGTTGGAACTCCAGTGTGTGTGTCTCATGGGTGGGCAAAGTTCTGCAGTACAGATGTCACCAAACTCCATGTCCTATAATTCTTGTAGCCAATAGACACAATAGACCAGTGATGTTGGCAGTTCTTGCATACAGACATACCCCACTTTTAAGTACACAATGGGGTTTATTTACAAAAGCTGAAAAGTGCAAAATCAGGCTCACTTCTGCATAGAAACCAATGAGCTTCCAGGTTTTATTACCAAAGCTTAACTGAACAAACTGGGGTTAGAAGCTTATAGGTTTCTATGCAGAAGGGAGCCTGATTTTGCACTTTCCAACTTTAGTAAATAAACCCCATTGTGTAATTAAAAGTGGGGTATGCCTGTATTCTTGATGTGCATCTTATGGCCATCTGTTTTAAGGGAAGAAATCAGTTATTGAGGTTGGATTCTCCAAGGCAGTTCCAGTTTCCCAGCAATAGACTAACAAATAAGGTGTCTGTCAGCACTTCCTTTCTTATATCCATACACATAAACATATACGCAAAGGTAGATGCAAGTATCCATGGTTATGGAAAGATCCTTTGTGACAGATTATCTTTTTGTGCCTTCTGATTCATCTAGCATAAAATGTCTATGGCCTGGCCAGTTTTAGGTTCAAACCACTCCAAGGAAACATATTTATTTTATATATACTTTTTTCTCTTCACAAATTCTGCAAGAATAATGATTAGGTGCTGAGTATTGCTGCTTCCTCAGGGGGACAATTTATTTCCTAAAGTGGATATTTACCCTTAACAACAGGATAAAAAATGTTCTTTAGAACGGATTATACATTCCACAATATTAATTATGCTACCAAACTTAGTGTGTGCTGTAAATTGCCTCCAGCTTTGCTCCTGTGTCTTGTTGCCTGAGGCTGCCATTTTTCTGAAGCCCAGAGACCCTGAACAGCAGTTAATTATAAAGCAGAACTAAACCCATCGATTTAATGATTTAAAAAAATAGATACATTTCTGGAATGGCCTGATTACTAACTGTCACATTTGCTTGTGTCCTCAACCAAACCATCAAAACATCAAATGGCTGCACCATGGCAGTTGCAGATCAAACAGAATCAGCTTCTTTGGCTGTAAATTATAGGAGGGTTTAATTCCACTTTAAGGCCCCTTTCACACTAACGTCCCGTTCAGGCCCGCCTGTCAGTTTTTCAGGCGGACCTGAACGGGTGCTCCATAGAGCTCTATGGAGCGTCGGATGTCAGCGGTGACATGTCCGCTGACATCCGACCCGCTCCGATCCGAAAAAGTGTGACGGAGGAAAAAGCTATTTTTCCATCCATCTGCGGATCGGATCGGATGACGACGGGCACTGCGGTCCGTCGTCATCCGATCTCCCATAGGGGAGAGCGGCGCTGTGACAGGTCCGTCCCTGCACAGTGTGCGGAGACAGACCTGTCATCTTCCTGCTCAGCGGAGATCGGCGGAGTGATCCCCGCTGAGCAAACGGACATCCACGGGGCGGATCAGAACTGATCCGCCCCGTGTGAAAGGACCCTAAGGCTGTCAGCAGATACAAACTCAGCAGTGCCTAAAAATAGAGAGCAACTGAGCATGTGCAGGGCAGGGTGAGACAGTGTATTACTGGATTTTAAACAGTATAGACACTTATTTTTAATGTTTTACATACTGTAGCTATACCTGCAAAAGGGGCCAGCCTGAAGTGATCCAGCACGACTTAATTTTTTGACTAAAGTTCCACTTTAACCGCTTGAGGACCAGTTGTACTGCTGCAGGTTGGCTTTCATGGGCAAATTGCTGTTACTGAACGTTGGCTGCTTTAAGAGCTCTAGGGGGCGCCCGCAGTGTAACATTTCTCTCCCCCCTCCATTCAGTCCCATCACCCCACAGTTAGAAACACCTCCCAGGGACCTCATTTAATTATTTTTAGGTTGGTAATTGATGGATTGGTAAGAGACTCTAAAGCTGACTATACACCTGTAGAATTTCAGTCAAAAAATGATTTGGTATGTTCATTCCATTTTGATTTGATCACAAATAATTGTACTTATTGTAATGAAATCTGTTTAATACATCTGGGATTACATTCAAATATCAGGTCTGGATAAAATTTTAAGGTATTTAGAATGAAAAATGACTTGACTCAATGATGCCAAGAAAGAATGATCTGATTAACAAATTTTCAGAACTTTCGTACAGACGTTCAAGCAAAAATCAAAGTCTTTCATATTTTTTTTTTAATTTAAGAGAAACTGTGGCCTTGTCTATTCAGCGTCTTTGCAAATAGAAATTTCTGACCCACTGATGCTCACCTTACAAAGAGCTCCTTCGCTTTTCCAACCAGTGCTTAGGTGTATGGAGGAGCATGCGACCTTCTCCCATGTTGGTTCATTTGGTGTGATACTGTGTGTGTTTTGGTAGCGCAGAGTAAAATGCCGAGTTTACTGCATGTAACCACTTATATTGACAGCCCAGAAATTGTCATTTCAGGAGAATGTCAGCAATTGCAGACAACATATTTCACTTGAGGAGTTTCTTTAAAAGGCTGTTGAATGGATGAGGGCCTATATCTTTGCAGAAGCATAAAAGATATTTGAAGCTAAGTCGTAATAATAATATCTACATAATCCACTTTCTTTATGAGTGCTGCTGTTGCCTTTGACACTCTTGTCTATTTGCCATTGATTCTTGCTCATTATGCTGAACCGTGTCCACAAAGATCAAAGTCTGCAGCCTCCTTATCTCCCAGCTAGAGTCCCAAATTCCCTCACCAGTGACATTTATTAAAAAAAGGCTAAATGCTAAGGAAAGCACAGAAGGAATAAGAACAGCAGTCTTGGGCTGAATAAATACAATTATCTGGAGACCTAACATAAAAGGCAAAAGGGGACCGATGAGAGCAGATATGGTTACTTAGAGGATAAATTGGGATGAATAAAAAATATGATTAAAAAGGGAGAGGCAGACTGCCAGGAGAACATCTTTGTGGTGGTTTACAGAAAATGACCCTGGGATATTTGTGTTAAAGCACACTTACTTCAAAGCTCATACACCACAAAAGATAAATGCGTAAAGTTCATGCAAGCTCGGAGATGAAAAGTTGGAACTCCAGTGTGTGTATCTCATGGGTGGGCAAAGTTCTGTCGTACAGATGTCACCAAACTACATGACCCATAATCCTTGGTGTTCGTTTGCCAACATACACAATAGACCAGTTATATTGGCAGCTCTTATGGCATATCCTTGATATGCTTCTTCCTATGGCCTTCTGTTTTGAGAGAAGAAATCAGTTGCTGGGGTGTGATTCTCACAGTTTCCAGCAAAAGACTAACAAATAAGTTGTCTGTCAGCACTTTCTTATGTCTATAGACATAAAAATGAACAGGTACACGCAAATGTGCATGTTTATGGAAAGTTATTTTTTTTGGCAGAATGTCTTTTTTGCCTGTTGATCAAATTCACATTCAATGTGGTGAATATATGGTCAGCCTTCATTTCACACAAATCCAGGGAAAATATTTATTATATTATATATTCTATTATTTGTTTCTTTCTTTACAAAATTGTGCAAGAATAATGTCATTCCTCAGGAAAAATAATGTAAAGTTCTAATATTAAAGTGGACCTTCAGTCATTTTTTCAACGTATTATCTATTAAATCCTCTGCCCTTGTTGTTTTAACTTTAGATAGTAAAACATTTTTTTTCTGCCAGTAAATACCTTATACAGCCCACTTCCTGTTTCTTGTCTGGCCATTAGCCTAGGTTTATGACATCACGCACAGCTCTCTCTCACTCTTCTGAGAGCTTGCCAGGAAGGGATGGGGGATGAATCATAATAGGGCCAATGAAAGCTGCAGAGCTGCAGAGCTGCAGAGCTGCAGAGCTGGAGGTGTGTGTTTGTGTAAATCCAGGAAGTGAACAGGCAGCAGCTTCAGCTGCCCAAAGTTAAAATGGATGCAGCCAGATTTAATGGAGGGAGATTTCTGCAGCATATTTGGCAAGTACAGAATCACAGTATATATAAAATAATATGCAAAGGGGTTTGAGGGAAGCTTCAGAATGGCAAAGATGTTTTTATTACAAATCTATGTCAGCACACTGCAGTTTCTCTTTAATAAGAAAGAAAGTATGTTCAGGGGCGCTGGAGGGGTGCTCTGATATCCAAGTTTCAACCGGAGAGGGCAAAGGGCTTGACCGTTCCTTACTATTGTTCCTCAAATCTCAGTAACCAATAGTGAGGCTCAGGACAAAAAAGAAAGACATACTTCTCTATTCTTCACATCAATACAGTATTTCCATATCAGAGCACCCCAGGGTTGAGATTCCCAGGGAACATGAGAAATGGTAAAAATATGTGCAAATTTACTTTATTAGAACTAGCAAATATGCCTGTTCATAAACAGGGTAATTCTTTAAATCAGTGTGTAGGCTCTCGCAGTTTGTATTCTCCACTGCACGTGGCACTTGACCACAGTGGCAATGCAGGTGGCGGAGGAAGTTGAGAGTAACTTGGAAGCCTTCCCTTTTGCATGTGGACCGACCAGGCCGCATTCCACTCTTCGTGGCAGATGCTGTCGGGATCTTCCAATCTGCAACTTGTGGGTTCACAGCTGTCTCGGTTGTAAGTGGCTCAGATCAGGTGTGCTGTCCTGCTGGGTTGATTTTTTAAATTCAAATAGACTGTGCACTTTGCAAAGTGCAGTTGCTCAAAAGCGTAACAAAGCAGGTAAAACTTTACTCTGCAAAAAATACCCAAACACATGCCAAGTGTAGCACTAACCCCAGAAGGAGCTGCTGGTTATTTTTGGGCTTACCGTTACCTTTCTTTCTCCTTGTGACACGTCTAGGGGATGTCCCGAGGTAGATGGCCCAGTAACTTGAGACTGACAATAGATCCAGTTGAATGAATTTTATTTGCAAACGTCAACAGTCTTTTAACTTGGGATCAGAGGGTTGGAAAGGAAAGTTCAGGTACTCTCAATGTCAGTCTATAAACGTTAAAGAACTTGCTTACTTTGACTGCATCCAGAGAATAGCCATTCGCAGCTGGATGATCACTCAGGTTGGACAGTCCCTTTCTCACAAGGCCTAGCAGCCAACAAGGTGCTTACTCGGGAACAAAGTCTTTATCACTGAGGTTGTAGCAGAACACGTAGGGAAACTAAGTGTAGAACACTTGTAGGATACCTGGATCTTTCAGCCCACTTGTCAATAATACCCAAGACCGGATTCTCTCGGTTACTTCAGCCCTTCCAGGCTCTTGTTAAGAAACCAACCTCACGCGTGGTATTCTTCTAAAGAGTCCTCCCCTGGAATGCTCAAAGTATACTGGGTCTCTCCCGAACTGGAGACAGCACCCATCCACCTCAGAGTCCTTCCTCGGTTCCCTTGCCTTGGGCTAGCCAGCCCCGAGACATCAAAGTTGGGTGGAAACCGCACCCCAGGCCATAGCCTTTCTGGGGGCTGGTCAGGACGACCAGGACCATATACTCAGCACAGCATACCTGAACCACGTGACGTCCGTGTCTTAAATACCCACAGCGGGAGGGCCATTCCCACTGACCTGACTCAGAGAGGGAATTATTCAAGCACCTAACCAGACCATAGTTCCACGCCTGCCACCAGAGACAGTGCCCCCTGTGGCCAGGCTGAACATCCCACAGTCCAGTCGGACTGAAACAGAGCCAAAATTAGTCAAATAGGCCCAAACCAAACTGTAGTTTGGGTAAAGCTTTTAACTTTGAAAAACATAGCACGTGCTCTTCCAGAGCCCGCCGCTACACAAGGAATATAAAACAACTACATTTTTGCTTGCACATGATTGGATGATGGAAGTCAGCAGAGCTTCTGCTCATTTACTATGCTCTGGAGAAACTGCTCTTGCAGAGTGTACAGTCTGTTATCTTTTAGTAAATCAGCCCTCGTGTGTTCACTGCCTGCTGCACAACGCTGCACCTAACTCACAAGTGCAGGGGCTTTTTAAGGTTTATTATGATTATGCATGTGTGTGGAGGTGGGCATTTGACATTTAATATCATATAAGATAAAAAAAGTAAAAATCAGAAGGCTATTAACTGGCTGCCGACCTTCCGCCATCATTATACGGCAGCAGGTTGGCATGGCTGCACGAAGTGTCGTAGGTGTACAGCGGCCCCTTTAAGAACTTTAGGGGGTGCGACTCCAGAGCTGATGCACATAGCCGGGGCTGCAATGTCCGTTGCGACCCACGGTCACTCCTCAGAGAACCAGAACGGGGATCTGTCAATGTAAACAGACAGATCGCCATTCTGTCAGGGAAGTAGAGAGAGATATGCTATTCCTAGTAATCAGGAACAGCAATCACTCTCTCTCTCTCTCTCTCTCTCTACTCCCTGTCAGTCTACTCCCCCCACAATTAGAAACACCTCCCTAGGACACACTTAACCCCTTGATCGCCACCTAGTGTTAATCCCTTCCCTGCCAGTGACCTTTATACAGTAATCAGTGGCTATTTTTAGCTCTGATCATTGTATAAATGTCAGTGGTTCCAAAAAAGTGTCAAATGTGTCCGATCTGTCTGACGCAATGTCGCTGTCCCACTAAAAAACGCTGATCACTGCCATTACTAGTAAAAAAAAAAATTAATAAAAATGCCATAAATATATGCCCTATCTTGTAGATGCTATCAATTTTGCACAAATCAATCAATATACGCATATTGCAATTTTTTTTTTTACCAAAAATACGTAGAAGTGTACATATTGGCCTAACCTGATAAAGATTTTTTTTATTTTATTTGGATATTTATTAAAGCAAAAAGTGAAAAATATTGTTTTTTTGTTTTTTCTTTTTTCTTTAATTTTAGCTTTTTTTTGTTTATAGCGCAAAAAATAAAAACTGTAGAAGTAATCAAATACTACCAAAAGAAAGCTCTATTTGTATGAAAAAAGGACATCAATTTTGTTTGTGTACAATGTCACATGACTGTGCAATTGTCAGTTAAAGCAATGCAGTACCGTATTGCATAAAATGGCCGGATCATTAAGGAAGTAAATCCTTCCGGGGCTGAAGTGGTTTTAAACCTACATTCAGTGGAAGCCTCAGGAACTCCAGGATGTCCTTCTAAAGCCTCATACACACGATCAGACTTTGTACAAACTTTCCCGTGGATTTCTGTACAAAGGGCGTTGGCCCTGAACTTGTTAGGCATACACACAATCGGACTTTTTCAGACAACTTTCACCAAATCACGTGGTTTTTCTGCTCTTTACTGCCACCTTTTTCAAACTGTACATATTTTTGTCTGATCTTTTGCATTGGTTCTGAGCATGCGTGTTTGTAAAGTCCGATGGTTTTCTGTACACACGATCGGACGTTGCTCCACTGTTGTCAAAAAGTTTGTCCGTTCAGCCAATATTTGTCCAATGAAAACCAAAAAAGTTTGTCTGATGGAGTGTACACACGGTCGGATGTTGCCTTAAAACAGCTAATTTGCATGTTTGTTGTCAAAAAGTCCGATCTTGTGTAAGGACCTTAACAATTTATAAAAAGTTTAAAAAAATCTTAATCTAAAAAATAAAAACAGGGGAAATCACCTTTTGCCAAATGTATTTTTTTTTCTTTTGGAGGCAGTGACGTACATTCATTTCACAGGAAGTCTTACCTGTAGTTTCCCTGTCCTTATCTTCTAATCCAATCCTCATATTTTGCTATTTCACCCATCAGGCTCCATCAACACTTCTATAATCTAAAATCTGGCTACTCCCCACATTGTCTCATTTTCAAACCAAACTCATATGAAGATTTCTATGATCCCCTGGATTCTTTTGACACAGGTGGTTTTCATTTTCCTTAGATTTTTCTCTCTCATGACCTTCTTTACGATGAACTCCCTGCCAGTTGTGAATTTATCTGCTACAACAGAAGGGATGTTTAACTTCACACTTGTTAGAACTGATACAGTATTTGTCATCATCTGGAAGGTCACAGCATAAGCCTTCAAGCTCTTTGCATTAAAAGGCTAATGAAAAGAGAATGAAAAAAAAAAAGCTTGAAAGGTTAAGAGTGCCAAATAGTTTACTTCTGTAGCGTCACTTATATTAAAATAAGTGTGAAATGTATGCATTCCTTTTTCACTTTAGCAAAACCAATTTTTGCAAATTTACTTTATACAATTTGCGTTGATTTATACAGAAGAAAAAACTGTAAGTTATTTTAGCAAGAAAAGGTAAATGTAATTTTTAGTGAGCCTATTGAGAAAGGTACTTGGGTAATAGCGGAGGAAGCAATACCTGGGTCCAGTGATGGGAGCTGTATATTAACAAGACCCACAAGTCTGAAATCTTCCATAGTGTTTCTATGTATGCATAAGATTACTAATTTCCCCAGTTACAGAAACACTTGGGTGGTCCTTTTCATTTTGTCCTATAAATGCTAAGTTAGAATTACATCTGAAAGCTGAACAGTGCAGACCATAAGTAGGCCATTAAATCCATTTCTCATATTGTACTGTATGTCAATGGTTCTCAACTTGGGGTATCCAAACCCACATGGATACCTTGATACATGAAAGATGGCTACTTCCAATAGGGTGGATCATCAGGTTACTATTGACACCCTACATACTACCGCTGAGGCAGTTCGCATAACTCCAAGTTGTTCCTCTTTTGAATAGGAAGAGTAATAGTGTTTGTTGGTTTAACCAATACATGTTTGCGTGTTAATTCCTCATAGTTTGAGGAACTACAGAGGTCCTCTTTCTCAATTAGCAAAGTTCGGAGGTATGAGCTCTCTATCCTTTGTTTATTTAGCACCAGACCTTTTAACAATATAGCAAAGCAAGCATCATTTAAAAAATATGATGATGAATTGTCCTAACAATGCTTGTACACAAGATAAATGCTTACATAAGCATATTTTTTAGTATTATGTTTTCTTTTTACTGAACATTGGATTATGATATCTTTCAGGATCCTGGGATTCGTCTTTTCTGAAATACCCAAACCAGCAAATGACAACTGTAGTTTGAAGCAGCTGTTTGCTCTCAATTCCCTATAAATGGACAATTCCCTATAAATGTGAGTTCTTTTTAGGAAGGTCAATTGAGTGAAGGGACACCTTACTGTCGGGTAATAGAGAAGACAGCTGGCCTTGTAACAAATGGAAAAGAATTTCTCAGTATTTCTTTACAAATTAAACACAGGCTGAGTGTACATAGGAATTTCTGTCATGTTTTTCCTTTCCCAATGTAGAGAAATACATAAGATATGTGTCTTTTTGTATTATTTTCTGAATTTATATAGTGCCATCATATTTCCAAGAGCTTCACAGAGTATACAGAACACCCATATATGTAGGAGCTTGCTGTGTAATGTTACTGAGTAACTGCTGGTGTTGTGTCAAATACTGTCCCCCACCGGATAGTGTCTGCCCTGTACTACGCTTGCACTGAGTCCAGGTTCAAGCCCCACCATCCAAGTGGACATAGAGTTAGAATCAAAAATTGCCAAGCGAATCGAGGCCGTGCCCGAAGCGTGGCGGGCGAAGCGAGCCCGTGAGTGGCCGTCTTACTAAGTGCTACCGTATGTCCACTTGGATGGTGGGGCTTCAACCTGGACTCAGTGCGCAGGCGCCGTTCATCTTCGGAGACTTTCGGAATCTCCTTGTCCTCCGTATTGCGCAAGCGCTGCGCCTGCGCAGTATGGGGTGGACACTATCCGATGGGGGGACAGTTTTTGGCAGAACACCGGCAATGGTGTTAAAGGGGTTGGAAATTAAACATCCATCTCACTACCCATCGTTTTAAATATTTAAAGGGTAACTCCACTTTCATGGGGAAAGAACAGAAAATAAAGAAAAAATTATATTGCATATACAATTGCAACACAAGTCATATTGTAATTGAATGTTATTAAAAATTGCCTTTTTCAATCTGCAATCGCTGTCATTTTCTGCAATGCAATATGGCTATAAAAAATTTAAAAAACTGCGCTTAGAGACTAGCAAGCTGCCAACACTCCACTAGACACATAGTGACCACTGTACTCAGTACCTATGTCCCTTGGATTATATCTGACGTAGTGCATTAGCACAGTCATTTTATGTCTGTAACCTGTTTTAGCTCCTTAGGAAGTTCCCTAGAAACATCCTAATCTGCTACTCTAGTTATCACTCCGTTTGCCCTCATTTACTTGGTCCTTATTGACTGGTTTTGAATATGACTTTTCCTTAAAGCCCACATTTCGGATGGGTACACACCTTTCAGTCCTCTGCTACCCTCCCCACATTTGTTTTTAAACATTTTTAAACATTTTTTTTAGCAGAGTCCTCTTCCTCCTCTTCTGACTTGTAGTAATGTGTAAGCATTTTTCTGGGCAGCATTACATTGGGACAAATTATGCTCCTCAAGGAGGGTTCATTCTTGGCATACTAGGCATCAAACCAGAAAAAGAATAACAATGGACTATAAAATGGACGGGAGAGCAACAGAAAGAAGGGGAGTATTACAGACAAAGCTGCATTTTTTAAGAATTTTACTTTTAATTGGGCAGATGTATATTTAACTAGATATGGAATTGACTCACCTGTCTGGAGAAAATCTGAGCCTAAGGCCGCGTACACACGCGCGGACTGTTCGCCCAACTTTGTCTGCTGAACAGTGTTTGGGCGGACAGTCCGCTCGTGTGTGGGCTTTCAGCGGACAGTTTCAGCGGACAGTTTGACGAACAAGGTTTTTCGGAAATTCCGTAAAACTGTCCGCTGAAACCTTGTTTGAGCGAACAGTCCGCCCGTGTGTAGGCTTTTTCGTCAAACTAAGTTCCGCGCATGCTCAGAAAGGATTTACACGCCGAAAGTTATAATGCAGTGTATAGGACGTCGTATTTTTCGTCCCGTCGTACGTGCCGTTCACGTCATCGCGCACGGTTTCAGCAAACTGTTCGTTCGTCGTGTGTGGCCATGTCCGTCCATGCTAATTTTGAGCGGACTGTTTGTGTACGCGGCCTTAGGGAAAGTTTAGGTCTACTGCTGGGGACACAGATGCTCCACTAATATTAGTGACAACAACTTTGCTCCATTTTAATAAGCCACCACACAAGATAGATGTTATGGAAACAGCAAACCTTTGCAATGTTAGAAACACATAATAAAAAAAAAGATATATAGGGATGCGCTAGTCAGGATGCCCAAAGCTTTGGCACAATGGATCTAAACATGTCAAACTGTCCCAAAAAAATAAACAAATCCAAGCCATTGTAGTATTGCTCATATGACACAGGCTTGTAAGCAGGATCGTTAGCCACGGTGCTCAACTGGAATTACTACTTCAGAAAAACAGACCTGTAGGTGGGTAATACAAAAGTTAATGCCTGAAGTAATAACAGCATGCAACAGTCTTTGTTACAATGGATCTTTGGTGTTGAACTCTAGGGATTATCTGTGCTGCGTACCTACTTTGGTCTGGCTTGGCACAATGTTAGAATGAATATCTCATGCCTGATGAACTGCTGGGGAAACTGAAAATGACTGTAGTAGTCAGTGCTACTACTGTACACCGATAGCTGCAATCTTCCGGGTCCTATTCAGATTTTTTGTGAGCAGCTTGCCCACTGCGCACTGACCACAGGGGTCATTGCTATTCATAGAACACCATGTATTTTCTAACATGAATTTCACACAAGCCGTCCCAGGCTGTAAAGCAGCGCTATTTTTAGTGCCTAATAGTGCCACTAAAACAACAGTAAAGCGGCGCTAAAAAAAGCACAGTTTTACCGTTGTTTTAGCGGAACTATTAGGCCACTAGCGGGGTGGTTTTGAACCCCTACTAGCAGCTGAAAAGGGGTTAAATCCGCCCGCAAACAGCGCTGCTCCATTGATTTCAATGGGGGGGAGCGATGAGTTCACTGCTCCTTCACCGCTCCAAAGAAGCTCCTGGCAGGACTTTTTCTGATGCCCTGCCAGCGCACCGCTCCAGTGTGAAAGCCCTCGGGGCTTTCACACTGAAGTGAATGGAGCTGCTTTTTCAGGGCGCTTTGCAGGTGCTATTTTTAGCGCTATAGCGCCTGCAAAGCGCCTCAGTGTGAAAGGGGACATAGAGGTTGTGACATCATCACCCCCTCCACTCTGTCTCATCCAGTCAGAGAGTGTATTAATTGAAAAAAATTTAAGGTGTTTTATCAATGGCATTAGTGCCAGGTGAGCGACCCCTTCGATCAGTGTGCAGAGGGGAAGTCCTTCACATAGAACCTGAGCAGTAATTTTTTCGTGTAATTCTCTTTTTAAGGGGGCGTGGCAGGAGGTGTGTCCTATGCCTACATACTTTTGCTAATAGGTGTCCTTCGTTCTCATCTAAAAAAGTTGGGAGGTATGTGTGTTTTTTAAAAGCTAGCAGCTACAGTACTTTAACTGCATTGCAAAACATTTGTGTAATTGGTCACATAAAAAGCGATATACACAACGATCAGCAAAGATGTAGGTGTGGTTTAAAGGCAATTGGAATCACTTATCAATAATTTTGCATTGAATGAACATAGGCCCATTTGTAGTTCCTATTTCCTGCTACAATACCATACTCTTTGAACATAATTCTGACTCTATTGATTCTCTACCTACCTAAAGGATACAATTTTGAGTCACTGTTCCCTCAATGTGAGAAAGGTATTTTATTGCAGTAAGACCTTATCTCCTATTATTGCTTACTTCAAAAGCCACCTACTACAAGAAACTGTATTCACAAAGAAACCTTTGTCTCCCCAACACCTGATCTATCAGTCAGCAAGTAGATGAAAGTGAACAAGTCTCGGCATAGAGTTGGGCTTGGCTTGGGGCATCTACAACTGAGCATTTCTCTCTGGTGTCAGCATAAAAACTTGTGTTTCAAGGTTTTATATTACATGTTACACATCTGAAAAAGTTACAACTGCTGTTTGTTAGCAGATGTTGGTGGTAATATATTGCCAAAATTGATGTATATAATATTTTATGGTTTCGCTTTTGTTTTTATATTCAGTATAATGTTATGCCAAATTTACAGCGGTTCTTAAAGTGGAGTTCCAGTCCCCCAAACATTTTTTTTTTTAAAGACTGCTCTGTAATTGTCCAAACCTGTACATGAACATTTCTAACATGTCATATTTTTTGTGCTTTTACTTTCTTTAACCACTTCAGCCCCAGAAGGATTTACCCCCTTAAAGTGGTTGTAAACCCTTGCAGACAACTTTCACCTACAGGTAAGCCTAGATTAAGCCTAGATATATCTCCTAAACCTACACAGTTTAGAAAAAATTGACTATGTCCCCGAATGATGCTGTCTTCTGCATGTACGCCAATCTATTTGGCGCATGCGCACTCTTGTAAGGGCACACTGTGCCGTTTTAAGCTGGGGTCATGCCGTGACTGGCGGCTCCCACATGCAAGCACGGAAGTGACGTCATGCGACTCCGGCAAGTCAGAAAGCCGGAGTTCACGGCCCCCGAAGGAAGAGGGGTGAACAATGGACACTTCCTGCCAGTGAGGAAATCGGGAACATCTCAGGCTTCGATTTCAGGTAAGTGACACATAATGGGCTACTATGCAATTGCAGGGAAACAAAGAGGAAATAAAACCCATCAGGGTTTACTTCCTCTTTAATGACCAGGCCATTTTTTGCGATACGGCACTGTGCCGTTTTAACTGATGATTGCGGGGTCGTGTGATGGTGTAAACAAAATTGATGCCTTTTTTTTCCCACAAATAGAGCTTTCTTTTGGTGGTATTTGATCACCTCTTCGATTTTTATTTTTTGCACTATAAACAAAAAAACTGTGACAATTTTGAAAAAAAAGCAATATTTTTTACATTTTGCGATAATAAATATCCCCCAAAAAAATAAAAAAAAACGAATTTCTTTTTCTTCCTTAGTTTCGGCTTATATGTATTCTTCTACATATTTTTGGTAAAAAAAATCACAATAAGCATATATTGAAATTGATTGGTTTGTGCAAAAGTTATAGTGTCAAAATAAAATATGGCATTTTTATTATTTATTTTTTTTACTAGTAATGGTGTTGATCTGCAATTTTTAGCGGGACTGTGACATTGCGGCGGACACATTTGACCCATTTTTGGGACCATTGACATTTATACAGCGATAAACAGAGCTAAAAATAGCCACCGATTACTGTATAAATGCCATTGGCAGGGAATGGGTTAACACTATGGGGTAATCAAGGGGTTAAATGTGTGTTCTAGAGAGTGATTCTAACTGTGTGGGAAATGGGACTGCCTTGAGACAGAGACCGATTGCTGTTTATACTTAGTATGAACAACTGATCTGTCTTCTCTCTCTAGACAGAACAGAGATCTGTCTGTTTACTGCGGGTGCCCGGTGGACATCGCGGCCGCCATGCACGCACATAACCGCGGCGGCTGGTCCTCTAGTGGTTAAAAATTGTTTGTTACTTACAGATCTCGGAACAGGCAGGTTCCATTTTAGCTTTGTTCATTTCCTGAATTTCTGTGCATCTGGCGACCCAGCATGCACCTCCCGATCTCGCGCATGCACAGTAATGCCACTGCGCGGCTCTCCTTCTTCCAATAACGCAAGATTTTGGCAGTAGGCAATTCACAAGGGCTCAATTCGCAACCCTTGTGAAACGCCTAGTGACATAATCGCCTAGGCGGGGACAGGCAGAGGTAAAGGAGAAAGGGTGTTTCCAAGCAGAAAATAAATAAATAAATAAAATACCATTGGGAAAAGGATGAGCTAAGTGTATACAATACAAAGAAAGTGCAGAAAATGGGTAGAACTCCGCTTTAACATTTTAAGTCATGGACCCCTTTAAGAATCTGATTAACACTAAACACTCCCTCCCCTGAAATACTCACATAAACTCAACGCTGAATGCAATGAATATATGTACTTTATTGTATTGAAATGTAATTGTCTAATACATACCGTATAAGACACAAACAAAGTTTGAATAAAGTAAACAAAAACTCACTCCTTTTCATACAAAAAGTAATGACCACACATTACAAAAATGAAATACAATAATTTTTTACAAAACTATTTTAATTCTATTCAAATCTACTACTACCGTGTTTCCCCGAAAGTAAGACAGTGTCTTACTTTCTTTTTATCCCCAAAAGTCCCACTATGTCTTACTTTCGGGGTATGTCTTATATTGGAAAAAAATTGTCGAATTTTTTGTTTTAACCATAAAATTAACATTTATTAACAACCTGAACAGTATTGTATTCACCACAAAACAGTTTTATAAAAGGAAGTGCCAAGAATGTCTTGTTACAACATTGCATAACATGTAAAACAATGAAAAATGGTAAGAACGAACAGTGGAATACTGGAAGATAAAACAGATTTATGTGTGATACAGTACCACCTGCTGTATTTAATCCAGTGTGACACCTGCTGATACCCACTGGGTTACATACAGCAGATGATACCCCAGTATGCCAGTGTGTATGTTTTACTGATGTATGATTAATACTGTGTGCATTACCGTATTTTAAGCAGGAGGCGGCAGTGACAAGTGCAGGGGACGGCGCGGTGACGTATGGAGAGGGGGACGGCTCAGGCGTGGGCAGGAGGCGGCGCTCATTAAGATCAGAGGGAAATGGCAGACGCGGCAACGTATGGAGAGGGGGACGGTGCGGACGTGGGCAGGAGGTGGTGCGCAGCTAGATGAGAGGGAGGCGGCAATACCCCCGTGTTTCCCCGAAAGTAAGACATATGTCTTACTTTCGGGGTACGGCTTATATTAGCCGACCCCTCTGAAACTCCCGATACGTCTTACAATCGGGGGTGTCTTACTATCGGGGAAACAGGGTACTACTACTACTACTACTACTATAAAATGAGAATTAGCACTTGCTTTTATGGCGTGGAAGAAAATGACAGTTATACAGAGAACGATGATACAAATTTAAATGGTAAACATGGGCCAACAACGAGTCAAGAGATGCTTAGCAGTTGGTGCTATAAACAAGGACAGGGTGCATTTTCAGGGCCAGTTCACAGGGGTCTGACATGTGCTCTGCCTTCCAGAGCACAAGTCGCATGACATGTCAAAATCAATGGTTCCCTTTGAGAGCCGTCTTAACTGGTCCGACTTTGAAAATGCTCCCTGCACTACTTTGGTCCGACTTGGGCATGATTTCAGCCCACTGATTTGAATTGAAGTCAAATCATCATCTTAACTGATCTGACTTGTGGCATGCGACTTGTGCTCTGAGAATATTGATGGAAAACCCTACGCCATAATTAAAAAAAAAACAGAGTGGGGTCCCCCTCAATTCCATACCATGCTATTTAAGTCTGGTATGGTTTTGGGGGGGACCTCATGCTGTTTTTTTTTTATTTTTAATTTTGGTGTGGGGTTCCCTTTTAAGATCCATACCAGACTCAAAGTTGGATCAAAGTCAAGTCCCATTCATTGAGGTCCCATGGAAGTCAGATATGAAGTTGTAGGGAAAAGTCGAATCAGAAGTCGTGCAACTTCTGTGTTGGAACAGTATCAACATAGCCTCAATGAAAAACCATTGATTGGGCCAAGAGGACTGTATAGTGAATGTAAATGTTATTTTTTATCTGACCCTCACAGACATCTTGAAACCTATCCTTGGACCACGTAGGGGTTCATGGATCCAGATTAAAAACCTCTGGACTAGAACATGAGTTATTTATATATATATATATATATATATATATATATATATATATATGTATATATATACTCATCTCAAAATATTAATTATATTAGTAGCATTCTATCTACAAATAACTGTGAGATTATACATTTGCTGGGGAAAGGTGGGGAAAGGTTACGCAACTAGGTTTGATAGATAGTAAGCCTAATTAAAGCGGAGGTCCACCCTAAAGTGGACCTCCGCTCATCGGAACCCTCCCCCCCTCCGGCGCCACAATTGGCACCTTTCAGGGGGGAGGGGGGTGCAGATACCTGTACAGTACAGGTATTCTGCACCCACTTCCGGGATAGCTCTCTGCGGAAAGGGGCGTATATTACGCCCCTTTCCGCAAGTGCCCGCCCCTTTCCGCAAGTGCCCCGCTGCCTGCTGGGAAACACACAGATCCCAGAGGCAGCGGGGACCGTCCTTATTGCGCAGCGCGATTCGTGCATGCGCAGTAGGGAACCGGGAAATGAAGCCGAAAGGCTCCATTTCCTGATTCCCATACCCAAGATGGCGGCGGCAGCACCCGACATACGATCTACAGATCGGCTTCGGGTGCCGATATCGCGGGCGCGCTGGACGGGTAAGTGTCACTATTTTAAAAGTCAGCAGCTGCAGTATTTGTAGCTGCTGGCTTTTAAAAAAAAAAAACGCGGAGTCCCGGTGGACTCCCGCTTTAAAGCACTTCTGCCTCTTTGAAGAAGCAATCATAGTGTAAATTCTGTTACATCCCTGGCTGGGCATGGCAGCAAGTGATATAGACATGTTCTTTAAATGTCAGAATTGTAACAGCAGATGCTTTCAACAGCCCATGTTTCTGCAAAAACACATGGTGTCTGTGCGTAAACAGTTAACTACTCCAGTAATCTGCTCCAGTAATGATCACTCTCAGTCTGCTGGTACCTAATTGATGTCTGCACAGAAAAATCTCTACACAGGGTGAGGCTGAGGTTGTAATACATCACATTTTGTCACAGTAGTGGGATCTGAGAGGGTGATCATCACATTCTGCCCTAAAAGGCAGGGGATCCCCTAACTATGCTTGACCAGATTATAGGCAATTTGGTATCTTCATTCTCCATATTATAGAACAGTGATGGAGAACCTTGGCACCCCAGATGTTTTGGAACTACATTTCCCATGATGCTCATCCACTCTGCAGTATAGTTGAGCATACCTCACAACTGTCCCTGATTTAGAAGAATGTCCCTCTGTCCCTCATTCCTCCTCATTTGTCCGTCATTTTGGTCTGATCTATATAGATTTATATAAAATGCACTTTTTATCTATCTTAAAGTGTTTCCCAGTGCTAAACCTTCCATCTGATTTCTAAATTGCTGCATTTGCAAATTCCAAAAGCCAATATAAAAGGTATATTTGTGGTAAAAAAAAAAGCACTTGTGGGTTTAACCAATCTTGTTTTTATGTACAATTCTCCTTTAAGGGGGCGTGGCAAGGGGTGTGTTCTGCATACTTTTGCTGATAGGTGTCCCTCATTCCCATCTCAAAAAGTTGGGAGGTATTTAGTTGAGCATCATGGGAAATTATGGTTCTAAAACATCTGGAGTGCCAAGGTTCGCCATCACTGTTATAGAACATTCCTCTAGTAACCTCGTAGAGAGGTTCCCAGACTCTATACCTTTATTTAGAACAAATATATTTGTCAAATGAAATTGCTACCTGCATAATTCACTGCATTATCAGACAGCTCTGGACCATATAGCAATTCCACAGTTTAGCATGGCTATAGTTAGGTGATTGCTGCTGCAGTCTACGGTTTCTGTAATATGAAATTTCCTATGCAATATTTCATATTACATTTTCAAATGTCATTTTCAATGTTTTTAAATCTGCAGATCCTGGTGATCCTGCCATAGGGTCCTTGTTTGGGCACTTTTTGTTATTGTATGACAACACTCTGTCCCTGTGTCCAAAGTGTTCTTTTGTATTGTCACCCTATCATGCAGGTTTCTGCTGAGAATCAGGCATGTACTGGCCATCAAGACTACAGGGAGTTTCCCGGTGGACCGATGGATCAGTGGACCGATTTCAGTGACAAAGTAATGGCTGCGTGGCTCACCCTCAACTTCACGCAGTGATGTGAGAAAGATGAGAAAAATACAGAGGAGAATAAGTGAAATAATAAAAGAGGTTAGTGAAGACTCCTTTTGTTATGCTACTTATGAGGGGGGGCGGGGGGGTTTTGGACAATTGCGTATAGTTTTATATACTGTTTTTGTGCCTGTTTGCAAAATTAAAGTGGGCTGGTCTGGATGAAGTCCAGGCCAAATTTTTGTCCCAGTCCAGCCCTGCTGAGAATATGAGGCCGCGTACACACGCGGGGACTGTTCGCTCAACTTTGTCCGTCAAACAGTTTCAGCGGACAGTCCGCTCAAAATTAGCATGGACGGACATGGCCACACACGACGAACGAACAGTTTGCTGAAACCGTGCGCGATGACGTGAACGGCACGTACGACGGGACTAGAAAAGGACGTCCTATACACTGCAATGCAACCTTCGGCGTGTAAATTCTTTCTGAGCATGCGCGAGACTTAGTTTGACGAACAAGCCTACACACGGGCGGACTGTCCGCTCAAACCAAGTTTCAGCGGACAGTTTTTCGGAATTTCCGAAAAACTTTGTTCGTCAGACTGTCCGCTGAAACTGTCCGCTGAAAGCCCACACACGAGCGGACTGTCCGCCGAAACACTGTTCAGCGGACAAAGTTGAGCGAACAGTCCCCGCGTGTGTACGCGGCCTGACTTGTTGTTTCACCACCAAGAAACCTGCCATGGAATATGCCATGTAGACTTCACTAGAATGCAGGCAGACAGAAAATTACTGCAAAAAGGCTGCAGGAAATGAAAGGTACTAACACACAACAATAGATGAAAACAAGTGTTTTAAAAAAATATATACATTTTTATAATACACAATGCTTTACTAAAATAAATTTCATTCAGTTAGGGTTTACACCAACTTTATAATTATATAGAATTTGACGAAAATACAAGATAACTGTCCTTCAGTCATTAGTATAGGAGTGACAGTTTAGTGCCTAGCAATGACTCCCCAGGGCTGGATAGTAACAGGATTTAAACAGTCATTCAGTGGCTCATTAAAAATGAGGAGCGTGTTTGTGACTGTAAGGGAGAGAATCTCTAGTGAATGAGAGACTTTAGTTTGTCTGCCAACTGGCATTCTTTCAGAAGAGCAGCTATCAATAATCACATGTTGTACAACATCTGATAGGAAATCAACTACCGGTCTCTGCAATGCCAGCGTCCCCTCTCTGTCCTGTTTTCCCAGTTGTCCGCTCTGCTTATAAATTGTCCATTTATAGCAAATGTAGCACCTGCTATGATAGCTGCCGAGTGCCAACTGCATTTTACATAACCAAACAGTCCCTGTTTCATTAACTCTCTCGTATTAATTATGAGTTCTGTACTTGGCCTCATTTTTTAAAGGCTGACTTTGGCCAAAACATTTATTTATTTTTTTGTTGGATAGAGAGGAATGGTTGGAACTTCTGACAGGTTTTAAATAATCTCTGTGTCCCATTGAGGAGATATTTGAGTGAGATTTTTATTTTTTTTTGTTTCTCTGTTGAGGAGATTTCTCTTCACTTCCTGTTCCAACTGACACCCATCATCTGGACAGGAAGTGAGTGAATGAAAACAATCCTTACAGATCAAATCACCATGCTAGTATTTCTTTTACTGATCTCTGTGTAGATTTTCCTGCCTTTTTGGTTTGGTTGACACTAGAGGAGCTTGGGTTCAGTCCGAATCTGGAAGTCAAGGATCTGTTGGCGGGTGATTTTCCATATAAAAGGGATGCTTGTGACATGACATTGACCTAATATGGCCATGTGCTCATAGGTCAATGATGTCACAGGGCCGGTGCACGGATTTCTGTCTACACAGCTGAAGGTGCATTTTGCTATAACCCTCTCACGTAGGGTTGCCACCTTTTCTTCAAGTCAAACCCAAACACTTTAGCAATTTTTTTTATGCATATATTTTGCTAATAAATAACATTTCTAATCATATGAAGTTCATATCAAGAGCCCCCTTTACATCAGAGTCCACAGACTCTGATGTAAAGGAGAACTCTGGGGACTCTAACATAAGGCGATGCTATGGGAACCCTGATTTAAGGGGGGACACTGATGCCTCTGGTGTAAAGGGGAATGCTGATGTAAGGGGTACTCTGAGAACCCTGGTTTACCTTAGTGTACTCACTCAGAGGCAGTAGAGAGAAGGGGGGAGACTTCAGTCACAGACAGGGATGGATGGTGAGCTCACTCACCCCTTGGCAGTCAGCACCTCTCATCCAGATGTATCTGAGGCAGCCGGACTTCCAATTTCCAGCCCGTACTTTCCTTTTCTGAGGCACAGCCCTGGGGATTGGAGTGTGAGCAGACACATGGGGTAGGGGCGGGAGGAAGAGGTGCAGATGGAGCCCTCTCTCCTCTCCCCTCTGTGTGTGTGTTTGGGGGGGATTGTTAGTGCTGGCTTTGGGCAGCATGAAAGAGAGTGTAACAGACACTCTCAGGTTAGACAACTCCAGCCAGCAATCCTGCTGGGAAACCATAGTCCAGTCTGAATAATGTGTCCGAGTTTCAGGCAGTCTGAAACCCGGATGCATGATTCCAAACTCGAACTGTCCAAGTGACTCCTGGACAGGTGGCAACCTTACCCCCCACCATTCTCCAGACACCCCCCCCCCCCTCGCGCTGGGACTTCCTTAACATTGAGCTCATAATGTGATTAGGACTTCACACAGCATTGAAAATTTGAGCTGTGATGAACTGCCACTAAAAAGCAGCGTGTAATGCATATGAGTTTGCATGGGGGCGTGCCAGGTGTGCCTGGGCACATCCTAATCACTACGTGTGGTGCCGATTCCCCCTATTGTCCTAGCTTCCGCCCCTTGTTTCCTGATGGAGAGCAGGGGAAGGGGCAAGTAAATATGTAATTTGCCATCCCCCTTCTTTTTCTAAATAAACACAGTGAACACACTCACTCACTGTGTCCATTCATAACTGAAGCATAGTAAACTATGTATGCGAATGAACAGGAAGCCGCTCAGCACAGAGCACTTTCCCACTTATTCGCTGTCCAGTGCAGATGAGGCTGTAGAGAAAGGCATGTGTGTTTGAGCTTTGGGGTGCACACCCTAATGCAATAGGCTGCGCACACCTATGATGTAATGAGGGGGTAGGGTCGTGCATTCCCTCACTCACTATGAGCAGCTGGCAGGTGATGCAAACTAAAACCTTAGCACTGCATCCTCTCTCCTACCAGGCACAGCATGGAAATTTTATTTTGCCCCACCTGGCAGTTGCCACCGGATAGGAGAGAGAGCACAGCATTAGGGAACAGAAGACAGATATTTTAACCCCCTTTGTGACCGAGGGTAAAAGAAAAAATCTTAATGCCTGAACAAAATTAGTAAAACTGTACATATCATTGCAACTACAAGGGGAATTTATATAATAAAAGAACACATTTCTAGGAGTCGATGCTGCATTCATTTTTCAACATACTCCCCAGCTACATTTATACACATATCTCAGCATTAACTAGACATGGGCGCTGTCAAAAAATGTGTTTCATTCCGTTCCGTTTCCTTCCATACGAAAAAAAAAATCATATTTCGTAATTCGTGTACGAAATTCAATTCGGATTCGTACAAAATAAGAATTTTCGCTAGATTCGTAAACTTTTCATTAAAATAACGAAAGTTCGTTATGATGAATTTATCATTATGAGGGGCTCCCACCATCCCTCCATCCCTGTGCTGTGCTGACTTCCTGGGTTTTTAACCTTTCGTTTCGTTAACCTTTCGTAACAATAACGAAAGTTCGTTATGATTAATTTATCATTATGAGGGATTCCCACCATCCCTGTGCTGTGCTGACTTCCTCTGATTGGTGAACAAAACACCAGTTTCTGTTAATTTGGATCCGAAATTCGTTAATGAAATTTTGTATTTTGTATGAAATTCGTAAGCATAGAAATTCCCATAGGGTTCCCACCATCCCTGTGCTGAGTTCCCAGGTCTGTACACCCGCTGTGTCCATTATGAGGGGTTCCCACCATCCCTGTGCTGATTTCTCGGGTCTGAATGTACACCCGCTGTGCCCATTATGAGGGGTTCCCACCATCCCTGTGTTGTGCTGACTTCCTCTGATTGGTGAACAAAACACCAGTCATGTTTCTGTTAATTTGGATCCGAAGTTCCGAAATTCGTTAAAGAAATTTCGTATGAAATTCGTAAGCATAGAAATTCCCCATAGGGTTCCCACCATCCCTGTACTGACTTCCTGGGGTTTTAACTTTTAGGTTCATTAACTTTTCGTAAAAATTACAAATTTTTGTTATGATGAATTTATCATTATGAGGGGTTTCCACCATCCCTGTGCTGTGCTGACCTCCTGGGTTTTTAACTTTTAGGTTTGTTAACTTTTTGTTATTTATGAATTTCCATTATGAATTTGGATCCAAAATTCGTAAATGAAATTTCATATTTCGTACGGAATTCGTATGCATAAAAATTTGTATTTTGCATTCGTACAAATGTACGAATTTCCGGAAATTCGTACAAATTTTCGTTTCATACAAAACTAATTGCACATGTCTAGCATTAACTAATGCCTATTAATCTTCGGCATAGAAACATTTGTCAGTACGCCTTGAACCATCCTAGGACAGCCTGCTTCCCTTTGTCATCAGTGCTGAATTGCTGACCTTCGAGGAACTCTTTTAGGGGTCCAAACAAGTGGAAATCACTCGGAGTGAGGTCTGGGCTGTAAGGGGGATGTGGCAATACCTCTGTAGGCTGGGAACCAAAGTGTCCAAGATCGTTACTGATGGACATACGGTCATCTTTGAAACATTTACACCACTTAAATGTCTTACTGCAGCCAAGCATCTCATCACTGTACTGTCTTTGAAGTCTTTTGTAGATATCCACGGGTTTTTTGCCTTTGTTCACAAGAAACGTCATCACCACACGCTGTTCCATGCACAAACTTAGCCCTTATACACATGGTCAGACATTGCGACGGAAAATGTCCGAACGGACCTTGTTGTCGGATAATCCGACTGTGTGTGGGCTCCGTCGGACTGTTTCCATCGGAATATCCGACCGACAAAGTTTTAGAGCTGGGCTATAAAATTTTCCGACAACATGATCCGATCGGACTTTGTCTGATCGTTTGTAGAGAATTACGATCGGACAAAGTGCCACGCATGCTCAGATCAAATTCCTAGACCAAAGCTATTGGCTACTAGCCTGAACGTAGTCCCGTCGTTATGAAATAACGTCATCACGTTCTGAACGATCGGATATTCCGACAACTTTGTCCGACCGTGTGTATGCAACACCATTTTCGGACAAAATCCGACGGATTTTGTTGTCAGAATGTCCGACCGTGTGTACGAGGGCTAACACTGTTGTCTGACACCTTGATTAACGGTCTCTGGACAGGCCCGTGATATGTGTGCTGCCTATCAGTAATAGGACACTTGTCACTTACTACTGCATGTAGTACCACCATGCTAGCATCCCTTTTCATATCTATAAAAATTCCTGGTTTGATTTGAACGTCCCTCGTACTTAATGTATCCAGGTGGATATTACCTTGTTTATTTTTCAGGAGAAATTGGGCTTTCATTTGCTGGTAAATGATTATAGATAGCTCCTGACATTTTTTTTTATTAACTGGCCCAAAATAGTAAAAAAAAATGAAAAAAAAGTAAGTGTATATTTCTTGGTAACTTACCACTAAAGAACAACCCAATAAAGACTCTTCTTCTCCTGCCAATCGCATCGATACCACATATGTGTATGTTATTGGTCGTTTGAACCCTTAGTAGGGCCTAGAAACAGTAGTGAGCATTTTGCTTTTTTTATTTTTTTTATCCTACCTAAAACACACTGACACTGATTTAAAAAAAAAGTAAAAAAAAATAAAAAATCCTATCCAAAATATACTGACCCTTGCTTTGACATTTGACCCTTACCTTGACCTTAACACTAACTAACACTTAACACTAACCCTGATACTGATACAAGCTTTGATCTAGCTATTTTTTTCTATATTTGTAATATTATTTCATTTTTTTTTTTTTTACACACTTTTGTTTGTTTACATCTTTCTCCCGAAGCAAGGAGAGAAAGATACAATGTATCTTTCTCTCCATTCAGAGGAGAAAGAAAACACAGGGGTGGGCTGTACAGTGCCTGATCACTGTGATAGCCATTCAGAGGCTATCACAGTGATCAGGTGATCAGGAAGTCTTGGTTCCTGATCGTTAATATGAGACCCAGGGCTCTTGGTGTGGGATCCCAGTCTGTTTCCTGTCCAGTGAGCTCCCAGCACACACATTGGTGTGTACAGATGGCTGGAAAGGGTTAAGAATCCAAATCTGCAGCAAGTGGCTGGGGATTTGGATTTTTCCTTCCCTCCATCCTGGCGCCATAAGGCGGCTGCCTTATCAGCATTATGCTGGTGTCCTCCCTTTAAGGGGTCTTTCACACGGGACGGATCAGTGCTGATGTGCCCCGTGGACATCTGCTTGCTCAGCGGGGATCACTCCGTCGATCCCTGCTGAGCAGGAAGATGACAGGTCGGTCTCTGCACACTGTGCAGGGATGGACCTGTCGGAGCGCCGCTCTCCGCTATGGGAGATCGGATGATGACGAGCCGCAGAGTCTGTCATCACCTGATCTGATCAGCAGACGGATGGAAAAGTAGGTTTTTCCTCCGTCACACTTTTTCAGATCGGAGCGGGTCGGATGTCAGCGGACATGTCACCGCTGACATCTGACGCTCCATAAAGGTCTATGGAGCATGCGTTCAGGTCCGCCTAAAAAACTGACAGGCAGACCTGAACGGATCGGTCATGTGAAGGAGCCCTAATGCCGCGTACACACGGTCGGAGAATCTGTCCGAATGCGTCTTATCGGACCGTGTCGTCAGATAATCCGACTGTGTGTGGTATGCATCGGACTGATTCCGTCCGAATCTCCGTCGGACCCAATTTTCCAACATGTTGGAAATATTTCCAGACCAACTTGGCCGGTCGGACGTAATCCAATCATGTGTAGAGAATTTTGATCGGACCAAGTGCCACGCATGCTCAGATCAAATTCCTACATCAAAGCTATTGGCTACTAGCCTGAATGTAGTCCCATCGTAACGAAATTACATCATCACGTTCTGAAAGATCGGATTTTTCGACAACTTAGTCCGACCGTGTGTATGCAACAGTTTCGGACACAATCCGTCAGACTAAATCTGACGGACAAAATCCGACGGATTTGGTTGGCAGAATCTCCGACCGTGTGTACGTGGGCTAAGTGTGTGAATCTTCTGCCTGCAGCTCAATGGCCTGGCAAAAACAGCTAACTTTGGTGTTCAGATGAATTTAGGTTCAGACTGAAACTAAGCTCAATTAGACAGAAAGTGGGGAAATTGTTCTTTATTTTCCATTCTGTCTGAATGGAAAGAAGAAAGTAACCAAAACCCGACAGATGTAGATAATCCCTCCCCACTTTGTGCCATTCTAAACTGGTTGGATTTGTGCTCCAGTTTCAACTTTGAAGGTGAAGCCACACCTGTCTCAGCTTTCTAAAAATTGTCAAAGGTCTGGTGGCAAGATAAGTCTACAAAATAACACTTTGCCTATTATGTTCCTTCATCTATATACAGTCATGCAAATACAAGATATTGAATTTACTAATGGCAAATAGACTTCACTTTGCAAAGGAAGTTGCACTTTGCATGGGGATTTTCTCCAGAGTTTGAGGTGAGGCTTTGATGACTTCCATCATCCACCCATGTTCATGTTTTTTTAAATTTTCCTTGCTTATGATTGGGTATTCTTTTTCAAAATGACATTTCACTACTTTAAGGGCACTTTCACACTGGGGCAGGGGGGCGTTAGCGGCGCTTTACCGTTGTAATATCAGTGCTTTTCGGCCGCTTTTAACCTCCACTAGCAGTTGAATAAAGGGTTAAAAGTGCCCTCATAGCCCCGCTGAATTCAATGGTCAGGAGTGGTATATACAGCGCTCCTCCACCGGCCGAAAGATTCTGCTTGCAGGACTTTTTCTAACGTCCTGCAAGCGCACCACTCCAGTGTTAGCTGCCGAATAAAGGGTTAAAAGTGGCACTGCCAAAGCCCTTTGCAGATGCTGCGGCAACGCTGCCCATTGATTTCAATGGGCAGGAGCGGTGGAGGAGTGGTGTATACACCGCTCCTCCACCAGCTGAAAGATGCTGCTTGCAGGACTTTTTCTAACGTCTTGCAAGCGCACCACCCCACTGTGAAAGCACTCGGGCTCTCACACTGGGGCTGCAGGGGAAGCATTTTTCAGGTGCTATTTTTAGCCCAAAAGCACCTAAAAAAACGCCTTCAGTGTGAAAGGGCTCTAACTAAGCTCTGGGGGGAAATTCCCATGCAAAGTCCAATTTCCCTTGCAAAGTAAACAGCCTATTTGCCTTTAGTTATAATCTTTCCTCACTCTACTAATTTGTATTTTTTTTTTTACTGTTTGTGACCCCCATTTGAAGGGATTTCCCACCACATCCTGTCCCCAAATCCCTTTAACTGGGACAGGAATTGAGAGTAAATCTCCCTGCTGGGGACAGCATTAAAGTTCTAGCAGATTCAATTCTCTTTCTACTGCATTTAGACTTTAACATTTGGCAAGTTATTAGCATAAAAGTAGAATTTCTTTCACAGAAAAAAATGTGTGACCTGCACAGTGGTTTAGGTTCAATACCTAAACTGGATCTCCAAAATATTTCAGAGATTTTTCTTTCTGTAGGTTTGCGACAATGTGGCTCTCAGTAATCTGCATGTAAATCTTATCTCTCTCCTCTCTTCTACCTCTTCTACCTTGCCTCTGGTTTCTCTGGTTTTTCAAAGTTCATCTCACTTTTCTTTTTTTTTGAGATCCTACCGCTGACATTTCCTGCTATTATCTACAAAGCTTTTAGTGTACTCCTCCCTTTCTATTAGCCTGAGAAACATTTTTAGTCTTTGACAGCCTGTGCCTTGTGGGCCTCTGCAAGGTGTTTGAGAATCGGCAGAAGAGAAGACAACTTTATATCTGGTTTTAGGAGTAGTTGTTCCTTTATAAGAACCAATCTAAAGGCTGGGGCACACTGGCCAAATATCGGAGAGTATCGGCATCTTCAATAGAAACCGTCCAACATTTGGCCGGTGTGTACAGCAGCCTGTCCGGCTTTGTCGAATGGCTTTGTAAAATTTCTATAAGACAGTCAGGAAGTGGGTAAGATATACTTGCTGAAGACTCAGCATTCAGTAAAAGTCCAGATGTGTAAGATGCCTGGTCTTCCTATGTGCTCGTTGTTTTTTTCTCATCAGCCCCAAAGTGGAAGGAACCACCAAGCTCAGTAGGGGATGTGGGTATTTTACACATTCAGAGGTGTCAAGTACCTTTCATTGTGCTTTTCTTACAGGCTTGGCTTGTGTTTATTTTTCACATAGTGGCAGAGTTGCTTTAACAACTGTTGAGATATCAGTCACACAAGGGGTGAATTGTTTTTAATAGGTTACATTACTCATAGATTGGTATTGTGAGGAGAAGCAGTAAAGCACAACCATTGTATAGCACTGCAAAGCTCAAAACACAGCCTGAACTGTCCTTTGATGTCTGTTTTTAAGCCAGTGTCCTTGTCATGGCCTTGCGTTAAATTTTCAGTGAAGGTGGGTCTGAGGCCTCAAAACCATCCCTCTGATTCATTACTTTTTCAAGTTCCTTGCTAATCTTGGCTCTCTGACCATGTCTGGGATCATTCACTTGCACGCCTTTGAGAAGTCTCTTCATTCCAAGTATTTCTAGGCCTAGCCTGGAGGGAGTACCACCAAACATCCAAGGCCCATAAGATATGCAGGCCCAGGTTGCCATGCACATGGACTCAGGGAACCTTTCCTACCATGCCAAGCAAGCAAACCCTCCTTTGCTAGGTCACCACTCATTCCTGACCAGAACCTCCACACTCCCCAGCCATAGGCCGGGGCTGGACTGGTACAAAAATTTGGCCCTGGACTTCATCCAGACCAGCCCACTTTAATTTTGCAAACAAGCACAAAAACAGTTTATAAAACTATACGCAATTGTGCAAAAAACATAAATAGTATGACATAAGGAGTCCTCACTAACCTCTTTTATTATTTCACTTGTTCTGCTCTGTATTTTTCTCATCTTTCTCACATCACTGCGTGAAGTTGAGGGCGAGCCACTCAGCCATTACTTTGTCACTGAAACCGTCCCACTGAGCCATCGGCCCACCGGGAAACTCCCTGTAGTCCCAATGGCCAGTACATGCCTGCCATAGGCTATACTGCCAACTTCTTAAAAAGAGTAAATGACCAGTTCAGCACATATAATAGCTGAAAAAAACGATACCTTACCTTTCTCACCAAGCCAAACTTTGCTTACTTGTGCTACCAGTCTCCACCAAACACATTACAGATGCACCATTAAATTAAAACATTTACTTAACTTTTTGGTATAGGGTTACACATCAACAATTCATTTTATCCAAGTTTTTTTTTCCAAAAATGTGATAAAGTGCAGATTAAACATTAGAGCTTGAGCATAACTTGTCCCAAAGTTGGGTGTTACAGGAGGAATACTCACAGAGTTGTACTGGACATATCCTGCTGTCATTTTCAACTGTAATCCCATCTAGGGAGTTCGACTCATTTCCAGCTTTCCCATGAAGGGGAAGACGTATGTGCCCACTCAGTGTCCTACGTCCTTCTCCTTGTGGTTATAGAGGAGCTTGGGAGTCCTTTGAACTTCAGTGACATTAACTAAAGATGGCTTGTGTGCCCATAAGTGTGCTGCATCCCACCATTTTGTTTACATGTGCTGTGGGGTGGTGCATGAGCCAGCCCGCAGCTGATTGGACGAAAAAAGAGGACAACATTGACTGCACCGCTTTGCTGTGATCTCTCATCAAGAAAAACCTTTTGGACTCTATCTGAAGATGGCTTGTGTCCCCATAAGTGTGCTGCATCCCACCATTTTGTTTACATGTGCTGTGGGGTGGTGCATGAGCCAGCCCGCAACTGATTGGACGAAAAAAGAGGGCAACATTGACTGCACCGCTTTGCTGTGATCTCTCATCAATAAAAACCTTTTGGACTCTATCTGAAGATCGCTGGTGTGTTGGCAAATATTTACATTGTTCTGTGCATGGTTCCAGTCTCCAGCCAGTTGCTGCTGCAGAACCCATTATTTTTGATCCTATTCCAGGAGCGTTCATGATGGGAATATTGACAATTAATTTGAAGTTCAGATAATGGTGACTATGGTAAAGTAGTGAGTGTACAGCTTGTATAACAGTGTAAATTTGCTGCCCCTCAAAATAACTCAGCACACAGCCATTAATGTCTAAACCGCTGGCAACAAAAGTGAGTACACCTCTAAGTGAAAATGTCCAAATTGGACCCAATTAGCCATTTTCCCTCCTCGGTGTCATGTGACTTGTTAGTGCTACAAGGTCTCAGATGTGAATGGGGAGCAGGTGTGTTAAATTTGGTGTTATCGCTCTCACTCTCTCATACTGGTCACTGGAGGTTCAACATGGCACCTTATGATGGCATGTGTCCTCATAATGTCACCAGCATCCCACCATTTTGTTTACATGTGTTGTGGGGTGGTGAATGAGACAGCCTGCAGCTGATTGGACTAAAAAAGAGGGCACCATTGACTGCACCGCTAACATTTAGTGTTATCGCTCTCACTCTCTCATACTGGTCACTGGAGGTTCAACATGGCACCTTATGATGGCATTTGTCCTCATAAGAGTGCTGATGTCACCAGCATCCCACCATTTTGTTTACATGGGCAGTGGGGTGGTGAATGAGCCAGCCCACAGCTGATTGGATGAAAAAAGAGGGCAACATTGACTGCACCGCCAAATAACTCTCTAAGTATCTGAAAAAGAAAATTGGTCCTCTACATAAAGATGGCCTAGGCTATAGGAAGATCGCCAAGACCCTGAAACTGAGCTGCAGCATGGTGGCCAGACCATACAGCATTTTAACAGGACAGGTTACACTCAGAACAGGCCTCAGCATGCTCAACCAAAGAAATTAATTGCACGTGCTCAGCGTCATATCCAGAGGTTGTCTTTGGGAAATAGAAGTATGAGTGCTGCCAGCATTGAAGGGGTAGGGGCTCAGCCTGTCAGTGCTCAGACCATACGCTGCACACTGCATCAAATTGGTCTGCATGGCTGTCCTCCCAGAAGGAAGCCTCTTCTAAAGATGATGCACAAGAAAGCATGCAGTTTGCTGAAGACAAGCAGACTAAGGACATGGATTACTGGAACCATGTCCTGTGGTCTGATGAGACCAAGATAAACTTATTTGGTTCAGATGGTATCAAGCGTGTGTAGCGGCAACCGGGTGAGGAGTACAGAGACAAGTGTGTCTTGCCTACATTCAAGTATGGTGGTGGGACTGTCATGGTCTGAGGCTGCCTGATTGCTGTCGACACTGGGGAGCTACGGTTCATTGAGGGAACCATGAATGCCAAGATGTTCTGTGACATACTGAAGCAGAGCATGATCCCCTCCCTTCAGGGACTGGGCCGCAGGGCAGTATTCCAACATAACGACCCCAAACACACCTCCAAGATGACCACTGCCTTGCTAAAGAAGCTGAGGGTAAAGGTGATGGACTGGCCAAGCATGTCTCCAGACCTAAAGCCTATGGAGCATTTGTGGGGCATCCTCAAATGGAAGGTGGAGGAGCGCAAGGTCCCTAACATCCACCAGCTCCGTGATGTCATCATGGCGGAGTGGAAGAGGACTCCATTGGCAAACTGTGAAGCTCTGGTTAACTCCATGCCCAAGAGGGTTAAGGCAGTGTTGGAAAATAATGGTGGACACACAAAATATTGACACTTAGGGCCCAATTTGGACATTTTCACTTAGGGGTGTACTCACTTTTGTTGCCAGCATTTTAGACATTATTGACTGTGTTGAGTTATTTTGAGGGGACAGCAAATTTACACTGTTATAAAAGCTGTACACTCACTACTTTACATTGTAGCAAAGTGTAATTTCTTCAGTGTTGTCACATTAAAAGATATAATAAAATATTTACAAAAATGTGAGGGGTGTACTCACTGTTATGAGATACTGTATGTAATCCTGCAGTCCGAGTATGCACTCTGAGGAAGAAGGTATTCCTTTGAAACGCGTCAGCCAGCAGTGGTTCGCATGTCCTCTCTTCAGGACCTGGAGACTATCAGTGGATAGATTGCCTCAAGTCAAAGACTGCTATAAGCGTGATTTTCTTTCTAACTTTGGGAGTCGTTTTTAATTATGTTTTTTGAATAAATGTATTAAAGGATAATGCACAAGGCTGGTGTGCCCTCTCTTTTCTGTTTTATCGTTTGACTACTAGGATACTCCTATCCTGGAGGGCAGCAAGGCCGAAAGTCATTGTCCGCCCTAACTTTAGACTGCCTAGCCAACACATTCATGCGCAAGAGTATTTGTTTTTGTTGTAAAATTATTTACAATCAGGTTATGTTTTATATGTACAGTATATATATATATATATATATATATACAGTGGTGTGAAAAAGTGTTTGCCCCCTTCCTCATTTCCTGTTCCTTTGCATGTTTGTCACACTTAAGTGTTTCGGAACATCAAACCAATTTAAACAATAGTCAAGGACAACACAAGTAAACACAAAATGCAATTTGTAAATGAAGGTGTTTATTATTAAAGGTGAAAAAAAATCCAAACCATCATGGCCCTGTGTGAAAAAGGGATTGCCCCCCTTGTTAAAACATACTATAACTGTGGTTGTCCACACCTGAGTTCAATTTCTCTAGCCACACCCAGGCCTGATTATTGCCACACCTGTTCACAATCAAGGCATCACTTAAATAGGAGCTGCTTGACACAGTAAGGTCCACCAGAAGATCCTTAAAAGCTACACATCATGCCGAGACCCAAAGAAATTCAGGAACAATTGAGAAAGAAAGTAATTGAGATCTATCAGTCTGGAAAGGGTTATAAAGCCATTTCCAAAGCTTTGGGAATCCAGCGAACCACAGTGAGAGCCATTATCCACAAATGGCGAAGACATGGAACAGTGGTGAACCTTCCCAGGAGTGGCCGGCCGCCCAAAATTACCCCAAGAGCGCAGCGACGACTCATCCAAGAGGTCACAAAAGACCCCACAACAACGTCCAAGGAACTGCAGGCCTCACTTGCCTCAGTTAAGGTCAGCATTCATGCCTCCACCATCAGGAAAAGACTGGGCAAAAATGGCCTGCATGGCAGAGTTCCAAGGAGAAAACCACTGCTGAGCAAAAAGAACATCAAAGCTCGTCTCAATTTCTCCACAACACATCTTGATGATCCCCAAGACTTTTGGGACAACATTCTGTGGACCGATGAGACAAAAGTGGAACTCTTTGGAAGGTGTGTGTCCAAGTATATCTGGCGTAGAAGGAACACTGCATTTCAGAAAAAGAACATTATACCAACAGTAAAATATGGTGGTGGTAGTGTGATGGTCTGGGGCTGTTTTGCTGCTTCAGGACCTGGAAGACTTGCCGTGATAAAAGGAACTATGAATTCTGCTGTCTACCAAGAGATCCTGAAGGAGAATGTCCGACCATCTGTTCGTGTACTCAAGCTGAAACGAACTTGGGTTCTGCAGCAGGACAATGATCCTAAACACACCAGCAAGTCCACCACCGAATGGCTGAAGACAAATAAAATGAAGACTTTGGAGTGGCCTAGCCAAAGTCCTGACCTGAATCCTATTGAGATGTTGTGGTATGACCTTAAAAAGGCCGTTCATGCTCGAAAACCCTCTAATGTAACTGAATTAGGACAATGCTGCAAAGATGAGTGGGCCAAAATTCCTCCAGGACGCTGTAAAAGCCTCATTGCACGTTATCGCAAACGCTTGGTTGCAGTTGTTGCTGCTAAGGGTGGCCCAACCAGTTATTAGGTTTAGGGGGCAATCCCTTTTTCACACAGGGCCATGATGGTTTGGATTTTTTTTCACCTTTAATAATAAACACCTTCATTTACAAATTGCATTTTGTGTTTACTTGTGTTGTCCTTGACTATTGTTTAAATTGGTTTGATGTTCCGAAACACTTAAGTGTGACAAACATGCAAAGGAACAGGAAATGAGGAAGGGGGCAAACACTTTTTCACACCACTGTATATATATATATATATATATATATATATATATATACACACAGAATAAAATCTTGGTTTGAGAGTAACTTGGTTTGAGAGCGTTTTTCAAGCCAAGCTAAATTTTTTAACAAATTTTGACTTGATATACAAGGGATGTTTTGATATACAAGTAGCGGCATGTCACAACTGAGTATACAAGAAAAGAGAGACACATCTAAGTGTAGCAATATGGTTACAGTTAATGAAGGTACAACATTTAGCAACTCACATGATTGATGATTAAAACAGGTGCATCTAAGTAAGTAGGCATCCGAGGTAAAGTTGTCCACATAGACCATGGGAGGCGCCTCTCTTCTCTTTTATACTCTGTAGCTCCTGCTGGATTTTGCTTCTAATCCCCTTGTGGAGGCTTCCATTTGTGGATGGACATTATATGGTTGCACAATCTGGTCACATTGCTATAATCTTTTTATATGGACTATAAACTGACGGACCTATGAATAAATGGCTGTGGAACAAATCATCTGAGTTTCCATTATTTCTTATGGGGAAGTTTGCTTTGATATACAAGTGCTTTGGATTACAAGCATGATTTCGGAACGAATTATGCTCGCAATCCAAGGTTTTACTGTATATAATTAAAAAGGTTGTTCATTTCCTTTACAAATGTGAAACGGAATATTTAGATGCCTGTTTAACCTTACTTTTTACATTGACAAATCAAAAATTTCCTTTTAATGAAAAACCTGACACCTGTCTACACACACTTTCCTCATTTTGAACGGTGCTTGGAATTTCTCTGTCCCGTCACAGGTTACTTATTTTCTGTGCAGCCCTCATTAATAATTGAACAGCTCTCTCCTTCTCAGCTATTTTGACACCACCTTGCCATGTAAACACATTAGTAAAAGCTAATACTTTAATAATGGCCAAGAAAGGCCTGTCCTGTGATTAATGAGGAGATAGAAAATGTTTTAATCATTACAATTATCCAGATGTTTACTTGAAAGGAGACATTTAGGAGATTAATATCTGTAGATGGTTTTATGGAAGCTTGCAGAAGTTGATGGGAGGTCTTTGCATGAAGTCTAGAGAAATAAACAGCAGGGTGCTACAGCCAGGATCAGCCAAATAAAACAGCTAAAAGTGCTTTTAAAGGGAAATTTGCTGACATTTTCAAATGTAGGCAGTTAGCACATTTACTCGGTTATCCTTGAAATGCAACTGATAATAATATGAGAATTAGCATTCAGCAAGCTCCAGCTTATCAGGGACGTGCGGTGAGGTCAGTGGCTGGTGAGGCACTGGCTAGTATTACATACGCCGCGATCGTTAGAGCAAGAGCAAGAATTCTAGCACTAGACTTCCTTTGTAACTCTAAACATGTGACCTGTATAACATTTTACAGCTTTGCCTATGGAGATTTTTAGGTACCAAAGCTTGGCGCCATTCAACTAGCGTGCGCAATTTTAAAGCGGGACATGTTAGGTATCTATTTACTTGGCGTAACATCATCTTTCACATTATACAAAAAAAAATTATTTAGCTTGATTAAAATAGTACCTTTTCAGCAGGCAGCAGATTCTCATTCTCCCTCTTAACTGTGTGAGAAAAACATGGGATTATGGGTAATCTTATACCCATAAACCCGTGTTTTTTCCTTCAACTTAAGAGGGCTGGGCTGGAAGGGATCATGTGTCTTTTAGACGCATGCCCCCTTCTATGACACTGTAGTGAGAGGACAGCCTCCACTGCAGCATTTTTATTGAATAGTTTGTTCCAATGGTGCTTTACCATTGGTCCAAGGCTCCAAGCTGTCCATTAAGCTCAGTGCTTCTGATAAGAAGTAAGGAGAGGCACTGTGAGCTCATCCTATCAGTCTGTTGCAAACAGAGTGTGCCAGCTTGTATTTAAACTGGCTGCTCTGTATGTAGTTTCTGACAGGCTGCACAAGGAGCCCCGTATCTCCGGTGCCCCAAATTTTGACCAGTAGTGGGGTAGGACTTCAGCTACCTACTCCAGGTCACCAAGCTACAACCCTCAAAACTTGATCTTTTTTTTTTCTTTTTCTTGAGGCTAACGTTTTAGTATATGAAATGCCCTGTAATTAAAGCATATCTAAACACAAAAGCAAAAATATGATACACTGCAGCTTACCAATCCTTAGATATGGTAGCTGCATTCGTTTTTGTGTTTTTAATAGGGGGGAATGCATTAAGGTAAAAAAATAAAAATAAATAGTCTTTACAACCACTTTAAGTCATTTCCCACAGTCACCAACCAGTTTTAGGCACTTGGGGAACGTGAGATACTGTAGTTGTCATAGTTTGCACTTCTCCCCCAGCAACCTAATGATAAGTGAGCAACAGCAATCCAAAATTTAGGGTAAGTTGGGGAGGAGCAAAAGCAACACATTTTTGTAATACACTATATTGTCAAAAGTATTAGGATGCCTGCCTTTACACAAACATCAACTTTAATGGCATCCCAGTCTTAGCCCGTAGGGTTCAATATTGAGTTGACCAACCTTTTGCAGCTTTAACAGCTTCAACTCTTCTGGGAAGGTTGTCCACTAGGTTTAGGAGTGTCTATGGGAAGGTTTGACCATTCTTCTAGCAGCTCATTTGTGAGGTCAGGCACTGATGTTGGATGAGAAGGCCTGACTTGCAGTCTCCACTCTTATTCATCCCAAAGGTGTTCTGTTGGGCTGAGGGCAGGTTAGTCAAGTTCCTCCACCCCAAATTCACTCATACTTGTTTTTATGGACCTTGCTTTGTACCCTGGTTTGAATGATCTGGTGGAGGGGGGATTATGGCGTGGGGTTGTTTTTCAGGGGTTGGGCTTGGTCTCTTAGTTCAAGGTTTCAGCACACCAAGACATTTTGGACAATTTCATGTTCCCAACTTTTTGAAAACAGTTTTGGGGGTGGCTCCTTCCTGCTCCAATACGACTGTACACCAGTGCAAATTTCATAGCACTGACCTGCACAGAGTCCTGACATCAACATGATAGAACACCTTTGGGATAAATTGGAGGGGAGACTGCAAGCCAGGCCTTCTCGTCCAACATCAGTGCCTGACCTCACAAATGCGTTTCTGGAAGAATGGGCAAACATTCCAATAGACACTCCTAAACCTTGTGAACAGCCTTCCCAGAAGAGTTGAAGCTGTTATAGCTGCAAAGGGTGGGCCAACTCAATATTGAACCCTACAGACTAAGACTGGGATGTCATTAAAGGTCATGTGCGTGTAAAGGCAGGCGTCCCCATACTTTTGACAATATAGTGTATATTGGCCCACTGATAATTAGCTACATGGTCTGGTGATTTCTTCCTGCTTAAATGTGTAATTGGTGTGCATGTGTGTGTAACCAAACATATAATAAGCATGAATCTGCTCTTAGCTTGTTCACTATTAGGTCCCTTTCACACTGACGGACTGATCAAGTGCGCCTGTCATTTTTTCAGGGTGATCCATTCGGACCATTTATTGCTCTCTATGGAGCGGCAGATGTCAGCAGACATACCCTATGTTCCCGGACATCCAATTTAAAACAGACAGATGGGGACCCGTTCCCTATCTGTCTGGAGGATCAACGATTGGATTGGAAACGGGCAGGCGGTCTGTTTACATCCAACAGTCCCCTAGAGACCAGCGGGCTATGTCCGTGTCCACTCTGCATCAGCAGGGCGGACGCGGACCGGTCATCTGCCTGCTTTGTGAAGATCAGCGGAGAGATTCCCTTGCTGAGCGGGCGGATCCGCCAGCGAACTTTGCCAGTGTGAAAGGGGCCTTAAACATGTCAGCCTTGCATTGGAACACTTTTTGATTTTTTATTTGTTATACAGGGTTTATATAACGCCAACAGTTTGTTTAGTGCTTTACAAAAGGAGACAGTACAGTTACAATAAAATTCAAGATAAGGGTGAGGAGGTGCCTGCTCATGAGCACTTACAATCTAAACAGCAGGTCAGGTGACACAAAGGGAATAAGTAGAATTATGGCCTTCCGTTACAAAAAAAAAAAGAGCTGAAGCTTAATCACAAGTGCGCCTACATTTACAGTCTTCTTTTAGCCCCCTACAAAGCCCCACAAATACCTGTTGATCCAGCCCCACAAATACCTGTTGATCCAGCCAGTAAAGTCCATCTAATGCAGCTTCCTGTGATGGTGTGACAACAATGCTGCACTGCTCCTGAATTCCAACCAGAGTTGCCACTCTCATGTCGGCTGGGCCTGCTTGCACTACAGAGAGATGAGAATATGTTGTAGGGGGTGTGAGACACGAATGAAGGCATATTAGGTTCAGTCAGGGGAGATAAAGGAAGTTTTATTTCACTTTATGAGGCTTGTGCATCAAATAGTTACTGGATTCTGTACTTATTTAGACTGTCAAGCAGGAACCTTTAGATGTACTTTTATTTAAGCCTATTAGTTAACTACTGATCTTAACCTAACCTTAAAGGGGTTGAAACCCTCACATTTACCCAGTGAAGTGAACAGCCTCAGATGATACATAGAGATGAAGCAAATCTCCCTACATAAGTTTTACATGTATATCTGCTGTCTTCAGCTTTATATATCCTTTAGAACGTGCACAGGGGCGTAACTAGAAATCACAGGGCCCCATAGCAAAATGTTGTATGGGCCCCCCCCCCACCAAAAAAAATGAACTAATGCCATTAAACAACAGACTACCACACCCATGTGGCACAGTACCCAGGCAACGGCTTATATTAATTTTGAACAACAAAGTATGCAGTATACTCTATGCAGCCCCTGAAGGGAACACATTGCTGACCTCCAGGCCTTTTAACCAATTTCTGTTCTGTTATATAAAATGAAATAGTTCAACTCACCATAATGCAAAATCAGTGGGATCCCTGAGCGTGTCACTAGCCATCATCGCCTGCCACCAGATGCAGATTGTAACTTGTCAAACGTTGCGGAATGTCACCTACCACATGTTGCGGATTGTCACTTGCCAAGTCACCTGCCACACATTATGGATTGTCACTTGCCACGTCCTGGATTGTCACTTGCCACACATTATGGATTGTCACATGCCACGTCCTGGATTGTCACTTGCCACGTCACTTGCCACACATTATGGATTGTAACTTGCCACGTCCTGGATTGTCACTTGCCACACATTAAGGATTGTCACTTGTCACATCACCTGCTACACATTGCAGATTGTCCACTTGCCACGTCGCCTGCCACCAGATGCAGATTGTCACTTGTCACACGTTGCAGAATGTCACCTGCCACATGTTGCGGATTGTCCACTTGCCAAGTCCCGGATTGTCACTTGCCACATTACCTGCCACACATTACGGATTGTCACTTGCCATGTCCTAGATTGTCACTTGCCACGTCTCGGGTTGTCACTTGCCACGTCACCTGCCACACATTACGGATTGTCACTTGCCACGTCACCTGCCACACATTACGGATTGTCACTTGTCACATCACGGATTTTCACTTGCCACGTCACCTGCCACATGTTACAGATTGTCACTTGCCACATCCAGGTTGTCACTTGCCACGTCACCTGCCACACATTACGGATTGTCACTTGCCACGTCCTAGATTGCCACACATTACAGATTGTCACTTACCACATCCTAGATTGTCACTTGCCACACATTATGGATTGTCACTTGCACGTCCCGGGTTGTCACTTGCCACGTCACCTGCCACACATTACGGATTGTCACTTGTCACGTCACGGATTTTCACTTGCCACGTCACCTGCCACATGTTACGGATTGTCACTTGCCACATCCAGGTTGTCACTTGCCATGTCACCTGCCACACGTTACGGATTGTCACTTGCCACGTCCCTGGTTGTCACTTGCCACGTTGCCTGCCACACATTATGGATTGTCATTTGCCACGTCATGGATTTTCACTTGCCACGTCACCTGCCACACGTTACGGATTGTCACTTGCCACATCCTGGGTTGTCACTTGCCACGTCGCCTGCCACACATTATGGATTGTCACTTGCTCTGCCACTTTCCTGCTGTGTCACAGAGTCAGCTAGCAGATTATCAGTCAGGCAGCAGAGAGATAATGTCATCTCTCTGCTTCCTGGCTGCCTGCACAGTGAGGGGGGAACTGCACTGCAGGGATGAGAGGGCGGCGAGAGATGATGTCATCTCTATGCTCCCTCGCCTGTCAGCTCCCTAAATGGCCAGCCCGCTCACGCCCACTCTCTCACCAGCGGACCGGCCACTCTCATCTGCCTCCCACTATCACCCACGGAGCCCCCCGAGGACCCGCGGACTGCCCGCTCTCACCCGCGGACCCGCCCGCGGTCCACCCGCGGACTACCCGCGGACCACCCGCGGAGCCGCGGACTACCCGCGGGCCGCCCGCGGACTGCCAGCTCTCACCCACGGAGCCGCCCGCGGACCACCCGCGGAGCCGCGGGCCACCCGCGGAGCCGCCCGCTATCTCCCGCGGAGCCATAGCGCCTGTCCTCACCGGGCCCCATTTGACTGCGGGCCCCATAGCGCCCGCATGTGCTGCTATGGCGGTAGTTCCGCCACTGAACGTGCACATGGTGTTACAGATTTTCTCTTCCTGTTCAGCACTGAGTGTGAAGTCTGGGTATATAGCCAAGACAGCCGATTGGAAAAGGCACACACCCCCCCCCCCCCCTCACTCCACATTGGCAAAGGAAGGAAGGATTGTAAAGAGCTCTGCTGTGAGAGGGGAAGCTGTCTGCTAATCTAGCAACCTCCCACAACACAAACTTCAGGCTGCTTTTATCTCTTGTGTTGGAGAACTTGTCAGAGGTTATCTGGCTGATAACAGAACCACAGAGCAGGAGAAAGCCACAGGACTCAGATAATAAATCACTATAGATATATGCCCAGCTCAAATTTCATCAGTCGGGATTACATCCACTTTAAACACTTCAGGCCAGGACAATTTTGCTGGCCAAAGACCAGACCACTTTTTGCGATTTGGCACTGCGTCGCTTTAACTGACAATTGTGCGGTCATGCGACGTGGCTCCCAAACAAAATTGACATCCTTTTTTTTTCCCACAAATGGAGCTTTCTTTTGGTGGTATTTGATCACCTCTGCAGTTTTTATTTTTTGCGCTATAAACAAAAATAGAGCGACAATTTTGAAAAAAACACATTATTTTTTTACTTTTTGTTATAATAAATATCCCCCAAAAATATATATAAAAAACATTTTTCCCTCAGTTTAGGCTGATACGTATTCTTCTGCATATTTTTGGTAAAAAATCGCAATAAGCGATTATTGATTTGGTTTGGTTTTGGGGATCAGCGATTTTTATTGTGACTGCGACATTATGGCGGACACATTGGACATTTTTGACACATTTTTGGGACCATTGTCATTTGCAATCACTGCTATACAAATGCAGTGATTCATGTGTAAATGACACTGGCAGTGAAGGGGTTAACCAGTGGGTGGCAGTGTAGGGGTAAAGTGTTCCTAGGGGTGTGTTACTAACTGTTGGGGGCTGGGCTTTCTTTTAGTGAACACTGATCTCTGCTCCAATCACATGGAGCAGAGATCAGCGTCACTTGTTGCTAGACAGAACGGGGAGATGCTGTTTACGGCATCTCCCAGTTCAGCCGCCCCCTTAGACGATCGCGGGTATGCCCACGGTGATCGAGTCCTCGGGACCGCGACTGGACTCATGGGCGTCCCGACCAGCACGCGAGCGTGCCGCCGGCGGTGCGCTCGCGATGGCAGGGCGGTATTTAAGATTGGACATACCTGTACGCCAATATGCCTGCCCATGCCATTCTGCCGACGTACATCGGCGTGCGCTGGTCGGGAAGTGGTTAAAGGAAACATGTCATGAGGGAAACATTACAGGCTGCAATTAGAGGCATATCCCACTTTAATAGGTGACCCCCAAACATCTAAGCCTAAACAAAAGCCTAAACAAAAGTATGCTAACCTCTTCAAATCCACACTTACTTTGGCATTGGCAATAGCATCAGGCCATCCTCTATTGGAGCTCAGATCAGAAATATTTGGGTCAATAGACAAAAAAGCAGTTCCAAGACACCAGTGCCAAACAGATTCATACTTACCCATACATCCTGTTTATTGATTATGGATGCTTACTGAGCATGTTGGCTGTTTTCAAAGTTCATCTTTTACAATCTGTACAACTGCATATAACTCTGAATTATACAATAATATCAAATTATAAGCATACATCACCTGGCTCTGATTATCTGGATAACGTACAACGTGTAGAACCCCATTTTTACTAAATCTTATTTTTACATGCAAATGTTTATCACATAATATGATGCTAGTTAAAATATATTAAGACCGTGGGAACTAAAATGCATCTTTTTACAGCATTTGTATTTTCAAAATAAATTAATTCAATTCATTTTTGTCAGCCCTTAAAGTGGTTGTAAACCTAGTTACACCACTTTTACCTACAGCTAAGCCTACTATAAGGCTTACCTGTAGGTACTGGAAATATCTCCTACACCTGCACGCTTTAGGAGATATTTATCATATACGCTTGCGCCGCCGTCATCGGCACATGTACACTGAAGCAAGGGCACCAAGGGCCCATCAGGGTTTACTTGCTCTTTAACTACTTCCCACCCGGCCAATGTACATATACGGCCGGGTGGGAGCTCTCTACTTCTGAGTGGACATTCCTGAATGTCCATCAGAAGTAGGGGGATCGCGCGTGTGCCCGCACAGTGGCGCGATCCTGATGCGCCCGTGTCACCCGGACATGGCGCATCTCGGATCTGCAGGAGGGCTCTGTGATTGGCCCTCCTGATCACATGACGGCCATGTCCAATCACGGCCGTCGTGTGATGTAAACAAACAGCCGGTTGCTAGGCAATCGGCTCCTCCTCTCCTCACACGGAAGTTATCGCTGAGGAGAGGAGAGCAGATCGCTGCAGCCGGCTGATGATCAGTGAGTATGAGCTGTTTTTTTACAGCTTTTTACTCACTGATCACATCTACACATCACCACACAGTATAAACACAATGTCCCCATAACACACATGTCCCCAAAACACACATCCCCAAATAATAAAAACATATGTCCCCAATAATAAAAACACATGTCCCCACATAAGTCCCACTAAAATCACATGTCCCAATGATTATCTGCACACATATGTCTGTGATCACCTGCACACATATGTACATGATCATTTGCGTACATATGTCCGTGATCACACAAACCAATTATTATACACTTAACCAAATTTTTTTTACCAAAGACATGTAACAGATTACATTTTGGCTTAAATTTATGACAAAATTCGATTTTGTAGGATTTCTTTTAACCACATGGCGCCCACACTACGTCAATTGATGTCATGGGCTTTCAGTGGTTATATCTAAATGATGCCTGAGGCCACAGACATCATTCAGATATTGCCGTTTTCAGCCGGCGATTCCCTGCACCATAAGAATGATCATAGCAGCTGTTCCGCCGCTTGATTGTTCTTACGGGCAGCGGGAGGGGACGCCCCCCCCTCCCGCCGCCCTCCGGTGCTTCTACTGACTCCCCGTTTCCATCGGTGAGTCAGTCACAGGATCCGCCGGCCCCAGCAAGTTACCATAGAGATTTCCGGCGGACTAGATCGTCCCCGGAGTCTCTATGAACGTTCTGTAAATATGTCCGACCATGCCATATTCCTATTACAAGGATGTTTACATTCCTTGTAATAGGAATAAAAGTCATCAATTTTTTTTTTTTTTTTTTTTTAAGTGTAAAACAAAAAAAAAATTAACAATAAAAAAAAAAAAAAAATGTAAAGCGCCCCTGTCCCCGTGAGCTCGCAGACAGAAGCGAACACATACGTAAGTCCCGCCCATATATGAAAACGGTGTTCAAACCACACATGTGAGGTATCGCCGCGTTAGAGCAAGAGCAATAATTCTAGCCCTAGACCTCCTCTGTAACCCAAAATATGTAACCAGTAAAAAAATTTAAAGCGTTGCTTATGGGGATTTTTAAATACCAAAGTTTGGCGCCATTCCACGAGCGCGTGCAATTTTGAAGCGCGACATGTCAGGTATCTATTTACTCGGTGTATCCTTCTCTTTCACATTATGCAAAAAAATAACTTTACTGTTTTTTTTTTTAAGCATGAAACAGTTTTTTTTTCTGAAAAAAACGTGTTCAAAAAATTGCTGCTCAAATACCGTGCGAGATAAAAAGTTGCAACGAGCGCCATTGCATTCTCTAGGTTCTTTTCTAAAAAAACATATATAATGTTTGGGGGTTCTATGTAATTTTCTAGCAAAAAAATTTGGAATTTTACATGTAGGAGAGAAATGTCAGAATTGGCCTGGATGCGAAGTGGTTAAAATAGAAAGAAGAAAATATTGTTTTTTTTTTTCAAATATCCGCTCTTTTTCCGCTTATATCGCAAAAAATAAAAATCGGAGTCGTTAATAAATAACACCAAAATAAAGCTCTATTTGTGCAAACAAAATGATAACAATTTAATTTGGGTACAGCGTAGCATGACCGTGCAATTGTCATTGAAATTGCGAGAGTGCTGAAATCTGAAAATTGGGCTGGGAAGGAAGGGGCCGAAAGTGCCCAGTATTGTAGTGGTTAAAATCCTCATTTCCAAAAGTAAAGTAAATCTGAGACTGTAAAATAGAACTGAATTTTCTCTATTTGTTACCAGGTCCAAAGGTCGACCCTAGCTGATGAAATATCACTGCAGCTGCAGACATGAAATAATAAACACTGTAAGTGTGAGACAATGAGTATTTTGAAAGGCACTTTCTGTTCCTCAGAACATATTGGGCCTTTTTTTACTAATACAGCACAAAGGGCAATGACTCTAAGTAACCATTATCAACAAATCAGAAATCACCTCTTTTTAATACAACAAATTCAAATCTGCCGGTTATGTATATAAATCTATATATTGTACACAGCGATGGCACTTATTTTATTTTGCCCAGGTTCATATTGAACTCGCACGATTTCAAACCGGCAATGCAGTCCGACTTCGGGGGCTATTTGACAGACATCTGTATGGGTTCCTGCACAGATGTACATTCAAACCGCCCCCGAAGTTGCCAAAAGTAGTACAAGAACTACCTTTGGAAATCAGTGCGGTGCTTGAATCAGAAACAAGACCAATCCAAGGGTCCCCCAGACAAACACCTCACAAAGAACAGTGTTCCCTAAAAATCCCGGACTCATAGTCAGTAGGCAAGAAGCCACCCTGCAGCCCCCTCCAAAAGCCCCTGTCCTGGTTGGGTCTGTCACAGCAGACATTTGACATCACCCCTCTGCTCTCTACTCCTATCAGAATGTTCCATGATGTCTGCAGCACATCTGACTAGCTCCTAGTATTGCCTCTCCTACTCCCAGTTGTTGAGTGTTGCCATACAGACAATAGCAAAAGGACTATACCAAATTCAATTTGGGTACTTATACAAGCTGCGTTTAAACATACATCTAATAATTGCTAAATTAATACATCACTACATTAATTGGTGTATTTGGTATCTGCCTTGATTTGGCTTTAGGTAAGCACCGTTGAAGTGGTTCTAAATTCAAAAGAAAGAGAAGTATGGGTTTTTGTTTTGTTTTTTGCTATTCATATATACCTAGGTGGATGCAGCATCAGACTGATGCACATTTTGTCCCCTGACGCCTCTTCACTGAGAACTGAGCCACCGAACATTGCTGATGGCTCAGTTCTCTCACCTCCCCAAGAGGAGAGATGCTGCCTGTCAGTCAGTATCTCTCCTGCTCTGCTCCTCCACACTCATTAGAGCGCGGAGCTGTGGAGGGGCAGGGAGCGGCTGTCTCAGCAGTTCGCTGAGACTGGCATCAGTCAAGGCAGCCGGCGGATCCAGACTTCAGAAGTCGGGATGACGCACTTCCTCGACTGATCGTGGTGACGTCAGCGGAGAGCGGACTTCAGACTGCTCTCCGCTGAAAATGGGTCACAAGGGTGCAAAACTAATTGCACTCCTGTGACCCATAGTAGAAGACCAGCCTAAAAAGCTCAGCTGGACTTCTTCTTTAAAGCAAAAAAAAATCTTCCAGTTGCTGTTTCTTATTTTTATTTAAATGTTTTTGCTTTAGCAAGAATACCTAATCACATCAACATTAAAAAGAAACTGTCTTTTTGTTTTCATATGGAATGATAGACGTCAATAGAGTATCACCTCATTCATAAAGCTAATGGAAATTGAAAATTCCATTGCAAAATTAACAGCCTATTTGCCTTGAGTAAATCTACTTCAAATTCTAATCTCCATAGTAGGATGTGGAATGGTAATACTGTACTATGTAAAGTGGTGTGGTATTTGCTAGTGCTGTATGAATGAATAATATTATTCAGTCCATCTGCTCAAGTAAGAATGCTCTTACAATTGCCATTATGTTTCAATGAAATGGACAATCACCATTTTCGTTTTCACTGCGTGGCAGCAACAGTTCATCCAATTTCCCGTGAGCGCAGTGTGTCGTGGGCATGTTTGTCACCATAGTGCTCCGTACTCACAGTATGAAAACACACTAAGCTGCAATGATGTCATCACATCAACGACTCTCTCGATACATCCTTGGGAACCACCAGAGAAGTGGTAAAGAAAAAAGGAATTCTGCATGTCACAGTACCAACCTAAAAACCTAAAGACTTCTAAAAAAAAAGTATGAATAATTTAAGAAAATTAGCAGACACATGCAAGGAACTCAGTAAGCTGGTAAATGAAGGGAAGTGTGAGATCGGGGCTTAAAACATGGATGTGAATGAGAAGGTAACTATATGTAAAAACACCAAAAACAAAAATTATAATTAAAGCAGCAAACACAAGAAGATATACAAATATTACATGTTCACTATGCATAAATAAAGAATAAGCACACAATAGTAAATAAATTGTGAAACAACAAATAATAAGTGAATAAGAAAAGTCCATATGAAGAACCCCATCCAAAAGGTGCTTACAAGAATTGTTCCATCCTGATATCATAAGTGCTACTACTAGACACCATCACCCTAAGTGATAACCGGCTACATGCTTATCCTTACCAACTTCCATGACCACTCTTAAAAGAGTGGTCATGAAGTGCTTATACAATCTCCTCCAACATCAAGGTCACACTCCAAACAGCCTCGATATTGACCAGGCAAACCGTCCACATAACCCGATGCACATATCCCGATTCACAGCATAGTAATTTATGTAAGGTAAGAGAAGAAGAGCCGCTCCATAGTGTAAAATCTTTTTTAAATAGTTTATTATCTCAATCAGGAACTTTTGATCAGTTATCCTTCGGTTTCTAGAGGAGAAATTAGCTTTTCCAAATATCTGCTCCCCAGCCAGATGTCTTCTGGGGAATTTTACTAAGGAAGACTTGAATAACCCAAAGAAGACTCTTGTACGGATGGTGTTTTTCTATGCTAAAAAGCCTTGGCACTTAAGTTGAAGGACCCCTCCCCTCCTACTCTACAATTCTGGGTTGAATTCATCAATAAGGCATTACCATTATATAAGCTGATGTATTTCTCTAGGGGTTGTCTCAAATAGTTTGAAAAAATTTGGGGTGGGTGGCTTACTTTGGTTTCTGGTGATATTGATGTTTGATTACTGACTGATACTAATGTACTCCAGAGATGGATGTTGAGTATTAAGATACTCATACAGCTGTACAGTGCAGATTACACCCCTATTCCATCATTGTGGCACTAGTTACCCCTTTTTGTTTTTGTTTCTTCTATATTTTTCTTGGTTTCTAAAAGACAAATACACCATTATTCAATAATTTATGTCTTTATTAATGTTATACATTTTTTATAATGTTATATATATTGATGTATAGATTGCTGAGTAATCAGACCTTGTAACAGTTCTGTAATGGATTATTGTCCTTTAATTACAATGTTATGAAACTATATCCAATTTATATGTTGATGTTTTTTGTGTTGAAACACAATACAATTTACCCTTTAAAAAAATTGTTTATTATATAAAGAAATACAGCGCCTTGAAAAGGCATTCATGCCCCTTACAATTCACCACCTTTTGTCATGTTACAACCAAAAACTTAAATGTATTTTATTGGGATTTTATGTGATAGACCAACACAAAGTGGCACATAATTGTGAAGTGGAAGGAAAATTATAAATGGTTTTCCAATTTTTTTACAAATAAATAAATATGTGAAAAGTGTGGCGTGCATTTGTATTCAGTCCCTTTACTCTGATACCCCTAACTAAAATCGAATGGAACCAATTGCCTTCAGAAGTCACCATATTAGTAAATAGAGTCCATCTGTGTGTAATTTACTCTCAGTATAAATACAGCTGTTCTGTGAAGTCCTCAGAAGTTTGTTAGGGTACTTTCACACTGAAGCAGTTGTCAGGCATTTGAGCGCTAAAAATAGCGCCTGTAAAGTGACTGAAAACTGCCTTTCCTGCCTCCCCAGTGTGAAAGTTGAGTGCTTTTCACACCAGGGCAGTGCACTTGCAGGACGGGAAAAAAAGTCCTGCAAGCAGTGCTTCTACACCGCCCCTGCCCATTGGAATGAATGAACAGCGCTTTAGAAGCACTGCAACAAGGGGTGATGTTAACGCCTTCTTCAGCCGCTAGCAGGGGTTAAAAATGCCCTGCTAGCAGCCGAAAAGTGCCGCTAAAATTATGGTAAAGCGCCACTAAAACTAGCAGCACTTTACCACTAATGGATCCGCCACCTCAGGTCAGGGATAAAGTTGTATGGAAGTTTAAAGCAGGGTTAGGTCATAAAAAAATATCCCAAGCTTTGAACATCTCACGAAAATGGAAAGTATGGCACAACTGCAAACCTACCAAGACATGGCTGTCCACCTAAACTGGCAGGCTGGGCAAGTAAAGCATTCATCAGAGAAGCAGCCAAGAGGCCCATGGTATACACATTTCAGGTGAGAGAATCTGTCCACAGGACAACCATTAGACGTGCACTCCACAAATGTGGCCTTTATGGAAGAGTGGCAAGAAGAAAGCCATTGTTGAAAGAAAGACAAAAGAAGTCGCGTTTGCAGTTTGTGAGAAGCCATGTGGGGGACACAGCAAACATGTGGAAGAAGGTGCTCTGGTCAGATGGGACCAAAATTTTACTTTTTGGCCTAAAAGCAAAACGCTATGTCTTGTGGAAAGCTAACACTGCACATTACCCTGAGCACAACATGGTGGTGGCAGCTTTTCTTCAGCAGGAACAGGGAAACTGGTCAGAGTTGATGGGAAGGAGGATGGAACCAAATACAGAGCAATCTTAGAAGAAAAACTGTTAAGCCCCATACACACTATCAGATTTTCTGCTGATTTTTGTCTTCAGATTTACCAAAACCATGTAATGCAAGGGCCTGCCTGATTGCATACAAATTGAAACTCCTAAGGTTTGACCTCATATTATATGGTTTTGGTAAATCTGAAGGAAAAAATCAGCAGAAAATCTGATAGTGTGTATGGGGCTTTAGAGTCTGCAGAAGACTTATGCCGCATACACACGACCGGACTTTTTGACAGCAAAGGTCCGACGGAATGAGTTCTTTGGACAATTCGATCTTGTGTGGGCTCCATCTGACCTTTGCTTGCCAAAAATCTGGCGGATTTTAGAAATTGAACATGTTTTAAATTTTTCCTCTGGAACTCCGCCGGACCGAGAAATCCGCTCGTGTGTATGCTGGTCCGACGGAAAAAAAACGACGCTAGGGCAGCTATTGGCTACTGGCTATGAACTTCCTTATTCTAGTCCGGTCGTACGTCATCACGTTCGAATCCGTCGGACTTTGGTGTGATTGTGTGTGGCCAAGTCCGTTAATTTGGAAAGTCCGACGGAACTCCGCCGAAACTCCGTCGGAAAGACCCCCGGACCTAGTCCCTTGAAAAGTCCGGTCATGTGTACGCGGCATTAGAGGTGGAGATTCACCTTCCAGGATGACAATGATCCTAACCATGCAGCCAGAGCTACAATGGAATGGATCAAAGCATATTCATGTGTTAGAATGGCCCAGTCAAAGTCCAGACCTAAATCCAATTGAGAATCTGACAAGACTTAGTAGAAATATCCCCAAAAAGACTTGCAACTGTAATTGCAGCAAAATGTTGAAAACCATTTATCATTTTCCTTCAACTTCACAATTATGTGCCACTTTGTGTTGGTCTATCACATAAAAACCCTACATTTACATTTTTGGTTGTAACTTGACAAAATGTGGAAAATTTCAAAGGGGTATGAATTTTATGATAGAAGGGGACAGTACAAAAAGATGTCATCATTCAAATTGACCTAGGACAGCAATGGGGTTGATTTACTAAAGGCAAATAGGCCGTTCGCTATGCAGGTGAAGGTGCACTTTGCAAGGGAATTTTCCCCAGAGCTTAGGAAATGAGCTGAAGTTCTGCTGACTTCCGTTATCCAACCACTTGCAGGCCAAAATTATTATTTTTTTATTTTCCTTGCACCTGATTGGATATTCTTGCAAAGTCCTGAGACAAATTCCCTTGCAACGTGTAACTTTCCTTGCTAAGTGAACAGCCTATAAGCTTTTAGTAAATCAACCTCATTATATATGTACATAGTTACATAGGTTGAAAAAAGACACAAGTCCATCTAGTTCAACCAAAAATAGAAAATACAGTCCCTTATACACAATCCTTCACCCACAGTTGATCCAGATGATCTAGATGGAGGTCTAGATGGAGTCCTGCTTGTTATAGTTTCTTCACTGCAGCCAAAATGAAAACTAGAACCTGGAATGACTTTGAGACAGGAAAAAATGAGTTTGACTCTTAGCCCTTATACACATGGTCGGATATTCCGACGGAAAATGTCCGATTGGACCGTGTTGTTGGATAATCCGACCGTGTGTGGGCTCCATCGGACTGTTTCCATCTGAATATCCGACCGACAAAGTTTGAGAGCTGGGTTATAAAATTTTCCGACAACATGATCGGACTTCCGATCGGACAAAGTGCCACGCACGCTCAGATCAAATTACGACACCAAAGCTATTGGCTACTAGCCGCAACGTAGTCCCGTCGCAAGGCATGAATGTCATCACGTTACGAACGATCAGATTTTCTGACAACTTTGTCCGACCGTGTGTATGCAACACCACTTTCAGACAAAATCCCTCAGAAAAAATCAGACAGATTTTGTTGTCAGAATGTCCGACCGTGTGTACAAGGGCTTAGGCTAGCGTAATCCCCGTCACTGAGATATCATATTTTATACTGCAGTACCAAGGCCACACTAATAAACAAACAACTCTTAGATTTCCACAATTGAAAACTTGTTCCCAGGATGTTATTCCCAGTGCGGGACTCTAGGTAGATAGCTATCTAGATATTATTGTCTTTCTTATGTTTGCCATTGACACACAGGAATTCTGCTTCCTTCACATTCCTTTGTCTTGGGGTTTAGTTGCCAGGTAACTTACGACGTAAAAAGAAAGCCATCGTTTTAAGAGGTTTCTTGCAGTTTACATCCAGTCTTTTGTATAATTTAGGCAAATAAATGATTTTCCATTGAGGATCTCTACAAAATAACATTGAAAGTTCAAGTATTAACTCAAAGGCTTATCGATAATCTAGTGATCTGGTGTCATATGTATGTGTACAGATACGAAACGTTTATTTATTGACGGTGGAGCCATCTGCCCTTGTTAGACCACTTGGTATGTTCAATAAATGTCACCTGTCACCGTGACATGATAGTAAAAATTCCCACACTTACCCCTATTCTCTGCCTGGGAAGAAAAAGAAACATTAAATCAGGACACATTGGGAAGAAGAATGTGTCTTCGCTGAAGGTAAACAAGGTGCACCCATAGGAAATGTTGTCTGAGGGGGGCACTGGCAAGTTTACATCCACTACTAAAGGACCAGGAAATGTAAAATACAAGTCAAAGAATTATTCCATTAATTAATGTTTAAATAACGTTCATAAATTTGTAAGTGAAACGTGTACAGAGACTAAGATATTCAACATCATATGTAAGCATTGTGCAGGCTGTTTATTCAGGTAGTGTTCTAGATCACTTGATATATTTACTATAACACCTCCCCCAAGGATATCACTAAAGACTCAAATATCACAAGTTTTCATTAAAGTGTATGTAAATATTAACAAGGAAATTTTCTTATTTATGCCCTTTTGGACTGTTAACCCCTTGCTGCCACAAGAGGATCTAAATGCCGGGAGGCGGATGTGGAGTAAGACATTCCAATCGTGTTCTCAAAGAGGTCACATGATCAGAAGCTCCCGATTGCAAGTATGCATCAGGCGCTGCCCAAGACAGCTTAGTTACTGTACTGACAGCATTCAGTAAGTGTATTCTCAGGACAGAAAAAGCCATTCCCCATGGAGACATATGTGCAACCAGGGGCTTAGTGATAGAACCCACCTGTCCAGGCTCCGCATATATGCCAGTGGGAGCTGGGTAAAGAAACCCTATTCCCGCTTAAAAAAAAAACTACACGAGGAAAGGTACTTACAATTAAATCAGAATTATCCCTTTTGCAAGTGATGGCTGTCATAGTTGCAATCCTCCACCACCCTATTGCCTGCAGCTGTAATCTTTCACTCGACCCTTCTTTGTGTCACTTTGGTATCTCCTCTCATCAACATGGGTCCTTGTACTGCAACACACCGAAATGGCTCATTGTGCTGCTTCTCATTGTGCTGGCATTTACAGGGCATTTAATTATATAATTATTATATATTGTGATAGTATACACTTTCATTTATAACTTCAGCATTGTACAGTGGAATCTTGGATTACGAGCATAATCCGTTCCAGGAGAATGCTTGTAATCCAAAGCACTCAAAAAAACGATTTTCCCCATAGAAGTCAATGGAAACAAAGAGAATTCTTTCCGCATTGACTTCTATTGCATGCAATAGCATGTAGCCAGAGGTGGGGGACGCCAGAGAGCCTTGAAAATACTCGGGGACAGCTCGGCTGAACTCGGAAAGCCTCGGAAAGGCTCGGAAACACTCGGAACTGAGTATTTCCAAGTATTTCTGAGTGATTCCGAGTATTTCCGAATGGCTCCAAACCATTCCTAATGTGTCACCGGCGCACCTGCACCTCTGGTCAAATGCGGTACTGCACACCCCTTTAGCTTGAATTCTGCTTGTTTTGCAAGACAACACTCGCAAACCGAGTCAGAATTTTTTAAAAAAGTTTCTTGTCTTTTCAAAACACTCGTTAACCGCATTACTCGTTAACCAAGGTTACATTTGACAATCCTATATATAAGCTTACTTGAAAACTTTCCTTTAATGTTATGAGTTCTGCCTGTCTAATGGCTCTTTTAACAACTTTCTGGATTTCCTCCGCTGTTTACTTTCAATTTCTAAGGATTACATATCCCATGGTACCTTGCTGCCTGCTGCGCAGTGATCCCTGTTCTTGTTCCACCTCCTGAAACTCCTCCTCTCAGCACCTCTGTAGTCCAGAAGGCAGGCTCTGTGAAATGTGTGACACAGCAGTGCCTAATCACAGTCCATAGTGAATACGTGTCACAGAATTCAAGTCATTAACTTTGTGGCGAGCTTCACAAAGTAAATCTACAAACTTCAAGATTGTTCCGATTAATAGGTGTAGGCTAGAAATAATTGAAATACAATGTGGAAAAGAATTTATGATTTTTAAAGTCTAAATGTTTTTTAGCTTAATGCATTACCTGGGTCCTATCAATCCAATGCTGTGCCCGGCTGCGGCTCTTCTCTCCCCTCTTCTTCTCAGGCTTTACTAAGAGCAACGGGATTCATTGGCTCCACTGCTGTTAGTCAAAATCCTGTTAAGGTCAAGTGTGGCTAAGCCTCACTGTGTGTGTATATGGATGCACACAGCCCAGCTTGGGAGTGGACCAGGAGAAATGTCCTCTCAGCACGTGGGTTACTATGGGGGTACTCATAAGAAATAGGAGGGCACTCCAGAGGAGAATGGGACTGTTCTGTGTAATACCATTGCACAGAGCAGGGAGGTATGTAGGCAGGTTGCTGACAGTGTGAGGCAGACTAGTGTGGCTGCCCAGATTAGGTGCAGTAGGGGGTCAACTCTACTGTATTTTCCTGCTCACGTTCGTGGGCTTTTGGGGTCCATCCTCCTGTCCTGTGACATATAAAAGGGCAAAGATTTGGGTCTCGAAGGCGCGCGGGTCAGCGCAATAAAGAACGGGAACCTGACAAGGCATGCCGAGAGTGAGATATAGTCCCTCTATGGAACACCGGTCTTCGGAATACACACAAATCATGAACTTCTCCCATCCAGTCGTGCCAGCTATGGACTTTATCCACAAGGATTTTAGCTATGCAGGTACCTTGTGGTAGCCACCATTAGTGATAGGTAGGGAAAGGATGTTCTGCCATGTTATGTTTAACATGCTGCACTTTAGTTAAAATGGTTTTACTGCACCAAGCCTGGTCTGAAGTTGCACAAGGGGTGCAAATGGGATCCTGGCGCATACACACAAGACTCTGAGTCTACTACAGCACATAAAATGTTCTAGTACTATCACAAAAGGTTAACTGCAACCAATTGATGGCATGGTACCCGGTAAGGTGACATGTTATGGCTCCCTCCCTAGCTGTCTGTCTCTATTGGTCTCAAGGAGTGGACTAGCATTACGGATAGTTATGGCCTGATCTCTGGGTATGGAGAAGCAAGAGTTAAGTGAGCATCCATGAGGTTTGAGCTATTTGCTTGGCGGGACCCTATTCTGTTACCGGGAGTGAGGTAGCATAGGTATGCTGACTGGTGGAGTGGGCATGGCTCTGTGTGTCCCTCCTAATGCAACACAAGCACCAGTTCAATTGTGTAGGATACCGGACTATCCTTGACAGAACTCCACATAACACTACACACAAGTGGCTCATCTTTGCGTTGAAGGGCTGCCTTAATGTTTGACTTTCACATGACCGCAGCCCTTGTCTGGTCTTGGTACTGATGAGCACACTTTTGGGCAAGGTGTAATCCCAGTGTTGGAGCAAATGGCCCTTTTTACACCTGGTGTAGCCCAGAAGAAAACATCCATGGGTAGGCCTCTTGTGTGACCCACACTTGGCAGCCAACGAGTTAATGGGGGAACACATGGAGGAGTTGTCACCTGCCTATCACAACACGCCTCCTATCCTTACAAATATAACATCTTATACATTTTCATCTTAACCACTTCAATACAGGGCACTTAAACACCTTCCTGCCCAGACCAATTTTGAGCTTTCAGCGCTGTCGCACTTTGATTGACAATTGCGCGGTCATGCTACACTGTACCCAAATGACATTTTTATCATTTTTTTCCCACAAATAGAGCTTTCTTTTGGTGGTATTTGATCACCTCTACGGTTTTTATTTTTTGCGCTACAAATAAAAAAATACCGAAAATTTTGAAAAAAAAATGTTTTTTTTTTGTTTCAGTTTCAAAACTTTGTAAATAAGTACGTTTTCTCCTTCACTGATGGGCACTGATGGGGCTACACTGATGGGCACTGATAAGGCGGCACTGATGGGCACCAATGAAGTGGCACTGATGAGGTGGCATTGATGGACACTGATAGGCGGCACTGATAGGCGGCACGGATGGGCGACACGGATGGGCGACACGGATGGACACTGATAGGTGGCACAAATTGGCACTGATAGCTGGCACGGATTGGCATGGATAGGCGGCACAGATGGGCATGGATAGGCGGCACAGATGGGCATGGATAGGCGGCACAGATGGGCATGAGTGGGCACTCATAGGCGGCACAGGTGGGCACTCATAAGCGGCACAGGTGGGCACTCATAACAGGTGGGCACTTATAGGCGGCACGGGTGGGCACTTATAGGCGGCATTGGTCTTATACTGTACTAATGGATGCCAATCAGTGCCAAACAATAATGCATGCCAATCAGTGATGCCCATTGTGGGCACTGATTGGCATCCATTATGGGCACTGATTGGCATCCATTGTGCTGACCATGGGCATCCCTGGTGGTCTAGGGAGGATTACCTTTTCCCTGGTGGTGTCCCTGGTGGTCCAGTGTGGGCATCCTCGGGGGGGCTGTGCTGATAATCGATCAGCACAGACCCCCCCCTGTCAGAGGAGCAGCCGATCGGCTCTCCTCTACTCGCGTCTGACAGACGCGAGTGAGGAAAAGCCGATCACCGGCTCTTCCCATTTACACTGTGATCAGCCGTGATTGGACACGGCTGATCACGTGGTAAAGAGTCTCCGTCGGAGACTCTTTACCGTCATCGTATTTGCCGGGTGTCAGACTGACACCCCGCAACAACGATCGCCGCGATGCGCGCCCCCGGGGGCGCACAGCAGCTCATAATCCTGAGGACGTCATATGACGTCCGGTCAGGATTATCAAACCACTTTGCCGCCGTCTATTTGTAATAGGGCGGGCGGCAAGTGGTTAAAAAATTGCCTTTAGAACCACTTTAAATATTTCCATAGATATGCTTTTATTTGTGCCTTTTTCTGCCTGGAGTTCAGCTTTAGTCATGCATAAAAGTATTTATAAAGTGCTTAATGTTAATTCTTTCAAATGATACACGAGGCAAACCTGAAGCAAAATATTTTTAGCAATATATAGTGCCTTTTACCTGCAGATAGGAGTGCATTAAAATAACTTTATGGGATTTATGTTCCATAAACAAAATCTATTGTACTGTATTTTAAAAAAGGACATTGAAAAACCTAAAATTGCAGTTAAGCATTGCCATATACAATATTCTGTTATCATGCTGACACTCTGTACAGTAACACTGATAAGGCAAAGCTTGAAGCTCAGCCAAAATACGTCAGGAAACGAGTGCAGGCAATGTCCATAGAAGGAATGGGAGTACATTGCTGTTAAGGTTCCCATCCAAATTCATTTTCATATTCCTGGAGTAATAATTGAGTTAAAACAAAAAGAATAAAAAAAGTAGCTGCTTTTGTCTTGTAAAAAAGGAGAAGAAATAAGATATTTCTATCTAACTTAGAATATATTAGCCAGAAAAACAAGATTGTAGTAATATGTGTGTAGAAATGTGAAGCAATATTCAAGCAACAAAGCTTTTGTAATTGTGTACATTTTCTGAACAATTATTTTCTAGTAACACACTGTAGATATGCATTGCACTGTGTTGATGTCAATATTAATTGCACCCCAGCACTCATCTAAACTGCACTGCAATGCATCAGCGTTATATAAGGCACTGTCATGCAAAGATGCATATGCTGCATTGCACTGTGCTCAAAAATAGTGCATTGACAATTGACAGCTCATTCAAAATGAAAATGTGCATTGTGTTATGGAATGAATGGGTCATTTCCCTGGAAATATAATAAAATAGCCTAATCTGAGGTCCAGAGGCCTCTTTTCATGGGAGAAGAAATGTGAGTAATTCACCTGTTTATGGCCACAGTGGCTACTTCTAGCATGTTTTGGGTGTCTGTTTGCCCTTCTTATGCTCTGCAACATACCTAAAAGAAAAATGACTACTATACGGATTTTCCCACATCCAATTCGCATGTCAGGAGACTGCGACCAGCTCTCAATGGAGCTGGTTCACTCATCTCCAGAGGAGCTGCGGAGTGCATTGCACAAGAGTCTTGTGCATCTTCTGATCCGTTTCGGATCCAAATTCAGCCAAAGATTCTGACTGAAATTGTACCTGTAACAGTGAACAAGTATGCACCAGACTCGTGCTGTGAGCCTCTGTATGGCAGTGTGAACCCAGCCTAAGGCTGCGATGTGTGTTTGATGTTATTTTCAGTGCGATTATATAGTGCGACTATGGTGCACATTTGGATCTGGTTAGCATATTCTATGGGGCCAAATAACACTAAAATCGCACCATGGTTGCACAGGAACCTTTTCCAAAGTCACACCGCACAGAGTTGCATTGATGTGAATGGGCACCATTGAAAATAATGTGATTGCCCTTGCTATGCGATTCTGTGCAACCCAAGTCACATAAGAAATGTAACCAGTGTGAACCAGAACTTAAAATGAATTTTCTTTTAGCATTACCAGTTCTAGAGATTTTTTGTTGACTATATGGTGTTCATTTACTAAAACCATCTGGTGTAGTTGTGCATGGTAGCCAATCAGCTTCTAACTTCAGTTTGTTCTGTTAAGCTTTGACAAAAAAAAATAAAAGCTAATTGGTTTGTATGCAGAGTGCTCCAGATTTTACAATCTGCAGTTTTAGTAAATCAACCCCTATGTGTGTACTTTAGCCTGGTACACACTGACAGCTGTCAGTTCCGGTCGGAAGCCACTATAATAACCATGTGACGTAAGTCCAGTAATCTCCCCGCTGAGCTGTTGTGTTCTGACAGGGGGACGGCCCCCCGCCAGAATACTCCAATCAACACTCTTTTCCATTGACTGAGAGCGCTGATCAGGAGTCGGTCAGTTGTTGGTTCAAACGGTTGGCTTCTGTCAGACAGACTAACATACACACGAGCAGAATATCGGCCAGTATTTTTTGCACCGGCAAATGCCTCCCGACATTCTGCACATGTGCACTGGGCTCTAGACTGTCCTCATTTGTTCCCAGTTGCTGACCTTGCCTTTCATTTGACCTTGCCTCATCTGACCTTCACCATGTCCAACCTCTGCTTCATTCTTGACCCTACCTGTCTTCAATTTAATACATCAATCCAGTTTACTGACTTCCTGGTAACCGACCCTTGGGCCTGACTCTGACTATGTTCCTGTCCTATTTCTGTTGCCTTGACTCATTTTTCTTGCCAGTTGCCACTAGCAAAGTCAGCCCAAGGTTCACTCAATGGCATTGTTATCCATAGGTGCATTTGCTGAAGACCAGGTAAGCTTAGCGTTAGCATCGTTGTCTAGCCATTTACCATCTTGCTGGTGGTTCAGATCATCCCTTGCCATCCTTGATGCATCAGCATTAAAGTGGTTGTAAACCCTTACAAACCACTTTGACCTACAGGTAAACCTAGATTAAGGCTTACCTGTAGGTCCAACAAATATCTCCTAAACCTACACGGTTTAGGAGATATTTGCCAAAACACAGGCACTGCTGTCTACGGCGCATGCGTCGTAGACAGCGGCATGCAGGCGCACTGAGCGTGCCGCTGTCAACGGCGATATGCCGCGAGTGGCGGCTCCGGCGCGCATGCGCGGGAGTGAAATCATCGCGGCTTCGTCTAATGACAGCCCTGGAGTAGCAAGACCCACCGAGAAGATGGAGGCTCTGTAAAAAAAAAAGGGGACAGCGGTGACTTCGCTGGCTCCTTTGTCAGGTAAGTGACACATAATGGACTACTATGCGATGCATAGTAGCCCATTATGCTTTACCTTTGCAGGGAATCAAAGAGGAAGTAAACCTTGATGGGTTTACTTCCTCTTTAAGCTTTGTTAAGGTGAGGGATCTTTAGAGGAACTGAAAAGTAAAAACCCTTGTTTCAGGTAGGCTGGGGAACTATTGTAAAGTGAGTGTGTGTGTGCTACACAAATTCTGAACAGGCCAATTCTCCAGAGCTTCATTTGGTCTTTATCTGATGGCAGAAGTCTTGGAGGAAAATTGGAGCTGGGGTAGTTAAGGAAGGAAGCATCCTTTGAGGGACTGAAAGAGACACACTTTGCTTCAGGTAGGCTGGGTTAACATTTGCAAAAGAAGTTGCTATGTTCCACACAAACACTACTCCAGCCCTAAATTTTGGGAGGTTCACAAGGTCCAAAGTCTTCTGCGAAAATTGAATGTAGGAGTAGATAAGTTTCTCAAGACAGATGTATGACGATATGTCTGCCATCCGTCTTGGCGGATCGGATGAGATCGGATGAAAATGGACATGCTGTCCATTTTCGTCCGATCTCCCCATGGAGATCAGCGGGGCTCTGACAGGTCCCTCCGTGCTCAGTGAGCAATGACGGACCCGTCATCCGCCAGCTCAGTGGAGATCAACGGAGCAATCTCCCGCTGAGCTGGTGGACTCCACTGTGCGGTTCCGGGTTACGCTCAATGTGAAAGGGGCCTCAAGAAGTAGTGTATTTGAACCGTCTCTAAAAGTTTTCCGATTAGGGTTAAAATGGATACTGAAAGTTGTCAGCTGTGCAACTATGATCTGACAGCCTCAGGCACCTCTCTTGTCTTTCATAAAAACAGGATGCTCTATTTGAGTATTCCTGTTAATCTTTTAGAGACAGGATCTGGAGGCGCTCTCTAACACCTCACAGCGCCCTTTATCAGGGGCAAATATTAGTCATTCGACATTTTCTAATCTTCCCAGTGACTTGTGACTGGCAGCTATTATATATGCAGGTCACCTATGGATACCTGAGCATCCAGCTGAAATTTGTCTTCTCACGTCTAGGGGTACATTTAGTGTTTGTAATATTTTTTATTTTGCCTTGTTTTAAAAAAATAAAGGCCTGCTTTAGAATTAAGTGTGATTGCTTCTTCAAACATAACCCTGTGATATCATCAGTGTAAAAACAATACACATAGACAAGAAGGAGGCAATGTTTTCAGAACACGTCAGGCTCCGGGGACTAATACTCTGAGGTTCCATAAGCTATTTCAATTATCTTTGCAGATTTCCGTCTCGGTGGTCCTTTTACAATGACAGTGAAGACTCTGACGATCAGGAAGTTAGAAAGATGTGATGGGTTATAAAGATGAACTTTCAGATGATCTGTTATTTACAAAGTAGAAAAGAAGTTGCATGTTTTTCACTGATGTAGGTCAATGCTGCCCAAGACTAACGCCCTGTACACACGGTCGAACATTCCGAGGACAAAATCCGTCTGATTTTTTCTGACGGATTTTGGCCCAAGCTTGTCTTGCATACAAATGGTCACACAAAGTTGTCGGAAACTCCAATCATTCAGAACGAGATGACGTAAATCACGTACAACGGGACTATAAAGAGGCCAGTAGCCAATAGCTTTCTTCTCGTAATTTATTCTGAGCAGAGCATGCATGGCACTTTGTCTGTCAGAATTGTCTACACACGATCGGAATTTGAACGATCGGATTTTGTTGTCGGAAAATTTTAGATCTAGCTCTCAAACTTTGTGTGTCGGAAATTCCTCTGTTCCCTCTGTCAGAAACTCTGTTCCGAGTGTCTCCAAGTGTCTTTGAGTGGCCTCCGAGCATCTCAGAGTGTTTCCAGTGCCCCTGCACCACTGGCTACATGCGGTACTGCATAGACAAGCAGTGGCTGTGGAACGGATTATCAGAATTTCCATTATTTCCTATGGGGAAACTCGCATTGATATACGATTGCTTTGGTTTACAAGCATTTTTCTGGAATGAATTATGCTCATAATCCAAGGTATTACTGTATTCCTTTTCTGCTGACAAAATTTGGGATTTTCTTTCACATTCAGCAATAAAAACTTGACAGGTTTTTTAATCTATCTCCACTCTATTCAAAACTAAAAATAAATGTTTTGCCTTTATTTATACTTTAAGGCTCACTTTAGGATATATTCTAATCCTGTTCGCCTGTTACCATAGAAGAAATGGGATTAGAACGTGGAAGTGGTCCAGGAGACTCACCTTGCCTCACAGAGCCAGTATAGCCATTCTTTGATCTAACGAGGGCCAAGAAGACTGAAAGATTTGTATGCAAACTGGTAACACTAGCTCTGTAAAATGATTTCAATATCTTTGCTACACATTAGCGGTTCTGGCTCTACTGATAGATAAATGGGGCAAAAAAGCTGATTTGCATGACCCTACCTACTTACCCATAAGCAGAAACTAAGCTCCTTGTTTTCAGGTTTTGTGTTGGAAGTGAGGACTAGGCAACTTATCTCGCCTTGTCCCATAAAGAAAGCATAATTTAAAAAAACAAATAACTTTTTCAATTAACCACTTAAGGACCGCGCCTCTTTTGAGATTTGTTGTTTACAAGTTAAAAACAGCTTTTCTTTGGTAAAAAATTACTTAGAGCCCCCAAACATTATACATTTTTTTTTCTAACACCCTAGAGAATAAAATAGTGGTTGCTGCAATACTTTCTGTCACACCATATTTGTGCAGCCACTCTTACAAGTGCACTTTTTTTGGAAAAAATACACTTTTTTGAATTAAAAAATAAGACAACAGTAAAGTTAGCCCAATTTTTTTTTATATTGTGAAAGATAATGTTACGTCAAGTAAATTGATACTCAACATGTCACGCTTCAAAATTGCGCCTGCTCGTGGAATGGCGACAAACTTTTACCCTGAAAAATCTCCATAGGCGACGGTTACATTTTTTTACAGGTTGCATGTTTTCAGTTACAGAGGAGGTCTAGGACTAGAATTATTGCTCTCGCTCTACCGATTGCGGGGATACCTCACATGTGTGGTTTGAACACTGTTTTCAAAAAAAAAAGAGGAAGAAGAAGAGGATACCAGGGTTACGGCAGGTAGCTGCTGCCATAACAACAATATTCCTCTTCAAAGTTAGGACGTATATCGGCGTGCGGCGGTCCGTAAGTGGTTAAAGTGTATGTGAAGGCGCTTTTTGCGTCTCTGTGTGTACCAGTGACCATTGTTGCTGAAACAGAAAATAGGGAATTCAACATTTTTGAGTTGTCAGCAGAGCAAGAGCTGATGGTAAAAAAAACTTTGGGGAAATCTCCTCTTGTTTCCTGTTATGTGTCCAGAAAAGAAAGAGGAGGAAAATCTCCCTCTAGGAGAGAGGCAGCAAAAAGTAACTTGAAAGTGGTTTAAATCTTTTCATATTTTTTTCGAATTATAAAAACGTTTTGGCTATTATAAACCTAATTTTTTCAGACTGAAATAGTATTACATTCATCTATAAAAGGTTATCTTACCTACTATATAACTAACTTCTTAATGTTGCTTTCCTGGAAACCAAGTGCTTTTACAGCATATGATTGTTTTCAATGACTATCCAAGCATTAAACTAGCCAAAAGCACACACCATTACCCGGCACTGAGATTAAGGTTAATGAATTAGTCAAACAGCTGCCCTAGTTGATAACTCACAAGTATATCCTTTATATACAGTGACAAGTACATTTAAAATAGTCTAACAGAAAGGCTGGCTATTCAGGCTTTATGTCATTCATCAATAGCTTCCTCTATCCAAACTAAACAGCATGGGTGGAGGAATCTTCCCTGCCCAGCTATTGCAAAGTTGGCAACATTGTAAAAAAATTTATAGGGACATTTTTTTGGCTGTAGGTGGAATCTTATTCTAATTAGGGGTGGCGCATGCGTTTGTAGGTGTGACATAGCAAAAAAAATGTGGAGCGCGCTGCGCCGAAAAATGGGTGTGTTTTACGTGAAATAGTGGAGCGTGGCTTATATGGGCGTGGTCCAAGTGGGTTGTGGTTAGAGTCTGAGATGAATGAGAGATGGAGAAAGAAAGGAGAAAAGAGGGAGGAAGGGAGATAGAAAGAAGGAGGGAAGGAGAGAGAAGGAAGGAAAGAGGGGTGGAGGGACAGCAGGCCCAGATCTTAAACCACAATAGAAATGCGTATTCCAGAGTTTAACAAATCAGCAGATAAAGATACTCCAAACATCTGGTATTAGCGCTTCAATCATCCCAGCACCATGGTTGTTGTGGTGTCAGGATGATTGAAGCGCATCATCACTATTATTACATTGTAATATAGAATGAAATCATTCAACTCACCATAATCCAGAATCAGTGGGAGCCCTGAGCGTGTCACCTGCCACGTCGCCTGCCACCAGATGCCATCAGGTGCTCCCAGCAGAGTCCGTCTTTGCATCAGGTACCCCCAGCAGGGTCCTTCCTTACATCAGGTGCCCCCAGCAGAGTCCATCCTTACATCAGATGCCCCCAACAGAGTCCATCCTTACATCAGGTGCCCCCAGAATCAGAGGCCCTCCTTACAGATCTGTGTCCCTGGTAGCGGAGTCCCTCCTTACATCTGGTGTCTTTGAATCACCAGAGTCCATCAACATTATCACTTGGGTGAAATACATTTCCCAGCAGTTTCCTTTCTTTTTAGGGATAACTCCAGGGATAGGTGGCACAGCTGCAATCAGGCAACAAGCAGCCATGCCATGGTGCAAGGGACCGCACTCCAGAACACAGGTCCCCTTGCAAGGTTAGTCTTAGTTTGTCAGCATTACAGCTGGAGACTGAGAGAGATTTCCTCATCAATTGAAGGAACAACCTGCTGAACATCACAGGTCACTTTTCAGAGAACCACACTGGCAATTCCACAGTACTGGCCAGCACGACTCAAGTGGGCACTTCCTGTATCTGCTGGCAGCATTCAGTCCAGCACAATCTCAGCAGTACAGCCAACAGAAATGTTCTCCAATAGCAATAACCTCTTTGCAGGGATGAGGTGGCTTCTAGCATAGCGTCCTTAACTCCACAGAGCACACATTTGTAATCCACAAGATTTGGTGAACAGGTATAGTTCCATAGTATTTACCAGTAATACCTGGGATCTGGCAACTTCAAATCCTCTCCTCTGGTATTTACGGTAGTGATGTACTGTCGAAAATCCTTCTTGTCAGGTCATGATCACACTGTCCAGGTTGATTTTACGGCCATAGCCCCAGGTGTGCAGCACTGAGACATATCTTTCGGCTACCTTGGGTGACAGTTTTGGAAAGTCAACCTACAAAGGGATCCTAAGGAAACTTCACAGAGCCTCATCCATCCATTGCGTTTTCTTGTCTAAGATCTCTTCCTCTAGGTGAGCTAGTACATAGGGGTACAGTTATCCATATTTTTCGGCTACCTTTTTGATAATTATGCACTGTATTTTAGACAGCCTGGGCAGCGTTTTAGGGTCTTCATACCCGGGTAGGACCCGTGCGTCTGGAGCACGCTGGACTGAATACCCAGAAACAACATCTGACTTGCAATCAGACTTAATTACAGGCATTGGCTTGGCAATGCGAACTTTAGGGACTTGTTGAGCCCAATGATCATCCTCGAAAGATACAGTAATGTATACCGATGGAGCTGCATTGGCAGCCAGCTAAATTTTGACACTAGCAGCAGTAGCAGGAGGAACTTCATCCTCCTCCATGTCACACTCTTGCTCCTCATCAATTTCACTCCACTTTCCAATCCAAGACAAAGTGCCCGAAAACAGTTCACATAATCCATCAGAGGGAATATCAGAATTGGCTATTGTGGAGCATTCTTCAGCCGGGAGGTAGTTGCGCTTGGCACTGGCTTTAACCGGCACAACTATGTTCTCTCCCTTAATGGCCACAGGTATCACCTCCCCCATGGGCACACTGCTTTCACCCCTTTCAGGCTTACCCGACTCCGGTACCCGTTTCCTCGGTGGCTCTGACATCAAGGTGAGCAGGTGGGCCCAACCACAGCCTCGAGGAGCGAATGAAGCCCTGGATCCCGGGGCAGCCGTTGAGACAGGAGGAGCAGCTTCCCGCACAATTCGGTTGATGGCAGGTGGGCTGTTGATATCACTCCCAGCTGAGATAGCAACATTCTTGTCTCAATCTGCTTGCAGTATCCGCAGAGGTTGAGCTGTTGAGACTACCTCGAGCAAGGGTTCCCTGCAGCGTCCACAGATGATCCAAGGCCTCAGATGTGTGGCCAAACTGGAACAATTCCTGCAGATGAGTTCCAAGGCCTCATAGCCTCCAACCGTATACAGGGCAAGCCTACCCTTAGGTGTCAGTCAGAACACTTTTTGACTCGCTCAGACCAAAGCCAGCACCCGGAGTATAAATTTTCCAATCTGCCATAGTACTTCCAAACTTCCATCTTCTTCAACTCATAACCAGGCACACGTGGCAGTACTTCCTTATCCTAATCTGCAAAGCGAGGACTCCTCTCCCTACCAACGGATTGGTGCAGATACTTTCTGGAAACTTCAGCACATGCCCTTTTGCTTCTGCAGTGCACCAAATGTGTACTGAAGTCTGTTTTAACCCTAGCTGCACTGGCGGGAACTGTCCAAAGACTAGGCTGGTACTCTCCCATGGACAATGAGACTTGTTGGTCCTTCCCCATGTTGTTAAGATGCATAACAACACAGTCTATAAGAAGCATGTTACTTGTCACTTTCTCACAGAGCCAGGCGAAATCCCAATGGAGCTGTAGCTGGTTGCTATGGGAGACTGCTGCAAGGATAATGCCTTTGCCCCACGTTGGGCACCAAATGTAGCCAAGTCCTGAGCCTCTTCAGGCCTAATGGTGACCTCCAGAATTAGGGACAGGTGACATCCTTCTGTGTAGAGTTGGTTATGAGGCACGGTGGGTGCAATGTAAGGTAGATTAATGGGTGCCACACACTTCTTGAATCCAAAGAGATTTATTTTCTCTTAAACAGAACTGTGGGAGAGAGGGTTAGAGCCAGGACACCCTTTAGTAGTTGCAAAACTTGGATGGTTTTTCCGACGGAATGCCGCTCAAGCTTGCCTTGCATACACACGGTCACACAAAAGTTCTCTGAACTTTGGACCGTCAAGAACGCGGTGACGTACAACACAACGACAAGCTGAGAAAATTAAGTTAAATTCTTCTGAGCATGCGTTGAATTGTTTTTGAGCATGCGTGATTTTTTGCACTTCCGAATTGCATAGAGGCGAACGCATTTTCGTATAGAAACTTTTTCCGGCCGAAAAATAGAGAACCTACTCTCAATCTTTTGCTTGCTGAAATTCTGCCAGCAAAAGTCAAATCCAGCATACACGGTTGGAATTTCTGACCAAAAGCTCACCTCCGACTTTTGCTGGCAGAATTTCTGATCGTCTGTATGGGGCATAAGAGGAAATCCCTCCAAAGTGAGAGAAACCCTGGTTGTCACCAGGGTCACCAGAACTAGGCTCCCTATTGCAAGATTTCCCCTCTATTCCTGTTCTGAGGCCAACCAAAATGTTTAATTTTCTTTCAATTTTACTTATGGTGATAAGCAGAATGAATAGGGATGGATGACAGCAATACAAGCTGGACAAGTGTTATAATCTCTCTCCACTATGTCCAAAACTCAAACTTTGTCTTTAACCACTTGCTGACCACATGACTTACATATACAGCAATAAGGCGGCTCTCCTGCACCAGATCATGTATTAGGTGCCGCTATAAGTTGCTGATCGCCGGCATTACTAGTAAAAAAAAAAGTTTACATTTATAAATATTCCAATATATATATTATAGTTTGTAGATGCTATAACTTTTGCGCAAACCAATTGATATACACTTGCTGGTATTTTTTTTTTTTTAAATATGTAGCAGAATAAATATTGGACAAAATTAATGAAGAAATTCTATTTTTTATATATTTTTTTTAAAGAATATATTTTAGGGCAGAAAATAAACAATATTGTTTGTTCTTTTTCCAAATTATCAGTCTTTTTTTGTTTATAGTTTAAAAAAAAGTAAAAAAAAAAAACAAAAAAAAAAAACAAAGACGGTAACATAGAGGTAATCAGATACCACCAAAAGAAAGCTCTATTCGGGGGAAAAAAAGACACAAATTGTATTTGTGTACAACATTGCACGACCACGCAATTGTCAGTTAAAGTAACACAGTGACGTATCACAAAAAATGGCCTGGTCATGAAGAGGGGTAAATCTTCCATAGGTCAAGTGGTTAATTATACGTCAAGGTTTAAAAGTCACTTACAGAGCAGGTTTGTTTGCTATAGAATGACAGAGAACATCACAATCAATGAGCTGTTCCTAAAACAGAAATCACTGATCTTCTGGTGCTTCCCGTCCACCGGCATGCAGGAAAACTGTAATGCCACATACACATGACTGGACTTTTTGACAGCAAAGGTCCGACGGAACGAATCTGTCGGACAATTAGATCGTGTGTGGGCTCCATCCGACCTTTGCTGTCCAAAAATCCGACTGACTTTAGAAATAGAACATGTTTTAAATTTTCCTGATGGAACTCCGTACCTCCGGACCCCGTTCCTAGTCGGAAAGCTGTTCGTCTGTATGCTGGTCCGATGGACCAAATACAACGCAAGGGCAGCTACAGCACCTGCCCGTGAGAATGTTTTCAGTGCGATCCAATCGCGCTGGTTCTCGGCTGCAGGGTACTGTACATCTCACGCTCGCTACAATAGGAAAAACACATTTTCCTATTGCAGCGAGCGTGAGGGAGAGGCGACAATGTCCCTTAGGTCTGGTATGGATTTTAAGGGGAACCCCCTATGCTGAAAAAATGGCGTGGGGGTCCCCCCAAGGTCTATACCAGACCCTTATCCGAGCATGCAGCCCGGCCAGTCAGGAAAGGGGGTGGGGACGAGCGAGCGCCCCCCTCCTGAACCATACCAGGCCGCATGCCCTCAACATGGGTGGGTGCTTTGAGTAAGGGGGGGGCGCTCTGCGGGCCCCCCGACCCAAAGCACCTTGTCCCCATGTTGATGGGGACAAGGGCCTCTTCCAGACAACCCCTTTAATAAGAGGGCCCCCAGATCCTGGCCCCCCACCCTATGTGAATAAGTATGGGGTACATCGTACCCCTACCCATTCACTCGGGGGAAAGAAAGTCAATAAAAAAACACACTAGACAGGTTTTTAAAGTAGTTTATTAGGCAGCTCCAGGGGGTCTCTTCTGACTCCTCCACTCTCTCCGACCTCTTCTCCCCCTCTCCGGCCTTCTCTCCAGGTCTCCGGTTCTTCTCCCGCTCTCCGGCCTCTTCTCCTGTTCTCCGATTCTTCTCCCGGGCTCCTCCGCTATCTTCTGCTCTTTTGCCACTCTTTTACTAGCGGTGGCCAGGTCTCTTTGTCCACTGTGTACACAGTAATACAGCAGGAGAGAGCATTGTGTCAACATTGGAAGAAGAGAAGAGGGAAGAATATGACAGAAGAGACCGGGCCACCACTAGCAAAAGAGTGGCAAAAGAGCAGAAGATAGCGGAGGAGCCCGGGAGAAGAATCTGAGAGTGGGAGAAGAGGCCAGAGAGCGGGAGAAGAGGCCAGAAAGCGGAGGAGTCGGAAAAGAGACCCCCGAAGATGGAAGAGACCCCCTGGAGCTGCCTAATAAACTACTTTAAAAACCTGTCTAGTGTGTTTTATTATTGACTTTCTTTCCCCCGGGTGAATGGGTAGGAGTACAATGTACTCCATACTTATTCACATTGGGTGGGGGGCCTGGATCCGGAGGCCCTCTTATTAAAGGGGCTCCCGGATTCCGATAAGCCCCCCGCCCGCAAGACCCCAACAACCAACGGCCAGGGTTGTTAGGAAGCGGCCTTTGTCTTCATCAATATGGGGACAAGGTGCTTTGGGGTGGGGGGCCCGCAGGGCGCCCCCCTTCCCCAAAGCACCCCCCCATGTTGAGGGGATGCAGCCTGGTACAGTTCAGGAGGGGGGGCGCTCGCTCGTCCCCACCCCTTTTCCTGACCGGCCAGGCTGCATGCTCGGATAAGGGTCTGGTATGGACCTTGGGGGGACCCCCATGCAGTATTTTCAGTGTAGGGGTTCCCCTTAAAATCCATACCAAGCGACGGGGCTCGCAAGGTGTCAATCTCGTCAATAAAAGTGGCGAGATTGACTTCCTTTTCTAGTCCCGTCGTAACTCATCACGTTCAAAATAAATGGACTTTAGTCTGTGTGGGGGCAAATCCGTTCATTTGGAAGTCCGCTGTAACTCTGTCGGAAGTCCGTCGGGAAGTCCGTTGGACCTAGTCTGCTGGAAAGTCCGGTCGTGTGTACAGGGTATAAGAAAACTTGGTCGGTGGGTGATATCATATTATTATTATTATACAGGTTTTATATAGTGCCAACAGTTTGCGCATGCGCTTTACAACAATGAGGGCAGACATTACAGCTACATTACAATTTGATACAAGAGGAAACAGAGGGCCCTGCTCATTAGAGCTTACACTCTAAAAAGGAAGGGTCAATTGATACAAAAGGTAATAGCTGTGGGGGGATGAGCTGAAGTAATGAGGAAGTAAAACAGTGTTAGTTAGAAGCAGGAGAGGCTTCTTTGAAGAGAAGGGTTTTCAGGGATCGCCTAAAGATGGATAGATTAGGGGACAGTCGGACAGATTGGGGCAGGGCGTTCCAAAGGATGGGAGAAGCTCTGGAGAAATCCTGGAGGCAAGCATGGGAGGAGGTGACAAGGGAGCTAGAGAGCAGGAGGTCTTGGGATGACCGAAGAGAGCGTCTTGGTGGGTATTTTGGGACTAGGTCAGTGATGTAGCTGGGGGCAGAGTTGTGGATGGCTTTGTAAATTATTGTTAGTACTTTGAATTTTATTCATTGGGTGAGTGGAAGCCAGTGGAGGGATTGGCAGAGAGGGGTGGAGGACACTGAATGGCTGTTAAGGTGTATGAGTCTGGCAGCGGAATTCATTATGGACTGAAGGGGGGGGTAGTTTATGTAAAGGTAATCCAATGAGGAGGGAGTTGCAGTAGTCGAGGCGAGAGATGACCAGGGAGTGAATAAGAAGCTTGGTGGTGTCATTAGTTAAAAAGGGACGTATTCTGGAAATGTTGCGGAGGCTAATGCGGCATGATTTGGACAGGGATTGTATGTGGGCCTGAAAGGACAGTTCAGAGTCTAAGGTAGATGCGCCATTAATCTTGACAGAGAAGTCAGGGGAAGGGGCACGTGGGGGAGGAAATATTAAGAGCTCAGTTTTAGATAGATTAAGTTTGAAGAAGTGGTTTGACATCCATACTGATATGTCTGTTAGTAGATCAGTGATGCGTGAGGAGATTGATGGGGTGAGCTGAGGGGCAGAGAGATAGATTTGGGTGTCATTGGGATATAAATGGTAGTGAAAGCCAAGGGAGGATCAGCTGACCCAGGGAGGATGTGTAGATCGAGAATATCGAGACAGAACCTTGGGGGATCCCAACGGAAAGGGGAGTTGGAGAAGAGGAAGTGGAGTTGTAGGTGACACTGAAGGTGCAATGAGATAGGTAAGATTCAAACCAACGGAGAGTGCAGCCTTGGAGACCAAGCAAATTTAGTTTTTTGAGGAGGAGGGGGTGGTCGACTGTATCAAAGGCAGCAGAAAGGTCCATGAGTAAGAGTATGGAATAATGACCTTTGGTTTTGGCTGTTAGTAAGTCGTTTGTGAGTTTTAGAAGGGCAGTTTCTGTGGAGTGCTGTGGACGAAATCCAGACTGAAGGGGATCAAGAAGGTTATTCTCAATGAGGTGGTCGCTCAGTCGGTTGTATACTAAATGTTCAAGGAGTTTGGAGGCAAAAGGGAGTAAAGAGATGGGTCTTAAGTTGTTAAGATTGGTGGTGTCTGAGGCCTTTTTTGTTATGGGATTGACTAGCGCATGTTTTAGAGAGTTTGGGAAGATGCCAGTAGAGAGCGAGAGGTTGAAGATATGAGTTAAGGAGTGTAGGATTGAGTTAGATGGTGACCGTAGTATTTGAGAAGGAACAGGGTCCAGGAGGCAAGAGGTGAGGTGGACATTAGAGAAAAGTTTATTGATTTCCTCTATAGTAGCTGGGTTAAAAGAGGGAAGTATTGATTGTGCAGGAGGACAAGTAATGTAAAGTGAGGGAGATGTCTGTAGAGCGGAGATCTTGAGACAAATTGTCTCAATCTTATTTTTGAAGTGATTAGCAATCTCCTGGGCAGTGAGTAAGTTAGTGGGTGGGGGTAGTGGAAGATGAAGTAGAGTGGTAAAGGTAGAAAAGAGTTGACGGGACTGCATGAGAGGGTGTTAATGAGAGTGATAAAGTAGGTCTGTTTGGAAATGTGGAGGCAGGAATGGTATTTTTGGTGGGCAGATTTATATTAGCTAAAATCTTGCTGCGACTTCGTTTTACGCCACAGACGCTCAAGAGCGTGGCTAAGTTTTTTGAGGCTTCTGGTATTGTCTATCTGCCAGGGTTGTAGAGATCGGGGCCTGATTCTGTGCGTAGTGAGGGGGGCAAAGGTATCCAGGGTGGCTGACAGTGAATTGTTGTAGACAGAAGAAGCCAAGTTGGGGCAGGACAAGAATGATATTTTGCCATCGAAACAATCTGTAGCAGAAAAAAGAAGAGAAGAATTAAGATGGCAAAGGTTTCTCCGGGTAATAGTTTGGTATTTGGAAGGCAAGGAGGAGGCAGACAAGGAGAGAGTGAAACTAATAAGGTTCTGATCAGATAGAGGAAAATGAATATTGGAGAGGGTGTGCGGAGTGCATAGGTAGGAGAAGATGAGGTCAAGGCAGTTGCCAACAGAGTGAGTAGAAGCGCTTGTCCATTGTTTTAGGTCAAAAGAGGAGGTTAGGCTCAGCAGCTTGAAAGTAGCAGGAGTGTTAAGATTAACAGGGATGCTGAAGTCTCCAAGAATGATTGTTGGAATTTCAGAGGAGAGAAAGTAGGGTAGCCAGGCAGAGAAGTCGTCAAGAAAGTTTGATAACGGTCCAGGGGGCCGATAGATCACAGAAATTCTCAATGAAACTGGAGAAAATAGACGAATACAGTGAGCTTCAAATGAAGAGAGGGACAAAGAGGGGGGTGGATGAAGAACCTGAAAAGTGCTTTAAGGCGATAGGAGGATTCCAACACCACCTCCTTTGCGTCCACTAGGCCTGGGAGAGTGAGTCCACAGGAGGCCACGATAGGAGAGAGAAGCAGGAGAAGGAAGGTCAGATTCTTGAATCCAGGTCTCAGTAATTGCAAGTAAATGACTGTTTCTTGCAGGACATTTGGCACATTTGTCTATTACAAATCAAAAGTTCAGGAGAGGGTATAATTAATCAGGTAATGTAGAAAAACAATTTAATTAGAACCTTCCTAGGTATTACACTAACAGCACTTAGCTCAATTATACACATCCTTTGAAATTATAATACAAAACAGTGGCTTGCTTTATATGAAGCAAGGCTTTGATTCCAGTCATGCCTCTCTCAGACTTTCCCACACAGCACCTTAATGTCTGCTTTACTCCCAGAATATCAGGAGTTGCAGGAATGTGACCCTTTCACCTTTACTATGCAGGAAGGATTCAGAGAACCCCGTGCCAAGGCACCAAAACCGATCCCCTGCCCTGTACAGGAGCTAAGTATGCCAAGCATGCCCTTCTGCTCTTCTGTAATCATCTGTAATAATAGTGATGGTAAAGAACCGCTCAACCAAAATTATTGTATAAAATAATAACAGGAGAATTGCAGACAAGGTACAAGAAAAACAATGTATAAAGGGGGTCTGTATATGGGTCTGTCTGCTTTTTTTATTTAAACAGCCTTTATGGAAGGAAAACATCATGCTTCTTAAAGTGTTTGTTAACACTCCCAAAAAAGAATTGATCCTGTTCCCTTAAAGCATGAATAACAGCACAGTTCTTGTGCTGTGTAATTTGGCCCCATTAATAACTAAAAAAAACTGGCTAATCCTGCCTAGTTCTGCCCTCACCCCCTGTAAACTGACCACGGTTTATCATGCCCCCCCCCCCCCCGCTTGTCAGCTACATCCACTCCCCAGCCCTCCCCTCCTGCTTCTATCATAACTAAAGTATAACTATACAATCCCCTCTGTAAAATAACATTATGTGTCCCAGTGTCTGTGTTATATAAAAAAGATGTTGTTTTCTACCTTATATCACAGCGTCTTCCAACGCTCACTTGGCAGCTCGTCTCTCTCTCCTCTCTCCTCCCTTCCTCCCCAGCTGACATCACAGGAGTGCTCGGCTCCTCCCGCTATAGCTGTCAGCCAGGGAAAGGAGGAGTCACTTGAGCGCTGGGAGACACTCTGATATGAGGTAGAAATATGCAATTTTTTTATATAACACAGATAATGGGACACATAATGTTATTTTACAGAGGGAATTGTATGGCTATACTGTAGTGTGTTAACAACCTGTACTAGGGAATGAAGCCTGTCTATGACATGATGCTGCCACTAGGGTTGAGCCGAACACCCCCGGGACATGCGAACAGGCAAAAAATTTGTGCGAACACCGTTATTGTCTATGGGACATGAATGTGAAAAATCAAAAGTGCTAATTTTAAAGGCTAATATGCTAGTTATTGTCATAAAAAGTGTTTGGGGACCTGGGTCCTTCCCCAGGGGACATGTATCAGTGCAAAAAAAGTTTTAAAAACGGCCGTTTTTGGGGAACAGTGATTTTAATAATGCTTAAAGTGAAACAATAAAAGTGAAATATTCCTTTAAATATCATGCCTGGGGGGTGACTATAGTATGCCTGTAAAGTGGCACATTTTTCTCGTGTTTAGAGCAGTCCCTGCACAAAATTACATTTCTAGAGGAATAAAAGTCATTTAAAACTGCTTGCTACTGTAATGTCGGGTCCCAGCAATATAGATGAAAATCATTGAGAAAAACGGCAAGGGTCCCTCCCCCCTCCCCCCAGCCAATTACCAGGCCCTTTGGGTCTGTAAGGATATTAAGGGGAACCCCGCACCCAAATGAAAAAAAAAGGTGTGGGGCCCCCAGACCCTGTATAGTCTGAACAGCAGTATAGAGGCGGTCCTGCGGGTTACAAACAAGATAGGGACTGTAGGTTTGTTCTTAAGTTGAATCTGTTTGTAATTTGGAACAGGTACATTTTTTAAGTTTAGCTCCAGCCAAAAAATCTATTTGTAAGCTTTTTGAATAACATAGGGAAGGGTTATCACACCTGTGACATTTGTTTTGCCGTCTGTGCCCCTGTTCAGAAGATTTCACCTCACTTTCTGTCCCAATGACAATTGGATTTTGAAAATGTTTGGTTATTAGGAAAACAAGGATTGGTGATAAAGCATCAGTGGAGACACCTTTTTTATTATTAACTCTTATAGGAGAGATTTCCTCTCACTTCCTGTCTCCCTCCGTTTGTAAGTAGGAGTCATTTGTAAGTCAGATGTTTGAAAATAGGAGACCGCCTGTATATACTATATGGCCTGCCCTATACACTGTGAAAAATTGGGCCTTAGGCGTTGGTGGCACAACACTGTAAAGCCTCACAGATACTCTTGTTGAGCGCTGTGAAATATTAGATCAAAAATTGTAATTACGCAACCCTGAACAGGGGCAGAAAAATTGGGCTTTAGGCAGTGGTGGTGGTGTCACAACACTGCAACCCCTCACAGATACTCTTGTTGAGCGCAGCAACGAGCCCTGCTGTTAAATATTTGATCAAAAATTTTAATTGCACGCCCCTGTTAAGCAGGGGCAGAAAAATTGGGCCTTAGGCAGTGGTGGTGCCCTGAACCAAAAATATTCTAAGAAGCTATCATCATGAAGATTGAGGAGGAATAGGATAGTCACTCAGCATAATAGGATAGTCACTCAGCATATGCAGTCTTCAAGGGATCCCACATCCATAGAAAAATCAATCGGTTACATCAGCATCAGGTGTTTGGTAGCTGGTGATCCAAGACTGATTCATTTTTATGAATGTAAGCTGATCAACAGAGTCTGTGGACAGGCGCACTCTGTGGTTGATTACAAAGTCTTCAGCAGCACTGAATGTGCATTCAGAAAGAACGCTGGATGCAGGACAGGCCAGTAGCTCAATTGCACAAGGATGTTCTGTTGGAAAGGTTTCCAAATCTGATCTTGCCCCTAGATATTATTGCAACATGTAATTCAGACACTGGTCATGGTTGCTGGAACTGATTAGACCTTGATGCCGAGGACTGAAGAATTGTCTGAAGTCACCGGTCAGCTGGCCACCTTCTCCACCGTTCTTTCTGTGACTGAACAAAGCCTCTGCAACACGTTGGGCATCACCAGGAAGTTGTAACCTTCTAGGCTCTGGAAATGCATTGCACAAACTTTCTGCAAGATCTCCCTAAGATATTTCATCCTCTGCTCCCTCTGGGAAGGCTGGATAAGTTCTGCAACCTTACCCTTGTAACGTGGATCAAGAAGGGTTGCCAGCCAGTAATTATCCCTCTCCTTGATACCACAAATCCTAAGGTCCTTTAGCAGGCTTTGCATGATCAGGGAGGCCATGCAGCATAAGTTTGCAGCGGCATTCGATCCTGAGTCCTCTGGCTCACTAAGGATCACATGATCCTCAACCACCTCCTCTCAGCCACGTACAACTTCATGGGTTTCTGGGGCCTGAAAACGATCCCTTGAAGACTGCTGCTGATGCTGAATATTAACCTCCACCTCCATGCTGACACAATCCTCCTCCTCTTCTTCTGCTTTCTGTGTGATCGGCAGGCCCGCAGAAATACTATGTGGATAAAGGGAGCCTTGAGAGGTAAGGAAGTCCTCCTCTTCCTCCCGCTGTTCTGCCTCAAGTGCCCTGTCCATTATTTCATGAAGCCTGTGCTCCAACAGGAAGACAAAAGGGACAGTATCACTGATGCATGCACTGTCACCACTCAAAATCAAGGATAAAGTCCATCCATTAATAAGATGAATCTTCAGCCACTGATAAAAAAACTTGTGTAATCCACCACCACTATGGAAAGAATCACTTCTTTCCAGATAGCCATGATCCCCCACTACAGAGGATCAGGGAAGGCATATCATATAGACTCAGTTGTAGCTTCAGAGCGCATCAAAACCACTTGATTGCTTGCTAGCCCCTCTTCAAATCGCCTCATTAGTGGGTACACATATCATGTAAAGGACATAAAAGCTCTGATAGTGTAACACCTGGATAGAGAACTGGCAATGGGGGTGGGGCCAAAGGGTGGTGATAAACAGTGAGTAATCAAAATGGTCCAGTGTGGTATGGATCTGTCGCAGGACCAATTCTGAAAACATTTAGAGATCAAAGCATCTTCCTCCTTTGATTTAATGATTTTTTAACTGATTTAAGGAAATGCAACAGCTTGGGTTTACACTGTGTCACCATGCTTGGGTTTGTTTTACAGAAGGATGGTTTGCGCTGGTGTGGTGGCAGTTGGTGGCGCACTGGGATGGTACTGTACTGCTGCTGGGAAGAGCCGCATGTACTATTCCGGTTACCAGGATGTTTCCTTACTGCTGGCCTCTGTTCTGATCCCATTTATCAAGAACCGTTTGCTGCACTAATTGCTTTCCCCAGCAAGCAGGACACTGTCCCTGACCTGCCAATCAATCCAGGCATGCCCAGATGATGCAGGTCACCCTATATATAGGGTCCCACACCTAGATGGCTGTCTGAGATCTCGATGGATTTCTGTGTCCAATCAGAGAACTATCTTCCCTGAGATGGCCAATGGAGTCCACCAGGGGACAACTCCCTCAACAAAATCCACCTGTAACATTGGCACAGTTCCACCTACACGTTAGAGGAAAACCTGCACCCTCATACAGACATGCTACAATGTGTAGCCTCCAGCACAATGCTGCAGAAAGAATTTTGCAATTGGAGGAGAAGCTGGTCACATGACTTTGATAGATCACATGACAGGGCGCTCTTCCTTCTACCATTTTTCCTATTCATCTATTTGAAAGGGGCTTTGCTTGAACCCTCTTAAGCTTGACACCCTAAGCAAGTGACATGTAATGAACATTTGTACATCAATTTTTTTTTCTAAATAGTCATATGACTATATATAATTCAGCTTTTTAAATTGACCTATAAGATGGAGAAATTCAACATATTAGAAGATACATCTCCTGTCTTCATAAAGGACAGTGTAGGAGGTGTATGAAGATATGCACTTTCGACTGGCTTACAATGATCTTAAAGTGAACCTATATTTTTCCTAAGTGGGGCAAAGCAATGGGATCATTTTAATGTAGTCCTACCTAGCAGGATATACCTAGCAGGATATACCTAGTTTAGCTCAACCACCACTTTGTTCAGTTACAGGCAGGGCCATCTGCAATTTTCCTCTCCACCTACTCTGAGACATACAATAAATAGCAGCTTGACTTAAAATCAGTTTTCTGTATCAGATCAGGCAGCATTTGAGATTGGTTGCCAGCAGTTACAGCATATCATTATTGCTTACTGACTAGTTGCTAGAGGTTTCAGCACATCACCTCCTCACAGCAGGGGAGCATGATATACATAGGAATGCCACCTTCATTTGCATACCAATGCTGCTGGCCCCAGCTATTTACTTATGAATGCCGGTTATTTACATGTAAACATAGGATCTGTAGGTGAGTCATCTGTACACAACAATAGGGCAGAGCTGGGCAGCATTAGTAGCAGCACTTCACGCTGAGATATCGGGACACAGCGCAGGACTAAAACTTCAAGGGACAAGGGAATTTAAACCTGGATAGTTGTCAAGTATAAGGCAGCTGTTTTGGGCCCCACAACAATGACAGGGCCCAGGGCAGCTGCCCCTTTTGCCCTGCCTTAAAGACGGCCCTGGTTACAGGATTAGGCGAAAGCCTTGTATAAGTTATACGTTTCCAGGGTCGTAGCTTACACAGGGCTATGGAGTCCACCTGTGATAGCGCTGTCTGACCCAATAGCCAAGTCAAATGTTGCATCATACTTGGAAGTACTAAGGATTTCTTTCTGCTCCTGGTGCTAAACAGAGAAAACAGAGAAAGACACAGGTTTCCTTTAAAGAAGGACGGGGAAAGAATGAGACTGAGATCAGCTTACCAACATATTATCATCTCTCCAAGCTTCAGATAACAAAATGAATAATTAATGGCTTATATTTAGAGATTCAAACAGCTCTGCAATTGTGAACTGTGGAAAAAACATTTGTTTAGACCAGCCTTTCTCAACCTGTTTAATATGAAGGAACCCTTGAAAAAAATATTCCTGTCTCAGGGAACACCTGTTAAAAATGACCTTATCTATAACTCACTGTACACTAATGTGATTGCCAAACATAAAAATGTCCCTCACATTTGTGATCAGTGGGAATAATCCAGATAGCTAAAAAGTTAATTGACTTTATGGTAGGTTCACACCTATGCGTTTTTGTGGGACGCGTTTGCAGGGGGCATGACTGTTGTGCCTGCATTTCCACAAAAAAAAGGTGCAGGCACCTTTTCAAATACGTGGCCGCAGAGAAATTGCATGGTCTTTTTGACCATGTGATTCCCTTGTGGATCCCACTAACACACTGCGATTTTACATGTATGGGGGTGCCATTCAGAATGAATGTCAGTGCCGCAGCCACATGCAGAAGTGTGAATTCAGCCTTTGGGGCACCCTATCTGAGTTTAAAAAAATTGCTCCTTGCTCAAGTAACCCCTAGCAGCCTCTGGAGGAAAACTAGGGTTCCATGGAACCCTAGTTGGGAAAGGCTGGTTTAGAATAAACTGCCAAATCAGCAGGTGAATTAAGGCTCGTTCTTCTGAAAAGCAATCTGTCACGGATCATTTTTCTGAGGTAATTTGACAGGCAGTGAGGGGGCAATATTTTGCCTCCTCACCACCTGTTTTGACCCTAAAAAGCCACCATGCCACAACTGCATGCAGTGCACGTGGTTGCAGCACAGCCCCCATACACTGTAATGGCTCAAGTTCAGCGGCAGTACCACCCAACATTTGGTTTAATTTTTTGCTGTGAAGCAAAGCATGTATACAGCTCTGAGCAATTGCATCTCCCTATTCAGATGGGAGAGGAAAAGGGTGTAAAATTGCAGCTCAACTGTCTGCTTTTACTGCCCCTAGGGCAGTAATAGGCCACACATCTGATCGAGCCCTAACTAGTCAGCAGTTAGCACACAAAACTGTAAAAAGATTTTCAGGTGGTGCCTTTAGAAACATTAGCAATGGTTCAGGGAATATAAATGAGGTGTCTATTGTACTTTAATAGTTACAAATTAGCCAAGTGGGACTTTGTACACAGAATGCATTGTGGTTAAATCATTTCAAATTTTATACTAAAAATATAATCACAGCATAATTTATCTGAGCAGAGAATTCATCTGTTCAGATTGATGCGGAGTTCTCCATAGCAGATGTATACTGGTATTCATTTTATACCCGAGCCGTGAACAGACAGAGCTCTATGTTCTCTCATTTCTATATCTGATTATCCAGAACAGGCTACATCCTTCTTATATTTTTATCTCTGAAATGGCTGCTGAGCTATAAAAAAAAGTTAGGGTCATGTAAGGTGCAGAGAATTTCATTGCCCTCCAAGGTCTTCGCGAAATGATTTTCATTAAACATGGCAGTTGGATCCGGCCAGTCTGCACCCTCGGGCACCAGAAATCTCTGGTATGGGAGTGGGCAAGGGTAGCAATGATTAGAAATTAAAATAAGGTCATTAAAATAAACAAGGGAAAGTGTGCTGTGTGTGTACTGGAGAGAGTTATAGCAGCTATGTCCTGTAAAATGTGCTTGGTATAATCTATTTACTTCAGTTTCATTTTGTTATATATATACAATATTTTTGAAGATTCTGCTTATTATTAATTAGAGATGCACAGATACAATTTTTTTTTACGAGTACCAATACTTTTTTTCCGTACTTGCCAATTATGTATACCTACTGTAACTGTTTTGTTTGTACTTCAGCTGCCAGCAATGGGACAAAGTAGGGATGCACCGATACCATATATTTTTATGAGTACGAGTACTGATACTTTTTTTTTTTTTTTAGTACTTGCCGATACCAATTACCAATACCTACTGCAATTGTTTTGTTTACACTTCAGTGTTTGTGCCTTTTTTAATGTGAAATGTATAAATATATGTTAAAGGTGTAAAAATATTAATTAACAAAGCAAACAGAAAAAAAGTTTTAATTATTTATAGTTTATAAAATAGAAGTGAACAAACAAAAAAAGTCAGCAGGAAAATAATAATTAAATGGAGATGGAGAATAAGGAGTTAATTAGGGCTGAATAGAGTACATTAAGGGTTAATAAGGGGTTAAACAGAGGAACATTTAATAAAGAAAAAATGTTTTTTTACTTGACAGGTTTCTTTCAATCTGCAGATTGAGATTCATACCTTTGATCTGTAGATGTATAAACAGAAAGATACAAAAAGAAACAATGTTTATTTCTGTTTCAGCACGTGTTGTTGAAATACATTGGCTGTTTTTTATTGTTGTTTTTTTTTACCTCTCCAATTGCTGGGACTTTGTTTACACTTCAGCTGTCACTGGCACTTAACACCACTATCAGCTGAATGAGACATCGGTTGTTAAGGACGCATCGGCCCTACTCCTTAAAGAGGGAGTCCACCCGAAAAAAAATATTAAAAGCCAGCGGCTATAAATACTACAGCTGCTGACTTTTAGAGAGAATCAGGAAGTGAAGCATTGCGGCTTCACTTCCTGGTTCCCTACTGCGCATGCGCGAGTCACGCAGCGCAATGGGAATGGTCCGTGCTGTCTCTGGGACCCGTGTGTGTCCCAGCAGACAGCATGGTGGGACAGGAAGAGACATAGACTCCCGTGGGAGTCTATGCCCAGAAGTGGGTGCAAATACCTGTCTTAGATGGGTATCTGCACCCCCCTCCCCCCTGAAAGGTGCCAACTGTGGCACCGGAGGGGGGAGGCTCCCAATGAGCGGAAGTTCCACTTTAGGGTGGAACTTCCGCTTTAACAACCGATAATTGCTGCCTTTTTTTTGTTACATTTCAGCTGTCAGGGGGGAATCCCATTGACGGCTGAAAGAACCTGAAAATGCTTAGGATCGACACCGATACCGATATCGGTGCAACCCTATTATTAATATTTTATAAAAATGGTGTACTACATCCTTAAAGTTCACTCAAAAGAAGAATTTTGGATCCACCAGTGCAGACAGAAAGTAGGTTTTTGTTTTAAATTGTTGGAACATGTCATATGCATACCAATGTGCATGGAGAAACCTGTTGCGAAAGCATACATTACCAATGCTTTCCTCCATCTGAAAATGCTATTTAAAGTACTTTCCGCATCTAATTTAACTGCTTGCTGCCTACAGGCCGTATATATACGGCCTGGGCAGCAAGTTGTTATAAAATGTACATGACAGCTGCAGCCATGATATTGGTATTGTTTTCCAAATCAGCTTTTCCGTAAAAAGGATATGAGCAGCGTCACAGCCGCCTGATCACTTTTACAGCACTCAGGAGGGGGCCAACCCCTCCTGCCACAGCTAGCCACCTTCCCTGAGCTCTCCCATCCCACAAGTGAGCTTGGGAGCAGTTGAAGTGGTCGGCTGCCCACAGAGGAGATGGAGGAAAATCCTTTCCCCCATCTCCTAAGAGGCGTAGATTTTGTCACTTCCAATTTCGGTGCCCTCATTCCCTGGCCAGGGGAAGCATCTGATCAAACACATCTGTGTTTGATCAGATGCCTTGAAGAGCAGAAAAGACATTAGTAGCTTAATAGATCCCTTATGTCTCTATAAAGGGTACCCATCAACTATCACAAGGGGCTTGTTCAAGTTAAATGAAAAAAAAAAAAGTGTAAACATTTTTTTAATAAAATTAATAGAAATAATGAAAAAAAAAAAAAGGTAAAAGCACCCCTGCCTCCTTGTGCTTACGCATAAATACAAACACGTCAACACATTAAAGCAATATACTTGTGTTTCAGTGCACCACGATGCATGTTGCAATACATTGTGTTTCCAAAAAAGGGTTGTATGCAGTTCCTGCACAATGGGGTGTGTTGGCAGCATGTTTAAAATGAATGTGCTACCTTAACACAATGCATATGAATGCATTAACACACTGCACAGATGTGATCTCTGTCTAAAGCTTTGTAGCCTAGTAGCCTAACCCAGCAGTGAGCTGACTGCTGTCACTTGGTGTTCTGAGGGACAACCCCCCGCTAGAACACACTGATCAGTGCTCATAGCCATTGGCTGCTAGCAATGATCGGATGCTGGTTTTCCAGAATGTCCCTTCGACAGTGTTGGCAACCTACCAGATTTAAATTTACTGACATGACACCCAAAATTTACTGGCACAGCCACGTTTTTACTGGCAGTTCCAAAAGTTACAAAATTACAGTTTTAAGTGCAAATTCCGGTATTTAGACTACAAATAAGTACAATATGCAATTAGCAATGTGATTTAGGGTAGATATTAAGGCAAAAAGCATATTTCTTATTTTATTTTTAATATATTAAGTAGCTCAGGGACAGGACTCAGGAGGGCAATGCATTAGAATGGGTGATGCACACATGAAATTGACTCTCACAGTGATATTGACAGCAGTGTGCAGCAGCACAGATCACCGACAGGACACGTCCCCTGAGTCATAGTGACAGTCTCTCTCCATCCCGGCTTGCCTTAATCCCATCCTGCAGACCCGCACACGAGGCTCCGGTTGCTCCGCTAAGCTCCCTTGCACCCTGAAATCACATTACACACTCACACACAGCCTCCACCTGACCCGCCCCCGCCAGCACTGCCCGAACACACTGTAGCAGGCACTTGGATAGCATTGGTCGCCTCCAGGCACGAGCTGCCCACTTTGTAATTCCGAGCCAAGCGTCACAGCCATATTTTTTACTGGCAACCTTTGCCTCTTACTGGCATTTACTAGCAGGAGAAAAGGGCCCATTTTTTACTGGCTGGAGTAAAAATACTGACAGTTGGTAAGACTGCCCTTTGACATGAGCCAGTGGCTAGACCGACTTCTATCAGAAAGACAGCTGTACACACCTACTGAATGTCGGCTGGTTCCTGTGTGTACCCAGCCTAACCCCAGGCAAGTATACAACCCCTAAAATCGCCCACACCTAAAAAAGTATAACTTACCTTACTTCGTGGTCTGCAGTTTTCTTCCCTGATTATGGTTGGATGTCTCACTGCTCTTCTTGTCAATGGCATATACAACAGAACCTATGCCCACCGACTGTCCTGTATTCTATGTGATGATGCAAGCATTTTATTCTTTATCAGTTGGGTCAGTGGGTCTGATTTTCCTTATCTGGAAATGTATGACAACAAATGAGATAGGAAAGGAACCAAAAAAGTTAAGTCTACCCAATAATAGAAGCTTAGAATGTTACTAAGGCATTTTATGAATGATTGAATTATACTATGTTGTGTTTTTGGAGATTTATCAGCCATACAGCTTCATCTATCATAGACTTCCCTATACAGGTGCTGTTTCTTTACTTAGCAGCAGAGCGTGAAATCATGACAATGTCCTCTGGCTTGTGTTTCCTCTGTTTTCGTAAAGTTCCAAATCTTTTATCAATTTTCCAAATAATTTAGTTTTCACTGCTTCCCTTCATCTGTTTCCTGCACTGGGACTCATGATGTGTTGTGTGCCCCCGACCACAAAGGCACAGCCACAAAAACATAATTAATTTATTTTCTTTATGTTGCAGGGTGCCGCTGATGTATTTGAAACAGATTGTAAACCTTTTCAAATTGGGGTCATTAATGTGGGAAATTCCTGACTGATGCAACTATCAATTTAGCAGATGAACATAGACTTTTAGGAATATGAGCAAAAGCATTCCTCAAAACAATATTGATTTCAGGTGAATGGGTCCAGTTCTAAATCGGCAGTGGGCATGGTTTTTAATGGCAGGTATAGTTTAATGGGTTTAGTAGGTGGGAAGATGGAGGGCAACACTTGGTAAGATTGATACAGGAACATATGAGCTTGATCACTACTACAGTGCCATGAAAAAGTATTCAGACCCCTTGACATTTTCACACCTGCAGGCTCAATTCTATTAACACACACAGCACTCCTCAGCCCAGACCCCTGCTCTCTGCTCACAGGATTTGATTGACAGCAGCCGGAGCCATTGTGAGCCGAGAGAAAGGAGAGGGCTGCTGCAGATGGGCACAGTGCTGGATCGAGATAGGACTCAGATAAGCATAAAGGATGGTGAGGGGCAATAGAAAAGCTGGGACATTTTTTACCTTAATGCAGGGAATGCATTAAGGTAAAATGTTTCGAAGCTTTAGAACTTCTTAAGTTCCTCTTCAAGTAAATTAATTTAATTAGTTAATTTAAAAAGGTCTACACAATAGACCAAAAATAGACAGAGTGATTTGCCCCAAAAGAGGTTCTTTCACTCTGCATGGTGGAATTGGGAACTGCTTTTTAAAGTGATTGTAAAGTCTTGTTTTCTTTTTTTCTATAAAAATAACAAGCATGTTATACTTACTCTGTTGCAGTGGATTTGCACAGATCAGCCCAGATCCTCCTCTTCTCAGGTTCCTCTTCTGCCCCCTCCTTCCTGATGAGTGCCCCCACAGTAGTACCCATACATCACATTGTTAGCAGAGCTTCCAGGAGCTCCATCCACAGTCTCTGGCTGAGTAGAGTAGTGTAAAGGCAGTTTTTTTTTTATTTTACTGTATTCTATGCATTAAGGTAAAAAGCCTCCTGTGTGCAGAAGCTCCCTTCGGCCCCTATAATACTTACCTGAGCTCCCTCTCTGTCCAGCGATGATCTTGAGTGTCCCAACTCTCCTAACTGATTGGCTGAGAAGTGTTGAAAAATGTATCCACACTCCGGTTGTCGCTCTTAAAATTTCTTCCTTTTATTGAATAGCCACAGTGAACAAACGCTGATTAAGTCAGTTCATGCGTTTCAGCCTATAAGGCTTGTGGTTATGACTAAGACCTTATAGTAGAGTTGCACAATTCTGGCTAAAATGAGAATCACGATTTTTTGGCTTAGAAGATAGATCACGATTCTCTCACGATTCTCGCGACATATCATATTTCACATTAAAACAAAAAAAATTGTGCTAACTTTACTGTTTCGTTTTTTTTTTTATTATTGAAGTGTATTTTTTCCAAAAAAATTGCATTTGAAAGACTGCTGGGCAAATACAGTGTGACATAAAATATTGCAGCAATAGGAATTTTAATTCACTAGGTGGTTCCAAGTAATTTTCTAGAAAAAAATATTGATTTTAACTTAAGAAAGAAGTGTCAGAAAAAGATTTAGACTTTAAGTGCTTAAACTTCCTGCATTTACACTGGTTGAAAGCTTGGCAGACTGTTTACACAAGAAGTTCTTTCCCTTTGATCTAAAAAGTAAGCTTAGTTACAATGTTTCAAGTTCTACACTTGGCAGATTGCCCAGGATGCTTTCTTTTGACAGCTGAGTGAGCAAATAATCTCCCCACTTGTTTATATGAAAGAATCGCCTACTCTCGGCGGGAGAGATCGTCAGAGGGGGTGAATCGAGATCGCGTTTTTTTAACGATTAATCCTGCAGCTCTACCTTATAGGCTGAAACACGTCAACTGATTTAATCAGCGTTTGTTCCCTGTGGCTATTCAATAAAGTAAAATAAAAATAACAGCAACATCTGGAGTGTGGATCAATTTTTCTACACTTCTCAGTCAATTAGGAAGGAGAGTTGGGACACTCAAGGACATAGCTGGATAGAGAGGGAGCTCAGGTAAGTATTAGGGGGGCCGAGGGGAGCTTCTGCACACAGAAGGCTTTTTACCTTAAAGGTGTTGTAAAGGTAAATGTTTTTTCACCTTAATGCATTCTATGCATTAAGGTGAAAAAACATCTGACACTGCCTGCGCCACCAGCCCCCCCCCCCCCGTTTTACTTACCTCACTCCTCGAAAATCCCACGCTCGCCCCCGCCGTCCTTCTTCACCACTCAGCCTGGCCGCTGATTGGCTGGAGTGGATGGAAAGCAGCGCAGCCATTGGCTTGCGCTGCTGTCAATCACATCCACCGATGCGGAGCGCCGGGGGGCGGGGCCGAGTGATACAGCGAGCGGCTGTAGCCGCCAGCTGTATCACGGGAGCGCGCCCGCAGATGCTTCTCGCCATGCGAGGGAGCTCACATGAACGTGAGAAGTACCAGCGGGAGGAAGCAGAGACAGCCGCTGAGCGACCCCAGAAGAGCAGGTTCGGGGCCACTCTGTGCAAAACGAGCTGCACAGTGGAGGTAAGTATAACATGTTTGTTATTTAAAAAAAAAATAATAATTTACTTTACAATCCCTTTAATGCATATAATGCATTAAAATAAAAAAAACTGCCCTTAGAACCCCTTTAAACCGCTCACTGTTTCAGTATTATAATATGCTTAGTCTGAATTCCCCAGCTTTGTGAAAGTTTTACTTTAATTGTTTAAAATGCAGAAATGTGGCCATACAGTCTGCAACCCATTCTTAATGCCGTGTGCATCAGATTCAGAGATTCCTCCATTTTAAGGAGGCAATGATGAAACCTAAAGAATATTTACAGAAATAAAAAGCCAGTTATAAGATCTCATTTCCGTGTTCTTAAAGATTTGCTGCCCTTGAGACATGCGACCTACTTTTCTGTGTGTCTATTTCCTGCTGAGCTGATATTCAAGCATGCCAGAATATATAACACATCATTTCGAGTCTGTTCATGAATTCAGCCCTGACATGAGCAAGTTTTTAAAGCAGGTAGTCACTGCATATTAATGCTGATTGGAAACATGCTTTACCCTGACAGTCCCCGAAATAGGGAAATGTACTACAAGTAGCTCTCATTTCAAAATGACTAACAAGATTACATAATAGTATCCTGTTTCCCAATCAATTTATACAAACACAATTTAATGATCACTCATTAAAGTTTTTACCTGTAGAGCTACGCATTTTTACCATTTGTTGCAGTCCAATTTCTTTACATTTATCTAGAGGTAATATATATTCGAGTGCAACTAAACTGTATCTGAGCACCACAATCTGAAAACAGTATTTAATTCATTTTTAATTTTCAAAGCAAACGCACCCATCCATCTACATATGTTTCCATGCATTATTTTGTTGAGAAATCGCCTAAAAAAACATCCTTCTAGTAATTCTTTTTTTTTTTATTTCATGATCTTTATTTGTTTTCTTCAGTATTTTACAAAAAAAACATTCTTTATAAAAAATATATCCTATTATTTCCCATTTATAAAAAAAAAAACATTGCACCATGTCAGGGTAGGCCTTTAAAACACTCTTATCCATAATATATCATTAATTCTTCTATCATCTCGAACTCCTTTTCACTACTCAGATGTTCCTCCTTCTTTACTCCTTTTGCTATTCTCTTCTCCCGGCTTCCCTTCTCCCCTTCCCCAGTCTTCCAAATCCCTCATACTGGGTATCCCAACCTATCCAACCAGGGTTTCCACATCTTTTTAAATTCTTTGAAGTTTCCTCTCCTTAGATATATTACCTTTTCCTTCCATACTGTTTCTGTAATTAACAGCCTTCAATCTGCTACTGAAGGGGGATTTTCTGCCTGCCACCTCTGCGCTATCAGTTTTCTTGCTTTCTAGTATTTCTGGTTGCAGCCAACTAAGGGCAGATGGAGTACTTCCTGGAGTCCTTCTGCCCTTAGTTCAGGCATGCAGGCAGGAGAGGTTGCTTAGCTAAGCAAGCCCCCTCCACATAAAAGAAAAAAATACCCATGACTACTCCTGGGATGTATGACATCATTTTGACCTAGGCCAGAAACTAGGAAGCTATTAAAAAAATGTAAAGAAACAGGTAAATATATTATACCTTCCTGTCTATTTACTAAGGATAGCAGCATCAGGATTAAAAATAGTTCATGTTAATGAAAAATTGTTAGTACACTTCGAGATAAGCAATCATTGTTCGACAAAGGCTGGAACCCTTCGCATACCACCCAACTTTTTGAGATGGGAATGAGGGACACCTATTAGCAAAAGTATGTAGGCATAGGACACACCCCTTGCCACGCCCCCTTAAAGTGGATAGAAACCTGAACATTTTGAATTTTTTTTTTGTCTGGCACAATATAGAGTATGGGATTTCAGATCAGCTGTGCCCAGTCTTGCCACAAAGAGTTAATCCAGCTCTGAGCAATCCTCTTTTATTGTTCAGTGAGAAAAATCTTGACAAACAGAGAAAAATGTTGTCAAATCCTCCCCCTTGCTGTGAGTGACAGGTGATTTATATATCTTGTGCACTAGCCTAAGACATGCATTATTTTTTAATTCCCTCCCACTCCTTTCTTCTGCTGCTCTGCACGGGTTGGCTGTTCCACACCTCAGCATGATTTGGCATGCTGAAGTCATGTGGGGACTTTTCTGAATTTTGACTGAATGTTAGTGATCATAGCAGAAGTTCAGTGTAAGAAATACACAGGAGAAAATGCAAGTTGATAAGGGGAGTGTAGAGGTGGGCGAATCTGAAGTTTTTCGGGTCTCATAGCAGACATTTGACAGATAAGTATACATGCAGGTGGCATGTATATCCTTCTAGATAACCAATATTGCAGTTGTTTAGAAAGGATGAGAGTGGGTTTACATCCACTTTAAAGGAGAATTGTACAAAAAACAAGATTGGTTAAAACAAAAAGTGTTCTTTTTTTTACCATTACTATTCCTTTATATTGGCTTTTGGAATTTATAAATTCAGCAATTTAGAAATCAGATGAAAGGTTTAGTGCTGGAAAACACTTTTTGATAGATAAAAAGTGCATTTTATATACATCTATATAGATCAGACCGAAATGAGGGACAAATCAGGAGGTCTGAGGGACAGAGGGACATTGCTCCAAATCAGGGACAGTCCCTCGAAATCAGGGACAGTTGGGAGCTATGCCTTCGCAGTCTTACCTTACCTATAACCACCACCTGAATAGTGGCAGTCAGGTGGTAGTGTGCTTCTGAGTGGGTATTCTTCCCCTACCTCCCTCTTTTCTCTTTCCCCTTTTTTCCTGCTGTACTCTCTTTCTTACCCCCTTCTTAGTATTCTTTGTACTCGGTTGTACTTATACAGTCATCAAATTTTTCTTTTTTTTTTTTACTGTTCCCTTTATCTGTAATGCATTGTGTGACATTGTGTTTATATAATTGTTCTCCCAGAAAGGCCATGGCTTTCTCTCTCTAGGGTGCCCTTAGTTCAATATCTAGGGCCCTTTCTACTCCCATTCCCCAGACAAGGGGGGACTGGGTGCTGGATTTGAATGTGATTACAACTTTTAATATTCATGAGATTTTGTAGTAAGCCTTCCTTGACTTCCTTGACTCCGGACGGGGTCACTGCTGTGAATTACACCTCACATATAGCCGACCACCAAGAGTTTATTAAACTGTGAGGGCTCATGCACATGGGAAGTTTTAAAAATGCCAGCGCTACAGCAGCGCTAAAAACGCCTGTGTAGCCACGTTTTTACATTAGTGTTATTGCACACTTTTTGTGTTTTTGAGCGTTTTTCCGCGTTTTTTGGGTGTTTTTAATTAAAAACGTCCTTTATAAGGTAAAAACGCCTAAAAAAGGTAAAACGTGGTGAAACGCAGCTTGATGCATTTAGGCACGTTTTTGGGCGTTTTTCATTTATTACAGCTCGTTTTTACTGCTCCTGGAAGCCTAGGCTGTCATTTTTCTATACGGCCCCTAAACGCTTATGCCTCCAAACATCTCTGACAGTTTATATGTGCATGGACACATAGGCTAACATGGAGTGGCTTTTAGAGGCAGTTAAAAAAACACTGACTGCCCCCAACAGCAGCTGTAAAAATGCCCTGTGTGCATGAGCCCTTGTAAACATTATAGCGATTGAAGGATATTTTGCTCTTAAAGTGGACCTTCAGTCATTTTCTCAACTTTCCCTCTATTAAATCTTCTACCCTTGTTGTTTTAACTTTGGATAGTAAAACATTTTTTTTTCTGCCAGTAAATACCTTATAAAGCCCACTTCCTGTTTCTTGTCTGGTAAAAAGCCTAGGCTTATGACATCAGGCACAGCTCTCTCTCTCTCACTCTCATGAGAGTTTGCCAGGAAAGGAGGTGGAGGTGAGTCATAAGAGGGCCAATAAGAGCTGCAGAGCTGGAGGTGTGCCTCTGTGTACCTTGTAAATGCAGGAAGTGAACAGGAAGCAGCTTCAGCTGCCCACAGTTAAAATGGATGCAGCCAGACTCAGTGGTGGGAGATTTCTGCAGCATATTTGTCAAGTACAGAATCATAGTATATATAAAATAATATGGAAAGTGGGTGGAGGGAAGATTCAGAATGGCAAAGATATTTTTATTACAAATTATATGAGCAGACTGCAGTTCCTCTTTAAGCAATTCTTTGTTATATCCAAATATTTTTCTTATAGTTTCAATGTACAGCTGTACACTTTGCTATCGGAATCTTTTTGTTGTATTTTCCTTTTTCGCAAAAAAAACAAAAACAAAAAAATTATTGAAATCCAAAAATAGTTCATGTTGAATGAGAGAGTTTAGTTCTGCTTTAAGGGCTGTGCATTCAGATATTTTTATTCTGCCAAACAAGAATTGTGATATTTTACGCTTTGAATAAGTGGGGTTTTGTCATGTCACCAGTGGATTAAGATAACTGACATTTATTATTATTTTGCATGTGTTAGAAATAGGGGTTATTATATTTTTAGTGCTGCACCATCCTTTATTCAATTTTCACTGTGTATATTTTTTACTGGGTGTGAAAGGCTTAAGCCTCGTACACACAATCGGATTTTCCACAGACAATGTGTTGCACTTTTGTCCAAGGCCATGTGCCTGGATTTTGTCTTGCATACAAATGGTACACAATTGTTGGCCAACAAACATGAATGTAGTGACGTACTAGACATACTACGACCCGATAAAGAGGAAGTTCAATTGTCAGCTGCCACCCTTTGGGCTCCTTCTGCTAATGTTAGTAGAAGTTTGGTGAGTGTTGATTCGCGCTTTTCATTTTGCGCTTTCCAGTTTGCTTCCGAACGGCCGTTCATTAACCAGACATGTTGCGGAATCGCAGAATGTAACGTGTTAATTATTATTGGCCTTGGAGTTATTGCTTTGACCCAAGTCCAGTCCAGGAACAGGAGGAGGAGGAGCAGTTCTTGGACCAAAAATTGGTTGCTTTATTAATCGGGACCAATTATGTCAGATGCCTTTGCTGCGGGAGCTCCAGGAGAATAATCTGGAGGATTTTCACCATTATCTCCGGATGACGGACCCTTGTTTCACCAACTCTTGGCATTGTTGTCCCCCTATATTAAGGAGCAGGACACATGCATGAGGCTTTTGTTTTATTTTTTGGTTGAATAATAATGATTTAATATGGTACATTTTCTATATTTTTGGATGCATAGAATGCACTTTTTGGTTAAGTTCTAATGGCAGATAGCATGTTTAATTTTATTTATTTATTTATTTATTTTTAATGCACAATAAAAAAAATGTGGAGAATAATACTTGGTTATGTGTTTTACTTCAAATGACAGTTTGGGAGTAGGCAGTTACATTTAAAAAAAATACAGTGTAAAATTAACAAGGGACACCAACATAGTTGTATCTTTGTTTTTAAAAACTACAGGATAATGGTGTTGTGGTAACTTGCGCAAAAAAACTAACAAACATGCATAATAATATTATTCTTGATATCACTAGAAAATAAAAGCCTTTTAAAATACGTTTGGCAGAACTCCATCCCAGTATGACCAGCAAGGCAGCTTCATTATTATCCCATTAAAGAAGAAGAGAATGTGCGCTGCATTTGGAGATTTCATAATTTGCCACGTCACGAATGCTAATTCTCCATTACAAACGCTAGTTTACAAGACCCAACGATTCTGGCTCGTCCTTGCTTCCGAGCATGCGTGTTTGTACTATGGACTTTTGTCGACAGACTTGTGTACACACGCTCGGAAAATCCGACAACAGACATTTGTCCGCGGAAAATTTTAAAGCCCGCCATCCAATATTTGTTTGCGGAAAATCCGGCAACAATTGTCCGATGGAGCCTACACACCACCAACAGCCTGACATCACACATTTCTTGTTGCTGTCCCTCGTTCTTCCTCATTTGTCCCTCATTTCGGTCTGATCTATATAGATATATGTAGCACCGACACCCAAAGGAGCGGCTGAAATTTTCTGGGCTTACCGATTACCTCCTCCAGCTCGTAACTCGTCGTTCTTGTCTAGGGGTTCTCAGGGTTGATGGCCCAGTAACTGCAGAGACCACACTTGAATTCCTTTTTTGGGTTTTTATTTGCATAAAACAGTTAAACAGAACTCAAAGGTCTCTCAGTTGGGAATAGAGGGTATAAGGATGAAGTATAACTCAGGTACATTGGAACTGCTGACTTCAATAAAAGTCTCTCTGTACATAATCCAGGGAATAGTCACTCTAAACTGGATTCTCTAACTGTTGGATAAATCCTTGTTTATGGATACTAGCAGCCAAAAAGTATTTTTTAGATTAGCAAAGTCTCTGCCACAGACTTGGTCGAAAACGTAGTTTCAAACAGAAGGATAGAGGTAGGAACTTTCTTACTGCACCAGTTTCTTGGAGCCGGTCCGGCGATACCGTAAGAAATGCAGATTCAATTAGTGTCCTTAACAGCTCAGCTTCGAGGCTCTTACCGAGCAGCCATCCTCGCACGTGGCCCTCTTACTGAAGAGAACGGATGGATCCACACCCCAGGCCATGATGGCCTCTGGAGGCTGGTCAGGAGGACCAGGACCACGGAGTCAGCAACAACTTCTGGACCGGAACCCAGAACCATGTGACTTCAGCACCTTAAGTACCCTCTCCCAGAATACCCAGCAGAACAAACGCGCCCACTGATTGGTACCCAATGCGTCCAACCAGACTGCGTTCTAATATCTCTCACAGGTGCAAAACCCCACCTATGACCAGGCAGAACCTTGATACAGCCCAGCCAACTGATGCCAAAGTATAATTTCACACAATTAACCCCCAAAACTCAACTACAGTTTTGGGCATAAACTAAATTTACATACATAGCGTGTACTCATCAGGAGTACCAGCGCTACATATATATAAAATGCACTTTTTATCTTTCAAAAAGTGTTTCCCAGTGCTAAACCTTTCATCTGATGTCTAAATAGCTGCATTTGCAAATTCCAAAAGCCAATATAAAGGAATAGTAGTGGGCTTAACCACACAATCTTTTTTTTGTATAATTCTCCTTTAAGGGGGCGTGGCAAGAGGGTATGTCCAGTGCCTACATACTGTTGCTGATAGGTGTCCCTCATTTCTATCTCAAAAAGTTGGGAGGTATGGCTTCCCTACTTTCAGGATACTGTGCCACAGTGATGTCCCTCGGAAGTTCGGCCCCCCTCCTCCTTCCTCCAGACCAGTTAGAAAGTGCAGCATGCATGCTTTGCGCATGCGCAGTGGGGAACCAGCTCTGAAGCCAAAAGGCTTCACTGCTGGTTTCCCTTACCAAGAATGGCAGTGGCACCACCCGATAGCCGATATGAAAATCGGCTGGGGTGACGACATTGTGGATCCCCTGGACAGGGAAATGTCCTAATATTAAAAGTCTGCAGCTACAGTAATTGTAGCTGCCGACTTTGAATTTTTTTCGTGGGTGGGGCGGAACTCCGCTTTAAGCTCTGATGAACCCTTTTAACAATACTTGGGAAGAAGGAATATGGCTCCATGTATTTATTCTGTGCGCATCACAAAGCATGGTATCATTGTTGCAGTGTGTTCTTCTTACTTATCCTGCATGGCACCCCAATGCATTTATACATTGTAAAGCAACACATCTGCCCTTCAGTATTTCAACCAATCCACAGTGCATTCACAGTGCACACATGGCCAGGAATGTGAAGGTCTATTTTTTCCTGAATTGAGGCCCATCTATGGGCAAGATGAACCCCTGTTTTACCAAAATGGTTTGCAGCAAAAATCTGCAAAGCAGTTTTTTTTCTCACTTTAGGCTGGGTTCACATATGAGCACACAACGGCTCACAGCAGGAGTCCGGTGTGCCCTTGTTCACCGTTTCAGATCTCATTTCAGCCCAAAATTTTGTCCAAATTCGGACCTGAAACGAACCAAAAGACGCACAGGGCTCTTGTGCAAATTGCACCAGAGCTGATGAGGAGATAGGTGAACTGGCTCCATAGAGAACCAGTCACAATCTCCTGATGTGTGAATTGGATGCGGTGAACTCACATCCAATTCACACTAGTGTGAACCCAGCCTAATGGCCCGTACACACGATACGAATATCGTACGACCGATCGTACGACCATTTTCGGTTAATAGTCGCAAGTAGAAATTGAATAGCTAAATAAAGTCACAAAAATTCTCGTACGATAGCAAAAAAAATCGGAAGTGATGTCATGTGTTGTATGATATTCAGATCGTGTGTACGGGCAATTAGTCTGCCATCTGGGAATGAAGACTGGTGATCCACTGCTGTAGTCCATCCACACTGCACCTCTTTTCAACATCCCCATATTATTGGAGTGTTCAGGATCCTGCCAATGGACAGGCAAAAGAAAGTGTCCACAGCACCAGGCAGTGACATGGCCTCCTAAGGAAGAACCCTACCAGTCTCTGCAGTCCAGAAGACAAAAGACATGGGACCCAGCAATATTTGACATGGTAGCATTTGCACAGAGGTACATGGATAGATGTGAATGGGCTTTAAAGAAGGGATACGCTCACTGTAATGAAATAATAGGGTGGATGAAATGACTGACTATAAATTTGGCCCATATAACTGAAACTGAAATAATGTTTTGGCTTTACATAGACTTTCATGAATAATCTAGCTGGGTGTGCATAGCCCTGCTTCAGCTGGATTTTTTGGACTGTTCAGGTATAAAGTGTTTTGTGCCTTTCGAGTTCAAATTCTAATTGGGATAAAATAGAACAAAGTAGTCTCATTTTTTTTCTTATACAGTTTCATGTTCTTTAATTAACCACATAATTAACTTAAAGTGGAACTGCAGTCTGCTCACATAATTTGTAATGAAAACATTAACATGCCATTCTGAAGCTTCCCTCCAGCAACCTTTCATATATATATATATATATATATATATATATATATATATATATATATTGTGATTCTGTACTTGCCAAATATACTGCAGAAATCTCCCTCCACTGAGTCTGGCTGCATCCGTGGACAGCTGAAGCTGCTGCCTGTTCCATTTCTGGATTTACAGACATGCAGAGGCACACCTCCAGCTCTGCAGCCCTGCAGCTCTCATTGGCCCTCTTATGACTCATCCCCCCTCCCTTCCTGGCAAACCCTCACAAGAGTGAGAGAAAGCCCTGTGCATGATGTCATAAGCCTAGGCTTTTTACCAGACAAGAAATAGGAAGTGGGCTGTATAAGGTATTTACTGGTAGAAAAAAATTTTTACTATCCAAAGTTGAAAGAACAACAGGGACAGAAGATTTAATAGAGGGAAAGTTGAGAAAATGACTGAAGGTCCACTTTAAGAGCAAAATATCCTTCAATCGCTATAATGTTTACAAGGGCTCATGCACACATGGCATTTTTACAGCTGCTGTTGGGGGCAGTCAGTGTTTTTTTTACTGCCTCTAAAAGCCACTCCATGTTAGCCTATGTGTCCATGCACACATAAACTGTCAGAGATGTTTGGAGCCATAAGCGTTTAGGGGCCGTATAGAAAAATGGAAGATGGAAAGTTGAAAAAATGACTGAAGGTCCACTTTAACCAATTAACCACATAATTAATAATGAGAATCTAGGTGGTATCATTCAGATAACTGTGTTTTTTTTAATTCTTAGTAAAAATAATAGAAATGTGGTACATCACTCTGTGTAATGGTTTTGCACAGCGCAGTCCCAGTCCTTCTCTATTGGGTCCCCCCCCCCCCCCCTCGGTGCTCCTGGCTCCTGCCCAATGCCCCCAGAGCAAGCTTCTTGCTCTAGGGGCACTCATGCATGCTTGTTCCCAGGCAGGGGCTCTGTCCATTGACACACAGAGTGTGGCTGAGCCCTGCCCTCTCCTCTGGTTGTGATTGAAAGCGTGGTTGACAGCTATAGCACCCAATGGCACCCAGAGCTGCTTCTCAGTCCAATGAGGAGAGAGAGAGCTGAGAGAGACGCTGCTCTTACGCACATCATTGTTTCGTGATCGGGTCAGGTAGGTATTCATTTTCGTTTAACAGAAGTCAATGAAAGCCGCAATGAAATTGTAGAAAAATAGGCTTGGGTCACAACAATTTGAACGGTTCCATTGCTGCAAATTAGGTGCGACTTGTCATGCGATTTTGAACTGTCAAATCACACTGGTGTGAACCAGGGCTCATGCATATAATGCATTAAAGTAAAAAAAACACTTGTACTTTTAGAACCACTTTAAGGCAGCCGTGTTCATGGCGCCTTAGCCTACACAAGGAACCTATTAGGCACATCTCTTCAAATGAATAATAATAAAAACAAAATGTAATATAGGGGCAGACAGATGTCAACAATTAAGTACACTTGAGGTCTTAGTCATGTTATATGTCTAAGCCGACAACTATGAGTGATATGGCGAAACCTCTTTTTAAATGCTTGCCTAAAAAGGTTACATAACAGGTAATGCAAACATTGGTTTCATAGTTACTAACTCCTCTTTGTTTTTTTAGTGTTGCTATGTTTACTGTTTTGTATTGCTGTTTCTTCTATACATATATAGAATACCTCCGTTGGGTTTTATACTGCTGCTTTGTAATACTCATAAAATACCCCCCAAATGACAGAGTCAGCCGGCAGTACATTAGACTGATGTTGGCATTGACATGTTTGCTAATGTGGTCAGGGCTATTTTACAAATAAGTCATAGGCAATAAGGATTTGACTGATCAATGATAATATTTACCAATAGTTGTTCAGTGGGTGGGCCAGTGTTCTTCAATTTAGTTAAATTCAACAGTTAAAATGATTGTAAGGGTTCATTTTTTTTTTTAACAGAAGTTTTTACCCCCTTCTTGACCAGAGCACTTTTTTGCAATACGGCACTGCGTCTCTTTAACTGACAATTGCACGGTTGTGCGACGTTGCACCCAAACAAAATTGACGTCCATTTTTTCCCACAAATAGAGATTTCTTTTGGTGGTATTTGATCGCCTTATTTTTGTGCTACAAACAAAAAAAAGCGACAATTTTGAAAAAAATGCAATATGTTTTACTTTTTGCTATAATAAATATCCCACAAAAATATTTAAAAAAAATGTTTTTGTCAGTTTAGGCCGATATGTATTATTCTACATATTTTTGGTTAAAAAAATCGCAATAAGCGTATATTGATTGGTTTGCACAAAGTTATAGCATGTACAAAATTGGGGATAGTTTTATGGCATTTTTATTATAATATTTTTTTTTTACTAGTAATGGCATCAATCTGCAATTTTTATCAGGACTGCAACATTATGGTGGACAATTTTGACACATTTTTGGGACCATTGGCATTTATACAGCGATCAGTGCTATAAAAATGCATTGATTACTGTAAAAATGTCAATAGCAGTGAAGGGGTTGAGAGTAGGGGGTGATCAAGGGGTTAATTGTGTTCCCTAGTGTGTGTTCTAACTGAAGGGGGGAGGGGACTGTATAGGGGAAGAGATAGAACATTGTTCATACTCTGTATGAATAGACAATCTGTCTCCTCTCTCCTCAGAGAACCAGAAACTGTGTGTTTACACACACAGATCCCGATTCTCCGTGTGTCAGCGGTGATCATAACCCCCGGGCACTCGCATCAGCTCAGGAGCCATTGGCTGTGCTGCTATCAATCTATCTAATCAAGAGCCGAGAACCCCCGGGCAGAGAGACAGCGCATCCCCGCCGGGTCAAGTTCCAGGGCACAGGTAAGTAAAACGGGGGGGCTGGTTTGCTGGTCACTGCCAGCTGTTTTTTTTCACCTTAATGCATAGGATGCATTAAGGTGAAAAAACATTAAGGTTTACAGCCCCTTTAATTTCTTCACTGAAAAATGCTCTTTATGTAGATAGATAATAAAAGTCACTTGGAACTCTTCATATAATGAAAGACAATGCTTTTTGGATCGATTGGGAAAGAGTTAGATCCTCTGTCAAGTTTTTATTGCTATCTGTGTTCCCATTGGAGAGATTTACCCCTCAATTTGTATTGGTGACTGTTTTCACTGAGAAAGAAAGTGCTGGAAAATCCAAACCTTTAGTGTTGCCCCAAAATAAGAGGTAAGGAGAAATCTTCCAATGAGATATTTTTTACCAGGCATAACTGTTGAAAAGGGGAATTCCCCTGACTTTGGGAGATTTCCTCCAACTTCCAGTAGTGTCTCTTATATGGGAAGTGAAAGGAAATTTCCCCAACCAACCAAACCTGGCAGAGGTTTAAACTTTGTACTCCAAAGCTAAGAAATTATTTTGGCTATACATTCACTTCAATAGTAGACAAACAGTCTTCCAATTTTGCCATTGACAGACTATGTGACAATCTTATGTCCGTAGGTGATCCCTAAATTGCCATCAGGGGTCTCTAGCAATGTGACAGTGTAGTCCTTCCCTTTCCCAATTTTAGCTAAGTCTTCAAATTATTAGAGAGCTATTCAACGCACTAATTTTTACATACCATGAAGGGGTCCGAATAGTGCATTATTGACCAGTCTCTAAATTCTGTAGGTAAGTGGTTGTGTATGAAATAATTGTAAGAATATGCTAAAATATGGTGGCTTAGTGTTTATAATTCTTGCCTTGCACCATTGGGTCTTGTATTTGGTTCAGCCAATGACAAGCTGCATCCTTATGTTTCCACAATCCAAAAACCTTAGGTAAAGGTTTAATACAGTGCCTTGAAAATGTATTCATATCCCTTGAAATTTTCCCCATTTTGTCATGTTACAATCAAAAACATAAATCTATTTTATTGGGATTTTTTGACAGACCAACACAAAGTGGCACATAATTGTGACGTGGAAGGAAAATGATAACTGGTTTTTAACATTTTTTACAAAGAAATATGTGAAAAGAGGGGCGTGCATTTGTATTCAGCCCCCCGGAGTCAATACTTTGTAGAACCACCTTTCATTGCAATTATAACTGCAAGTCTTTTTTTGATATGTCTCTACCAGCTTTGCACATCTAGAGAGTGACATTTTTGCTCATTCTTTTTTGCAAAATAGCTCCAGCTTTGTCAGAGTGAATGCAGAGCATCTGTGAACAGCAATTTTCAAGTCTTGCCACAGATACTCAATTGGATTTAGGTCTGGACTTTAACTGGGCCATTCTAACAAAATGTATATGCTTCAATCTAAACCAATACATTGTAACTCTGGCTGTATGTTTAGGGTTGTTCTATTGGAAAGCAAACCCTTGCCCCAGTCTCAAGTCTTTTGCAGAATCTAACAGGTTTTCTTCTAAGATTTCCCTGTATTTGGCTCCATCCATATTCCCATCAACTCTGACCAGCTTCCCTGTCCCTGCTGAAGAAAAGCATCACCACAACATAATGCTGCCATCACCATGTTTCATGGTGAGGATGGTGTGTTCAGGGTGATGTGCAGTGTTTGTTTTCCGCCACACATAGCGTTTTGCTTTTAGGCCAAAAAGTTCAATTTTGGTCTCATATGACCAGAGCACGTTCTTCCATAAACAGCAACTGGGTGGGACTTCTTATGGCTTTCTTTCAACAATGGCTTTCTTCTTGCCACTCTTTTATAAAGGCCAGATTTGTGGAGTGCACAACTAATAGGTGTCCTGTGGACAGAGTCTCTCACCTGAGCTGTGGATCTCTACAGCTCCTATAGAGTTACCATGGACTTCTTGGCTGCTTCTCTGATTAATGCTTTTCTTGCCCGGGATGTCAGTTTAGGTGGATGGCCATGTCTTGGTAGGTTTGCAGTTGTCCCATACTCTTTCCATTTTCGGATGATGGATTGAACAGTGCTCCATGAGATGTTCAAAGCTTAGGATATTTGTTTATAACCTAACCCTGCTTTAAACTTCTCCACAACTTTATCCCTGACCTGTCTGGTGTGTTCCTTGGCCTTCATGATGCTGTTTTTTCACTAAGGTTCTCTAACAAACCTCTGAGGGCTTCACAGAGCAGCTGTATTTATACTGAGATTAAATTACACAGAGGTGGTACTAATTAGGTGACTTCTGAAGGTAATTTGTTACGCATGATTTTAGTTAGGGATGTCAGAGTAAAGGGGGCTGAATACAAATGCATGCCACACTTTTCAGATATTTATTTAAAAAAAAAAACTAAAAAAAAAACATTTATCATTTTCCTTCCACTTAACAATTATGCGCCACTTTATGTTGGTCTATCACATAAAATCCCAGTAAAATACATTTACCTGTTTGGTTGTAAAATGACAAAATGTGGAACATTCTAAAGGGTATGAATACTTTTTCAAGGCACTGTATGTCTGCAATGCATTCCTAATGATTGGTGTGGAGGAATGGAAGCAAAGCACAAACTCAGTTCAAAGAATTATCACCAGAAGTTGAAAATCATTGCTGAATACTCCAGGTGACCCAATGCATATAGCATAGGGTCCCATTCAGATCTGTGCAGTGGTTTGGAAATAAAATGACATTTTTATTTCTGTCTGTGCTGACTGTACCTCGACTCCAGGATAGACATGGGCGCCGTCAATAAATTTGTTTCGTTCTGTTCCGTTATGGTTCCTATTAAAATTAATTCGTAGTTCGTATTTCGTGTCCGAAATTCAATTTCAATTCGTACGAAATACGAATTGTTGTTAGGTTCGTTAACTTGTACGAACGATCGTTACGATGAATTTAAAGGCAAAAATATACCTCAATATGACAGTCGATGCTGATGGAAGTTAGATTTTTATCCGAAATACGAAATTCTGTCGAAGAATTTCCTATCCAAAATACGAATTTTCGTTAGATTAGGGGCTCCTCCTGGGGATTTGTAAACAAAAGTTCGTATTTCGTACAAAATTGGGACGCATGGCAATTCGTATTTCGGATCCTTGAGATTCGTACGAAACGAATTGCACATGTCTACTCCAGGATGAACCCCATTTTATGGGCATTCTAATGGGGAAGTTGCCGTTAGCACTCAAGCCACCTCCTCCCTCTTCAATCTGCAGCTCTCCATCTTATCTTGCAGCCCTCTTCCACCTTTTGTACAGACAAATCTTGTACAAAAAAGAAAGAATGAGCCCAGCTGCCAGCTATTCTCTGGAGAAAGACTACAGTAGTAGCTGTCAGCTTGTGTTGAAAGTAATCATGCTGGAGAAAAGCATTGTCAGTCACAAAAACACAAACCCACAACACAAGCCTGTTACTGCAAAAATCTCTTTTGGACAGCTGAGCTCAGACCTACTCACCTGCTAGTCAGTTGGTCTTCACCAGAGCTTCTGATGGTGGAGATGGCTGGGAATCCTATTGGTTCTGGGGGAGGGGGAGGGGGCAACACAGGGTTGGCTGGAATGCTATGGCATTGAGACTGAGACTCATGGGGCTGTAGACAAGAGAGTGCTCAAGTCAGGTACAAGTCTTGGCATGCAATAGGCGAGAGAGTAGTCAGATCCAATCGGGGGTTGAGGCAGATGGCAGACAAGGAATAAGTAAGGTACAAGCAGTGGTTGGGTCAGGTGGCAGGTGAAAGAGTAGTCAGATACAGGCAGAGGTAAAAGCAGACAAAGTAGTCTGGTCCAGGCAAGGTTAGAGGCAGTTGGCAGGCGAAAAAGTAGTCAGGTTCAGGCAAGGGGTTAAAAAAGGTGTCAGGCAAGAGAATAGTCAGTCCAGGTTGGCAATCAACAGGCAACTGGCAATTAAGTATTACAGCACTTTTAGTTCTCAGGTAGCTAGTGATACCAGACAGCACCAGCCATTTTACAGTCTGGTGCTCAAATACTCTTCTGGTCAGAGTACATGTACAGCTTTGTTACTGGGAACATTAGCCTGAGGTTGTTCAGGTTCTATGATTCCAGGAAATCCTAGCTTGGATCCTTCAAGGAATCCTAGAAGACCAACAGTTATTACTGTACTCTTCCTCCTTCAAGAAAGTAAGCAGCTGGCAGGCAGTTCTGGGCTCAGTGTTTTATTTTTAGTATAGAAAAGGTGGCAAAATAGAGTGGAGGAGATACAGGGCTGCATGATTATATGGAAGACTGTAGGTGTTCTGTTCTGGCATTTTTCAGAGGAGGCGAGGTTCTGCGGCCTTTGTGTGTACCTGGCACACCCCCTATGTTCCCACGCTGTCAGTCAGAGATAATTATAGATTCATCTCCTTTGTCCAGTGTGGTAGTACAGCGGGGGTGGTTGTGGGTGACCACTGAACAGGGCCAAGTGCTATGTGCCCTGTGTCCTCTGGGGGATTTAACTAGGATTTTCAACTTCTGGACATACTATTTCATTAAAGCAAAACGCCAGGCAAACAGCTACATATACAGTTAAAAAGGAAGTAAAGGCATTAAAAAAAAAAAAATGCAACCTGCAAGGCAAAGGCATAATGAGCTTGTATGCATAGCATACTAGCTCATTATGAATAACTTACCTGAGAACGAAGCCCCCGAATCGGTCCTCCGTCTTCATGTTCGCCATGTATCTCGGAGTGACTTCCGGGTCTTGCTGCTCCGGCGCTGTGATTCGCTGGAGCCGTGATGACGTCACGAGCAGCATATCGCAATGATCTGTGGCCTGCGCTGTAGACAGCGGTGCCTGTCTTTTTGTAAATATCTCCTAAACCGTATAGGTTTATGACATATTTCTTGGACCTACAGGTAAGCCTTAATCTAGGCTTACCTGTAGGTCAAGTGGTTTGTAAGGGTTTACAACCACTTTAAAAAATATGTATGAGCTGTTTTATATGAGAGTAAGTTTTCTTCTTATGTCTAACCATTCCTGATATTTACATGCAACTGGTTGCTGACCTAACTTTTCACTACTCTCTCAAGCTGCAAAAGAAGACATCACTTTGCCCTTTACTCCTGCCAGTAAGTTCTCTGTGAGCACATGCAACAAATCTGAATGGTTCCTAGTGCTGCCCTTCTCTGCTGTATATGGGATTAGAAGAGGCTGATATGAGATACTGCGTCAAATCACAATATTTAAACTAGTTGCCTTTAAAATATTTTTCAAAAATGCTTTTTTTTTATATATTTGCTTGCAGTTTGGCTTTAATTGACCACAGAAGGTTGTATACACTAGCCATAAGTTAACTGGTTTCCAACAAACTTTTCCCAGACTACCTGTCAGGAAGGCACTAGCCTTAGTACAGCCAAAGCCTTTAAATATCCACAGGTGTGCAAGCATAGTGCCCATCTTCTTATGCATAACCATGCGCAAGTTCAAATGCGTGTGAGCGCCACTAATGTTGGGGCCAATGACACTTTTGAAACTGCAGCAGTGCTATTAGCCGGTGCTGTCCGATCTGCAGCTATTACCTGTGTTTCTGCATCAGTTCCTGTATTGACTCCTGTTATTGCCCTATCTTGCCTTGACCTTGATTGAGGTTTTTTTTTTTTAAGCACATAATGAGAGCCTGAGGCTCTAATTGGCTTCAAAAAGGTTATGCCACGTACACACGAGTGGATTTTTCGTCGGAAAAAACTTGGATGCTTTTTTCAACGGAATTCCGCTCAAGCTTGACTTGCATACGCGCGGTCACACAAAAGTTCTCTGAACTTTCAACCGCCAAGAACGTGGTGACGTACAACACTACGACAAGGTGAGAAAATTAAGTTCAATGCTTCTGAGCATGCGTAAAATTGCTTCTGAGCATGCATAGGAATTTTGCGCATCAGAATTTGTACAGACGATCGGAAATTTCCGATCAAAACTTTTTCCAACTGAACCTGCTCTCAATCTTTTCCTGGCTGGAATTCTGCCAGCAAAAGTCCGATGGAGCAGAATTTCTGATCGTGTGTATAGGGCTTTACGCTCTGCACCCCAAACTCACCCACTTTGACATTAGCGCATCAACATTCACTATTGTCTTCCAAATTCTCCTCTCGGCCAATCAGGACAGGAGGTGGATCTTAGGACTGGATTAGCTGGGAGGAGAAGCCGAGGAAGCCACGACCTGGATGGGGTATGTGCGGACCTAGCGTGGTGGGTTTGTTTGCCATCCCCTACAAAAAATGGAGAAGCAACCGCCACTGTTGGCCTGTCCCTGGATTTGCTCTGTCTCCTGTTCATCTGCCTGATTCTACATTGCCAGCCGCTGCTGTATCCTGACCATTCTCTGCCTGCCATCTTTGCCTGTATCTGGTCGTCTTTTGCTGACCTGGCTTGCCCCACCTTGCATCCAGTTATTCTCTTGTTCTACTCTGAATGCTACATGCCCCTACTGGTTCTTCACCTGCCGCACCAGCCACCTGCCAGCTGCCCGTCAAGCATTTGATGCCTGCTGTTTGCCCAGTCCTGGGTCTGCTGTCTCTGCTGCCATCCGCTGTTCCAGTGCTCCAACTCATCTCTGGTGACGCACCTGTTACCTGCTGCCGGGGCCGATGGGACATCTTACAAGTACATCGCAACATCAGTGGTCTCAGAGCCAGGGTACTAGAAGCCTGCCTCTACATGTCAGGCTCTGCGCCACAAGGTATGTGACACGGCCTCTGTAACTTTGAGTGGTGGCATAGAATATAAGTGTCTTCATGGAAGTCCTCAAAGAAAGATGTGACTGTGTACTTTATTTAATGTGAAATATATTACTGCTGATTAATAATTAAATGTGCCCTGCCCAGTTTAAATGCCGTAATTTTCCAAAGGGCATAAACAGGAAATGTTTACTAATGGATATCATATTATGGCCATTATTTTCTGAGCTTAATTTCCTAACAAATTAGTGCTTTTCCATGTGATGGTTGCAGCTTTGTGTTACCTCCATCATTAGACCCAATATAAAACAATCCATGTCTGTTAGAAGCACCCTAGGTAGGGAAATCTTTTGTCAGTTCTGATCGTTGTGCTGTGAGCATTTTAATTTTTTCATTTTTCATTTAGAAAGCTAAACTAAATCCAAACCTATTTTGGTTTGATAAAGTGGGGAGGGGTTAAAACCCTGTTGTGTATCTATTGTTATCTGTGATTTTATTGGTCACAGACAGCAATATGTCACTGTTATCAGGAAAAATATGATGAACAAGTGTCACCAACACAATAAGAAATCAAAAAGAGTGCCTATCGTGTTATACATGCATTATTTATTTGTCTTTGAATATGTAGCAGTCATAACCCTTGGTAGGACGGCCTTAACTTTTTTAACTTTTAAACAGGTAATGTTTATTGAACATTATTGCAGAGATTACAATCACAGTGGCATACACCGAACATTCAAAAGGTGTTGCATCATAACCATAACAATAGATAAAAAACATTTCTCCAATACAGTAGCCATTATATATCACTGCCAAGGAAAGTCCAAACATTGACATATTATTTACTGTAATATTACATCAAATTCCCTCATCACACGTGGCAGCCTCCTGCAGTAGTGATGGACGAACTTCCGACGGGACGTTTCGCGAACGCGAAACGCGAACGGACACAAACGTTCGCGAAAACGACCGTTCGCCGCGGGCTCCATTGACTTCAATGGGAGGCGAATTTCGCAAACCTTTAGGTCGAATTTGCGGCCACGGGGTAATTATTAGGGGGTAGCACGTAGTCCCACCACCTGGACAATAGCATAATACATGTATGAGGTGAATTTGGGATCGATAACTACAAGCATTTTTTTTTTATTTGGGAAATTGTTCTGACAATTCAGGACTATGGAGCTAATGAAGGCAATGGAGGAGAGGGAAGGTCAGGGACCAGGGTAGGCAAACAAGAGGGTGCAGGAGATACAGAGCACTGACAGCAGCACCGTAATACAGAGCACTGACATCAGCACCGTGACATACAGCGCTGACAGCAGCTCCGTGACATACAGCGCTGACAGCAGCTCCGTGACATACAGCGCTGACAGCAGCTCCGTGACATACAGCGCTGACAGCAGCTCCGTGACATACAGCGCTGACAGCAGCTCCGTGACATACAGCGCTGACAGCAGCACCGTGACATACAGCGCTGACAGCAGCTCCGTGACATACAGCGCTGACAGCAGCTCCGTGACATACAGCGCTGACAGCAGCTCCGTGACATACAGCGCTGACAGCAGCTCCGTGACATACAGCGCTGACAGCAGCTCCGTGACATACAGCGCTGACAGCAGCACCGTGACATACAGCGCTGACAGCAGCTCCGTGACATACAGCGCTGACAGCAGCTCCGTGACATACAGCGCTGACAGCAGCTCCGTGACATACAGCGCTGACAGCAGCTCCGTGACATACAGCGCTGACAGCAGCTCCGTGACATACAGCGCTGACAGCAGCTCCGTGACATACAGCGCTGACAGCAGCTCCGTGACATACAGCGCTGACAGCAGCTCCGTGACATACAGCGCTGACAGCAGCTCCGTGACATACAGCGCTGACAGCAGCTCCGTGACATACAGCGCTGACAGCAGCACCGTAAGCAGCCCCAGGAGGAAGTCAGCACAGCACAGGGATGGTGTGATCCCCTCATAATAAGAACCCCCAGGAGGAAGTCAGCACAGCACAGGGATGGTGGGAGCCCCTCATAATAAGAACACCCAGGAGGAAGTCAGCACAGCACAGGGATGGTGGGAACCCCTCATAATAAGCAGCCCCAGTAGAAATATGACACCGCTCAACCTCTTCAAAGAGGAGGGTAGGGGCATATAGTACGGTGTGCTTTTTTGGGTCAGGGAAGTGAGCCAAATGAATTAAGAAGGTCTGTGTGCTTGATTCCAAAAATTGTTTATAGACATATACATGGTCTACTGATCACATGTGTTGAATTCCTCCGAGATCCATGCCTCATTCATTTTTAGAAATGTGAGGTAGTTAACACTGTGGTGAGCTAGGCGAGTACGCTTATCGGTCACAATCCCCCCTGCTGCGCTGAACGTCCTTTCGGACAGGACACTGGATGAGGGGCAAGCCAACAGTTCGATTGCAAATTGGGCAAGCTCTGGCCAGAGGTCAAGCCTGCCCACCCAGTAGTCTAGGGGTTCATCACTCCTCAGAGCGTCCACATCGGCCGTTAACCCAATGTAGTCGGACACCTGACGGTCTAGGCGTTCCCTGATGCTGGATCCGGATGACACCTGTCGATGGGTCGGCTGAAAGAATGACCTCATATCCGAAGTCACCAACACATCTTCAAACCGGCCTCTTCTTGCAGGCGCTGTTGGATTGGTACCCGCAAATCCTTCTCTGGGAGTGGGAATTGCTCCTCTGCCAGCGCACGCAAAAGCAGAATGCAGCATTTCTCGAAGCAAGGCCTGGAAGTGCTGCATTCTGACAGCCCTCTGCGACGGCGGTAACATTTCCGCCATTTTGTGTTTGTACCGGGGGTCTAAGTACGTTGCCACCCAGTACTGGTCCTTGACCCTCATGCTTTTTATACGGGGGTCCCTATTAAAACACTGGAGCATGAAGGCCCCCATTTGCACTAAAGTGGAAGCGGTGTGGTGGCCTGGCTCCTGCTCATCATCCAGGATAATGTCGTCCTCTTCATTCTCCTCTCCCCATCCTCGCACAACAGGGATCCCAGAAAGGTTTAAAGCATGCTCTTCTTGCTCCTGCTCATCCGCCCCGGCACCATCCTCCTCTGACTCCTCATCAGACTCCTGTTGTTGACTTGTCTCAGATAGAGTAGCCCCCCCTGGGAATTCATCCAGCATTGCGACTTCCTCATCTTCCCGCTCCTGCTCCTCCACAGCCTGATCAATGACACGACGCAATGCACGCTCCAGAAAGAAGGCATAAGGTACCATGTCACTGATGGCGCCATGGCTGCGACTGACCAGTTTGGTGATCTCCTCAAATGGCCGCAGAAGTCTGCATGTGTCGCGCATGAGCAGCCACTGGCGCGGTGAAAAAAAACCCAGCTCCCCAGAACCGTTTCTTTCGCAGAGTTCATACAGGTAGACGTTAACTGCACGTTTCTGCTGGAGCAGCCTATCAAGCATATAGAAGGTTGAGTTCCATCGCGTCGGGCAATCGCAAATAAGACGTCTGACCGGCAGATGGTGTCGCCGCTGAATGTCAGCAAGGCGAGCCATGGCCGTGTAAGATCTTCTGAAATGGGCCGAGATTTTCCTTGCCTGCCGCAAGATGTCCTGGACCCCAGGGTATTTGACAAGGAATCGCTGCACGACCAAGTTTAAGACGTGTGCCATGCACGGCACGTGCGTGATTTTGCCCTGTTTCAATGCGCTAAGCAGATTGGCACCGTTGTCACACACCACTTTACCAACTGTCAAATTGAGCGGTGTTAGCCACTCATCTGCCTGTGAACGCAAAGCTGAAAGGAGTGCCGGGCCAGTGTGGCTCTTTGCTTCCAGGCACAACAGACGCAGCACGGCATGGCAACGTCTCACCTGGCATGTGGAATAGGTTCTGGGGAGCTTGGGCGGTGCAGTGGAAGAGACGCTAGCAGCGGAAAAGGAGGAGGCAGCTGAGGAGGAGAGGGAGGAGGATGGAGTAGGAGGAGGAGAAGAAGAGTCAGGCCTGCATGCAATCCGTGGCGGTAAAACCAAATCTACACGGGTGCCACGGGTTACATGCTTGACGGCCGTCAGAAGGTTCACCCAGTGGGCAGTAAAACTGATATACCTTCCCTGCCCGTGTTTGCTAGACCACGTGTCTGTGGTCAGATGTATCTTGGCACCGACACTGTGTGCCAGAGATACATTCACTTGCCGCTGAACATGGCCATATAGCTCTGGGATGCCCTTCTCTGAGAAATACTTCCTTCCTGGGACCTTCCATTGTGGTGTTCCAATGGCCACAAATTTGCGAAAGGCCTCCGAGTCCACCAGTTTATATGGCAGTAGTTGGCGGGCTATGAGTTCTGACAAGCCAGCCGCCAACCGTTGGGCAAGAGGGTTATCCGGCGTCATCAAAAAAAGCCCACACTGCGGAGCCATGTGCCGGTGTCCTGGGAGCGCCAGATGTGACCGTACATGGTCGATGACTCGCTCCTGATACATTTGCAGTCTGCTTTGTCCCTGCTGTGCAATGTAAGTCATTGCTGCTTCTCCTCCCTATCTGCTGGTCCATATCTCCCTCTGAACTCCCCTCCTCTTCCTCTCTTGTGGGCACCCACGTGACATCACTAGACACGTCATCATCAACGTCACCTTCCCCACCGCTATAAGTAGAGTAGGCAGCAACACCGGGGACCAACCTCCTCCTTGGGCTGATCTGGGTACTGGCGTCAGACTGCTGAGTAGCGCTTGTTGCTACCTCCTCTTCCTGATCCAATACCAAGAGTGGCTGCGCATCAGAAATGTCCTCTTGATATGGATCGGAAAATAATTCCAGTGACTCAAGCGGAAGGTATGTGGTGGTGGTGGTGGTGGTCGTGTTGTTGGTGGTAGTGTCTTTGGGGGTGCACATAGCAGAGAGTGAAGAAGAGGGTGCAGATCGAGAGGATGAGGAGGGTGCAGAAGAGTAAGGCTGAGCGAGCCACTCAACCAAGTCTGGTGCATCCTTTAAAGTAATTGAACGCACCTTCTGCAACTTCCCACTTTGGCTCAAGCCTGTTGCTCCTGCCCTACCCCTACCACCCCTGCGGAAGGGCCTGCCTCTTCCTCTGCATGTCATTTTTTAAATGACCCTGTGACAAAACTCTTAGTCCCTATACCGCTGAAGGACTGCTGCAGTATAGGTGAGCGGTCAGCAGTGGTGCACGTCAACCCTATCTATTGTGGACCTATAGCGGTCCTTACAGAACAGCAGACTGTACCGCACTCAAGCCTATGTACCGTAGCACCCTATACCAAGTTACCAGTCCTTATAAGAACTTTTGTGGACCAAGCAGGTTGTGTGTTAGTGATTAGCAGACTGTACGTCAGTCCCTATACCAATGAAGGACTGCTGCAGTATAGGGCAGCGGTCAGCAGTAGTGCACGGCAACCCTATGTATTGTGGACCGATAGCGGTCCTTACAGAACAGCAGACTGTAACGCACTCAGGCCTATGTACCGTAGCACCCTATACCAAGTTACCAGTCCTTATAAGAACTTTTGTGGACCAAGCAGGTTGTGTGTTAGTGATTAGCAGACTGTACGTCAGTCCCTATACCAATGAAGGACTGCTGCAGTATAGGGCAGCGGTCAGCAGTAGTGCACGGCAACCCTATGTATTGTGGACCGATAGCGGTCCTTACAGAACAGCAGACTGTACCGCACCCAAGCCTATGTACCGTAGCACCCTAGACAGACCAAGTTACCAGTCCTGATAAAGAGCTTTGTGGAACAAGTGAGTTGTGAATGATTAGCAGACTGCAGCAGAAGGGCAGCAGTCAAGTATAATATTCTTTCTATATTTGGAAGAAAGAATATTATACGTGTACAAGCCTATTACCGTACCACTGATACCAGTCCTGAAAAGAACCTTTGTGGAACTAATAGTAACAGCAAGTCTTTAAAATTATCCTCACTGCCTGACACACTGCTTCCTGCCTGTCCCTATACAAATTGGCAAAAAAGAGTAGGCTGGAACGATTAGCTGGAACAGCTCTTTTGTGGACCTGATAGTAACAGCTAATGATGATGATGATGATGATGATGAAGAAAGACTAATCTGGCTGAGCTGTCCCTAAAATAGCAGCATACAGCGCTCTGTCCCTTTATCTAAACTGACAAAAGAAACTCAGGCTGCTGACCTAACACCTATACCAGTCCTGAAAAGAACTTTTGTGTACCAAATAGCTAGCGTTTTCTCTGTCCCTACTCCACACAGGATCCTTTCCCTACAGTGACAGAAGAAAGAATGTAAAATGGCCACCGGATCGGGTGTATTTATAGGTTAGGGGGAATGTCCAAGTGTCCATGAGCTGTCATGTCTCAATTGGTTGTCCTGTAACACATGATAAACGTGTCACGAAAGGTTAAAGTTCTTGTATACATTAAACACGTAAGTCCGCCGGGGCGAACGACGGAAAAAGGCGTTCGAACCCGCGGACGGCGAAAGTCGGAAATTCGCCGCGAAACGACCGCCGGGCGAACCGTTCGGCCATCACTATCCTGCAGCCATTTATCCCATATTCTATGATATTTTGCTGGGCAACCTCTATTTTTATATAAGAATTTTTTGTATGGGAGCGTAAAATTAATTTCCCGTTTCCAGTCCTCAACCCGGGGTGGAAGGGGCCGCATCCACTGTCTAGCTATCACTTTTCGAACAGAAAACAAAGTTTCCTGCAGGAAAGTGCCTGTAATTTTATCTAATACGTCAGGAAATATCCCTAGCAGACATGGTTTGGGGTCGAGAGCCAAGGGCGAGCCCATAACATCATGTAGAAATGACACTACTTGTTTCCAAAGCTCCTGTAGTTTGGGGCAAGACCATATAAGATGGAAGAACGTCCCAGTCTCTAGAGTACACATCGGGCACAGCACAGATTGATTCATATTATATTTGGCGGTCCTGAGGGGGGTGAGGTATGCTCTATGCACTATATAAATCTGAGAAAGCCTGTCTTGGAGCCTAGGGGACACCAACTTGCACGTCTCCAGAGCCTCCTCCCACTCCTCATCCGTCAGTTCACCCACATCGCCCTCCCAGCGGGACTTCAGAGCATATGCTAGTCTCGCCGAGACGGGGGCCATAAGCATACCATAAAAGCATGAGATAAGCTTTTTGGGATCAGTATCCTTCACTATGGCGACAATAGGATTGGGAGCAGGCCGAGGCAATGCCTGTGGAAACTGTGCTCCAAGCGCATGTTGAACCTGTAGGTATTTATATAGCATAGTGTTTGGAATACCAAATTCCTCCTGCAGCGCCTGAAACGTTTTAATAGTACCATGGTGAATCAGGTGATGCAGGTAGTATATTCCCCTCGATATCCATAACTGAACACCCTGGATCTTTTGAAGTTCCGGCATTTGTTTGTTATGCCAAAGTGGGGTATAGTCATTTGGTGATGTAACATTCAGTTTAGTGGATGCCAGATCCCAAATCCTTCTGTAATGAAAAAGCATGGAGTGTTTACCTGGCTCCCCAACAGAGCTCCCCGCCCCCGTCGAGATAGCAGCTATCGGGTCATCTGCAATTTGTGCCCAAGTAGGGCAGAGAAGGGTAAGAAAACGTTGTTTATCAGTCTTGTCCACATGAAAAAGCTGAGACAGTTGTGAGGCAACATAATAATGGTTTAGATCTGGAAGAGCCATGCCTCCCATATCAGTTGGGCTTTTCAAAGCCTGCCAAGCAAGCTTGTGTCTATTATTCCCCCATACAAAGGGCCTAAGGAGACTTTCAAGGGATTTAAAATATTTCAGTGGCAAATATACCGGGGTATGCCACAACACATACAGTAGTTTAGGTAATAGGACCATTTTAATCAGATTAACGCGCCCCCAAACCCCAAGGGGAAGGCGAGACCAGGCCTGAATCTTGGTACGCACCAGGGAGAATAATGGTTCTACATTCAGCGCAATATAGTCTGCTGGATTCCTAGAGACATATACCCCTAGATATTTAATAGTGCCAACCCGCTGGAGAGGCAGACTGGCCTGAGATTCTGACTGTGGAAAAATGTCAATAGGTAAAATTTGGGACTTTTCCCAGTTTATACGGAGACCGGAAAAGCTACCAAACCACTCTATCATGTGTAGGGCCTTTGCGAGGGAAGGGTCCGAGTCCGCCAGGTATAGCAACGTGTCATCAGTGTATTGACTGATTTTTTCGGTTAGTCGACCCATCGTCAGTCCCCTAATCGTGGGGTCCGCACGAATCGATAGGACGGCCTTAACTTTTGGGCTTACTGGTTACCTCCGCTTGGCTTGTTCTTCCATGTCTAGGGGTTCCCAGGGTTAGTACCCAACAACTTTGGACGCAGACACCATAAAAGTCCTTTAGAGTGGTTTTTATTTGCAGGGGTAACATCCAACAAACACAGTCTCGTATGGGAACAGAGGGTAAGGGTGAATAAACCCAGGCACCTTGAACTGCTAATCATCAGAAAGTCTCTAATACCACCCAGAGAGTAGCCACTCGCAGCTGGACGCTTCAAGGCTGAATCTCTAGCCAGAGATTATGGCAGTCAGCACTTGGCTCCAAATCATGTCCAATCAACTCAATTCATCACAGGTGGACTCCAATCAAGTTGAAACAACTCAAGAATGATTAGTGGAAATGGGATGCACCTGAGCTCAATTTTGTGTGTCATGGCAAAGCCTGTGAATACCTACGTACATGTGATTTTTTTATTTATTTTTTTATAAATTTGCAAAGTTTTCAAACAAGCTTGTTTCACATTGTCATTATGGGGTATTGTTTGTAGAATTTTGGGGGAAATAATGAATTTAATAAATTTTAGAATAAGGCTATAACATAACAAAATGTGGAAAAAGTAAAGAGCTGGGAAATACTTTCTGGATGCACTGGATGAGCATCCAGACCAGTATAATGACATGTCCCAGGTAGGGTGACCACATTTCAAAACTGCCCTTCGGGGACACCCCCCTTCTCAAAAAAAGATGAGGGGGGGGGATGTAGTCTCAGGGTTGACAGGGAATTCAGCGACTAAATGATTTGTTGGGTGAATGGCTGGCATCCCAACACCATATTAGATATGGTGTCATGATGATCAAATCACATTATTTCTATTTCAGCATTGTAATATATCATAAAGTGGGCGGCACAGTGGGCGGCACAGTGGTGTGTGGACGGCACAGTGGTGTAGTGGTTAGCACTCTCACCAAGCAGTAAGAAGGGTCGCTGGTTCAAATCCCAACCACGACACTACCTGCCTGGAGTTTGCATGTTCTCCCTGTGCCTGCGTGGGTTTCCTCCGGGTACTCCGGTTTCCTCCCACACTCCAAAGACATGCAGGTAGGTTAATTGGCTTCTGTCCAAAATTGGCCCTAGTATATGAATGGGGACCTTAGATTGTGGCTCCTTGAGGGTAGGGACCAATGTGAGTGTGCAATGTACAGGGATAGGGTGCAATGTACAGGGATAGGGTTAGACACTCACTCAGGTTGAACTCGAAGGACTGGTGTCTTTATTCAACCTTACTAACTATGAAACTATAAAATAGTTCAACTTAACATAATGCAGAATCAGTGGGAACCCTGAGCTTGTCACTTGACACCAGATGCAGCATGTCACCGTCGCCTGCCTCCAGACGCAGCTTGTTACTTGCCTCCGTCACCTGCCACCAGATGCAGAGCGTCACTTGCCACTGTTGCCTGCCACCAGATGCAGTGTGTCACATTCCACCTGTAGCCTGCCACCATATGCAGTGTGCCACTTGCCACCCATAGCTTGCCACCAGATGCAATGTGCCCACTTGCCACCCATAGCCTGCCACCAGATACAGTGTGCCACTTGTCACCCGTAGCCTGCTACCAGATGTAGTGTGCCACTTGCCACCCATAGCCTGCCACCAGATGTAGTGTGCCACTTGCCACCCATAGCCTGCCACCAGATGCAGTGTGCCACTTGCCACCCATAGTCTGCCACTAGATACAGTGTACCACTTGCCACCGATAGCCTGCCAACAGATACAATGTGGCGTTTGCCACTGAAAGCCTGGCACCAGATGCAGTTTGCCACTTTACACCCATAGCTTGCCAACAGATGCAGTGTGGCACTTGCCACCCATAGCTTGCCACCAGATGCAGGAGAAGTCGGGCACTCTGCTGCCATCGATCTGATCCAGCAGCAGCACACAGAACAGACACCAGATGACCAGTCTCTGCTGCTGCCACTCCCTCTGCATGTCGCCGGGTGGGGGGCGCCGAGGAAGGAGGTGGGTGGAGGGGAGACACTGCCTGGAGAGTGAATATAATGCCAGTCCCTGCTGCTGGCTGCTGGGTGCCGGAGAAGGAGGAGGTGCTGATGTGGGTGGAGACAGCAGTGCAGCACTAAGTGTGGGCCTCGCTCCCGGCCTCACTGAGAGATTGAGAGTCTGTGATGTCACTGGTTGCTAGACGCCAGGTGGGCCGGCCCTAGCAACCAGTTACGGAAGTGTAGGGAAATTGAATTACTAGTTATTAGGTGGTGGCTGTGACCTAAATTTCATTCCGGGACACTGTATTGTCCCGGATTAAAGGTGGCCGGGACCAGGGACAGAGATGGCAATTGTGGGACAGTCCCGGGCAATCCGGGACACGTGGGCACCCTATTCCCAGGGAGTGTGTGCCTAAAATACTGCGCTTCCAGGAAGTAGGTCAACTATGTTGGCCTTCATTTAATCTGGAACACCAGTTCTGGATTAAAGGTAAGTATTACAGCAAAATAAGTTTTTTTATTTGTAAAAGTCAGTTGCAGATTCTTTATTTTTTTATGAAAATAACTGGAGTTCAGCTTTAAAGAACTAAATTCTAAAATCTATGCCCAAAAAGAGCCAAGCCAAGGACAAATGACTAGACACAAGTATAGCCTGTGGTCCCCTCTGACTGATCATTTTCCCATTACTGACTTACCATGACTAAGCCCCTTTCACACGGGACTCTTTGAGAACGGACTCCTGTTGCTCAGCAGGAGATCGATCCGTTGATCCACGATGAGCCGGTGGATCAGGGCCGTCTTTAAGGCAGGGCAAAAGGGGCAGCTGCCCTGGGCCCTGTCATTGTTGTGGGGACCAAAGCAGCTGCCTCATACTTACCAACTAACACAGTTTAAATTCCCTAGTCCCTTAAGGTTTTAGTCCTGTGCTGTGTCCTGATATCTCAGTGTGAAGTGCTGCTACTAATGCTGCCCAGCTCTGCCCTATTGTGTACAGATCACTCACCTGCAGACCCTGTGTTTACATGTAAATAACCATCATTCATATGTAAATAGTGGCGGCATTACTAAGCAAATAGCTGTGGCCGGTGGAATTGATATGTAAATAAAGGCGGCATTCATATGTATATCATGCTTCCCTGCAGTGAGGAGATGATGTGCTGTAACCTCTAGCAACCAATCAGTGAGCAGTATTACTGTACAATAATCTCTAGCAACCAATTAACAAGCAGAAATCATTTGCTGTAACCTCTAGCAACTAATCAGGGAGCCGAAATATGTGCTGTAACCTCCAGCAACCAGTCAGTAAGCAGTAATGATATGCTGTAACCATAATTGCTGCCTGATCTGATACAGTAAACTGATTTTAAGTCTAGCTGCTATTTATTGTATGTCTCAGAGCAGATGGAGGGTGAAATTGCATGGGGGGGGGGGGGGGGGGCAAGAAAACTTTTGCCCAGGGTCCAAACAATATTAAAGATGGCCCTGCAGTGGATGACAGGTCCATCTCTGCTCAATGTGAAGAGACGGACCTGTCAGAGCTCCGCTCTCCTCTATGGGGGATCGGATGAAAACGGATCGCCTGGATTCAGTAAACATGTCACGGCTGACATCCGTAGCTCAATAGACCTGCATGGAGCGTCTGTTCAGGTCCGCCTAAAAAATTGAGAGACGGACCTGAACGGTCCATCCGTGTGAAAGGGGCACATGGAGTCTCTGTGTGGAGGTGGCCATTTTGGTAGAGACATTTAAGTGCCTCCATCAAAGGGAACAGTGAGCAGCACAGTTTGGTGACGTTACTAAATCTCATTTCAAATGGCTTGAAACTAGCAGTCGGATGCAGCAGTGCCTCAGATGATCTTACCCTGTAGATATACAGCGATGAGGCTAGGTACTGGAGAGCCTAGGCACGGTCACATACTAGAAAGTGCACTGCTATTTTTCTGAAGAAACTCAAAACAAAGGGGTCATTTTTATTTTTTTCTGCTTAGGCACAGTTATTATTTCTAACACAGGGAATTTTCAATTTTCAAGGTCAGTCCCTCTTTAAGAGCATTTCCTTGTTTGGTAAAGAATGTGCTGCATTTAAAAATTCAAAAGTCCTTTTCACCCTTCATAAAAAGCAAATACTGCTCCTGGGAACTGACAAAATAAATCAATAGTATTTGTTTACGCATAGCAGGGATGTCCACATTTCTAGTTGCTCACAAGCATGAACATCACCTTCCAAACCTCATGTAACAATCTCTTTTCATCTCTGATTCCACATTACAAACTACCTTTCAAGTCACGCAATGTCACACATTATTTTCCTTCCTTGCACTAGCTGACTGATCCTATCACACAACCATGCCCAAGTTAAACTAGCCAGGCAAGGAAAAAGGCTTGGCTTTATAACCATGTTTGTGCTACTTGTGGCAAACTCAACATTTAAATGCTGTCTTATACGGGGTTAAATGCATTGGTAATAATACTTTCTTAAGTCCTAAAACTGAAATCCAGGTATGTTTTTTTTTTTTGTAAATTTTTCCAGTTTGGACAAATGTAAGTATGCATATTACATACCTGGCTAATTCCTGGTAAAATGGAGAGTCTCTGTTGTAGTTCCCGCTACTACAGTGATCCCCACTGTCTTTTGGGTCCCATGCTCTTCTGCATAGTAACCACAAGGAGGTGCTTGCTCAGCGCTATCGGCATTCTCAATGTATACAGCATTGCCTAATTGGACAAGGTGGAGAGGTGTGGAGGTGACTTCCAATCAGAGAACGTCTTGTGTTCTTTGAAAAAAGTACAAGGCGTTCTCTGAATGGTGCCTGTGCTCTGTAGTTATTATACATTAGGGCAGCCACTCAGCATGGGATGTGGAAGACAGTGTAGGATCACTGTGATAGCCACAGCTAGTACATGGATTCTCAGCTTCCACAGGGATCGGGCAAGTATGAAATATGTATAGGTACCATGGACCATTTTTGTGTGCATGTTACTACTTTGACAAAGGGTTCCTGAATGTGGCTGCTATGGAGCCTTGGGGTCAGTGTTGCCAACCTAACAGATTGAAATTTACTGCCACGACACCCAAAATTTACTGCCACAGTCAAGTTTTTACTGGCATTTCCAAAAGTTACAAAATTACAGTTTTAAGTACAGATTTCACTAATTAGGCTACAAACAAGTACAATATGTAATTATCAATGTGATGTAAGGTAGATAATAAGGCAAAATACATATCTCTTATTTTAGTTTCGATATAGTAAGTAAGTAGCTCAGGGACAGGACTCTGACAGGCAAGAAATTAGAATGGGCGGCACACACATGAAATTGAGTCTCAGTGTGCAGCAGTACAGATGACACGACACGTCCCCTCCTGAGTCACAGTGACAGTCTCTCTAAGCCGGGTGGTCGCTCCAGTCCAAACAGCACTGATGGTCCTGCTCCTGGCCTGCCTTGCTCCCATCCCGCAGACCCACACACAAGGCTCTGCTTGGCTCCCTTGCACCATGACATCACAGGACTTGCTCAGGCACCGCCTCCGCCAGAGCTGCCCGAACACACTGTAGCAGGCACTCCTATGGTCTCGGCTGGCTCCGTGCCGAGTGGCACAGCCATATTTTTTACTGGCAACCTTTTCTTTTTACTGGCAGGAGAAAATTTCCTGTTTTTTACTGGCTGCCTATAAAAATACGGATGGTTGGCTACACTGCTTGGGGTGGAAGGGGTTTAGTAGTTCAGTAGTTTAAACATTATCAAATCATTGTGCAAGTGAAGAGACATAACCTTCTGCAATAAGAGCCTGCCTGCTCACAGTTTTTTACTTTTCAACTGTACTTCTGCTTTAATGGCTAACTTTTGTTGTCTGCTGTGTCTGGGGTTCTTGCTCGTGGTACATGTATGTACAGTGCATACATACATATTTATATATTCTAATGCCTGATACATGTGCCACCAGCAAGAATTATAGCAAATTGTAGCAAAGTGTAATTTTTTTTGTGTTGTCACATGAAAAGATAGAATAAAATATTTACAAAAATGTGAGGGGTGTACTCACTTTTGTGAAATACTGTATGTGTGTGTTATATATATATATATATATATATATATATATATATATATATATATATATATATATATTGTATAGGGCAGTGATGGCGAACCTTGGAACCCCAGATGTTCTGGAACTACATTTCCCATGATGCTCAACTATAATGCAGAGTGCATGAGCATCATGGGAAATGTAGTTCCAAAACATCTGGGGTGCCAAGGTTCACCATCACTGGTATAGGGTCAGCCAGGGTTAAGAAAGGGTTAATTGAAGAGGGCAGGTACTTTCCCTTCACACCTGCTTATTGCCAGCTGGGCCTGAAAATGTCAGAGAGGAGCTATGAGTAGGAGGGAGACACAGCAGCACATGGAAAAGATCCACTGCTGGATTCTATACTTGCTGGGTGAGCTTAACCACATAAAAGACTATTGCTCTGGTTAGAGCCACAACCTATGCCTGTAAGGCTGAGTGCTGTGGAATTGTGTGTTGTACCTGTGTGACAAGACAAGCCGGTTGTGTCTTCTGGGGTTTGTTTTGTTTTTGCCAGTTTGCTGAATAAAGCCATTTTGATTTTACTGGACTGTCTCTGAGCTGGCTGTTCGCCCCTCTGATCCTATAAAGTGTGTGTGTGTGTGTGTGTGTGTGTGTGTGTGTGTGTGTGTTAGTTAGGGAGATTCACTATTTGCCAAGTTGGGTGAAGATGTGGGGGTGGCAAGCGTAGAGGTGGCAGTCCCTAGATGTCACTGCTACCCCTAACAGCTGGGAGAGCAGACCATCTAATAGGGGTGCTGAAGGTAGTGCAGGAAGGCCTAGACAGTTGGTGGCAATCAGGGATTCTATAATCAGGACTGATAGAATAATTTGTCACCAGGATCACCTCAGCCAAATTGTTTGTTGTCTCCCTGGTGCCAGGCTGCGTCATGTGGTTGACAGGGTTGGTAAATTACTGGGAGGGGCAGGGACACAGCCATCTCCAATGACCGAATACATGGAAGGTGGAGGTTCCTTTACAGTGATTCTAAAGTCTCCCTCCCCTTGCCTGCTCTGTGAAATGGTTTTGCATAGAGCAGCCCAGATCCTCCTCTTCTCAGGTCCCTCTTTGGTGCTCCTAGCCCCTCCTTTCTGTTGAGTGTCCCCCACAGCAAACTGCTTGCTATGGGGGCAGCCGAGCCACTGCTCCCTGTGTCCACTCAAACACGGCCTGGCCCCACCCCCCTCTTTCTCCTCATTGGCTCACTGACTTGGCGCATCGCTGCTGTCTCAGCCAATGAGGAGGGAGAATCCTGACAGCTGAGTCTCTCGTGTAACATCGCTGAAACATGAGGGGGGGCTGAGGTAAGTATTAGGGGACTGAGGGGGGCTACTGCACACACAAGGTGTGGTTTTTGTTTTTTTCTTAATGCATTAAGATTTAAAAAACCCTTCTGCCTTTACATCAGATTAGGCGACCCATCAGAATGTGTAATGGAAGTGACGTTCTGTCGCTGCCATCTTGCTACACCCTGCACTCCTCCATAGTAGGGATACACTGAGAAGGGAGGAAAGCAGACATCTTGTTACACCAGCTGGTGCTTTGCATTTTACACTTATTTTTAATGGTAAAGTGTGTTTATATAGTGAAATACAGTACTTAGAACTATGTATGAATGTTTAGGTGTTGAATATTATTATTTTTTTTTTTTTTAAATCAACTTTTGTCGGATTAGCAAACCTTTGAGATCCACTGCTTTTAAAATCCAACATCTAGCCAATCAGATGGAGTTCTAAGTAGTGTATTTCACCTTATTATTTAAGGTATATTGTATAGCGCTGTCAATTTATGCAGCGCTTGACATAAACATTGTACATTCACATCAGACCCTACCCTCTAGGAGCTTACAATCTAATGTATATAAACTCACTTTACTGTTAAAGTGTAGCATGCAAAACTCTGGTGGGTGTAGGAAGATGTCCGCTCCCCCCTTCTCAGTGTATCCTTACTGTGGGTGAGTGCGGGGTGTAGCAAGATGGTGGCGATGGAATGTCACTTCCGTTACACATTCTGACTGGTCGCCAAATAAGACGAAACGGGGACAAGTTGGAGGGAAGGACCACTACAGTGATATTCTCTGATCTATTGCTTGTACCATGCGCAACACAAGAAAGTCAAAGGGAGACAAGAGAACTGAATGCAAGGCTAAAGACCTGGTGTAAGATGGAAGGGTTTAGGGTTTCTAGAGCAGTGTTTAACTCCAGTCCTCAAGGTGCCACAACAGTCATGTTTTCAGGATTCCCCTCAGATGAAATGGCTGTGGTAATTACTAAGGCAGAGAAACTGATCAAATCACCTGTGCAAAATAATGGAAAACCTGAAAACATGACCTGTTGGGGCACCTCGAGGACTGGAGTTGAGAAACCTGTTTTAGAGCACTGGGCTGACTTTTCATTGGAGTACAACCTATATGCTAAAGATGGTTTGCACCTAAATGAGTCTGACCAAGGTTGAATAATATCCTTGCTATAGGTGTAAGCCATTTATGTACATCATGAGACCTGACTAGAAAACTTCTAGGACGTTGCTAAGAGAGACCGAGCTGTTACTGCTCACCCCCACCATTACAGGGGTGAGCTCTTTCTCTGACTCAAACCCTCTCACATGCACTCTCTCCCGTGATGTGGTACCTCTGAGCTCTGTGTTTGAGAGCTCACTCCTGTAATGGTGGAGGTAAACCGTAATGGCCAGGCTTCTCTTAGCAATGTCCTAAAAGTTTTATAGTCAGGCTTCATGAGGTATGCCAATGGCCTACGCCTATAGCAAGGACTTTATTCACCTTTGGTCAAAGCTGCACAGATTTGTTTTATCTACCGATGCCCCTTTTCTGCATAGGAGTTGTTTTTTTTTTTTTTTTGTTGCACTACCTCCCTATTCTTTAAAACGGCAGTAAACTTTTTTAAGTTTAAGACAGAATTTGCTAGTATGCATTGCATACTAGCACATTAGGGCTGCACGGTTTTGGCCAAAATGAGAATGATTCTCTCACGATTCTTGTGACGTGAAATCTTTCACATTATACAAAAAAAAAAGCTAACTTATCTGTCTTTTTTTTTTTTTTTTTTATTCATTAAAGCTATTTTTTTCCAAAAAATTGCATTTGAAAGACTGCTGCGCAAATACAGTGTGACATAAAATATTACAACAACCACCATTTTATTCTCTAGGGTGTCTACTAATATATATATATATATTTTAGTTTGGGGGTCCTAAGTAATTTTCTAGCAAAAACAAAATATTTTTTAACCTGAAACCAACAAAAGTCAGAGGGTCGTTAAACTTTTTTCACTTGCACACAGTCTATTCCATTGACAAATTGTTACAATGTTTATACTTAAGTTCAACTGATACAGAATGTTTTGATTCTTGGCAGACTACCCAGTTTTTCTCTTCCTTTCTTTTGGCTGCTGTGGCTTCAGAAGAGCCGAGAGAATTATTTGCATAGAAAGAATTGGGAAACACTTTTTAGTCAAGATCGGGATGATTCTTGACGATTATTTGTGCAGTTTATACCTCATTATGGAATACTTGCCTTAAAATGAAGCCCACCAGCAGCGTTCTGTCACTGCTGACAGGGCTTCCATCATCACCCTGTCTTTCTTCTGCAGTCACTCCCACTCATACGCACAGGAGTCATAGCCATGGAACAGAGCTCTGAAGGTACGGCATTATTAAGCTGTCACTTCCGAGCGCATGCCATGAACCATAACTGTCACAGTTGCTTCTGCTGTCAGTCTAAAGGCCCGTACACAACATCGGACTTTTTGAAAACAAACATGCAAATTAGCTGTTTAAGGCAACATCCGACCGTGTATACGTTCCATCGGACAAACTTTTTCGGTTTTCATCTGACTTTTGTTGGCTGTGTGAACGGACAAGCTTTTTGACAACATAATTCTGGAGCAATGTCCAATCGTGTGTACAGAAACCCATCCGACTTTACAAACATGCATGCTCGGAATCAATGCAAAAGATCAGACAATACAGAAGTTGACCAAAGGTGGCAGTAAAGAGCAGAAAAACCACGTGATTTGGTGAAAGTTGGCTGAAAAAGTCATTTGTGTGTATGCTTAAAGGGGTTGTAAAGTAAAAAATTTTATTTTTTTAAAATAACAAACATGTCATACTTACCTCCACTGTGCAGCTCGTTTTGCACAGAGTGGCCCCGAACCTGCTCTTCTGGGGTCCCTCGGCGGCTGTCTCAGCTTCCTCCCGCAGGTGCTTCTCACGTTAATGCGAGCTCCCTCGCATTGGTGAGAAGCACTGCGGGCGCGCTCCCGTGATACAGCCAGCGGCTATAGCCGCTCGCTGTATCACAAGGCCCCGCCCCCCGGCGCGCTGCGTCATTGGATGTGATTGACAGCAGCGCGAGCCAATGGCTGCGCTGCTTTCAATCCATCCACTCCAGCCAATCAGCGGCCAGGCTGAGCGGCGAAGAGGACGGCGGGGGCGAGCGCGGGATTTTCGAGGGGTCAGGTAAGTAAAACGGGGGGACTGGGGGCGCCGGCAGTGTCAGATGTTTTTTCACCTTAATGCATAGAATGCATTAAGGTGAAAAAACATTTACCTTTACAACCCCTTTAAAGCGGGAGTCCACCGGGACTCCGCATTTTTTTTTTTTTTTTTTTTTTTTTTTTAAAGCCAGCAGCTACAAATACTGCAGCTGCTGACTTTTAAAATAGTGACACTTACCTCTCCAGCGCGCCCGCGATGTCGGCACCCGAAGCCGATCTCTAGATCGTCTCTCGAGTGCTGCCGCCGCCATCTTGGGTATGGGAATCAGGAAATGGAGCCTTTCGGCTTAATTTCCCGGTTCCCTATTGCACATGCGCGAGTCGTGCTGTGCAATAAGGACGGTCCCCGCTGCCTCTGGGATCTGTGTGTTTCCCAGCAGGCAGCGGGGCACTTGCGGAAAGGGGCGAGCACTTGCGGAAAGGGGCGTAATCTACGCCCCTTTCCGCAGATAGCTATCCCGGAAGTGTACAGGTATCTGCACCCCCTCCCCCCTGAAAGGTGCCAATTGTGGCGCCGGAGGGGGGGAGGGTTCAGATGAGCGGAAGGTCCACTTTAGGGTGGACCTCCGCTTTAACAAGTTCAGGGCCAAGGCCCTTTGTACAAAAGTCCACAGGAAAGTTTGTATAAAGTCCGATCGTATGTACGAGGCTAAACTAAGAAGCCATCAGATGGCTGGTGTCATAGTGGATCACATGTGCAGCACCATGGCAGTTGCAGATCAAACAGAGGCCAAGCTGGCAGCTTCCTTGGCTGTAAAAGATTGTTTTAAATTGATGAAGTTCTGCTTTAACCCTAGCTGCCGCACATACACTCAGCGGCCACTTTATTAGATATAAAAAATAAAAAAGAGCAGCGCCAATAGTGCTAAATAAATAGTAAGAAAATAGATAACATAAATAATTAAAAAATAATAATAAATGACCATACAAATAATGTTCACAGAGAGAGTATCACCAATCTCTGAACAATGGGAACTTTATATCCGATAAAGTGAACATAACTAAAAATTGGTATAAATAAAAGTTCGTTAAGATGATCCAAAAATCCAGGCGTTCCACATATCACCACCGTGGTCACACACAATTCTTGAAAAAATCTTGTGCCCGTCACCAGATAAGTGATGCGCTTACCAGATAAGTGATGCGCTTACCAGATAAATAGATAATTAAAGCCTTGGGGATATTTAAATCGAAGTAGAAAGACTAGAGCTCCAATCAAGCCTCCTGTGTCCCGATACCCTCAATGTGGAAATATAGCCAAATCCCAATCTCTGGAGCTCCAATGGGTAAATCATCAGCAACACCGTTTTTAGAGAGAAAGAAATGCTTCCATAGCGTAAAATCGTCAAACAATTTATTTGGAATAAAAGAATCACACTTACAAATAGCAGCCTTTTAACGAGCGTTGAGACAGAGCAAAAGCACGCCGGCCGGCATACAAACAAACTAGCGTCCCGTCCTCCCCTCGTAGAGCGTCGTGGCGTCACTGCGTACCTTCCCAGACGCGTTTCGTCATAGATGACGTTGTCAATGGGGAACGCAGCGACGCACCACCTTATATGCCCAGACCTCGTTCTGAAATGCAAGTTCCGGTTTCAAAACGCCATCTTAACTGATGGCAAAAATAACCTGAGTTCCCATACAATGAAGGGGAAAGGAAAAGGGCAAAGCAGAAAAAAGTGAAAAAGACAATAGAACTAAACAGGAAAAAGGATTGTGTGAAAACAAGTGACCTATGTAATAAGTGAAGTGAGCTATAATGATGCCAATAGACAATAATATAGAGAACCAATAATAAAGGCAATATTATATACCCCAATAAGATTATGAGTTCCGATATAGAAAGTATAAAATACTTTTATACACCATTTTATTAGATACACCATGCTAGTACCGGATTGGACCCAATTTGCCTTCATTCTTCATGGCATAGATTCAACAAGGTGTTGGAAACATTCTTTAGAGATTTTAGTCCATAGTGACATGATGGCATCACGCTGTTGCTGCAGATTTGTCACCTGCACATCCATGATGCAAATCTTCCGTTCCTCCACATCCCACAGGTGCTCTGTTGGATTGAGATCTGGTGACTGTGGAGGCCATTGGAGTACAGTGATCTCATTATCATGTTCAAGAAACCAGTGGTGAGATGATTGGAGCTTTGTGACATGGCACATTATCCTGCTGGAAGTAGCCATCAGAAGATGGGGACACTGTAATCATAAAAGGATGGACATGGTCAGCAACAATACTCAGGTAGGCCGTGGTGTTTAAATGATGCTCAATTGGTACTAAGGGGCTCAAAGTGTGCCAAGAAAATATCCCCCACACCATTACACCACCACCACCAGCCTGAACTGTTGATACAAGGCAGGATGGATCCATGCTTTCATGTTATTCACACCAAATTCTGACCCTAACATCTGAATGTCGCAGCTGGAATTGAGACTTGGACCAGGCAAGGTTTTTTCCAATCTTCTATTTTCCAATTTTGGTGAGCCTGGGCGAATTGTAGCCTCAGTTTCCTGTTCTTAGCTGACAGAACTGGCACCTGGTGCGGTCTTCTGCTGCTGTAGCCCATCTACCTCAAGGTTCGATATGTTGTGCATTCAGAGATGGTAGTCTGCATACCTTGGTTGTAACAAGTGGTTATTTGAGTTACTGTTGCCTATTCTCCTCTGACATCAGCTGTCACTCACTGAATATTTTCTCTCTTTTGGGCCATTCTCTGTAAACCCTAGAGATGATTGTGTGTGAAAATCTCAGTAGATCAGCAGTTTTTGAAATACTCAGACCAGCCCGTCTGGCACCAACAACCATGCCATGTTCAAAGTCACTTAAACGGTTGTATACCCCCATTTTTTTTTCTACACCTGTAAGGCAAAAGGCATAATGAGCTAGTATGCACTGCATGCTAGCTCATTATGAAATACTTACCTTAGAACGAGGCGTCGGTAACTCACCTGGTCCACGCCAAGGGAGCTGACATGTTGCCTCGGTGTGTCTTCCGGGTATCGTGGCTCCAGCGCTGTGAGTCTTGCTAGTTCCCAAACACAGATCACATCAGCCAATCACAGAGATCACATGATGCAGACGCTGCGTCACCCCTGGCAGCCCTTTAAGTGAGGTTTAGCACCCCGGGATGTACCATGTGACTGCTGTGATTGGCTTTATGCTTTGTTATCCAGGATCAGTAGATGATATACTTATGTAATGATCTGTTATTTATATACTTGAAGGAATGTTCCTGGAATTTATTTTTTAACCCTACGCTAGCTATTTGCGCAATTCTTAGTCTGCTCCTGCCATGGATGGTATTGCCAGGCTGGCAGGAAAAGTTTGCTGTGTGTGTGATCAAAGATCGGAGGTGATTCATCCTCCTCTCCTCACTCATCATCAGGTAGTCGGTTTAAAATCCGTGCACAGCCCTGACATCCGCCTCGTGTGGGCGTCAGTGTAAACACAGTTACGCCCACTCCCACGCTTCCGCAATTTGCGTAGGCAGACCGTACCCTCTACCTGCCCCTACGTAAAGTCTCCCCGCACACACCCATGGCAGGTCTATACGCTAAAGACGTAGGCAGGTAACCAGCGCTGAGGCGCTAACCCCTCGCTATTCACAGAGCGCTGCTAGGTGGTACTCGGATCCCTGTGCCTTACGCCGTTTGCGTACCTGGCCGGAAAGGCTTGTTCCCAGGTTACGCACAATTCGAAGCTCGCAGTCCCCGCCCCCTCCTCCCGGACTCCGCCCTCCCTCAGGCCCCGGGGGTTGTCCCACACGAATGTAAACCTGGCCCCAGGAAGATGGCGGCTGCGGCGGGGAGTCGGAGCTCGTCGTCCGGCAGTCCGGAGACGGGGCTGGAAGTGGTGCCCGGGGAAGGCGGAGGGGAGTCCCGGGAAGACTGGAGGAGGAAGCAGCTGCGGAAAGTGCGGAGTGTGGAGACGGAGAGGAGAGCGGAGCTCGAAGTGCCGCACACAGCGGGAGGCAACGGGGAGCTGCTGGACTCCGGAACATTCCTACCGGCGGCCGGCAACACCGAGGAGCTCACCGGGAACCACAGCACCGGGTATGAGGGGCGGGGCTACAACACTGTCACCTCCAATGGGGGCTCCGTCCTGCCAGGGAGCTCCTCCGACCGCTGTCCTCCAACTGCCACTTACTGCCACCGCTGACCCCTGCCCTCCAACTGCCACCGCTGACCCCTGCCCTCCAACTGCCACTTCCTCCCACAGCTGACCCCTGCCCTCCAACTGCCATTTCCTGTGACCGCTGTCCTGTCACCACTGCCTGCAAATGCCATTTCCTGTGACCACTGGCATGCCACTGCTGACCACTGTCCTCCAACTGCCACTTCCTGTGACTACTGTCCTGCCACCGCTGACCTGTGACCGCTGCCCTGCAACTGCCACTGTCCTGCCACTTCCTGTGACCGCTGCCCTGCAACTGCCACTGCCCTGCCACAGCTGTCCTGCCACTTGCTGTGACCACTGTCCTGCCACCGCTGCGCTGCCCTGCAATTGCCTAAGTGTGGCTAGCAGATATGCATTTTTATCATGTAACAAAACGCATTGGACTCTGCAACCAAAAAAAAAGGTGCAGGAGCTTCTTTGGTGCGCTTGTCATGTATAGAGCTGACTAATTAAGTAAATGGTTTGTCCTACACTCTTCTGTTAGTGCGAAACGCAGATATGAATGGAGCCATAGTGTGTGTGTGTGTGTGTGTGTGTGTGTACAGGTGGCATCGAGATACAAAAAGCATGAAAACGGGTCTAAGTATGTGTTTAAAAAAAATGGCAGTTTAAAAAAAAAAAAAAATTTTTTATTTCTTACAAGAAATGTAAACCTCTCTTGTAATGGGGATGACGGGTCATCTGGGATCAGTGATGCATCCCCCCCCCACACACACACACACACACACACACACACACACACACACACACACACACACACACACACACACAGTGTATAGAGCAGATGGAGGGCTCATCACACCAGCCTGAGTGATAACATCTCAGCAATGGTGCCCGTTGTGATAACACAACATATCACACTTTGTTTACTTTTTAGGCTCTATACACACTTCTTGAAACTTGGCATGTGACTTTGGACACTAAAGTGGCACCCCTTGTTTTTCAATGACAATCGTTCAGATATGTGCGACTTGGTGGTTCCTGCGTTACTTTGGTCTGAATGTCATGCAGCTTGAGTGCCATAGACTGCAACATAATACCCTCAAAAGTCGCACCTGAATGCTTTATACACGTGGCAGTTGTCCATTATCGCTGGTCAAAGCCAGAGTTGCATCCATGTCGCACCCGTCCATAGTTGCATGACTTATTATTTATTTTTTGGTGCTGTACAAAAATATAGACCTGCTTCGTTTTTGTGCAACACATCTGCATAATGTGGACGGGGCATACAGACAACAATATTTATTCTGTTTCCTTGCACTGAATCCCCGTTCACACTGGTGCAACTTATGTGATTAGACGGGTCCAAATTGCATGGCAAGTCGCACCCCATTGTCAGCAGTGGAACTGTTTAAACGGGAGCGATGCTGGTTTTTGCAGTGCCTCACCGATTTGAAAAAAAAAAAACAAAAAAAAAGTTACAGCACTTTTTTTTTTTTTTTTGCGACTTGCATAGACATCTGTTGATATTACGAGCTTTCAAGTGAATTTGGATGATCTCAAAGTCGGATTGGTTGTGAATATGGGGCAGAGCCTGTGTTGCTATCAATGCACATGGTGTGACTGAGCCCTTTTGCACCCACATCAGGGTTCCATGCCCACTGTAAGCTAAAAAAAAAGACCAGAAAACCGCTGCATGAAAAAGGCTTATAATGCCCCATACACACTTACACAGATTTTCTGCTGTGTTTTTTTTTTTTTATTTTTTTTTTCCTTCAGATTTACCAAAACCATGTAGTAGAAGGGCCTGCCTGATTGGATACAAATTGAAACTCCTAAGGTTTGACCTCATATTATATGGTTTTGGTAAATCTGAAGAAAAAACTTGGCAGAAAGACTGTGTGTGTGGCTTTACAGTGTTTTTTTTTTTTTTGCCAGCTTTTAGCAGCAGTCGGGATCATTCAGGTGTGTGTGTGTGTGTGTGTGTGTGGGGGGGGGGGGGGGGGGGGGTGTTTTCAGGCTCCATGCACAGTGTGCATGGAGCCTGATGGTATTTGGTAATGCACATAGAGAATCGTTTCTTCTGTGTTCTTGCTATGAAGATCAATAGATGTGGTGTGAACGAGTCCTAGGGGGTCAATTCACAAAGCTTCAACAGAAGGTTACGTCAACAGCCATGTGACGGTTATTTTCAGATACCATTGGACTCGGCTGAAAATAACTGTCACTTTTGTGAACAGGATGTCTCCTCATCTCGGTGTGATGGCTTCGTACATTGATGAGGTTTCCATCTGCTTCTAGTTTGGTTGTAGAGGTTCTGCAGGACATAATGTAGTGTCATCAGCTGTGTAGCAATGTCCTTGCTGATCATACAGGGACAGCAGTCTAAGTTTGGCTGTGTGTTTTCTATGAATGCAGACCCATGTGTGGAGCCCTGCTGGTGGTCTCATTGTCCCCAGCTGGCCTGTACATGTGAACTCTCCCCTGTCAATACATCAGCTGATGACAGCTGTGCCTGCCCAAAAAATGCTGCATAACCACACCTAGCTCCCTTGCTGGGTAAATAGACTCGCATGGTGGTCCTGGAAATGAGCGGCACTCCTCCAGTGACATGTTCTCTTCCTCCATTAAAGCCCCTATTCACCTGCAGTGTGTTGTATAGACGTGTCTTTCTGCATTGGGAATCTTTTTACTCCTGGGTGGTTTGTCATGTCATTGGTATGAATAGAACACATTGGAGATAGAAGTGTTCATTGAATGTTTATGGTGTTTTCCCTAAACGTCCTTCAGGACAGCACCTCAGAGTGGCTCCTCCCTCTTGCCAACAGGAAATGCATTTTCCACCAAACTTTAAAAGTAGGCTCCTTCCCATATGCCAGTTTTTGTTTCCTCCAGCAGGGAACACTTAGTGAGGAGTCAGGAACTCTTAGGTGCCATCCTGAGAGTCCAGGCTTCCTGCTCTGCCCTTTTTTTTTTTTTTTTTTTTGTTTGTTTTGGTTTTACCTTTTTTGGAGAGCCTTTTCCTCCCATTCCACAGAGCACTGCTGGATGAGCTCCTTCTCCCTCTTTAACCACTTTCTGCCCACCCACCGTCAAATGACGGTGTGGTTCTCTCTGTTTGGACGTCATATGAGGGCGCACCCGAGCGGCCGCTCCTGCGCTCCCTTGGGGGCACTTAGCGCGGCAGTCGCGCCATGTTGCGAGGACACAGTGTGACCCTGATCTCTCTTTAATCATGTGATCGGCTGTGTCACAGTCAGTCGCATGTAAACAAGGGAGTGCCGGTAATCCGCTCTCCTCGCCTCATGCTGACAGAGTGTGTGTGGCGAGGAGAGCCGATCAGCAGCATTTCCTCGCAGGGGACAGTGAGAGATGTAATCGGGGTACTTATGGGAAAGGGACCAGGAGAAAAGACAGTTCAAGTACAAAATTCAACAAAACCGCTAATGTACTTGTGTCTGAAACCAAAAATATTCATCATAGATTTAAAAAAAAAAAAAATACAAAACTTTTATATGGACTCGATCTTCACGGTCAGGGATCTGCTGAACAAGGAATACTTGATGGCATCGATTGACTTGAGACTCTTACCTACATATTCCTATAAGCCCCTCAGTCCCAAAAAATTCCTGAGGTTGGCAGTCAATATGAGGAAGGAGGTGCTGCATCTGCAATTCAAGGCCCTGCCTTTCATCTGCTCCGAGTCTTTACAAAGGTTATGGTGGAAGCCCTCACCCCTCTTTGCCTTCAGGGGATTGCAGTAATCACGTATCTGGATGACCTCCTCTTCTTTGCCCCATCCAGGGAGAAACTGCAAGAAGATCTGGGCAAGGCCCGCAGTCATTTGGAATCCCTGGGTTGGATAGTAAACATTCAGAAATCAAACTTCAATCCGGCTCAGCAAGTACAATTTCTGGGGTACCAAATTTCTTCTGGAAGAGGAGGAAAAAAAAATCGAGGTCCAGAATGTAGTAACTATGCTACAAACGAATCGAGAGATGTCGGACAGAAAGGTTATTTTAACCTCAACTATGCCAGCCATCCAATGGGCAAGGCTACATTTCAGGCCACTTCAAAGGTTCCTCCTAAAGGTATGGAACCACAGGACAGAGACTCAGACACTGGTGGGGATCTTTACCCTTGTGTCTAAACGAACACTTTGGTGGAGAAATCAGTCAGTACACCTATATGCCCAGCTGTGCCATTGTGCTGACGTACATCGTCGTGCGCTGGTTGGCAAGGGTTTAAATGGATTAAGCCCGCCCCCCCCCCCCCATGCATACCCTGAGCATTTTTCTGGTGATTTTGGAAGCATATTTTCTACACCCGTAGATGATTGTGTTCTTTTTTTCCCTGTGATTTGCAAGTGAATGTAAGCTCAGGCGTTGTTTTGGGGAAGGGATGAGGAGAAGACGGTTCAGGTGCAAAATTCAACAAAACGCTCATGTACTTGTCTGAAATCAAAAACCTTCATCATAGATTTAAACAAAAAAACACAACAACTTTTAAGTGACAGTGTGGAGATGTGGCCAGCCACAATGATTGTGAGCATTATTGCATGCAGGGAAATGCGCAAAAAAACGTGCAACAAAAAACTCAAGTATGAATGGCGGTGAAGACGATCGGCTCATTGCTGTGCAAGTGCCTCCTTGTGCTTCTATAGTTTTGAAGGAAGTGTGTGTGTGTGTGTGTGTGTGTGTGTGTGTGTGTGTGTGTGTGTGTGTGTGTGTGTGTGTGTGTGTAAACTAAGATTTAAAATTTGACAGATTTTTGTGAGTTGTGACCAAAAAAAAAAAGTCCCAGAGAATATTTTCTAAAGCGTTTACAGACACAAATAGGGGTGATAAGCTCATCCAAGTTTTTTTTGAATTGTATGCCACAAAGTGTGGAGTGATACTTCTTATTGGTTTAACTGATGTTAACAATGCAAGCTTTTGGAATTAGTTCAATCCCTTCTTCAGGCTTTAAAGCCGGTTCACACCAGAATCGCACAGTAACGTGGTGTATATTCTTGTGTGATTTTTATTTTTTCCCAGCCCATTTATTTGAATAAATTGAAATCTCCTCGGGTTGCATGAAAAATAATACTGTACTTTTAAATCCTGCACCAAATTACATGGTATTGCGATCACGGTGTGCAATCTGGGGCTTGCAAATACATTGCATTTGCATTGGATTTGGGGTGCCATTAATGCGTTGGCACCTGCAACAGATTAGCATTTTTATAATTGGTTATTTAATGTATAAAGCATAGAGAAGGGATCTGAGTCGTCCTGGAATCTTGCAGTAAACCTCCTATTTGTTCCCTTTTGGGCTTTTATTATATATAATATTAATTGAAATCATTTGATTTATGTGCAGAAATTAAGGTAACTTTTCCTCCAGCCAGAAATCTTGTGAGCTGATAACTACCAGTGCTCTCTGTCCCCAGACTGTTATCAGTTCCCTATTATCTCAGAGGACCACAAAACACCTCCATCTCTTATAGAAAAGAGACGCAGGTGTTATGTAGACTCAAAATGCTTCCTGTCCTAGGCCTGCATCGCTGCTCAGTACAGTTGTCACTCTAGGACACTAAGTGTTGGTAGGATTACTGGATTATGGCCAGTTCACACCAGACGCAGTTCTGTTCAGTTCCGTGTGCTTTTTTTTTTTTTTTTTTTTCTGCACTAAAAATGCATGCACAGTGTTTTCCATGTATTCCAAAGGCTCTAGTTCACACCATGCAGTCAGTTTCTGGTGCAGGAACTGACTGTATTGGTACAGGAAAAACTGAGCTGCACGGAACTGCATCTGGTGTGAACTGGCCCTAAAGTGGAACTTCATCGATGAGTTCACCTTTTAGTGACATGTTACACCCATATTTAGGGTGTAACATGTTACCAAAGAGCACCTGTCCCATGTGCACCCCACTAATACCTCACTGTGACAGCGACAGGAGATCCTCTCCCTGAAACCAATGTCCTATTTCATAAACTGCGCAGCCTTGTAGGGCTTCACCCACACGTCTGCATCATTCAATCAGTTTCCTGTGAATGAACGAAATACAAGTACCATCTTCCACTGCAGCAGACGGCTTGTAGTCCTCCAACTGCAAGCATGCTGATGAGCGTTCTCATAGTTCATTGGTTCTTCCTGCAGTTCGGTAACTGCCTGTACAAGCAGACGGCTAACTGAGAGTCTGCAGGATCCTGGCATTGCACCCCAGTTCTGCTGATTGCAGGTGCAATGCTTTACAGGCTGCAGGGTAAAAAAAAATTAAAACAAAGGTGCATTTTATTTTGTTAATATTTGCAAAAGGTGAACTTCTCTAAGTCTGCCTCCCATGTGGAACCCCCCCCCCCCCCCGAACCACCTTTTTAAGGTGCATGTGTTGATGTGCACATTGGCTCTGCTCGGCATTTGGGTCCTTGCGGAGCCTGTTGGCACATCTGCACATGTACAGGTGATTTACAATGCACATGCAAATACAGGAAAGGTTTTGGACTTCCCTGGTGGTAGTCTGTGTGGGAAATCCTGAGCATGCATAGATGGCCAGAGACACTGGAGCATGTACAATTGTGCCATAGGACTCTCTTGCCACATCTGTGCAGGGGACAGGGAGAAATTCTCATCTAGGTGAGAAAAATCACTTTTTTGTGTGTTGTTTTTTTGTTGATTATTGGAGGGGGGGGGGGGGGGGCGCAGCACAACATGACAAGGAGAGAAATAAAGTGTGGAAACAAGTAATGCAGCCACCATATCTAAGGACAGGTAAGCTGCATTATAATCTTTGTTCTTTAGTTTACATCATGGATTATTTCCCAGCTTTTGGCATGCTTTTTGATCCCATATATTTTATAGGCTCTATATTTATAGAACTGTATAAAGCCTTTATAAGGAAATCTAAGGTGTGTCCAGGTTTTTAGCCAAGGCTCTTCTAATGTTGAATAGAAAGTTAATGGAGGCAGTTTGATGTTGATGTCTTGGTGTAATTTTGTATATTGTTCCTGACGTTGTCAATGCCGCAGATATTGTGCCTTCGTTTAATTATGCAAATGATTGTTGGTCCCGGAGATGGGGACGACAGATGCTGCGGGGGCACTGGGCACAGATGTACTGCTGGCATTTCACTATTGTCATAAGCTGCTGTTCAAACTGGGCTGTAACTGTATAGAAACTCCCATCTCTGGGCTGTAGCATTGGGTTACAAAGCCCATGGGTGTTCCTTTTTTGTCTGACTTTCTCTTCCGTGGCTTTTGTGCACATTTTGATGAGCTGAAGTTTGATTTTTTGTGGCTGCAGACAACTGGTATAGGAGGAGTTAATCCAGATAAGGCTTCTCTTTCTTTTTTTTTTTTTTTTTCTGCTTATATGCAAACATTGGGGTCATAGAAGCCCTCTTCCTGTCAGCTGCCTGCCTTGCCTCTTTGCTGCTTCATTCGACTACACAATGCTTGTTCTGTCTGTGGCTCGCTCCCCCAACACGTTTACCTGCCTCCTACTCTGGGAAGGGGGTTCTGCTCGTTGGTTTTGATGGGACCTGTTTTACTTTGTGAAGGCTCCTCTGTAAATGGAATTACATGCGTACAGGTAAGTCGCTTTATCCTCTAATCTGTTGCTTGCTGAAGATTAACTCTTGCTGCCATGTGGGTGTGTGAGGTTTAATTGCCTTTTTTCGAAAACAGATTAGAGAGGCTACAAGATAACAATAGGTCTTGTTTTATCAGTGTTTGGAAAGTAAAACCGTTTGTGTTTTGCCATTAACAACCCCAAGATTCTATAAGCTGAGATTTCAGAATGTTAGTACAGATGATGAAGAAGGCCAGCTATAAACGCTCTTTAATACCATGGTTAGTGATAATGAAATTCCATATTCTGTTTATACTGAGTGCATAATGGATGCTATTTCTGAAGTATGTTAAATGCTGTGTTGTTGTTGTGTGTTTATTTATTTTGTTTTGTGCATGTGCTATGTCATTTATTTTATTTTTTATTTTTTTATCCTAGTTTGTATTTGACGTGTTTAAGATGTGATAGCTTGACAGTTTGTAGGCTTTGGAGCACTCGGGTCCTTTTTAATTCGGTGTCGGAAAGTTGTATGATGGCTGGAGTTTTTCAGGTCGCATGGCTGTTATGGTTTGTGTGAGCAATTGGGAAACCTTTTTGTGTGTGTGTTGTGTGTGTATCCCTACAGGCATTTATACTGACTTGCAGATCGCTGCAAGATTCAATCAGTTCCAATACCATCATTGACAGCCTTGGCCTTTTTATTGTCATGAAATTTGGGGTTGGTGGGTTATCGGTAGGCTGGGTTTGGGAATTTTGTGCAACTTTTTTTCCTCTGTTGATTTAAGCACAGATAAGTCAGTAGGATATTGTAACCTCTTGTGAATTTGTTCTAAACCTTTTATTATATGTGATTTTATTCAAATGTTTTTATCATTTTATTGCCACAGAAATAATACATATAAACGCTGTCTTTAACACTATAAATTATATAATATGAGTCTTCTTGGGGGAAACCGGTTATTTTGTTGCGGAAGTGATGTGCATCTTACGCACTTGCAAAATGTAACTTATTACTTGCTAAATCTTTGTAATCAAATGTGTTGCACACAACTAGATGGCGTTTCCTTCAGCAACCATTAAAGTATATGTCTTTATCTTCTGCCATATTTTTTCTATCTCTAATCTAAAGGTGGCCATATGCGGTTAGAAAAAAAGGGTTGCATTCCTAAAGATTGGTTGCCCATGCATTCAATAACACCATCGTTGTATCAATATGTCACCATATTAACCATAAATGGTACATTTTTCACCAATCGATTACACGATCCGTGGTTACATTTTGGCATGCGCCATAGACTTTATCAAATGGTTTTTGATCGATTTTCTAAACATTAGTAGTGAAAAATCTATCATTTAGCCCATGTTTGCATTTGTGCGATGCGGGAACCAGCGCTGGTTCCCTCATTGCTTCTCTCCCGCAGGCAGTTCACACTGCCCTCTGTGAACTGCTTCAGGTGTCAATACATTGTTAATGACACCCCCAGATCAGTTTGCAGATCGCTGTGTGAACTCAAGAATTTGATTGCATAGGTGAACTCGCTATGCAGATCTCTCATACTCCTTCTTTCCAACTAACCATCTTCTACTTCACGTTGGCATTATCTGCCTTTTATTGGGGTCCATGCATGCAAGTCATTATATGCTTTGCCTAGTGTAAATTCCCGGTGCTCAGGGAGCCGCACGTCCCACATGCAGCCTGCTATTCAAGTGAATGGTTGTACGTGGCCATGCTTTTGTGCATCAGTATGTCAGACCACATGTGTGGGTAAACACACTGATGGTTCGTTGCACAAGGCTGTGAACAGTGGCATATAAAAGCCCCTAGTGTATGAACCTTTAACGTAGATCTAGTCACAGCATACACTTTTTAAGTTTTTAATATCAGCATTGTATTAGGCATTCAACTTCTTTTTGACAATTCAACATATTCTCACTTGAAAGATTTCCTTGTGTTCTGTCTGCTGGTCATCTCTTTCCACAACTTCATGGATTCTCTGCATGCTTTCCATCTTTTCTTCTGCTGCTGGTGTTTTTCTTATTTTTTGACTACATATCCCATGGTACCTTGCTGCCTGCAAGCTGTGATTCCCATACAGACTATACCTTCTGAAACTCTTCTCTAGTTCAGAAGGCAGGCTCTGTGAAATGTGTGGCACAGCAGTGCCTACTCACAGGGCATAGTGAATACATGTCACAGAATTCAAGGAAGTAAGTGTGGGGACAAACTTCAAAATCGTTCACATACTTGGAAATAGGCCAGAAATAATTGGAAAAACAATGTGAAAATGAATATAATCGGTATCTATCTAAACTTTGACCATAGATATGCTTTAACAATTGTCTTACTTTCTATCTCTACACCTGTCCTGCATGCTAAGCTGCTGTTTTCGGTCTTTGCCTTAGGCACTGTTCACACTAGTGCAGGCCATGCATTCCAGTTGTGGGAATTGCATTGATATCTGCAGCTGAATCGCACTGCACTTGCAAGATGTATTGGACTGCCATTTATTTTGAATGGCACCCCTGCGGATCTCAGAATGCAGTGCAGCCCGCAGTCCAAAAGAGCATACGGTTTCCCTGCGGTTGCATTTATTATTATTTTTTTTTTTTTGTGCATGCACCTCTCTTGTGCGTTCACGTGGCACAGCAGCCCATTCAAATGAATAGGCTGCTGTTCCCGAGCAAACATGTGGCGCATGGCCCGCACTAGTGTGAACTGAGCATAAAAGCTGCAAGCAGGCAGGCTTTAGAAGTGACAGCAGACACGGCAACATTTCAAAATTTTAATTGCCTGCAGGAGTGAATGCACCGATCCAGATACATAGGGGTTGATGTACTAAAACTGGAGAGTGCAAAATCTGGTGCAGCTGTGCATGGTAGCCAATCATCTAACTTCTGCTTGTTCAGTTAAGCTTTGACAAAAAATAACCAGGAAGCTGATTTGGTTTCACACGATTTTGCACTCTTCAGTTTTAGTAAAGCAACCCCTGACTGTTTGCATTCGGATTCATGCAACCACCCCTGCGCATTTTACCACAAATGCTCTTCTGTCTTTGTTGCTCTGCTGGTTTTGCCAAAAATTGAGTGGTGCATGCCCAATTATTATTTTTTTTTATTTTTTTTTTTAAGTTCACATGTAGACAGATATACAAGAGTGTCTTTTAGGATGCAGCATATGGTGTTTTTTAAGAGCCTTGGTGGTTTTTGTGCAGTAAAATGAGCCAGTTGCCCTACTATAACAGTTGTAGAGTTTATGGCATTCCTGCAGCCACTGACACGCCTGCAGGCCTTCTCCCACGTTCTGATCTGGGATCGTCCACAATCTGTACTTTGCTTGGCTCTTGGGGTCTACTGCCTTGTTTTTATGTCTTTCGATTTTCAGAGATGGTGTGTTTACTGCGTTTCAGGTTTCCGGCTTTTATTACTGTGGGTGATTTTACTTTATGGGGATAATAAGACACTCTTTTGTTCTGCATTGAAAATGGCTCTCTTAGTTACAGCTTGGCTTTCATTTCTGCAGAATTAATGAGTTGCTTCAGTCTACAGGTCGGAACTGGTTTCTTAGTTCATTAATGACATTTGTCATGTTGCAAATGTATTTATTTTTGGTGAAAGGTTATTGCAGGTGATATAGTGCCCCCATCAGTAGAACAATCCATAGAAACTTTACAGTGGTGACAAGACATCCAGATGCATCAAAATTTAATTCATGGGTTACTATATTAAATCAATTCTAATGCCCTTTCCACGCATACACATTCTAGGGCCATTGTGGGAGGCAGCTGGTCACCTGGCATATAGTTCACACAAACATGGGAAGAACATACAGACTCCATGTAGATCTGTCCCCAATGGGATTTGAACTTGTGATCCAGAGCTGCCATGCAAGAGTGTTCCTCCTATTAGCCATATTGTTTATAAGGCTGCCCATAGTTTTATGTGTGGTGTGTGGGTTTTTTATTTTTTCTTGCAAGTCGAACAGAAAAAACAAACGATGATGGTTAGATCAACTTTTGAGTGAGGACAGCAATAGATGGCTCAAAATTCATCCACTTCTGCATGGGCCATCAGTCCATCTATGGCCTTCTAAATTGCATAGCAAATCCTAAATGGCAGCAGTAAGATAAAGAAGCTGAGCACTGCTAGCAGAAGCTTGAATTGTTGATGTTTTATTGTGTTGGCAGAAAATAAAGCTGGCAGTACATGCGATATAACTAGTGTTTAGAATACGTCAAATGAAACCTCCCTGCAGCCAGGAGGAAAGGCACATGAGGTGCGTGTTACAAGGTGATCAGATCAGGTCTTCACTGGTGAACCTCTTATTTGTGCTTTCTAACCTGTTGGCAACAGGTGACAGAAATACACTAGGTGTGCTGATGTGTGGCTGTAACATTAAATTGGATGACCATGTAAAAATACTGCCTACAACACACAAATTGCACAATTTACTTGCCTCGCACCAAAGATTCTGCCCATGTCCCCAAGGAAAGAACCTTCCGGATAGATCCAGGGAAAGCTGAGGATCCCGACTCTTATGAAAAGACTCTGCACTGCCCCACAGTCTAAAGTGGTGTTTGTGTGTGTGTGTGTGTGTGTGTTTGTGTTTTTTTTTTTTTTTTTTTTTTATTGGCAACTTAAACTTGCTAAACGCCTCTCTACCCAACCTCCGATGTTGGAAGTATGTTAAACCGACTGCATTTTACATTCTAATAGCACCTGACTTACAATGTTTAGTCTGCCATTTATGCTGTGCCTCGGTTCTTTTAGGAGACATACACAAATTTTGGGAAGCCCCCGTTCACATCGGCGCACCACACCGATTTCCAAAAGGAGTTCTGCGCTGCTTTTGGCGACTTGAGGGGCGATTTCATTAGACATCTGTGCATGAACCCACAGACATGTCTTTCAAACTGCCCCCAAACTTGCACTAAAATGTGGGTTTCAAATGAACTTACACGAATTCAAACCTGCGTTCAGTGTGAACAAGGACTAAACCTTCTGTGTGTGTGTTTTTTTTTATTTATTTTTTGTAGTTTCACCTGCTCATCAAAACACTTGGGGGGGCCCCCATTCATGCTGTGATTTACATTCATCTGCAGTGGATGAATGCCAGTCACTGCAGATGCCTAGAAAACAATTGTTTTCTGTGTGTACTATTTACACCACAAAGCTAGTGCTTTTTTATTTATTTTTTGCAACATGCCGACTATCACCTTGTGTCCGTATTGGTCACCATACTGTCAAAGTGAAATTTCAGTAAAATTTGGAAAAGGTAAACCATGCAACCATGGCTTAACACTACTCCTCACCTCCCGTTACAGAATGGGAACCAGCCCGCACACTAAAATGGATCATTTTGGAATGTGTGGAGTGGACATGCACTTACTTGGTATACCTCTTCATGTATTAGCCATGGATCACACTGACACGACTTGAGAGTTCAAAGTCGCATCCCCATTAATGGAATCGTTCTAATCGGTGCGACTCAGAAAGGCTCCTGAACTACTTTTTGGTGCAACTTCAATGTGACTTGCATTGACTTCTGTTAAAGAAGTTGTATGTAAGCCATAATGAAGTTGCATAGGGATGTCTGATTCCAAGTCTCGCAGTGTGAACCCAGGTTACCTTAATTTTCCCCTCATTGTTGGCCATGCTTTCGGGGGTTGGTCCTATTGTGTGCACTGCTGGTACATGAGGACATTTCCTACATGCACACTTAGCATGACTCTGCCTAGGAAAATGGTTTATGGCAGCTCTCGAGGTAGAGGTGTGTTGTCCTCTCAGGCCTCCTGCTTCCATATGTTGGATAATTTTCATCAGATCAGGCCCCTTTCACCCTTTTTTTTTTTTTTTTTTTTTTATTTTTTTAATATGACCTGAAAGTCATGCGACTTGAAGCAATGCCTGTGTAATGTTGTGGTTTCTGGACCTAAAGTCGCGCCAAAGTAGTGCAAGGACTACTTTGAAGTTACACAGATATGAACGGTACTCATTGGAAAACGTGGGGTACGACTTGTCATGTGACTTTGCAGTACCAAGTTGCAGGACAAGTCGCACAAACGTGAAGGGGGCCTGAGGGGCAGGGAGGAAGACGTAAACAGGTACTGATGTCTCTATGCATCCTTTGGTCAGTTTATTGATCTGTGCTACAGTGATCTCTAGCAGTGTGTTTTTAGGGGAAAAATTACAAGACTTTAGTGCTAACTTTTGCCAATTCACACCAGCGTGCTCTCGGAGATTGCATGTGATTCACACCACAGTGCAAATCACATGCAATGTCTGTGCGATGCGACTTCAGCCATACAGATAGTATGGCTAATAGCGCATTTGGGCCAAACTCGCACCAGACCATTTTTATTTATTTTTATTTTTTTGGTACGCACCAGAATCGGATCACTAGGGTGCGATCCGATTCATGTTTCGAACTGGTAGCATGGGCACATGGAAAACAATTGTATTCGATCTGCCTTTACAGTGACTGGTCTTTTCCTGCAATTGATCAATGTCGGTCACAGCACATAACATTAACAGGCCCTAAACTAGAGAGCTGTGTATTTTTATTTTTTATTTTTTTATTTTTTTTTGTTAATTAAACCAAATGATAGATATATATATCTATGTATCTATCTCTATCTCTATCTATTAAATTGTGCAAAAGGATTTGCATGGAATTCTGCTTTACCAAAGGCTTGAAATATAATATATCGCCACTAATGTTTTACCTTTCATTCCTATTTCAGGCCCCGTTCACACTTGTGTGACTTTGGACCGCAAAGTCGCATGGCAAGTCACGCACCATCCTTCCCAATGATTTCCTGTTCATATCTGTGCAGCTTAAAGCCACAGCAACTTTAAAGTAGTTCTTGCACCACTTTGGTTCAACTTTCATGCGACTTGAGGCCCATAGACTTCAATGTAAACTCACATGAAAGTTCCACCTGCATGATATACATGCAACTTTGAGCACAAACCATCACATTGGTCAAAGCCAAAGTTGCACTCATCCAAAGTCGCACTGAAATCGCATGATTTTAAAGTTGCACAAGTCTCAATGGACTTACACTGAATGGGTTGTTTTACAAGGTGATCATTTACAATGACTTTAATCTTTTTCCAAAAGCGCACATCAGTATATCGACATGCGTAATTGGTGTGGTTTGGTATTGTAATAGAGATCTGTCCTCCCAGCAGTCCCTCCTAGTTCAGGGTTGTCATTCAGTCTTGTCGGGCTAAAAACAGGTTTGCAGTGGTCGTCTTGTGTGGGGTTGTTTGGTTGTTTTTTTTTTTTTTTTTTTGTATGTTCTAATAAAGTTCCATCTGTTGAAACGGATACAGCCTATGTAGTTGCTGACAGCTTTACGTGCCGGCAGTTCCCACAGACCTTGCTAAATGCTGACTGTGCCTTCTGGCTGTCCTGGTACTGGAGATGGGGGCAGTGCGATTCTTTAAACACATGTCTCTGCAGCAGGAGTTTAATGACGAGGAGGCTGACACTGATACAAACACAGGAAATCAAAGCGAAGCTCGACCTTCGTTCATTTTTATTTTTTCAGCTTCCCTTTTCTTTTAAAGTAGTCAAGGAAACTTGAGCATCGGAGCTTTTCCTAATCCCCCAACAGAAATAACGTTTGAGCCATTAATAGGATGAGTGGATGAGCCAAGAGCTGAACCGCAAATAGTGCGGGTCACTCTGTCTTAAGGAAATCGGACTTGTTTTAACCAGCTATGGGCATGCTGTTTTGCTGTCATCGGTCTGTGCAAATGTGCATCTAGGTATAATAATCATTACATTGGTACTGCAATGGTAGTCCCCCTATATTTGCCATTTTAGTATTTTTATTATTGCAGAGTAAAGCTATATTGTGACAACCTGGGAGTAGACCATGCAAGAGCCTGCGCACTGCACCAGTGAAAAAATGGTAGCCACCGCCGTCCTCATTATTGAATGCACTTTTATTTTTCTTCCATCATTGTGGTTGCATTTATTTTCTAAAAGGTGGACTATGCCTTTAAATCTCATACAGGGCAAACAGAAACCCCACACACATCCCTTTGTCTGGTAAAATGGATCACATAAATGCATCAGCCATATTAGGGATGCCTTGATAGTACCGGGTTGGACCCCATTTTGCCTTCAGAACTGCCTTCATTCTTCATGGCATAGATTTCAAGAAGGCATGGGAGACATTCCTCAGATTTTGGTCCATAGTGACATTATAGCATCACACAGTTGCTGCAGATTTGTCGGCTACGCATCCATAATGCAAATCTCACGACACCACAATCGCCACATCCCAAAGGTGCTCTATTGGATTAAGATCTGGTGACTGTGGAGGCCATTGGAGTGCAGTGATCTCATTGTCATGTTCAAGAAACCAGTGGGGAGATGATTGGAGCTTTGTGACATGGTGAATTGTCCTGCTGGAAGTAGCTCTCAGAAGATAGGGACACTAGTCAAAGGGATGGACACGGTCAGCAACAGTCAGGTAGGCCATAGCATTGGATGCTCAATTGATACTAAGGGGACCAAAGTGTGCCAAGAAAATTATCCCCCACACCTTTACACCACCAGCCTGAACTGTTAATACAAGGCTGGATGGATCCATGCTTTTATGTTTATGGCAAATGCTGACCCTACCATCTGAAATCGAGACCAGGCAATGTGCTTCCAGTCTTCTATTGTCCAATATTGGTGAGCTTATGCAAATTGTAGCCTTGGTTTCCTGTTCTTGTCTGACAGGAGTGGCACCTGGTGTGGTCTGCTGCTGCTGTAGCCCATCTACTTCAAGAGATAGTATTCTGCATACCTCTGTTGTAATGAGTGGTTATCTGAGTTAATATTGCCTTTCTATTGTCTCAAACCAGTCTACCCATTCTCCTCTGACATCGCCAAGGTATTTTCGTCCACACAACAGCCACTCATTGGATTTTTTTTTTTCTCTTTATGAACATTCTCTGTAAAATCTAGAGATGGCCGTGTGTGGAAAATCCCAGTAGATCTATATATATATATATATATATATATATATATTTATATTTTTTTTTAATATCCAGACGAGCCACTTGTTGCACTGGTTCCAATTTCCGGCGTCTTTGTTGCCTTTTTTCATTCCTCTGCACTTGGAGTCGGTCTGTAGGGTAGTAAGCCGAAATATGGCAATTCTACATGAGGATTAATTAAGGATTATAATCCGAAACGGGAGCTCCTCTACAGCGCGTCTGCTCCCAGCACCATCTTGGACACGCCCCAAGGAAAACCTTTAATGAAAGGAATACTTAGAGTGTGTTTTGCAGAGTAACAGATATAACAGGCAGAGGATCACTAACATTGTTAGCCTTCATATTTCTCATGTATTGGGGGTCCTCTTTAAGTTTGGACCACCTTTTTTCCTCTTGCAATAGTTTTATAGCGGAGGCTTGTATATCTAAGGACTGGTTGAGCAGGTAGTGAAGGCCTTTTGTGACTGAAGATAGATCCTCGTTTTAAAAATGTCAAACTTTCGTTTTCCGGGTTTGGAGATGTTTCATTCATAACTGTAATTTGTGCGTGTAAGTGACATTTTCCAGGAGTTGCTAGCTTTGCTATAGTACGTGGCAGAGACAGGCAGATGTAACGCATGTAAGGTCCACTGTAGTATGTATATCTGCTAATAAAATCTGGTTAGTTGGTTTATTATCATAATTTGGTGTATTTATTGCTGGGGGATGAATGCCTATTACACAGGGTGATATTAAATAGTTTTCATTTAGGACCCGTTCACACCATTTACATTGGGGTGCATAGTCCTAATGCAAAGACCAAGCAATTTGCCTTGTTTCCTATGGTGTCAATTCACTGGCGTGGACAAAAAAAAAAAAAGTACAGCATGCATTATTTTCAGCACACCAGTTTTGAGAGCCTGCTACATCACATACTTGCTTGGCTAAACAAAAAAAATGAAATTGTAAAACGTTTGTAATACTTCTTAAAACGCTCAACTGTAAAAAAAAAAAAAATCCCTGAAAGGCGCTCCTGTGCAGGCGTGAATGCAGCCAGAAGTAGACAACGCTACTTCTGTGATTTCCATTTGCCTTCAAGCCTGTGCCGAGGGACTGTTCTCCTGCATTGTGAACACAGGAGGCCGCCGCTTGGCGCAGGTGCCATTCAGAGAATACTTTGCAATTTTTTTTAACTAATGTAAAGATTGCTAATTTGGATAAGGTTGAGAGGTGGGATGGTGACGGCATGAGCCGTAAAGCCGAAAAATAATTTCCAGGTGCATTAACACAAAAGGTGTTGTCTTTTAGTACACTTTATGTAGAAAAGCCTGTCCCCTGCCAGCATGCTGTAGAGAAGGAAGCTTTGTCTCACTGCAGAGGTTACCGGCATCCGCCCCCTGGTTCTCTTCTGAAGTGGAACTACAAGTCCAGTGTTCTGTTTCCACAACGGCTAAAAAGCCAGAGGCTGTCTAAGCTTGCTGTAATAAATGTGGTTTAATATCATCTAATCGGTTTTGCTCCTCCAGGCTATGTTGCACGTACTTGTGTAAATATCATCTCAAATGACTTCCCATGGGAACAGCGCTCATTAGATTGTACAGACTTTTAGCCATTTGAAAAGCATATTGCTCTGCAGATTTCACTGGCTGTATATGAGTCACGTCTTGTGAAAATAGTTATGATTGCAGGCCTCTCTTGGGCTGCTTGCCATTTTCATTAGGGAATGCAGCTTATACATGCAATGCTTCTTCATTCTGTTGGTTACATTATCGTCCTTTGTGGATTTGCCCCCCACCCCCAGGTGTTCTTTTGTAGGGGTTAAAGAATGTCTTCAGTCTGAACACTTTGGTGACTGGAGGCCATGTACCTTACATTTTCTTGGCATGTCCTTTTAGTTGGAAATTAATATTTTGAGGGCGCTGTGGGTTTGGTGCCTTCCAGTTAATTTAGTGAAACCTTCATATACAGATAACATTTGATTTTGTTAAAATCCATTGCAAAACTACTGTGTGTGTGTGTGTGTGTGTGTGTGTGTGTATATACATACACCCCTATATAGATTTATATTAGTGAGTGTGTGTACACACACACACACACACACACACACACACACACACACACACACACACACACACACACACACACACACATATATATATATATATATATATATATATATATATATATATATATATTGCGGGGTGGTGTTTTTAAATGAGTTGAAAATGCATTAAGATAAAAGATCTTCTGCCTTTTTACAACCACTTTTGTGTATAATTAGTTGGGAGAAAAAAATTGGGGAGTGCCTTTATCATCCATATGTATACGGCTTCAGTATAAGTACCTGATTTTTGCTTCTATAGCTGCTTCCTGGAACTCCCTGTACAGGAAAAGTCGTACTGAGGAAGGGCCGGCCAGCTGTATCGGGGGACTGGAATTCTATTTTAGTGCTGGTAGTCTAGCGCATGCTTCCATGATTGTTCAGGCTAGAGGCAGGAAGGTGATACCACTATATTAAACCTAAAATTAGTATTTCAGGCTACACATTACAATAAAGTAGGGAAGGGTTAAAACTGCTGTTCATAACAAAGATGTTATACTTTCTGTGCAAGGGTTTTGCACAGAGCGGACTGATCCTCCTCCTTTTCTGGGGTCCCCCGGCAGTTCTCCTGGCTCCCGCATCAAGTGCCCCCATAGAGGGCCACGTTCCATGGGGGCACTTGTGTGGGCATGTTCCCGAGTCCTGCTGCTGCATCCATTGACACAGACAACAGGACTCTGCCCCGACTCCTGTGTCAATGGATTTGACATCAGTGAGAGCCAATGGCTCCCGCTGCTATCAACCTATCCCATGAGGACCCAAGACAGCTGCTGGAGCTACTGGGCTCGTTCTCGTCACTGGAAAGTAAAAGGGGAGCTCTGGGGGGGGGGGGGGGGGGAGCCGCAGTAAGGTGAAAAACCTTGAGACTCTACAATTCATACAATTTTTAACTTTCTGTCCTGGAAGGAATTATTCTTTTTCTGGACTAGTGTTCCTTTTAAAGTCATTTTGGCAAAAGTTGTTGTTCCTTTTTCCTGAGCACTGGGTTCTCATGACTGTGGGGTTGATTTAATAAAAGTGCAAAATCTGGTGCAGCTCTGCATAGAAACCAGTCGGCTTCCAGGCTTTATTGTCAAAGTGTAATTGAACTAGCTGAAGGGAAAGCCATTGGCACCCAGTAGAATTTGGTGTATTAAAGTTAGAATGATTTTTGCTTTTGATGAAAGTAAAGGGAATTTTTTATTTTAAAAATAACAAACATGTTATACTTCCACTGTGCAGCACATTTTTGCACAGAGTGGCCCCGAACCTGGTCTTCTGGGGTCCCTCTGCGGCTGTCTCGCCTCCCCCCCACAATTACTTCTCACGTTCATGAAAGCTCCCTCGCATGGTGAGAAGTACTTGCAGGCGCACTCACGTGATACAGCCGGTGGCTATAACCTCTCACTGTATCACTCAGCCTCGCCCCCAGCATGCCACATCATTGGATGTGATTTGCAGCAGTGCGAGTCAATGGCTGTGCTGCTTTCAATCCATCCACTCTAGCCAATCGGAGGCGAGGGCGGGACTTTCAAGGGGTCAGGTAAATAAAACGGGGGGGGCTGGAGGGCCGGCACTATCAGATGTTTTTTTCACCCTACTGCAACTTTGTCAGCTTGTGCACATTAAGTACAAGTTTTACTTTTTTTTTTATTTATTTATTTTTTTTTAGTTCTTTCACACTGGTGGCTGGAGGGCGGTAAAAGCAGGCAGCTCAGGGTCAGCAAAGCTTTTTACAGCCAGTCTCACCTGTCGCACTCGCCTATAGAGATCAATGGGGCTGCACCACAGCCACAAGCCAAATGTAATGTAATACTGCCATTCAGCAACTAACAAAAGTAGAAAAAAAAAAAGATATCTGGAAGTGGCAGTAGTGGCTCCTGTTCGTCTGCCAGCTGCTGATATACCACCCTCTGAAAAGCAGTCCAGCAGATCATTTCTCAGATGGCAGAATGCATTGCCACCTGTCAGAACAAGCCCTTACTGCATTTCTACCTATAATATTTTTTTTAATTCTTTTTCTCAGTTTTATTGAGCCCTATTCACACCAGTGCGGCTTGCCAGGCGATTTTCAACTGTCAAATCGCATGACAAGTCCGATTTTCAACTGTCCTATTGTCAGCAACCGATTTGCCGCACAGATTTTTTTTTTTATTTTTTTTATTTTTTAATTTTATAATTCTAGCACATTATGTGAAACTTACCTTTAAACAAAGCTGTTCCAGCACCATGATGTCAGTGCTGTAACCGCTTCTTTCTTCACCTGTCTTCTTCTGGGTTCATGGGCTCTGTGACTGGCCGGAGCCGCTGTTCATGGCACAGGGCTCGGAAGGAATGGTGTGAAAGGTGCCTAAAGGGTGAGGAGCCAGTGTCAACTATGATTCTCCCCTTGGAATCACGGGATTGGTTGAGTGCCTAGGCTTGCTTATGGTGAATGCTGTATATTCCAATGCCTGCAGATGTGAGAAGTAAAAACAGGGGTGTTCTTCTCCCCCAGAGGCTTCTCTACAATGAAGAATTGGTGCCCTGCCTGCGAGAAATAACAACATTTTTGGTCCTGTGAAGAAAAGTCACCATTGAAATGTTGGTGTTGGGTAAAGTTATCCTTTTATGTTGAAGGTCTATGGTGGGGGGTGAGTTTGGACGCTTTACATATAAAGCTGAAATCGCCTTGAAAGCTTAGCAGGCTCTAGAGGTTTTTTTTTTTTAGCTGCAGACCTAAACAGCAGGGTATAGTTCATCCCCAGTGAGCAAGCTACAGATAGACGAATGTCACAGCACGGTATTGGCTAATGACCGCTGCTTATTGTTTTGCTTTGTTTTAATATCTGGTTTCCTTTAGGCTGCATTGGCTGCTGTTGAACAACCGGCGTTTGTTCAGCATGGAAATAGTTAAAGGTTTTTGGAGCATGGGCTGATGTGCCACTCCCACCACAATATAAATAATGTTTCTCATTGTCAGGAGCCAGGGCAGCAGAACCATTTTCCAGGCAAAGTCAGAATTCATACTCTGCGACAAGGAACTCAACCGAATCCTCGCTAATTGCCTTCATATCTCCCAGCAGCCTTCACCCATGTACATCTTGTGCATCACTAGTTTCTGTAAGAGGCCTTATTTTCTAAAAGCATTTTTTTTTTTTGTGTCGACAATTAAATATAAAATTATAGCAGAGCATCCTGAAATTTTAAGGCATGCTTGTACTTAAAGCGGACCTCCACTTAAAAACAAATGTACCACTCATTCTCTTTGGGAGGGCAGAGGTACCTTTTTTGTGAAAGATACCTGCTCCCACTTCAGCAATACACGTTCTGATATACACATCACCCATGAGGCTGTAGGCCAAGTCCCAGAGAGGACCGGGGAGCCAACTGCGAGACTTCCGGTAAACAGCCGGCTCCCATATTCAAGAAGGTGAGGCCAGAAAGTCAAAGCCCAGCGAAAATCGGCTCAGACGATGATGGTGTGTTGTAGTCCAGTGCCTCTGCCTAGGCTGAGATGTCACCAGTATTCTGCATTTCTCCTCAGTGACCAGACTGCAATATTGTAACTTTTTTACTATAGCTTTCTATAGGCTATAGGACATCAGGATTCATATAATCAAGTCTTCTCTGAGCCAACATCTTAAACCGACCACACAATAGTAGATTTTCATAAATTTACAAAGTACATAGAGTTTTTAAAAATTCTCATTGGTCGAAAGGACTTCAGAAAATGTTTGCTTTTAACAATCTATTTTGGAATAAGACTTTTGCCTAATAAAAGCCACATTCCCTGTTAGAAATTTGCTCATTAGAGAATTTTTTCCCCTTGCTCCTTCAAATGTTCTCATCGCTGCAGTCAAAAAACGAGCGCTGATTTGACTCTACTATTAGAGGGGGTCGATACGGACTCTAAATAAAATCTGAACAAAGATGGCACCATTGTACTGGAGAGAAAAAGTAGATACAGTAAAGGCATTGTCGGAGGGAGTACTGTGATCTGTGTGGAGTAATCAAATACATGGAATTGTTATACTTGCACATTACTTGGCATGCATGCGCTTAACGTGGAAAAAAATGAATCTGATGCTAGGTCTACTTAACACTTCTACTGCTGTCGACATTGGGCTTACACATTTTGCATATCTCTGCTCATGCTGGAATGAGAGCAATAATCGTGGTCCAGCAGTGTGCCACGGAGACTCTGCAGCCAGTTAGTGACTACAGAGTTGTTGATTACCTGGTAATGGCATTACAAATCCTTGGTGATCATTATGGACCGCATTTCATGATATGATTGGTTACTGAAGCTGGCAATCCTCTGCAGCTCACTGCATACACTGCAAAAGGTCAGTTGCGCTTAAGTTTTCACACCGTCTCCATTGATCTCCATAGATCACTTAAAAAGTAAAGTCTCGGGACGCTTCCTGTTCTGGAATTCTTGTGTTCCTGACTTATATTTCCGTTTATGTTTCCTTTTTTTATATATGTTTTATTGAAAGACAAAGGAAATGCAAATAGGATGCTTCTAACAGATCTCCTCAATCATTGCCCCAAGAACAATAAATGCAGCTGCATAAGACAGACAATTGGCCCTTCCCATGCTTCCTGTGCATTTCAAAAGATCTTAGTCTGCACTTTTGTGTATAAGCCTGAGAAGCCATGATAATTATCTGATCCAGTAATGTCTTGTTGATGTATTTAAAGTGCACCTGTCAGCTATTTTTAAATGTTTAAAAGTTCTGCCTAAGAGCAGACAACATGGCATGCCTGCTGTAGGTTTGAATAAACTCCTTTTTTGGTGGGCCTCTTTGAAACCAATATCGCTTTGCCACTGAAGCCTAGCTTTAGGGCATAGTCCCAACACCTACTAGTCTGCATTTAGGTGAAAGCACCTTGTTGGTAAGGTCAGTCTTATTGGATGGGAGCAAGAAATTGCCCAATTCTTTTGGTAGAATTTAAAAGCCAAGGTTGCACCAAGTAAATACCAGACATGTCAAACTTTAAATTTGTGTGCGGTGGTGTGATGGCGACAAGCTTCAGTACCCTATATTTTCCATGGGTGACTCTTATATAGCCCCCTATAGGTCATCAGTTTAGCGTTTACGAAGCTAATCTTGTGCTAGAATTATTGCTCTCACTTTGGCGTGCGTGGCGATGTGTATCACAAGCAATATTTTTCAGGTGGAGGCGTCCCGACATCAGGATTTACATTTGTGCTTGTGCTAAAAAAAAATTTTGTTTATAAAATATCCTTTTAATGTGTGTGTGTGTGTGTTTGTTTTTTTTTTTTTTTTTTGTGTGTTTTTGGGACAGGTTCTCTTTAACCCTGCATTTCTCCTCTGTGCTTCATTGAATGTAATGCAATTCACATCGCAATAGCATTACATTCTTTCCTGACCTTGGTGGCCACACAAACTGTCAACGTGGACCCGGAGGGGATGTCATACATGTCACTACTGGGTCAGCAACAAGAATTTTTTGCGCTATAAACAAAAATAGAGCGACAATTTTGAAAAAAATGCAATATTTTTTACTTTTTGCTATAATATCCCCCAAAAAATATATAAAAATAAACACTTTTTTTTTTTTTCCCCCAGTTTCGGCCAATACGTCGGATTCTACAAAAGTTATAACGTCTACAAAATACGGGATAGTTTTATGGCATTCTTATTAATATTTTAATAATTATTTTTTACTAGTTACGGCGGCGATCAGGGTTGTGTGTGTGTGTGTGTGTGTGTGTGTGTGGTGTTTGTGTTTTTTATTTTTTTGTTTTGTTTTTATATTGTGACTGCGACATTATGGTGGACACGTCGGACAATTTTGACACATTTTTTGGGACCATTGGCATTAATGCAGCGATCAGTGTGATTAAAAATGCATTGATTACTTTAAAAAATGTCACTGGCAGTGAAGGGGTTAAGTGTGACCTAATGTATGTTTCTTACTGTAGGGGGGCATGGCTTAGCATGTGACATCACTGATCGTCGTTCCCTATGACAGGGAACAGAGATGATCAGTTGCGGGCAACTAGGAAGCACAGGGAGAGGTTTGTTTACATTTTCTTCTCCCCATTCATCAGCTCTGTGAACTGATCACGGACACCGGCGGTCCGCGTGTCCCGGGGGCATGGTCACGGCGTTCAGGACCGGGTCGCCAGCATGACCCACGGCTGGGCTCTTAAAGGGCAATGTACCTGTATGTGCTTGTGCCATTCTGCTGACATATATTGGCGTGAGGTGGTCCTTAGGTGGTTAAGCCAAGCAGTGTGTGTCTCTAAGCAAAGAGAAAGATCTGAGGGCACATGAGGGACACCCCAGGGAAGGAAGTTCAGGTCCATTTTGTGCAAAACTGTTGCACAGAACAGGTAAGTATATCATGCTTTTTATTTTGTTTGCAATCCTTTTAAATAAAAAAAAGTTTTTCCAAACTTCTTAGGTTACAAATAGTATCGTACAGATCTAGAAAGATCCATGCACCCCAAAAGGGTAACCAAGTGTCAGATCATTGTAAATATAATACAAAAAAACATGTTTAAATAAATCCAATTAAAGAGGAAGTAAACCCTGATGGGTTTACTTCCTCTTTCATTCCCTGCAAAGCATTATGGACCACTATGCATCGCATAGTAGCCCATTATGTGTCACTTACCTGACACAGGAGCCAGCGATGTCACCGCTGTCCCCTGTAGTCCGGCGCATCCATCTTTTCGGTGGGGTCTCGCAGCTCCGCCACTGTCATTCGGCGGAGCCGCGATTGACGTCACTCCCGCACATGCGCACAGGAGCTGACACGCGCGGCAGCTCCGTTGTTGGGAATGCCGCGCTCAGTGCGCCTGCGCGCCGCTGTCTACGGCGCATGCGCCGTAGACAGCGGTGCCTGTCTTCGGGCAAATATCGGTTTAGGAGATATTTCTTGGACCTACAGGTAAGCCTTAATCTAGGCTTACCTGTAGGTCAAAGTGGTTTGTAAGTGTTTACAACCACTTTAAGCTACTGCTTTCCCAGGGTATATATAAAAAAAAATAATCCTAATTACTCTGTAGCATAAACCATTCAGGAACATTACTTCGTAAAACATCCCTGCAACAGTTGATCCAACTGTAATGCAGTAGCATACCTAGAGGTGGGAGCACTTATCACCAAGGTTCATCTTGCACCTCAAGGCACTTTTTACATAGCTCCCAAATTGACATCAAGAGGCTCTAGGACTCTCCTTTTGCCTCCATAAGGTAAACATCATAAAACCTAAAAAGAGAAAAAGTGAAGAGGAAAAGAGACGGAGACAGAAGCAGGAGTTGATGCCCAGGGCCCTGACCACCTAATTCCGAGAACTATGGGGCTTGAAGGCATTTAATCCAGGGGGACCACACTTTTTCAAATCCTGGCTTTTGTCCCCAAGTATGCTGGTCAGTTTTTCATTGACCAGGAAGAAATTACATTTTACGTTACCAATCACTTCAGGTTGTGACCCTAAATCTCTCTGCCTCTGACATTTCTCCTCAAATATTTCTATTCTGCCATGTTTCTATTAAGGTGGCCATTGCCATCAGAGGATGGTTGTATGTGCAGGGATAATCCACACTCCAGCCAAATTGCACAATGCACAGTTTTAGCATATTGATGCATACTTCAATCCTGCCTAACTAGTCCCCTTGGCAAGCCTTGTCATTTACACACCACACTACACTATATATAGGCAGCAGGTAACTGATAACCCAAGACTTCATGTGTCACCTTTGTACTCCGGTATGTTTCTTGCACTGTAATTGAGCTCACACTGGTAGGTGTTTCTTCTGCTCTCCACTTCTACAAGCCAGTGTAAATTCATCTCCTTCAAGGAAATCTTTGGGGACAGGCCTATGCAGTGAATAGTCATACTGAATCTCACTAATATCTGGCATGTACGGGGTTATTTGGAGTCAGTTTTAAAATTAGATTTTATGTAGTTATACTAGCAATCTTTAAAAAATACATTTTAGCTTAATATTTAGCTGTAACAATGCTTTTACTTGTTGAGGTTCTGAAATGTATGATTAACCTTAAAAATGGTTTGCAACATTTTACGATAATTGCATTATGTCCCTTAACATTTTTCCTGTTTTGCAATTTGAATGTGTACTAGCGGCTCTGTGGAATAGTTAATAGATCAGCCTGTTTGTGGCAGGGAGTAGTGGGTGCATGCTTGGAATATTTGGTCTGTGTCCCAGTTTCAGCATTGGGACCCGAAACTGACCTCAAGGTTATGTAAAGTTGATTAGTCCATGGAAGCTGTGCACCTAATCAGGTGGTTTAGACTTCCCATAGAGAAATCCAATGTTTATGCTGAAGGGAGTTTCCCCAAATCCAGATTATAGATTTATTTTTATTTTTTTGTTTTTGCTTATCCGAAATGTTTCTCTAGAAATGCAATCCAAAAAGAGGAATAAAACATACATAGTTACATAGTAGATGAGGTTGAAAAAAGACAAGTCCAACCTATGTGTGTGATTATATGTCGGTATTGCATTGTATATACATTGTACGATCAATGCCGCCCCCCCACTGAGACCACCGCCTGTGTAAGGGAATTCCACATCCTTGCCGCTCTTACAATAAAGAACCCTCTACTTAGTTTAAGCTTAAACCTCTTTTCTTCTAATTTTAATGAGTGGCCACGAGTCTTGTTAAACTCCCCTCTCAAACGCGTGCGTTCGGAAACTTTCCTCATAACTAATATCCTCCAGACCCTTTATTAGCTTTGTTGCCCTTCTCTGTACTCGCTCCATTTCCAGTACATCTTTCCTGAGGACTGGTGCCCGGAACTGGACGGCATACCCTAGGTGCGGCCGGACCAGAGTCTTGTAGAGTGGAAGAATTCTCGTTTTATCTCTGAAATTAATCCCCTTTTTGATGCATGCCAATATTCTGTTTGCTTTGTTAGCAGCAGCTTGGCATTGCATGCCATTGCTGAGCCTATCATCTACTAGGACCGCTGGGTCCTTTTCCATCCTAGATTTCACCAGGGTTTCTCCCCCCAGTGTATAGATTGCATTCATATTCTTGGCACCCAAATGCATTATTTTACAGTTTTCTACATTGAACCTAATTTTTCCATGTACAAGCGGTCCCCTACCTACAAACATCCGACTTACAAATGACTCCTACTTACAAACTGAGGAAGACAACAGGAAGTGAGAGGAAATCTATCCTTAGGAAGGGAAATTCACTCCGGTAAGAGTTACTATGGGAAAAAGGGACCTCCACTGATGCTTTATTACCAAGGGTTGTTCCCACAACAACCAAAAATTTTCTAAATCCAATTGTCATTGGGACAGAAAGTGAGGGTAGATCTTCTGAACAGGGGCACAGACAGCAAAACAAATGTTACAGGGGTGTTAACCCTTCCCCAGGCTATCCAAAAAGCTTAAAAGTCGTGTTTTTTTTTTTTTTGGCTGGAGCTACACGTAAAAAAATAAAAATTTTACCTGATTCAACTACAGACCCTATCTTGTTTGTATTCCGGGGACCACCTGTAGTTATCCACCCCATTAATTTAAGATGTTTTTACAAGGTTTCTACATCCTGCGGAGAAGTTATTGCGCTGCTTAGTTTGGTATCGTCCGCAAATACAGAGATTGAACTGTTTACCCCATCCTCCAGGTTGTTAATGAATGAAATAGGACTGGTCCCAGCACAGAACCCTGGGAGACCCCACTACATTAGATTAAAGCGGGAGTCCGCCCTTCTTTTTTTTTTTTAATTAATTTTATTTATTTTTTAAAAGCCAGTAGCTACAAATACTGCAGCTGCTGACTTTTAAAATAATGACACTTACCCGCCCAGCGCGCCCGCGATGTTGGCACCCGAAGCCGATCTCTCGATCGTCTCTCGGGTGCTGCCGCCGCCATCTTGGGTATGGGAATCAGGAAGTGGAGCCTTTCGGCTTCATTTCCCGGTTCCCTACTGCGCATGCACGAGTCGCACTGCGCAATAAGGATGGTCCCCGCTGCCTCTGGGATCTGTGTGTTTCCCAGCAGGCAGCGGGGGACCTTCGGAAAGGGGCGTAGATTCTGCGGAAAGGGGCGTACCTTCTGCAGAATCTACCCCGGAAGTGGGTGCAGATACCTGTACTGTACAGGTACCTGCACCCCCCTCCCCCCTGAAAGGTGCCAATTGTGGCACCGGAGGGGGAGGGTTCCAATGAGCGGAAGGTCCACTTTAGGGTGGACCTCCGCTTTAAGGTTAGTCATGCACAACTTGCATTTCAGCCGGTCCCTGCAGAATTTTAAGCCATGGGTGGCCATGTCTGGACCATCTGGCTTGACAAGTCAATTAAAAAATTGACTTTGCCTGGGTGAAAAATCGTTTGGTTGCGTAGTGACTGAATCCAATCGGATGCCATCACTGCTCGGGGATTGAGGCAGCTGTGAGTACAATACCAGCGGTGGAGATTCCTCCATCTACACAGTTTAGTCTGGATGGGGGTTATCTATTTTCTTGTTCAGCCTGTGATTAAATCTGTGTGACTTTTCTTTATACTTTGAGAATCTCTTTAGAGGAGAATGACCATTCCCTCTCATGAATGCAGATTTATTGAAGGGCTTTCCATTGTAGTTCAAAAATGGCTTTTGCTGAAACCACTGATGTGTAATGTATCTGATCAACTGATAAGGACACTATTGAAGTTAATCTTATGCACCAAAGTGCCTAGAGATTACAGAGGCTGCTGTATGTCAGAATACCCTGGACTTTGGGGCCCCCGGGCACTCAGCTTTTCTTTTTACAAATTCTGTTGGTTATTAAAGCATTCTGCCAGTTAAAAAAACAAAAAAAATGCTCAAACCCTTGTAAGCTGGCCATTTAGGCTCGGTTCACACAGGGGCAACACGACTTCAGGACGACTTTGTGAGGCAACTTGGAGACGACTTGAACACCACTTTTAGACACGACCTGGGGCGACTTACAAGTCGCCCCAGGCCAGGCGACTTTTCCCGTGGCCAATCAGAGAATGAGCTCTGAAGGGGGAACTCCACGCTGAATTTCTGAAAAAAATTTGGGGTGGGTTCCCCCTCCGAGAGCATACCAGGCCCTTAGGTCTGGTATGGATTCCAAGGGGAACCCCCCTACGCAGAAAAAATGGCATGGGGGGCCCCCCCCCAGATCCACACCAGACCCTTGTCCTAGCACGCTACCCGGCCGGCCAGGAAAGGGGGTGGGGACGAGCGGGCGCCCCCCCCCCCCTCATGAGCCATACCAGGCCGCGTGCCCTCAACATGGGGGGGTGCCTTGGGGGAGGGGGGCGTGCGGCCCCCCCACCCCAAAGCACCTTGTCCCCATGTTGATGAGGACAAGGGCCTCTTCCCGACAACCCTGGCTGTTGGTTGTCGGGGTCTGCGGGCGGGGGGCTTATCGGAATCCGGGAGCCCCCTTTAATAAGGGGGCCCCCGGATACCGGCCCCCCACCCTATGAATGAGTATGGGGTACAATGTACCCCTACCCATTCACCTGTAAAATAAAGTACAAAAAAAAACACAACACACAAGATAAAATAGTTTATTGCACAGCTCCGGGGGTCTTCCGTCTTCGGGGGTCTTCTCGCCGGACTCCTCCGCTATCTTCTTATAGCTCTTTTGCTAGCGGAGGAGCCCGGCATTCTTCTTCGTCGCCGCGGCCTCTTCTTCTGACTTCGGGGGTCTTGTCCCCCTCTTCGGTTCTTCTGCCGGGCCACCGCGCCTTCTTATAGCTCTTTTACAGGCGGTGGCCCGGTCTTCTGTCGCCGCCGTCGTTGAAAGGAATGCCTGGTACTTTAGATATGGAGGAGCATGGTGGCTCGCTGCATTTTACTGCGCTGGCTAGTCTGTACTGTCAGTCTGTAGTCCTGTGTGAGCTACAGGTCTAGTGAGCCGTATTTTACAGTACACAGGAGGTAAGCTCCTGGCATCTGAACAGATGTGTAGGGGAATGAAAGGCAGGTATAACTACAAAACACACACACACACACACACACACACACACACACACACACACACACACACACACACACACACACACACACACACACACCCTCTGCCCCATTGCTGTAACCTCCTGCTCGTCTGGCCCAACTGCTGAACGCCCCCCGCTTATTTTCCCAGTGCTGTACCCTCCTGCTCATCCTGCAATATTCAGAGTAGTGAAAGGAAGCAGAGATGAGACACATCTACCTGTCCTGGCACACTCATCCTGCTGATTTACCTCTCTCGTCCAGCCCACTTGTTTGTATGGGATGTCACATACAAGCATCTGGAATGGATGCGCAGTGATGAGTTCAGGTCAGGGGCATTTTCTGAAAGCAGTGGGCCTGTATGAAGGATCATAAGTTAGGCCCCCGCAGCTGAGAAAAAGTGCGGCGCTCTGCTCCACAGGAAAAGTTGGGTGTGATTTTATTTTTTATTTTTTATTTTTTTTCATTGTGCTGAATACTGGCCGTGGCTAAAAGGGACACAGAGTGCGGACGGGTTCTGTAGTAAGTGACGCAAAGGTTCAGGAATGATTGCAACAAAGTTCCCAGAAGCTCAACAGTAATTCCACAAACTGTCATCTGATTTGTGGTTTCCTCAATCACAGTGAAATCCCTTCTTTCTGAGATTGGTAGTGGCAACCAAGCGAGTCATCTCCCTCCCTCCAGATGGTGAACGGGGCTATCAGGACTGAGAGTGGCTTTAGCAGTGGCCAAGACAGCCCCCCTCCTCCTGAAAACAGGAACCCCCCCCCCCCCCAGCAGGACTGCACCCAATCTCTTCCTCATCACAAAAGCTAATGATCACAGCTACAGCAAAGTTTCCCATCTTTTACAATGTGTGGGGGCATGGTGCCTCCCCCTCAGTGCAGGTACGGCGTGGGGAACTCTGAAATTGGATTGCATTAGTGTCTCACTGACGCTTCCCTGCACTGCTCTGCTGATTGGGGGGGGGGGGGGGGGCGTAGTGCAGTGCCGGCAAAAGAGACTTTTTTTTATTTATTTTTATTGAAAGTTTTCACATAGTACAACATAATGAAACAAGTACGGGTAGTAGTGAATTACATGTTGTGGTTTAACATCCAAAAGAAAGGAAAGGAATAAATAAAAGAAAAAAGAAAGTAAGGAGAAAAAAAAAGGAAAAATGCGTTTACAAGTGTAAATTCAGCTTTCTACCTCTGATTTCGTATTCACATCTTTATGATGTTGGCTCAATTGCTTAAGTTAAAATGCAACTATTACAATTGAGTGGGTGGTGCAACCATAACTTTGAGTGCCGCTTGTGGCATGATTGCTGGGGGTTGCCAACCTGGTATATTGTGTACTATCAGACACACATATATTGCAGAACATTTTGTGCAGTAGAATCGTGTTGGCTCACGGATGGCCCACATGGATAGGACATGCCTCTATTTAAAGAGGAAGTAAACCCTGATGGGTTTACTTCCTCTTTTTTTCCCTGCAAAGGTAAAGCATAATGGACTACTATGCATCGCATAGTAGCTCATTATGTGTCACTTACCTGACACAGGAGCCAGCGAAGTCGCCGCTGATCCCTGTAGTCCGCCGCGACCATCTTGCTGGTGGCGTCTCGCAGCTCCGACCAATGACAGCGGCGCAACCGCGATGACGTCACTCCCGCGCATGCGCACGGGAGTCGCGCCTCGCAGCTCCGTTGCTGTCATACGGCGAAGCCGCGATGACGTCACTCCCGCGCATGCGCACGGGAGTCGACAAATTTGGCAAATCCATTCTTGGATTTGCCGCATTTAGTGCGCCTGCGCGCCGCTGTCTACGGCGCATGCGCCGTAGACAGCGGTGCCCATTTTCGGGCAAATATCTCCTAAACCATATAGGTTTAGGAGATATTGCTTGGACCTACAGGTAAGCCTTAATCTAGGCTTACCTATAGGTCCAAGTTGTTTGGAAGGGTTTACTTCCTCTTTAAGACTTCCTAGCAGGACAGTGTGGGGTTTACTGCATGGACCTGCTCTGTATAATTCGGGAAATCGAGCCCCAATCTTCTTATAGCATACAGTTTATACAGAAATGTTATTGTGTCTACAGCTAATATCTATTAAACATTCAGACTAAGCAGAAGCCAACAAAGTAATGGTTTTCTTGGATGACTTTCCCCATTTCAGATTGCCATCTCCTTCCTCCCGGTGATGTCATTTTGCTATTTCAGTAGTGAGATTATTTTTCAGGCGCTCTCAACTTTCTAGGGAAAGCGAATCCAGAATTTTATTTTTTTATTTTATTTTTTTAGCCGTAAACGGAACACACACACACACACACACACACACACACACACACACACACACACACACACACACACACACACACACACACACACACACACACACACACACACACACACACACACACACACACACACACACACACACACACACACACACACACACACACACACACCCTAGGCACAGTGGGTCAACAAAAGTAATAGAGACAGATGTGAATTGCCTGATGTACAGAAATGGTATAAAGATGGATAATACAACATTACATGACTTGTTACAGATGCACAATATTATGTCCGTCCACCCATAATCATAAGTTCGGTCCCGATTGTTAGAGATTCTGAACATTAGCTAATACACTAACAACCAACCAATATGCCTTCTGGTGCTTTGGAACCATAGTCATGTCTTAAAACTCTTCTCGCTCAGATTGGTATCACGAGAGGTCAGTAGTAAACGGCTCTACCACATATATAGGAGGAACAGAAACGGGTGGTACATTAAAACCTATTGTGCAGGACTCCTTTAAACTATATTGTAGCAATCTATTTAGAATAAGCGATGTAGGTGCCAGGCCTAGGATAGCTAGCCACATGTCCCCATATCTTTTAACAAATCCATAATTCTAAAGCAAAATGGGGGTATTTGCTGCTAAGTTGCACTATGTCAAAAGTATTGGGACACCTGCCTTTACACACACATGACCTTTTAATTGCATCCCAGTCTTAGTCTGTAGGGTTCAATATTGCATTGGCCCACCCTTAACAGCTTTAACTCTTCTGGAAAGGCTGCCCACAAGTTTTAGGAGTGTGTCTATGAGAATGTTTGACCATTCTTCCATGCGTTTGTGAGGTCAGACACTGATGTTGAGTGAGTTTGGGGTGTAGGAACTTGACTGGTCTGCAGAGTTCTGACCTCAACCTGACAGAACACCTTTGGGATAAATTGGAGCGGAGACTGTGAGCCAGGCCTTTGCGCGTGGCGGTGTGTTTTTTTTTTTTTTTTTTTTTTTTTTTTTTCTTCTTCCTGTCTCTAAATGCCCCTCCATGTTAGTCTGCGTCAGTGCACACATATATGTTTTAGCGGGAGAGGAAAAATCCCACTGCCAGTGCACCCAGCAGTAGCAGCGTTTTGGCAGAAGAAATGCTTGATGCATGTAAACGTGCTTGAGGCTGGGTTCACACCGCTGCGGTGACGAGATCGGATGTGATTTGCACTGCAGTGCAAATAACATCCGATCTCTGTGCGATGCGAGTTCAGCCATACAGATAGTATGGCTGAATTCGCATCGCATCCGGCCCAAACTTGCACAGGACCCTTTTTTTGGTCCGCAGCAGAATCGGATCGCATGGGTGTTCACACCATGCGATCCAATTCCTGTCCAAGTTTGCAGATCGCACTGTGATATGCGAACTGATCTGGGGGGGTCATTAACTTTTCACTGACACTCCCAGCAGTTCGCATAGGGCAGTGTGAACTGCCGCCGGGAGGCATGCGATGCAGGAACTCGCAGCGGATTCGCAGCGTTCCCGCATCGCAGCAGTGTGAACCCAGCCTTAACGTTGAACAATATTTTATTTTTATTTTTATTTTTTATTGGCCAGAATAAATTGTCTCGCTAATTAAATGCCCAAGCATTTACACATGTCACACGTTTTTTTATTTTTTTTAAATTAAGGCACCCTTTCAAATTATGCACAATCTTGGGGCACCCCATTCTAAAATGTAAAAAACTAAATAGCTTTACATTGTGTTGGAACATTCACACAAGTAGGACACCCAACGTTGGAGATGATTTGCTTTTCCAAAGAAAATACACCTTTCCACACTGGTACTGACTAGTATGCCAATGTTTCTCGTTTCCCTCTCTTATTCGACTAATGTGAACTCAATTCTGCCACAGAGGGGTGGGGTGGGAAGTGCAGTGCAGTGCAGGGGCCCAACTTTTTCCTTCTCTACCAATTGCGTCATTGGTTGTTAGGACACCATAAGCTAGAAGGCCGTAATGGTGCACAGTGAAAACGTGGCTTTATGTAACTAAAAGGCAGGCTTGATCAACCCACTGGCTTGTATACAATGTTTGAGGAATTGTAGGCATTTTTCCAAGGCGCCCCTGAAGGCATCCCAGGGTGCTTGGGCACCCTGGCTGAAAAACGCACCATCGTGCCAATATGCCACGAGCTGTAGATCTAGTAATTTCTTTTAATCTGGGTTTCTGGAGGCCTTAAAGTTATTTTAAAGGGTCCCTCCATGCTCAAAAGGTTGAGAGAGGTAGCTTTTAGAGTGTCCTGAGATGTGTCCTCATTTAAAGTCTACATACTTGCTGTCAGCTCCTCATTCTCCATACTGACCTATAATACAACATCAGGAGCTGATGGCAAGAATAACCAATCTAAAATCTCTTCCATCTGTTTCTGACCTGTATATTTCTCCTAGGCATTTCTGGGGTATGCATTCTCTCTTCCTATCCTAAGAATCTCTTCCATGTGTCAGTCGCCCGGGCTATATTCTGCTCGCTCTCCATCTCTCTGTGCAGCATTCAGATGTTTACACTGTGTTTTTGTTTCTTTAATTCGCATGGTTGGATGTAAAAAGCAGTATCCGTTACAAGTCCCAGGAGATGTTCTATGCCAGAATTATATGTGAACAAGCGGAAAGCTGTTTAACCACTTTTCAGGTAGTAAAATGACTCCTGATAGGTTTGGCCTGCCAGAGCTTTCTCCTTTTACAGTTGTTGTGTATGTGTGTGAAGGCCCGTAGGAAAGGAACATTCATCTTCTATTGGTTTTCTTAGCGGTTGTTGCTATAACAAGGCTTAATCTATTCCTAAACTACCAAGTTATAGTTTTTTCCTTCTCTTATAAAATGTCATCAGTCATAGAGATGGCTTACTTTTTTAATATTATGGTGTTATTCTGTTTTTTCGGCTTTTAGGGCAGGCATCTTGGGGGTCATGTGGAGATGACCAGATTCTATATCTGCCATGATTGGATAGTTCTGTTGGCAAAAAGGTGGTACAAAGCCAGAAGCCAGGTAGAAGCTGTGCCTGAAATGGTTAAAGTGTAACTTTGGTCAGAAAACAAAGAAAAGTTCTGCTAGATAACTTCATGCTGACTGCTTTTGTAGATGTAGCTATGTAAATCATTAAAAGTGCCTATACTGTTTAAAATCTAGTAATAATGTCTCGCCCTGCTCTGCACATGTTCCTAAAATTGGAGCCACTAGAGGCTGATCTGCTAACGGCTCAAAGATTTACTGCCGCGCATGGGCCCTGGGCTTCAGCAAAATGGCAGCCTTCGGCATGAAGAAACCGTAGCAGTGCTAGAGGAAATTTGCAGCACACTCATTTTGGTAGCATAATAAACGTGGAATGTATTTTCTTTGCTAAAGAACATTGTGTTGGTTTTTGGGTGAAATTTGGCCTTAAATACAGCTTGCTCTTAGGAATTCCCCAAGCAACTAGTTATTTTTAAATGGGTCGCATAATCCCAGTGACCATTCAGAGAGAGAGAAAAACGGCCTACCCTTCTTAAGCATGTCATAGCTGTAAGTGGTGGGTGCGTAATCAGCAGGGCTCTTGCACACTGCAGCTATCTTTATAGGAGCATGGGCTCGAACACTAAAAAAAAAACATTCTGGTTTGGTTTAGGGGATTGCTCAGTTCTCTTGAAGTGGTATGCCTGTGAATGTAGCACCTGGTGCTGCAGTTGGGAGATGCAAGTACAGCTTGTCTGTTTGTTTTTTCTGGTGTGTGTGTGTGTGTGTGTGTGTGTGTGTGTGTGTGTGTGTGTGTGTGTGTGTGTGTTGTAGCTCCATCCTAGGCAGAAGCCCAATTTATAGGCGTTGCTTTGGGGAACTGCAGCCAGAACAAGCTGCAACATCACTGATGAGCAAATTTTGGCTTTTAGTGACACTAAACTCTGGGCAAAAAAAGAAAATCATGCATTTGTAACTGTGTTTTCTGTTGCTCTCAGCCTCCTCTAAATCTTCAATCCAAATTCCTTTTTTAATTTTTTAATTGCTGAATGGGCTTTTTGAAAATGTTTTTTGTGTGGCATATGTACTGACCACTGAATGTGACCGTGGTTTGGGGGGGGGGGGGGGGGGGATAATTTTTATTGAATGTATATATCCTCATACACCTGTCATTGCAGCTCAAAGGTTGGGGGAGTGGAAAGGGTTTTGGCATATAAAAAAACGTGTCTCAACTGCCCAAGTTAAACAAACTGGATTTTTTTTTTTTTTTTTTTTTTTTTTTTTTTATTTAAAATTTAATCTAGTCAGGTTCCCCCCCCCCCCCCCCCTCTCTATAGAATGTGTCTGATGCCTGGTCCTTTGCGGGAATTGAGGAAAGATAGCTGTGCATATAATTAAGTGTGTGATAAAAATATATAAATATATATTCTAAAATTTTTACACGGTATATTTGGTACACTTGATTTGTGGTGATTTAATTCTTAAGTTGGTGTTTTATAGTACTTCTGGCTTTATTTATTTATTTATTTTTTTGTTCATGTAGCTGCCCATTGATTTGAGTTGGAAATGTATTTTATTGCAGAACTGGTTAATCTGTTTCCTCTTTACATTAGTGGATTGCTAGTAAGCAGAACCCTGGTTTCCGTTGTGTTTATATTGGGCAGAAGATAGAAGTGTGTTTTATATTTTGCAGCACCTCATTTGTCTTCAACAAAGTTGGCTGACAGTTTTGACTCTGCAGTCTGGGTCCTATTACATGGACGTTACAATGATACAGGAGCAAATTAAAAGTAAGGTCATACTAGCTGAACGCTATCCATTATTGGGGCTTTGCCATTACAACAGAGTAATTACACCGTCAATTCGTTGTTCCTGTGGTAGTAGATGTGCAGAGGGGATATTTTAAAGTCCAACCCTACATTTTTATGAGGACACCCCTCACATTTTTTTGTAAATATTTTATTATATCTTTTCATGTGACAACACTGAAGAAATTACACGTTGCTACAATGTAAAGAGATTATATATATATATATATATATATATATATATATATCTCTCTTTACATTGTAGCAACGTGTAATTTCTTCAGTGTTGTCACATGAAAAGATATAATAAAATATTTACAAAAAATGTGAGGGGTGTACTCACTTTTGTGAGATACTGTATATAATAATTTCCCCCGGTTTTTGGAAGTTGATCACTGACCTCTTGGTGGTATGTGAAGAACACTGGTAAATGAATAAATAAAGTCGCGCTATGGACAAACAAATCTCCGCTGTGATAGGAATATGTGGTAAAATTAAAAGAAGGAAAAGAAATATGCTGGGTTAGAGCTGCCTGTGCCTGAAGCCCTCACTTCCTTGTTGGGGAGGAGAGGGAAATGAAATGTGACATTAAGAACATGTGGTCATTAAGCAGGATTTGGACAGCTTATTTAAACACCTGAAACATAGCCTTGAGAAGCAATTGAGGGTATGGTGGGATGTGGCCATTCTTGAAAAGTACATAGCGGAACAAATTACCCCCAGGAGATTAAGATGGGATGTTTCCCCAAATGATGCAATAAGCGATAGGCACCTTATGGAAGAGTGGTACCAGTTTTTCAATCAGAGCGAAAGAGCACTTTTACAGAAAATAGTAATCAGACGCCAACACAAATTGAAAAACATAGAAACAGAGATATCACAACTCAGGGATCAACTTATACCATTTAAAGAAACAGCAGAATATACAGATAGGGAGAAGATTTTACAAGAACACATAAAAAAGTATGATAAAGAAATACAACAAAAGAAACAAAAGAAATTTAAGAGGGATGTGCTGGATTATAAAAGCCAGCAGGTTTACAAATGGCAAATAGAGGGCAACTATAACGAGGAAGACAATGAATTATCCATAATGGAAGAATCCAGGGAAAATCCAACCCAAGATACAGAACAGGAGTGGAATCAACCCACACACATACAAGACGGAACAGTAAGAAATGACATTCCACATACACCAGGGTATAGGAGACCTGAAAGGAGGACAATAGGAGAATATGAGCAAGACAGGTATAGGGGGAACCAAACTCCCCATACACCGAATATCCCGAGACACCACAACAGATACTCTCCTTTAAGGGAATACCCACAATACACCCCATTTAGAAACCGGAGATTTGAAAGAGATTTTTTTCCCAGGGGACAGGAACACAGACCACCAGGCCCGAGAGATACGAGACATGGACCCCAGAGAGAATGGAGACCTTTTCGATATCCAATAAGGAACCAACAGTACGGACACCCAAGAAGAAATGGTGGATGGAATCCGAGATGGACCAGAGAGGACAATACGAGGAGGAACTATGGGGGAAATGGCCATCATCGGAATCAAAGAGGGGAAGAAGCTCACTGGATACAAGACAGAAGAGCAGAAAACGCATACGAGGAAAGAGAGGAGGCCTCCAGAAAAAGAAGAAGGGAACAATAGGGGAGGGCATCTATAATTTAAGTAAGGTGGTTTTTACGGAGGAAGAACTCAGGGTGCTGGACATGGGCTTAAAGTTTGCCCCAGATAAGGGATTAGATAAATTTGAAACATATATAGACCTCCAAAGATTCGTGAGGAAACTCAACATCAAAAAATTTTTTGCAGCCAAGAATCCCCACACGAAGGAAGATAATAACACATTCTACCAGCACTCGCAATTAAGAAACAACTCAACCTTCAATCCCAAAGTCCAGCAGGACGAAAACATTAAGGTTTTTAAGAAGATGGTCGAACATGACCTAAGGAACATAGAGGTGAGGAAAACCAAAGGAAAAGGAATATGGGACACTATTAAATCTATAGAAAAAAGAAAGGGAATCATCATCAGACCCGCAGACAAGGGAGGTGGTCTTGTCATTTTGGATAGACATGACTATGAGAAAGAAATGGAGAACTTGTTGAACATACCCAACACATATAAGAAGTTGAAGAAAAACCCGAAATCAGAATATGAAACTAAACTTAAGAAATATATCAAAAAAGGTAAAGATCTAGGCATTCTGAATAAAAAAGAGGCGAAATACCTAGTTCCAAAGGCGGCTAAGACCCCAGTTATTTACTACGTCCCTAAGATCCACAAAAATCAAACTCACCCACCTGGGAGACCCATAATAAGTGGAATTGATTCTTTGTTTTCCAGGCTAGGGGCATATGTGGACGGTTTCCTACAGCCCCTGGTAACAAAAGGAAGGTCATACCTAAGGGACAGCAAGCAATTACTAGAGGACTTGAATGGAATCCCTATCAGTGAAAGTGACATACTGGTGACGATAGACGTGGAATCGCTATACACAAACATAAAACAAGAGGATGGCATCAGCAGTGTGGAGTGGGCATTACAAGGACTATCGGATTTAAAACAGGAGCAAATAAAATATATCACTGAAGGCCTAAGGATGGCAATGACATCAAACTATTTCTGGTATAATGGAACTTTCTACACACAGACGAAAGGCGTGGCAATGGGGGCAAAGTACGCTCCAAGTGTGGCGAACTTGTTTTTGAACCGATGGGAGGAAGAACAAATTTATGGAGTGCATAGGCAAAATTTGAAATTTTACCGGCGATATATAGACGATATCGTATTGGTATGGGGAGGCACGGTAGAACAACTACAAGACTTTTTTGAAGAAATTAATGACAATATATACCATATCAAATTCACAGGAAAGTTTAACACCCAGACTGTAGATTATTTGGACCTCCAAATTTACAAACATGAAGGAAATCTTGGCACCCGAACCTTCTTCAAGACCACGGATCGCAATGGGTATATTCCCACAAATAGCTGCCACCATTCCAGGTGGCTAGGGAATATACCCAAAGGCCAGCTTCTACGGCTATATAGGAACTGTAGCAAAACAGATGATTTTGACGAGCAGGCGGAAATCGTCATCGAAAGGTTTAGAAAAAAAGGATATAAAGAAAAAAATCTCCGTAAATTAAAAAATGAAGTAAAACATATGGACAGGAAAAAATTAATTGAAGGCAAGAAAGTAAAACCAAAACAAAACCTCCATAACATTGCATTCCTCACAGGGTATAATAGACAACATAAAGATGTGGAACGTATTATTAAAAAACACTGGCCGATTCTACAAGCAGACAGCTCACTCCAGGCCATGTTGCCGAACAAACCACGGTTCATCTACAGGAGGGCTCCAACACTCCGAAACAAATTAGTAAAGAATGTGGTGGACCCACCAAAACAAATAAGAATCTCTGAGACCTTAAAAGGATTCTATAAATGCGGAAATTGCCTTCCATGTAGAAATAGTAAAAAAACTGAAAAAAAGAAAACGAGTTTTAAATCCACCTCTAATGGAAAAGAATATAAAATCAGGGAATTGATTACTTGTAGCAGCTCACACGTTACTTACGTCATTGAATGTCCTTGCCACAAGCAATATGTGGGAAGGACCACCAGGGAGTTAAAAGTCAGGATAAGGGAACACATTGCAAATATCAAAAAAGGCTTCCAGAAACACAGCGTTTCCAAACACTTTAGGGATTTCCATAATCGGGATCCTGGACAAATGACTTTCTACGGAATAGACAAAATAAGAGGCCACTGGAGAGGAGAAGACAAAACGATCAAAATATCCAGGAACGAAACTAAATGGATTTTTAATTTAGATACCCTCCAGCCAAGGGGAATGAACATAGAACTAGACCTCAATTGCTTCTTAACTAACTTTTAACAATTAACTGATCGCCCCAGCATTGGATAATGCTGGACGAATATTCCGCAGTCGAATGTTACCCATACACACACATATTATAGGATCCCGACAAGACCTAACCACATATATAGTAGCCTATTCTACACCTCATGGCCCAACCTTTCTTGGGTTCAGGTCGAATGTTATCCATTCAAAATACGTTAGAGATGTCTGAACTACAATAAGACCCCCTTCTTTTAAAATTATCCAAAAGTTCCCCTGAACGTAATATACAGTTACAATATCACAACCACCTATAGGACGATGCTAGTTAGATCTCCTTAGCACCTCCATATAGAGTTTTATTTTAAATTAATGTCTCCCCAAACAACTTTCCTCTGGAATAATTCCCTCTTTTATTAGTATGTACAAAAGATTTTTTAAATACATAAAAACCTTTTCATGTAATTTTTATAATTTTTATAATTCATATAATTTTTATAAATTCTCATGTGTTTTCTCTAATATTAATGTGTACCCCCCTGTTTACATATGGATTTTTTTTATATAAGAATTTTTATATAAGTATTTTTTATATAAGTATTTTTTTATATTTTTTGTATTTTTTATATATGCGAAATCTACATGTATTTATATGCATATATTTATTTATTTACTGTATTTTTAGTGTTATTCCCAGACAAGAAAAAACTAATTATAAACATCCGGTCAAATGGGAAATGACTAAGGAATGTCATCTAAATTGAGTGTGGCTCATAGGTAGGCTGCAGTGCTCCAAGACTAATTATGCCTATTACATCGGTTTTTCTTAAGGGCGCTAGGGGGCAAAATTGCTTTTATCCCTAGCAAAGAAAGGGCATCCCATATCCAAAATGGCGCTGTTAGTTCAGCGCAGGCGTAGTGGAGCACTACACCCTATTTAAGCAATAAGGTGCACCAATATGGGCGCTCCAGAGGACGTCGTAGTGACGAAACGCGTAGGGCGTGGCCACGTTGTGTGCACTCGTTTGAGACGAACGGAGTTTTTACTATACGCATATGCTTTTAATACAAAATGTGAGTAGATTTTAAATTTAATAAACGAACGATTTGGTTAAGAACGTATTACACTATGGATATGTCTTTCCTTATACATTAACGTTGGATATTACACGGACGGAACAACGAAGCTTCACCCAGTGCACCTGCAGCAGCCAGAGAGCGACACAGTGGCTTACATTGTGAAGGTTCATCTAGCCCCACGAGGGCATTAACTCTGGTGAGAGCATTTATATACCATAGCACAGAGTGGCGCACCGGGGATGAAGTTTTCTAAGTGAAAGTCCACACTATTTGCACAAGTGAATCAAATACCCCCCATTGATTTTTTGTAATCATTACAACAATAATCCGAAGAGGCAGCACTATCAAGCCAAATATTAATTTTGGACTTATATTGGACTCAGAAGCGTCTTCATGCGATTATTGGTTGAAAACATTGTTGATCTGCACATTTAACGCCTTTATGCGGTTTTTTGGTTGAATGATTTCTGATCCTTGGTTGCTCTGATCTGTAGTTGTCTTTTTGCACAATTTTTTGCACATGTTTGCACAATCTGTTTTCAACTAATATATCATCGAATACTAATAACAATTTCACCTTTTTGCACATTTAATGAATGTTTTTAATAACTTGATACGCACAGGACAATTAACACTCATTTGTTGTTTTATTATAATGAAATGTGAATGTTGATTTCACATTATTTACACATTATCTACACATAGTTTGCTTTGGACAAAATTGCTTTAGGATATCTTTGCACGGTAGCACTAACAGTTTTTTCTTTTCTCTTCCCTTTTTTATATATAAAAAACAAACACTAGGGCTTGATAAGTTAATTCATTTTATCACTGATAGGGTTTAGCGCCATACCTTTTTTATTTCACATGTGAAGAACACTGTTTTACCCAATCTCTTCTGAAAATAAATGGTTAATGATTTTAAACTTTTGCTTATTGTGCTGAAGTTGACTTGTTCACCAGAGAAGCATGTGATTGTAAGCAGTTGAAAATTGTCATTTACCAAAAGCATGTGACTTCCTAAGATGTTTTCAGCCTTTTGTCAGGTCAACACACGGGGGTGAAATATTTGTACTATATGTAAGGATGTGTGATGTTGTGGCTCCAGGATTTCTTATGTGTAATGGTTTTAATGTAATTATTGCATAAAGGTAAACGCCATCTGTACAAAAAAAAGTCTTACTGGTGTGTGTGTGTGTGTGTGTGTGTGTGTGTGTGTGTGTGTGTTTTTTTTTATTTATTTTTTTTTTTTTTTCAGTCCATTGGCATTGTAATGTCTGTGGCCAACTTTTTTGATATGGCTGGCCATAGTGAATTTCTTGGCTTGATTTCCCCCATGCCCCCCCCCCCCCACCCCCATCAACACAGACCGTGGTGACGGGAATCCCTCCTGCCAGGCCATTGTCCTGTCCCAGCAGGGGTGGGCGGGTGAAGCCGTCCCCGCTGTGGGAGAAGACCATGATTATCGCTAATGGCTATAGCAGCCGCTTGCCATAATCGAAAGCGAATCCGGCAGGCTGGTTGTAGCAAAGTTGATCAATCAACTTGGTACATTCAGCCAGCCCACTGATGCCAAGATTTGAACCATGTATAGCTGGCCTATGTCCCTGAGTGGGACTGCCCCCTCACATTCCAGCCTCCTGTGCACTCTGTCCTTCCTGTGGTCAGGCTATTGATGACGGGCACTGAAGCAGATTTAGCCCTGGTTCACACTGAGCTGCGGGAATGAAGCCGTGCGAGTTCAGCTGAACTCGCACATTTTCACTCCCACATGTCGGCCACAATTTCATAGACCTCTACACAGGTTTCTGCACAGATGTCACTGTAAATCGCAGCCCGAAATCCCAAAAAGTAGTACAGAAACGACTTCTTGAAATCAATGCAGCACCACAAATGCAGCCTTGCACAGATTAGGACGCTGCCATTGGCAGCAATTACACCATCCTAATCGGTGCGACACTGTGTTTGAGGTGCCGCACCAATTTCAAAAAGTAGTTTCTGTACTACCTTTTGTGATTTCGGGCTTCGGTTTACATTGACTTTTGTGCAGAAACCTGCACAGATGTCTCTGAAATTGTGGCTGAAATCAGGCCTGACGGAGTGAAATCATTCCCGCGGCTGTGTGAACCCCAGCTTAAGCTTAAATCTTTAAGATCCAGAACTTTAGATGATGTAGAGTTCTTGGGTAAGTTGTGCATGTGTGTTTGTCGGATATCATGCATGTACATTTTTAACCCTGTATGATTGCTAAAGATGCAGATGTTGCAGACTTGGGAGCAAAAGAATCTGCTTGCATACATGGGGATTGGAGCAGTCTGCCTGCAAGCTTACAGTGGGTCATCATTTGGATGTTGGGCCCTACAATAACTTAAAGGAGGATAAGTTCACCTTTTGAAAAAAAAAATACCTGCACATGTTTTTGCAAGTAAAAACATGTTCGTTTATTTTTCTCAGGAGCCTGCAGAGCATTGCGCCCATTATCAGTGGATCGCAGGTGCAATGTCGAGGCTTATGCAGACACTCGCTGCAGCTTTCTGCCCATACCCCTGTTCAAGCTTTCTGCTAGCAGTATATTCTGTAAAATGCAGTATGGCTTCCTGGAACTGTTCTGTACACAGAAAAGGTAGGAAGGAATCTGCAGCAAAGTTTGTTTGTTTAAATCCCTGCAATGTACACAGATCACCCAGAGGGAAATGTGTTTTGTTCAGAAAAAAAAGAGTTGCTCTTTAGGGCCGGTTCACACTGCAGGCGATGCGAGGCGACACCGACTTGCCTCGCCGCGACCTCAGCGGCAACTTGCAGATGACTTCTGTATAGAAGTCAATGCAAGTCGCCCCGAGGTCGCCCGAAAGTAGTACAGGAACCTTTTTTCTGAGTCGGAGCGACTCGAGTCGCTCCTCTCAGAACGGTTCCATTGTACAGAACGGGGGCGACTTGTCAGATCGAGGCGAGGCAAGTCGTGTCGCCTCGCATCGCCCGCAGTGTGAACCGGCTCTTAAGGAATTGTGTGGGTTTTTTTTTTTTTTTTTAAGCGGGGTCTGCTTTGACGTGTCAGCAGTGGTGGTGTCCATATCCCATACCCCATACACTTTTACAAACGTCTGAAAATTGAGTAATAAATGACCACAATTAACAGTATTTATTTTGTAGCACAATGGCTACCAAAATGTTGTCCTGCCCTGTGTAAATCGCAGTTCCATTTCCACATGACTTATAGATATATTTAACATAAGTAATAGTTTGCTAGCTAAATATAGCCTACTTCAGCAGGTAGAGAGGATGGCATTGTCTTCTAGTTTAATAAGATGTGCTACACATACATTTTCCCAGGCCTAGCATGATACTGTCTCTCTAGGAGTCCTAGACATTTCTTTATGACTTGCGATATGTAGCAAGGTTCCTCTACTCCAGCAAACCCACGCTTTCCAATATAGTAACTGCTTGCAGGCAACGGTGAAATTCCACGATGTTTATCGCTAAAATATTTCCTTGTGAAGTGCTACCCACAGGGATTATTGGAAAAGTTTTTCAATGAGCAGGCCAAAATCACAGATAATCTGAAATAGTCACACAGAGCTTTTAATTTTGGTTTTGGTGCTCGTTCATGGCTGTTTGAACATGCGGGAAATGTATTTTAGTAGGGCCATTGTTGTTGTGCACTGCATTGTGGACATATCCTGCATGCTGCACCGTGCATTGACGTACAGTTTTTATTTGCCATTTTAAGTTGGAGACCTTGAAAAATATTGCACAACCACAACTGGTCAGATCACGCCTATACCAATTCTGCATCTGTCTGGAGTGGCAAGCAGAAGGCCCATGTTGATTTCATAAGTATAATGTTGCCTGGTAGACCCAATTAGTTTCCATCCCCTTTCTTATTGCTTGAAGAATTTGCATGCATCTATGTAATTTTACAGGACAAGGCTTGCTAAAGCTCTTGTGGTCATACTTCTCCTATCGATCACTGGAGTGCAGTTGGCTTAATCTGGGTCACAAGAGTGCAGAACCAACAGCGGGTTAAAACCTGCTGTTGACTGACAGCACAAAGCCGGTCCTGGCTCTGTGAGGATCCTGACAATATCAGGACTTGCCCAGATGCCTGGCTGGCAGGTGGCTCAGTCTTTCGGCATGCCTCAAAACCTATGTCAGCTGCTCCCGCCCCCTCCACAGTAGAGTACTCCAGTGAGCACTGGAGGGGCAGAGCAGAAAGCTGGTGATGGTCAATGAAGACTTGGCGCTGAGCGGTCTTTGCTCAGTTCTCAGTGTAGCAGTGGCAGGGGACAGTTTCGGATTGATGCTGCAACTCCAAAGGTAAGTATGAATGTTTGTTCTCTTAAAAAAAAAAAAAAAAAAAAAAAAAAAAAAAATAAAGGCAAAAAAGCACCATTACCATGAGTTTTTCCTGAACGTTACTTTTTTCCATGGCGATTGGGGCTCAGCAAAATGCGTATTCCCCTTCCATTTCTTTTAAAAATTGATCTTTCAATAATCTGTATAGTAGCTGACAATTTATTTCCCAGTCTTGACTTTACAATTAACGAAATCCTAGCATTTAGTATCTGGCGATTTACTTACGACTGTATTAACGATTGCCTGCGGCTCAAAATTGACTAATGTCCAATGAGTGGTTGAATTGTGCATGGGTGTATGAGAGGTCTCTAAATTCTATTTAACCAATGTATGTACAGACCACGGGATATTTGAAACCCTGCCAACAAACAACATCTCTGATCTTCCTAATGTGTTGCTTGAATATATGTAGCTGTGCCTGTGCTTTCATTGTAAGAAAGACTTGAAGACTTCATTGCAAACCTTAGATCATAACCTGCACAAGGGTGCCATCGGACAGCCATGAATAACCTTCCTTCAGTGTAATAATGCTATCATTCACATATTCGGATTTAAACTTCGGAGCTTTGATCTCCTGACCAAATATTTCAGAAGTGACCCAAGTGGAATCCAGCCTTACTGGAGCCAGCTCATGGCACTATCGCTCTTGGCTCAAAGGACTAATGTTAAACGTTTCTTTACTATTCCGGAGATATACACTGCTACTATTGTACTGCTTATCAAATCCACCGCTCACTATACAGTAATGCTGTTAATTCCCTCCTTGTTTCATCATTCTAAATTGGCGACTTGTTCTTCTCTTATGTGCCACTTGAAAACCTTTAGAAAAAATGTGCTCACAAGGATATAGAAGAAGCTTGCTATAAATTGCTCTTTCTCATATCCGTACCAGTTCTCCTAAAATTAGTTCAATCCAGGTTTGTAGCATTCTGAATATGGCATTTCCGTAACAAAGGGGCCTCAATAAAAATAGCAGAAGCTGAAAGTCTCTTTTTAGCTGTACCATGTATGCACCACAGTCTGCATTTTTTTAGAAAAATAAAGTACATGCAGTTTGGAGAAAATGGGAAGTTGCCTGGTTTTCGTTCTGCAGCCTTTTAGATTTCTTACTAATTAAGAAAAAACTATACATTTAAATCATTCTATATATTAAGGGCCGGTTCACACAGGGGGCGACACGAGGCGACACTACTTGTGAAGCCAAGTCGGATACGACTTGTATCCGACTTAACAGCGCGACTTGGGGCGACTTACAAGTCGCCTCCAGGACAGGGAACTGTACAAGTGAGCTTTCACCCCTTGTGACATCATTCCTGTTCCTGTCTTCTTCCTTGTTCCTGTTTTTGCCAGTTGTTCTGTGTCCAAAATGCTCTCTGTGCGTTACCTTATGTCAGCTGTCCTAACAGCTGGTTTGGCAGTACTGATGGAAGAGGAAGAAGAAGAAATGAAGCGGAGGAGGAGGATGGGAAGAAGACGGCGCTACTGGATCCATCCAATCATTGCCAATCGACATAACAGAGGGCAGTTCTGGGCTATGTATGAGAACTTGCGTAGTTTTGATGACAAGTTTTTCAAGTATACACGGATGTCGATCACAAGGCAAGTACATATGCTGTATGTCATTGTCCACTTTCCACGTCACTTGCCATACAGACTTGGCATACAGACACCTTCTCTCCCGAACAAAGCGTATGAGGGACTCATTGTCCACTGGTTCTCTCCTGTTCATAGCAGACATTTTGCAGGACTGAGCTCTTGGTCTGTGTGAGTTCAAGATAACCAGGAAAACGAAACTAATGTGTATGGAAAGGAGGGGCTGCCTGCAGTGGGGGCTGGGTGACTTCCTGTCAAGTAGCCTGCAAGTAGCCTACAGATGAACAGGAGAGGCGACTTACATTGACATGAATGGGTACAAGTCGCCTAGAAGTCGTTTCCAAGTAGTACAGGAACCTTTTTTAAAAGTCGGAGCTACTGCAGTAGTGTATATTAAGACAGCTCCATTGACTATCATTGTTTTTAATGCAGCGCGACCTGGAGGCGACTTGAGGCGACCTAGACCGACCTGAAGTCGGATCGCAGTCGCCCGCAGTGTGAACCGGCCCTTACAGTGTATTACCACTTTTTCAGCCAAATTAGGATACAACCTACTTTATATTTGTTATGTTCTCATTCACAGCATAACTTTTAAAAGTGTTGTAAAAGCTGAAGATTTTCTACATTCATGCACCCCCCCCCCCCCCCAAATACTCACCAGAGCCCCTTCTTGATCAGCAATGTGTACGAAAGCCTTGGCTATCCCGAAACTCACTCTCCACATTGGCTGAGAAAGCAGCAGGAGCCATTGGCTTCCACTGCTGTCAGTAACAGCCAATCGGTCAATTAGGAGAGAGCAGGGGACAGGGCCGAGCTGTGGCTCTGTCTTATAGACATATAGAGCAGGCCTTGGGAGTGCGCATTCACAAGTGCCCCATGGCAATCAGAGCTTTTAATGCCATTTTCATAAAAAAATAAATTATAATAATAATAAAAAAATCAAGTGTTTTTTGCATTTTCACTTGCTGAAAAATCCTACTTGGTGTTTAATGTTATGTCATTTTAAAGGAGTTGTATCTTAATGCATATAAAAAGCCTTCTGTGGGATGTAGCCTCCCCAGCACCCCCTAATACTTGCCTGAGCCCCAGCGATGTCCACAAGTCCCTCGGCCGTCACTCTTCCTCCTTATTGGCTGCGACACAGCAGCAGCTCCATTGGCTCCTGCCAGCTGTCTGTCAGTTAGCCAATAAGGAGAGATGTCCTAACAGAGTTAGAGACCTCAAGGGATGGGTGGTAAGTTTTATGGTAATTGGGGGGGGGGGGGGGGGAGAGGAGATCTAGCGCCAGGGTCATTGAGAGCTGTTGCCAGTGGGGAGGCAGGGTACTGAAATGCTGGGATTATATTTTTGGTGGAGCCAGCACTGCATGAGAATGTACTATTTAATGTGACTATATTTGCAGCATCAGTTGCACAAGACAGACGGAGCTGGCAAAGTCCTGCTGGCATATGAGAAAGGAGAACTTAGCTCAGCCTGTCTCGCCTGTTTCTGTTAATACAGTTAAATGTATTCCTTTATGCAGAATGAATCAAACACTGAGTACTATTGCTGCTGTTCCTTGCGCCATAATGTAACAAATCTGGCACTGGGTACAGCAAATACGAGGGCTTCGGGACTAAACAGTTAGACCCCTTTCACACTGGGTTGTTTTGCAGGCACTATTGCGCTAAAAATGGCGCCTGCAAACCGACCTGAAACAGCCGCTGCTGTCTCCAGTTTGAAAGCCTCCGAGGGCTTTCAAACTGGGGCGCTGCACTAGCAGGACGGTAAAAATTCTGAAAAACGCATGCTACAAATGTTATAAATTGAGTTGCAATTCAGTGAGTAAGGCTTCGTGTACACAGGACGTTTTTTACAACCCTGTCCTGGAAGATTTAACTTGACAGATAGTAACCCACGTTTAAAATGTCTGTTTAGAGAGTTACTGCATTTAGAAGCATTTGGCGCTTGAAATGTTTCTAAACTCAGCTTCTGAACCCATGTTTTTGCGTTCCAAAAAAAGCCTCTAAACTCAACTGCCTAGAAATGACTATAAAGGACCCTGTGTACATGTACTGATAAGATGACATAGAGGAGAGTTCAGGAGCAGTTGAAAAATGTCCAACTGCTCTTAAACGTCCGTTTACCAGCAGCAGCATACATGAGGCCAAAGGCTTCATGTACACGGGACGTTTTTACAACCTCTGCTGAATGATATAACTTGACAGATGGTAACCCACGTTTTTAAAACGTCTGTTTTGCCAAGTTTACATGACGCGTTTGAAATTTTTATTTTTTTTTCAAAATGGCCAAAAATGAAAAACGCCTGTAAATGAAATCAGTTGCCGCGTTTAGAAGCGTTTAGCACTTGAAATGCCTCTAAACTCAGTGTCTGAACTAATTTTTTTTTGCTTTCCAAAAAAGGCCTCTAAACTCGACTGCCTAAAAACAACATTCATGCTAGTTCACACCAGATGTAGTTCCGTGCGCTTTTTTTCTGCACTAAAAATGCATGCAGAGTGTTTTCTATGTATTCCAATGGCTCTAGTTCACACCATGCAGTCAGTTTCCGGTGCAGAAACTTACCAGAAACTGTAAATGCATAGTGTGAACTAGAGCCACTGGAATACATAGAAAACACTGTGAATGCATTTTGTGCAGAAAAAAAGCACACAGAACTGAACAAAACTGCGTCTGCTGTGAACTAGCACTAAATGAACCCGTGTACATGTACTGATAAGATAACACTGGATGAGTTCAGGGGCAGCTGAAAAAAGCATCCAACTGCCTCTGAATATCTGTTTACCAGTAGCAGTGTATGAGGCCTAAGTATTTGATCCTCTACCAACCAACAATAATTCTGGCTCCTACAGACTGGCTACAGTATGTGGTACACAGATTAGTCCTGTCAGTTTTCTTCCATACCTCACAATTGTGGACTAGACCAAAAGGCTGTCAAAGGATATCAGGGACAAGATTGTAGACCTTCATCAGCAAGAAGCTTGGTGAGAAGACTGTTGGAGCAATTATTTGCAAATGGAAGAAGTGCAACGTAACCATCAATCGCCCTTGGTCTGAAGCTCCATGCAAGATTTTGCCTCATGGGGTAAGGCAGGGGTTGACAAATTTGCTTGGAATCTAGGAGCCAGCTAAAAAAGTTAGGAGCCGGGTCCATGACGGCGATCTGGACCTGTCCCTGGCCTGACATGGAGACCAGTGAGGGGAAGATGGCCCCCAGCCCCCCACCTGTCTCCAAGTCATTGCCCATAGCTCTTAGAGGGACATTTTATTTATTTTTTTCAAATGACAAATTTTTTTTAAATTGCATTTTAGTGTAAATATGAGATGTGAGGTCTCTCTGACCCCGGATCTCATATACAAGAGGACCTGTCATGCTTTTTCTATTGCAAGGGATTTTTACATTCCTTGTAATAGGAATAAAAGTGACACACATTTTTTTTTTTTTTTTTTTTTTAAAGAACAGTGAAAAAAATAAAAATAAAAGTTAAAATAAAAATAAAAATATTTTAAACGCGCCCTGTCCTGCCAAGCTTGCGTGCAGAAGCAAACGCATATATGAAAGCGTTGTTCAAATCACACATGTGAGGTATCGCTGCGATCGGTAGAGTGAGAGCAATAATTCTAGCCCCAGACCTTCTCTGTAACTTAAAAAGTGCAACCTGTAGAATTTTTTAAACGGCGCCTATGGAGATTTTAAAGGGTAAAAGTTTGTCGCCATTCCATGAGCGGGCGCAATTTTGAAGCATGACATGTTTGGTATCGATTTACTCGACGCAACATTATCTTTCACAATATTAAAAAAAAATTGGGCTAACTTTACTGTTGTGTTTTTTTTTTTTTTATTATTAAATACATTTTCCCCAAAAAAGTGCGCTTGTAAGTCCGCTGTGCAAATACGGTGTGACAGACAGTATTGCAACGACCACCATTTTATTCTTTAGGGTGTTAGAATTATATATATATATAATTATTCTAATTTTTAGGGGTTCTGAATAAAGGGAAGGAAGATTGGCAGGCAGGGAAAATTAGCATTGCATCCATTAGCATTGCTGGTTGTAATTCCAACGGCCACCACAAGAGGGCGCCAGATTCCAGAAGGAACCATAGGATCGCAGAAGGCCTCAAAGCCGGGGGCTAAATTACCGGCCGCCGGCGGCGCGGCCCTACGCGATTGCGCTGGGGGGTACGCGGAGACAGCATACCCCCAGCTGTGCTGCCCCAGGCGCCAGTTCGCTAATTCTAGTCGCAAATGCGACCTGGCGCCCGGGTTTTGTCGAGCCCTGGGGTAAGGATTGTGATAGACTCACCTGGGACTGAGGCTTTTGGAGGGGATTGAATGCTAGCCTCTTGCATGCTTATTATGGGCCCTGGATTTTAAGGGAACAATACTTTGTGAGGTGTATGCCTGGGGACCCTTGAAGTAATGTTACTTTGGATTTATGTTCATGTCTCCCCAAAACAGACTGTGGGATCCCTGCATAGGGCCTAAATGCAATATTAGAAATGGTGACAGCTTGTTGATGAACTCCAGCCTCCTGTATGTTGTCTGCTATGTGTTTATTGTAAATAAGTCTAGTGTGGCTTCTAAAGTTCTGTGTTGATATTTGATAATGTATTGTATAGTCGGTGAGCTAGGAGATGAGGCTGACCTGAAAAGTCATATCTCTGAATCACCTAGTCTTGTTAAATGCTTAGTTAATTAGCTCATGTTAATTCGGTTTCTGGCTAGTTTGTATTGTCATCCTGGTGTATGTATGTATGTAGAATACATTTGTGTATGTGTGTGATATCTCAAATAAATAAAACCGTTCATGTTCAAGCTGTGTAACTGAGCTTGTCTTGTCTGGTTCTTGGTTACATTATATGAGCTGTAATATCTGAAGGTCCAGAGGAAGCGGTATATGAGAAAAGCACTCAGGCGGAGCTTAGGACGTTTCGTTACAAAGATGATCATGAGGAAAGTGAGGAATCGGCCCAGAACTACACGGGAGCAGCTTATGAGTGATCTCAAGGTAGTTGGGACCACCGTCACCAAACAAACTATTAGTAACACAATATGCCGCCATGGACTGAAATTCTGCAGCGCCCGCAAGGTCCCCTCCTCAAGGCACATGTACAGTCCCATCTGAAATTTGCCAGTGACCATCTAAATGATTCAGAAAAGGATTGGGTGACAGTGCTGCGGTCAGATGAGACCAAAATTGAACTCTTAGGGATTAACTCGACTTGCCGTGTTTGGAGGAAGAAAAATACTGACGCTGACCCTAAGAACACCATGCCTACAGTTCAGCACGAAGGGGGAAACTTTATGCGTTGGGACTGCTCTGCTGAAGGTACAGGCAAACTTTGCCACATTGAGAGGCCAATGGATGGGGCCATGTATTGTAAAATCTTGGATGAGAACCTTCTTCACTCAGCCAGAACAATGAAGATGGGTCTTTCAGCATGACAGTGACCCAAAACATACCACAAAGATAACAAAGGAATGGTTTAAGAAGCAGCACATTAAGATCATGGGGTGGCCTAGCCAGTCTCCAGACATTAGTCTATAGAAAATTTCTAGAGGGAGCGGACTCTTCGAGTTGCCTAGCGACAGCAAAGAAACCTTAAGGATTTGGAGGAGAACTGTAAAGAAGAATGGACCAAAATCCCTCCTGAGATGTCTGCAAACCTGGTAACCAACTACAAGAAACCTCTTACCTCCTGTGCTTGCCAACAAGGGTTTCTCCACCAAGTGCAAAGTAATGTTTTGCTTGGGGGTCAAATACCTACTTCACTGAACTGCAGCCCAATTTGTAACGTTTTGTGCCATGTTTTTTCTGGGTCTTTGGTATATTCTATCGCCTATCATTTTAAAATACACCTATGATGAAAATTATAGAACCTTAATTTCTTAGTAAGTGGGCAAACTTTCAAAATCTGCATGGGATCAAATTATTTGGATGTGTGTGTGTGTGTGTGTGTGTGTGTGTGTGTGTATATATATATATATAATTTTAATTTGCGGCCCGTTCTTTCTCAGTGCGCATGTGCCGATGACATCAGCACATACAGTGAATATATTTCCTAAACAGAATGTTTAGGAGATATTCATGGTACCTACAGGTAAGCTTTATTATAGGCTTACCTGTAGGTAAAAGTGGTGTAACAGGGTTTACAACCACTTTAAAGAATATTCATATCAAATGTTTTTTCCATCTGTTGCTCAACGTTGTATCTTTCATCAACCTATATAGTCATATGCAGGTTGCATAATGCTGGCTCCTAATTCTGTCTGAGATGTGTCCAGGCCTGTATTAAAGTGTATTCCCGTCTGTGTCAGGAGTTTTTTTTACTATCTTGGTGACCTTTGTCATTAGAGCAGAGATTGAAGGGAAATCCAAAATTTAGATTTGTCAGAGGAGGTAAGAGGAAATCTTTTTAAGGAGCACCTGATCTGGTGATGACTGTCTAGGAGTGAATTTCTCCTCCGTTTGGAGAAGTTTCCTGTTGTGTGGATATGTAGGATGGGAAGTATAAAAAAAAAAAAATCTCCCCAATAAGGCAGTTAAAAAGAAAAGGGTTTTGGCTACACATATACTTTACAACTGGCTGTAGACAAGACTGTCTTTCCCTAATAAACAACTGATAGTGATTTCTTCCCCCTAGTTGCACAATTCATTCCAGCATAAGGCTGAACACAGGGCATGACTTCCATGCATTCTGTATGTGGGTGAATGCCTATAATGGTACTCCTTCCTATTTTTGTCATACAGGATTTATATAGCGCCAATAGGCCCCTGCTCATGGAGCTTACAATCCTAAGGGGAGGGGAAGGTGGTACAAAAGGTAAGCCCTGTAGGGGGTGATCTGATGGAGGTGACTCAAGTACAGTTCTTGGGTGCAGGTGGGGTAGGCGTCCCTAAATCAATTTGTTTTTCAAGGATTGCTGATTTTTGGACAGGGTTGAAGCTGACCAGATATTCTGGGGTAGAGAGTTCCAGAGGATGGGAGAGGCTCTGGAAAAGTCCTGGAGGCAAATATGGGCAAGGATAATAAGGGTGCTAAAGAGCAATATGATACCTTGTTTAATAATCTGATTGTAATTACGATCGCTTATAGTGCAGGTTTGAGGACGTGTATCCTCTACTGTGGCTCTATAACGGAAAAAAAATATTGTTAATCATCCAGAGTAAAAGTGTAGGGGGAACCATCTGTCGGCCAGTGTTCTCCAACATCCATGTTTTCTCTGAGTATGTAAAGTTAAACCTACATTGCTATTGCTGACCTCTCAATGTTGCTTGACAGTAATGCTAACCACCTGGCTTTAATACTTTGGCTGAACCAAAGGCCACCTTTGCATTAGGGTACTAAAGCCAACACACCCGTGTGAGGGCTGTTTGCGGTCATGGGAATGCACAGGTGTTCCATGCATGCAGTCATATTGATGTTACTTGGGATGCAGCACCTGGACAGACACAGCCTCTGCTCCCAATCTGATATCTGTGCAGGCTCAGGGCTCCAATAGCAGACCATTTGAATGAGACATTGTAGTTCACTGGTGATACAAAGGCCAAAACGGTATACAGACAAGGACTTCTGTCTCTTTTTGGAGTTTCCCAATCTATTAACTTGATCGGACACAGGAAACATTAAAGATGGGTGAGTCAGCAATAAGGCCAGTCATCTAGTGTTTTTCTCATGGCAGGTAGTTTAGTGTTTGCTTGGTAGTTTCCTACAGCCAAAATATTTTGGTGTCATCTGACTGCTGTGTGGCTGCATTTTGCAACACACAAACACAGAATCTTCCGTTGAGGTCCACTGATACAGCCTCCATAATCACATGGGGGTTTTGTTACAAGTAGTCCATACTGTTTACTCCATGTCTATGTAGATTGAGAAGAGTTTAGAAATCACATGATCCTTGATCAGTTCTGCAACTATATTATTTATTTTTTATTTATTTTTCTTCCCCATGCATCGCCTTTTTTTCACGCAATAGGAAACGCTCCCTATAGTAAACATGAGGACTAGTGTCGGACCGTAATTTGGCCCCAAGCTCTGTGCATACTTCGAGAGAGGTGGTGAGTCTGTTGCCTAGGGGGCAAACGAATTTGGGAAATTTTGAAAATTGAAAAACTTATATTTTTGGCTATTTAGACTGTTAAATCACAGAACAGCAATTATAAGTATTATCATTTTTTTTTAAATTTATGGAATTGGAGATTTTTTTTTTTTTTTTTTTTTTTTTTTTTTTTTTTTTTACATGATAGCAGCTGTTTAAGTCTTGGTTCTAATATGAGTATTTTCTTCTTAGCCTTTCTTATGTAAGTGACTTTACTAGATGATGGTCAATAAACATTTACTAGATGATGGTCAATAAGCACATGCTAAACATGTAGGGAATGTTTCACCTTCACACCTAAGTTTGAGTCCCATCCAGGTTTGATTGCATGGGGTTCCTCCTACCCTCCAACATGCTGCTGTCCAAATTGGCCCTTTTTTTATGTATGGATATAAAATGGGGCATTTCAGTTGTAAGCTCCTTCTGATGTACAATATTCAACTACTGCAAATGTTCTTAAACAGTCTTCACCAGTCCAGTCTGGTAAACGGCAAACGTTTGGATCCAGGGAGACAGGTGCTTCTGTAAATATCGATACGAGGACAGAGAAAAGTGAGGAGCAACTGACATTTTATCTCCTGCCTAACTGGCACCTTGGATTTGTTCAACCGCAGCATAGAACAATGCACAACTTGCCTGTGACTACAAGAAACTTGCAGCTCAAAGTATTTTCTATATAATTTGCATAGGATTACCACTGTATTTTGTAAAGCCAGTTTGTCTCTCCCATGTGCATTCATAAGTTCTAATACTTTGGTCAGCAGTGTTCTTGGTATTGGCAGATCATTGTCAGGTCAGCTGTGTTGCTGTTAATTTTCATCTCTCTTTAGATGCATCGTATTGCATGCTTTGGCCTAGTGTTTTATACTGTGTGCGCATGCAACCTGCAGATCTGAAGTACTGTAGCTGCTGACTTTTTTAATATAAGGACATGTGCCTGTCCAGGGATCCAGCAATGTCCTCATACTAACCGATTGTTCAATTGCCTTCAGGTGCAGGCGTCGGCATCTCTAGTAGAGGAAACTGGAAGTAAAGCCTTACGGCTTCACAGCCTGTTTCCTACTGCGCATGTGCGAGTCACACTGCGCCTTGTGAATCGTCATGTAATCTTCTGGGACCTGTGATGCGTCTCTCAGAAGACTGTGGGGGGGCGGCGGCGGCAGCAAACTTGTACAGTGGTAATCTTGTCAAAACCAGGTACCCGCTGCTGCCAGTCACTCCTGTAATGAGGGAGCAGGGGCGGCGTGGCTTATCAGCACTGTGTGTGTCTGTAAATGCACACAGCCTGGCTAGGGAGCGCCTGTGCAGGTGCTTCTTTAGCACCCAGCTTGCCAAAGAGACACCCAGAAGGGAGAGGAGTGCACAGCACCGGCGCAGCCTACTGCCAGAAGAGGAGGTAAGGACAGCTCTGTGCAATGATATTGCGCAGAAAGGTCCAAGTATAACCATTTATAAATAAAAAAAATAAAAAGCCTTTGGTATCGCTTTAAGCCACATTTCAGCCTTTTTGTGGCTTGCCCTTGTCTTTGGTGGCTCAGGGAATAAATGCCGTAAAATGTTTGGGCCTTTCACAGGAATTGAGCATTATCCTCCTCTTAAAGTGTTAAGTCAACAACAGTAAAATCGGTCTGTATGTGCAGTAAATCATGCTTGTTACACTCACTGTGCAACCTAAGGGGTTAATCCTGTGCATTGTGTAAAAAGGTTGTTTGATCCTGTATGCACTTCCTTCCACTGACTCTAAAACCGGTCCGGATAAGACAGTTACTGGAGTCAGGCTGCACATGCTCGGTTTGGTGTTTTTTTTTTTTGTTTTGTTTTTTTGTTTTGTTTTTTGCTGCCCTTATTTAATCAGCTAACAAATGTTGTCATTTCTGCACTCCTGGCTGCTATTGTAAACCCTCGAGGTTGCATGAAGGTGAAATTAAGGTTAAGGTAATGCATTAAGTTGAAAAAACCTTCTGTAGAGCAGCTGCACCCCAGAGCCCCCCTTTTACTTACCTGAACCCAATTTTTCCAATGATGAGACTGAGCCCAGCAGCTCCAGCCACTGTCTCAGGTCCTCATTGGATAGATTGATAGCAGCAGCAGCCATAGGCTCCCGCTGCTGTCCATCAAATCCAGTGACTTGGAGGGCAGAGTCCTGCTGTCTGTGTCAATGGATGCAGCAGCAGGACTCGGGAGCATGCCTGCATGTGTGCCCCCTTGGAATGCGGGTCTCCGAGGGGGCACTCAAAGTGGGGAGGAGCCAGGGGTGTTGCTGGGGGTCCCCAGAAGAGGATCGGGGCCACTCTGCAAAACTCTTGCACAAGGGAGGAAAGTATAACATGTTTGTTAGAGCTGCAAGATTCTGGGGAAAATTAGAATCGCAATTTTCTTAGAATAAAGATAATAAAGATCACAATTGTTGTGATGTAACCTCATCTTGCACAATATACAAAAAAATTGTGCTAACTTTACTGTTTCGTTTTTAATTAAAGTGCATTTTTTTCCCCCAAAAATGCATTTGAAAGACCGCTGCGCAAATAGGGTATGACACACAAAATATTTTAACAACCACCATTTTATTCTCTAGGGTCTCTGCTAAAATGTGTGTGTGTGTGTGTATATGTATATGTATATGTATATGTATATGTATATGTATATATATATATATATATATATATATATATATATATATATATATATATATATATATATATATATATATATATATATATATATATATATATATATATATATATATATATATATATATATATATATATATTATGTATGTATATATATAATTGGTGTGTGTTTGGGGGTGCTAAGTAATTTTCTAGCAAAAAAATACAGATTTTAACGTGAAACCCCCAAGTGTCAGAAAAAGGTTTCGTTTTTAAGTGGGTAAACGTCCCTCATTTACAGACTGAAGTTCATCCCTTTTGATCTAAAGAACAAAAAGTTACAATGTTTATAGTTTTGGCTCAGCAGCTGAGAAATATTGTGAGATTTGGCAGACTTTTATTTATTTTATGACAGTTGTTGGCTTGAGCAGAGAACTCTGCATAGAATCGGCAGAATGCTTTAAGATTGTGAGGGGGAAAGAATCACGATCTCCATTCTTAACTATTAATCATGTAGCTCTAGTTTTTTTTAATTTTTTTAAATTTTTTTTTCATCTAAAATTTTTTATAAAATTAACATTTACAACCCGTTTAAAAATGAAATCCGAATTCTGATTGTTTGCTGTGGGCAGGAAATCTTCTTGTTGCCACAGGTTTCATACGTTGTCAGTGTTGTGCAGACTTAGAGCAAAGAGAGGACATGGAGCCCTCACATGTCACTTATGTAGTTGCTTTTATTTATTGTATTGGCAATGCAGTTCCTTTAAACACATGTTTGTTTTTACCAGGTTTCTGAAAGTGTATTAGGAGCCCCTAAAAGAACAATTATATAGATGGTTTTCTGAGCCATTGGCTTTTGTCTCTGTTCGCCTCTTCATGTCACCATTTTAGTGTGTCCCTTCCATGAACTCCTTCTTCCCTTTTTTTTTTTTATTTTTTATTTTTTTTTTTTTTCACCTGGGGGCTCAACGAAACTGAGCGGGCCTAAATTGGAAGATTTTTTTTTTTTATTTATTTTTATTTTTTCCCCAGCCCCATGTTTAAAAAAAAAAAAAAAAAAAAATTTAAGAAAGGGCTTTTTGTGTCTCTGTACACAAGGAGAAGCCCTTTTGTAACTGTCTTCTGCAGCAAAGGTCACAAATGAAAATCTCTGAAAAGGCCACGGAATAGGAGGAAACTGGAGATTAGTAGTGTGTTTTATACTTGAAAGACGAAAGGCAGGTCAGGGGGTGGGAAAAGAGGGAGCTGGGGCTGCAGGACTTGAAGAATCTCGCTGATTAAAGAAGCAGTGCATGAGTTAAGAACCACAAGAAAGGATCAAACATTAAAGGCCTGACCACCTGCAATTAGAATTCCTTTAAGATTTGAGGCAACTTTGAACAATTATTCTATTATTTTTTTTTTTTTAAATGATCCTGTCTGAACCTCACTGCTAACATTGCACAAGATTTTTCAACTGGGCCTTTTAAAATCAGTGGTGTGATGGAAGGTTCTTTTGACGAGCAAATGTATAAGTAGTTTTTAGTTCTTTATTATGACTGTCAATGGCTGCATGCACAATTTTAATTATTTTTATCTAGATGTGAGTGTTGCTATAATGCTGGGATTGACCGTGAAATTAGAGATGCGCGATTAAGCGTGAAACTATCGCGATCTTGATTCACGCGACCCCCCCCCCCCCCCCATGCGATCTAAGTTCTGGGTGACCTGCGATTTTCTTTTAGCGCCGCCAGTTCCACGTAACCAGCGTGGAACACAAATGGCAGATATCGGAACTGACGTCAGTCATTGGAACGTGCGATGTGGCGTGCCACTGCCTGGTTGTGGGCGGGTACAGTGGCCGGTAAACAGCAGTGTGAGTACGCACTGCTATACACAGTAGCAGTAATGAAAGACAGGCAAGATCACAGATTAAGTATTCCCGTGAAGGTAACATAGATGGGAAAAGGCTCCAGAGGGTTTGCAACGCCATTATTGAGTCATCAGGACATATTTACACACAGAGTAAATAAAAACACATTTAGGAAAGTGGAAGTGTTTTTCAAAAACGGATTGACATCTGGTCCTGCATAAATCGGCAGCCAGTGTAACCATGCCACGGCGCTGCCAAACAAATAAGTGTTTGGATAAAATGTGCAGATCTATTCTGTACCGAGGCAAATTCATTACTAGATCTGCAAACATCAATGGAGAACATTAAACTAACAAAGCTCTAAGCAAAAGAATCGTGATTCTCATTTTTCCCAGAATCGTGCAGTTCTATGTGAAATGTATGAAAGCTCTAACAGAAGCATGAAATGATTTATCTGGCTTTTATTTTTCTATGATGTTTTGTTCCCCTGTGGTTGACATCTCCATGTATACCTTATTTAAAGTGTCACTTTCCATTCAAGGCTCTAAGCCTATGCCTTATACATCCACTTTATTACAATCTGAACAAAAAGTTACACACCATTTTTGATTTTTAATTAATCTATTTCTGAGCACTCCCAATGATTCCCAATCTCTTCCTGTTTTTTTTTTTTTTTTGTTTTTGTTTTTGTTTTTTTACAAGCAGTGTATTGCAGCCAAATGGAATGCTTTCTGCAAATACCAATCCCCAAAACCAATCATCCTTCCTACTGCACTGTGCATGCATCTCATGCTCGCTCATTAGGACTGGTACTAGTCCCTGCCACAATGGACCAGCAGTGTGGGTGTGAATTTGAGAAAGAGGAGGTTCACCATGCTATTATGTGTCCACTGCATCACATGTAATACTGTAGTCCATCTCTGGAGCAAGCTGAGGAGGATGGCTACATTCCCGCATACAATGGGACCAAGTATGAGGAATGTATGCACCCTCCATAATGGGAGTAGGAGCATAGCAGCTTTTTAAGATGTGTGGGATTATAAAAAAAAGCACAAACTCGCCTCTGTGCTGCAGTTGTCCCCCACCAGCTCTAAGGCTGAAAGATGAGTGATCACATGACCACTGATCACTCGGTTCTCCATCAGCTCTGAGCAGAGAGCAGTGGCGGTCAGTCACCGCTCTCCACTCTGACCCTCCAACTCTCACTGGAGTGCTGGGCTGGTAAGGGGTTGGGTTTAATTGGCCTCGGCTTTCAGCCGAGCAAAGAACTGGAGCCACCTATCTGAGGCAGCTGGGTGGATCCCGACAAAATGGTCAGGATCCTTCCAGAGCCTGGAGGGGCTTTGTGACATCTGCTAACAGCGGGTTTTAGCCATTGGCTTTGCTTCACAGGAAAAGCAAAAGTGCACCCAGTAAAGAAGTGTGTGTTTTTTATATATGTATGTGTGTGTATTGGGTTTAGTGATGCTTTAACTCCCACTTATTTGGTGTTCTGTTTTAATTTTGACTGCTCTTACCATTCAGTAATGATCATCCCTTGCCTGAGCAGAAGGTTGCCCAGAATGACTAAGTCTGCAGTTCTTCCGAACGACCATTGTAGGCTACTCTGGGACATGTCTCTGTATGGGATTGCCTCCAACCACCTTGCTTGTGTGGAAGAAGGATCTGTTTGTCGTTTGGCTGAATGAAGAAAATCTATCAGTCTGTGGCCAGCTAGAACCAGTCTGGCTTTTTCATCAGTGGTATTGAAGACTTCCACCTGTTGTGTAGAGTGACCAGTGGTCCTATCATTGTGGACTGTTTGCTGCCTCCTGCCCCAACTGGTAGTTCTCTGTTGGAGTGTGGTGTTTCAGACACACTGAGTAGCTATGTATTGCTCGGAGCTTCTGATAAACCTTGCCCTCCTCACATTGCCCCCTCCTGGGAACACAACCTGTCTTTCACGAAAGCCGTTTCATTTTCTGAGATTACTGAAAAGCCTGCACCGTTCCCACCTGCATTAGGCAAACAAAAGGCCTTTGTGCTAAAAGAAAGTAAATTGGGCTTGCTGTCACATGAGAGAGGAAGATAGTTCCCGATTTATTTCTTTTGTGCAGAACAAATGTGGATTGTCAAACTTTCTTGCATGGAGCCAGAGCTGTCTGCCTGATTTTTTTTTTTTTTTTTTTTTTTTTTTTTTATTGATTTTTTTTTCCCCTGTGTCCTGTCCCTTGTCTGTTCAGTTACATATTTTGGCCCCTTCAATGTTGTCAGACCTTGTTATATGGCCACCGGGATTGCCTGGCATTTGGTACTGTAGCAAGAAATGTTACTGTGACCAGTGAACCTCTGCATTGCAGTTTAAGTGTATGGCCAGCGTAAAGCCCAACTGTCTAAGTGCATTCTAGGTGTAGTGTTTTCTTAGGAAAAGCCCTACTATCGTGCCTTGCTCTCTGCAAAGACCTGACACCGAGCCAGACATCTAGCTCTGATTTTAGCAGGGGGTGTGGCAGCTCTCTGCAGAAAGACCACTGCTTCCGCAAAGAGCAAAGGTCCTTCTCTGCAGCATGCTTTCATGGGAAAGTTTTTGTCTAAAGTAAATTTAACGGCATGACTTTACCATCCAGGTGCAGCAAAACAAAGGGGATCTCTCAGTATATAAGGCGTGACTTCCTTTAAAACCTGCTTATTTTCTTTAGCCATTTAATTTGCATGATCTGCATATATATCCTTGCTAATTGACCCAAAGTAATAGTCTCTGGATTATATTATTATAATGCTGAAGCCTTGATGAATAACCACTGAAGTTCCACACCCTTTCCTCTGTGCAGTGGCTGATGTGGGAGAGGGAGGGAGACTTTTACAGTGGTGGGAGGGGCTTCCCATTCTCTGTAACTAATGAACCAGTAAAATGATGAGGAGCTCATCACTTGCAGCTTCAGAGCGGTCATTCCTTGCCCATTGTAGGCCTCTGCTTTCATAAAATATGTAATGTTTGGGTGTCCTAAGTAGTTGCTCATATTAATATGTGGGTGGGGGAATTGCCTTTTTGAAAAGATTAAAAATGAACTCCATGCAAACCGCTAAATCAAAGGTCAGCAACCTGTGGGCCGCCACCGCTAAATGTTCAGCCTGTTAGTGTCTGTGATCTATATCATGGGCCGCAGACCTTTTCACGCGCTGTCCTCTTTATTGGACAGCGGCGAGCGTCTGGTATCACGGGGCTGGATGGGAGCGGGAACCACTGGCGTTACCTTTTTACATTAAACCACAGGTGATTGGTTGCCGGACAATCCTAGCAAACAATCGCCAGCCTGTTAATGTGAAACGTTAACTTCAGCAGTTCCCATCCAACCCTGAGATGCTGTATACCTGTGTAAGGTAGGAGAGTACTACACACTGCGTTTTGTGTGTGAGTTGAGGGGCAGAGGACACTGCAATAGGGGATGCCTATTAAGGACCCCATCTCCTCCCCTGGGGATGGGGCGCCCATCTCCAGACCATACTGGCTGGCGTCCGCCATCCTTGGGTGCCAGGAAAGGGGAGGGAGGCAGTAAAATCCGAATCCCTCCGAAATTCTCTCTCAGGGTGGACTGGCTTTGTATTGGTGAAGCATCTTAAAGTGAGGTAAATTTGTACTGTTATTATTATTATTATTATTATTATTATTACATGTTGGGATTATTATCTTCATTTATTAGCATTCACATACCTTTGATTCTGGCCTTTAAGTGGCATTAGGCCCCACCCTGCTTCCCGGCATAGCAAACCCCTCAAAGGGCCGGCTGCAGCTAAGGGCCTAAAATGCTTGCAGGTCATCCATTGGCTCCCACTGCTGTCAATCAAGTCCAGTGACACGGGGGTAAGGTCATGTCCTGCTGTCTGTGTGAATGGATGCAGGAGCAGGACTCTGGCTCTCCCTTGGAAAGCGAGTCTCCAAGGGGTCACTCGATGCGGGGAGGAGCCAGGAGTGCTGCTGGGGAACCCCAGTAGAGGAGGATCAGGACTACTCTGTGAAAAACCCTTGCACAGAGGAGTTAAGTATACCATGTTTGTTATTTTAAAAAAAAAACCTTTACAACCCCTTTAGCATTTGATGACCTATTACAAAGCTGAATTAAAGTGGTTGTAAACCCTCTAACCTCTACGACCACTTGTACGGTTTAGGAGATATCCCCCCTGCATTTGCACGTGCCGATGTCTTTGGCACATGCGCAGTTAAGCAAACTGAAGCAAAGGCACATACGTTAGACTGCTGTTACTGGCGGCTCCCGCATGCATGCACGGGAGTGATGTCATCGCGGTTCCGGCCAATCACGGCGCCGGAGCCGCAACACCTGTAAGTAACCCCTGGGAGAGGTGGGGGCTTCGATATCGGGTAACTAATTGATGATGAGCTAGTATGCTATGCATACTAGCTCATTATGCCTTTGTCTTGCAGGTTTTTTTTGTCTTTAATAGGGTTTACAACCACTTTAATTTGTGTAACTTATGTCTGCCTAGGGTGAAGTGATGCTAAATTTTTTTTGTTTAAGCTTATAAATTGCCAAGGTTGTCTTCTTATCTTGATGATCCTGCCTGTCTGTGTGATTTTGCTGTCATATAATATTTGGCTCATGTCTCTGTGGCCCTGACATTTTTTTTTTTGTTGGTGGATCTGCTGTTGTACAGTGTGTAGCTCAGAGCACTTCCTTTTGTTGTGTTCTTCTGCCAGGTTTACAGGAACTGCGCAGCTGTTGCTGCGTGTGTGTTTTCTTGGAGCAGGAAGTCTGAATAAGAAAGAAAACAACAAAGTCTCCTTAAAAAAGAAAAAGGAAGTAGCACGTACCATCTATTTCACTTTTTGTGATTTTTTTATTTTATTTTTTAACCCCTGCGTCACATGTCCTGTATGCGCCATGTGTTCTGTATTGTTTCAAGATGTCTTATTTTTATTGGCAACTCATGTGTTGGTTTGAGAACTGATTAATGCAATGCCATCTCTGGGCTGCCATATCTTTAATCGGATGGGAAGAAAGACCTGACATCTGTCCTTTCGCATTACCGTTGTCATGTTGTGTCTGAATACCCTGGCTTGACTGTTCTCCACCTGAGCAATCTCTCACCAAGTGGCATGGTACTAACCTATCTGAGCATGTTGGCGTGTTTTTCTATCTAGGCCCTTTGTCCCAAATGAGCACTGACTTAAAGTGATTGTAAAGATAAATGTATTTTATTTTTTAAGTGACACCTCCACTGTGCAGCTCACTTTGCACAGAGTGGGTCAGAACCTCCTCTTCTGGGGTCCCTCGGTGGATCCTCGCCACATCTAATAACCCCCTTGGAGAAGCGCTTCCCCGAGGGGGTTAGCTTGTGGGCACACTCGTCCATAGAGGCCGAATGCAGGACTCGGCCCCCGGCGCTTGGGTCATTGGATTTGATTGACAGCAGGGGGAGCCAATGACTGCGCTGCTATCAATCTATCCAATCAACAGCTGAGAACCCCAGGAAGAGACAGCGCATCCCTTTGGGTCAAGTTTGAGGGCTCAGGTAAGTAGAAAGGGGGTGGGGGGCGGTCACTGACGGGTGTTTTTTCACCTTAATGCATAGGATACATTAAGGTGAAAAAACACGAGCCTTTATAACCCCTTTAATAGGATAGTAGGATTATTTTTCTAAATTTGTCATTGCGTTTGTCAGCATTGGTGTAATGTTGGCTTCACGTGTTTCAGCAGTGTCTGTATGTAGTATCTCAATTACACTGCGTGCTGTCCATTATGGGTCAGTTACTTAAAGTCGAGCTCCAACTCCATGGCTTTTGAGTTGCAGCATTGGTCCTTGGTTCTAATCCTGACCGGGATGCTGTCTGCATGGAGTTTGTGTTCCCTTTGCACTTGCGTGAGTTTCTGAAACATACTCTGGTTTCCCTCAGACTCCGTGTGTGTGTGTGTGTATGTATGCATGTGAGACTTATCATTGACGTTAATTTATGCAACACTTTACATAATGTATCGGTGCTATAAAAATACCTGTAATAAACTCGCCACAACGCACATGATCTATGTTGTGGTACACTGCATTACAAAATAGTGCAGGTAGGCAGTTTTTCTTTTTCTTTTTTTTTTTTTGTGGGTTGCAGGGCCCGTTGAGATGCATGCATTGTTGCAACACAGTGGAACAAGTTCAAAATACAAAGGGGAGTAACTAGTGTGTGTGTGTGTGTGTGTGTGTGTGTGTGTGTTTTTTTTTTTTTGTTTTTCTTTTTTTTATTTTTTTTCAAAAGAACAATTTTTAGTCCGTCTTCATAGGCATATTGCAGCTCCTAGAAGACGTGCCCCTTTCATCTTTTATATTATGTTTAAGAATGCTTGTCTTGTGAAACTTCATGGTTACTTTGGCCTTGTTTTTGGAAAGGTCTTTCTGCTGAAAGACGTTATCCATGCCTCCAGATTTTCATCTGTTTACTTAGGTGACCAGCTCTGGTACATGAAAATTGGCGCACA